>NC_138884.1:101986628-102672795 GCF_965194825.1 Balaenoptera physalus
TTATGCATTCATTCATTCATCAAATATTTATCAAGCCCTCATAATGTACCAGATACTCAGTAGATAATTAACTAAGTTGTCTGTCCTGAAACAGTTTGTGTTCTAACGAGGGAAGACAGATAACAAACTAATAAATAAACATATGCCAGGTAGTGGTAAGGGGTCTGTAGAAATATGAAGCAAAGTAAGAGTGATAGACAGTTGTAAAGGAGTGGAAGAATGATGAGGCAGGAGGGATATATTTTATAAACTAAGGACGCTTCCCTTTTAAGGTGACAGTAGAGCAGAGACCTGAAAGAAATGTTATGAGAAGAATCAAGGAAAGAAAAAAATATATATATAAGGAGCGTTTTGCAAGGTGCCGGCTGTGGGAAGTTGCAGACCATTACTGCATGCTAATTTTATTTATTTATTTATTTTATGTATGCATTTATTTTATTGTGATAAGAACACTTAACATGAGACCTACCCTCTTAAATTTTTGAGTATAAATGCAGTATTGTAACCATAGACACTATGTTGTACAACAGATCTGTGTAACTTATTCATCTCACACAACTGGAACTTCATGCCGATTGAGTCCCGTTTTCAGTCATTAGAATGCGAGCTCCCGGAGAAGAGGGGCACTCCCGTTTTGTTCATTGCTGCATCCCCAGCACTCACAATGCCTGGGTAGGTTTTCAGCTGAGGCTCTTTGAGTCTCTGCCTATTTCCTGATGGCTACGGCAGAAGGAGGGGGCCAGGAGATGCAAGGAAGTTGCTGAGAGGATCAGGCAGCTCTGAGCTAGCAGTCACCTGTCCCACCTCAGCAGAATGTCATCAGAGGTATAGACCCAGAAGGTTTTGGGGCATGAGCTTGACTCTAGTTTCAGGAAAGATTTGATGCTTCAATAAGACATTTCCTTAAAAGCAGCTGTGTAACCTACAGAAAACAACACAGGTTAGGTCCCGAGACCTGGAGACAAGTCCAGGCTCCCCCACTAACCTGGTTGAGGACGCAGGAGGGAGATGTTCAATGAAGGATTTACAAGGCATACGCTTCGTTCCTGTTCATCTCAAGCATTCCATCCTGACTTGCTGTTAGCTTGCTGGAAATAGCCAAGGCACATTCCTTAGACCAGAAAAGATCCTCCTTCCTTTTATTCATTCAATTAATATTTACTGGCGAATGTAGGGGTCCAGCCCCTTGACTTGCAAAATACTGAGTTTTTTGGGTCTTCAGTTCCTAGTTCCAAACTCTGTGCATAAGGCATGAAATCTGAAAGTTTATGCTGTTTAAACATGATGTCTGCTATGAGGTTTATGCTGTTTTATTTTGTGATACCAAATAGAAATGGTTGTCTCTAAAATAACTTGAGGATAAATAGCATCTTGTGTACCCAGAGACTGTTTGACAAAACTGAATGATTTCTATAGCAGTCTTGTATGTGGATTTACTTCTGGTTTATGTACAGTAAGTCTCCTACATACGAATCTTCAAGTTGTGAACTTTCAAAGATGTGAATGTGGAGCTTGCTAATGAAGACCTGATGGAATTGGAGGCCCAGAGAAAGGACGAAGAGACACAAGGGGAAGAAGAAATTACTGAAGAACCAAAGAGATTCATGTTGCTGGAAACGGCAAGATTTTCTTTATTTGAGGAGGCACTGTTAGTTTTTGAGACACAGGACCCGAACATAGAATGGTACATGAAGGTTGCAGCAGCTGTTCAGAATGCAATCCAGTGCTACCGTGTCATCTATGAAGAGAAAAAAAGAGCTCTCCAGACATCACTGGATCGGTTTTTCAAGAGGGTAGATAGAATTGAATCCAGCAAGGAACCAGAACCTGTGCCATCAGCGTCAGGCGTGAGTGAAATTGCAGCTTGCCCTCCGTCTCCTATTGCTGACGATCCTTCAGCTCTACCATCTCCCACCTCCTCTCCCTCCTCCAGTCAGTAACTCTTCTTGCCTGTTCACTCGATGCCAGCCCTGTATGCCAGCTGTTGTACTGTACTACTGTACTTTTCAAGGTACTGAACTATAAGATTAAAAACGTTTTCTTTATTTTGTGTGTTTGTCTTTGTTCTTATGTATTATTTGTGTGAAAAGTATTATAAACCTATTACAGTACAGTACTATATAGCCGATTGTGTTAGTTGGGTACCTAGGCTAACTTTGTCGGACTTACAGACAAATTGGATTTAGGAACATGCTCTTAGAACGGAACTCGTTTGTATGTAGGGGACTTACTATAATGTACATTTTCCCCCCAGGATCTCAACTAATGTAAAAGACCTTTGTAGATTATGTTAAGTATTAGGAACCTCACCACAGTGTACCCTGCACTGTTTAATTGCAGATCTTGGAAACACTCATTCAAAGATGCCAGGCATTTAACGCAGTTTCTGGTTCAGTTTTGCTAAATTGCAAACATCTTTGAAAAACTGATAAACAGGAATGAGCCTCCAAATGCCACCAGAAAGGCAAAATGCTTAGAAAAAATAAAAATCTCTAATTGCAGCAGCACATTTTATGGTCCATAAAGTGTTCAGTATGCTATGCAGCAGGGGTATTTCAACTGAGAGTCAAATAAAAATAACTGTGCATGTGATAGCTCAATGAAAAGTTTCTTTTCTCAGCAAGAGATAAAAAACCTCAGCTGTTTCCAGCCTGGCATATTTGTTTTAATTGCTTGCACAAAGAGAATGTGTGGATTTAGTCTAGCTAAAACAAAACAAAACAAATAAATTCGTGGTAGTAGGCTACTAAGGAAAGTTATGTATTTGATTCTGATTGATTTGGAATTATTTAAATGAAGTCTTTTCTTAAATGGGAGTCCCCATGCTGACCCCGTTGATTTTTCTTCCCAGGAAGGAATAGCACTTCTTTCTCTGTTTATTTCTTCTCTTTCTTCCTTCTCCATTACCCATCCATCCATCCATACATCCCTTCTACTAATATTTCCTAAGCATATACTTGTACCACATTCCAAGGCTTATGCTTGTCAATATCCCTTTCTTTTTTAAAATTTAAGCTGAAAAGTATGAATAAAGTTTTGTGGAATCTCAGAGGAGGGAACAGCTAAAAGCCTTGGGGAGCTGGCTAAAACCACACAGTAATTTTTGAGATGGGTCTTGAGGGAAGAGGAGGATTATGCCACAGAGAGTGGTTTTATTTTAGTACTATCGCCACCTTTTCCTTTAACTTCTCTTACCTGGAGTTCATTAACATCTTTCATATTGTGATTATGCACATAATTATTGATTGTTCCATCTGATGTTATGTTAATAATCTTCCTGCCTAAGGCTCCTTATCCTCATGGCTCTACTTGTTTTTACCATCCCCATGTTCAACCTAATTATGATTTCATATGAATTTAAATGGATTTGGGCATTCTGGTTACATTAATAAAACGTGGACACGTTACCTGGCAGATGCAAATGTCCCTTTTTGAGATAAAAAGAATCAGTTCATTTACTTTTCTTAAAGCTCTTTATGATGAAAATTTGACGTATAAATGAAAGAGAGGCTATAGTATAATAAATTCCATGTACCCTTTACCCAGCTTCCACAACTGTCAACGATTTGCAGCCTTGTTTTGTCTATTAACTTATTGGGTGGGGGAAGCATTGTTTTAAATAAATGCTAGGCATGATGTTTATCTTCTGCAAATTCTTACATATGCAACTCCAACTGAAAAGAGCATGTTTATACGTAAGCCTCATGCAGTTATCACACTTAGCACAATTAATAATATTCTTTAAAAAATTAATACTCAGACCATATTTGCATATTCACATTTCCTCACTTGTCTCAAGAATTTTTTTTTGAATACTGTGTTTGTCACATCAGTCTGAACAAAGTCCTTTTATTGCATTTGACTGTTGTGTTTTCCAAGTCTATTTTGGTATAAAACACTTGCTCCATTTTCCTTTTTATTCAGGCTTTTGATTTGTTTGAGAAACTTGGCATGTGTTCTGCATGATGTCTTGCACCGTGGACTTGGCTGAGGGCTTCCTCATGGTACCTCTGTTCACATCCCCTCTGTTCATCCTGCCCCCTGTAGAGGCTGGATTAGATCAGGTTCTGTTCTGTTTGCAAGGCCTAGGTAATCAACCAGGCAGCAGTAGATGGAGGCAGATGAAACCCAGTGTGTTCCCCAGAACTGCCACTCAGGAAATTGTTCTCTGTGATTTGCTTTGGGGTAGAAGATAGGACACCTTAGTCTGTGCAAAGGGGCAGCCTTAAGTAACAATAGATGCCTGCAGTCTTATCTTACTAAGAGGTGGTTGACTCCGTTTAACTGAGTTTATGTGCCTAATGGGATTGTAAATCTGTGGCCAGGGCTGAATTGTTTGAGGCCCTACAGGAGAAATGTTGTACTAACATCAGCAGTCTGCCTTCTCTCTCCTGCCCTACAACTCACATTTCCAGTATAAATCAGTGTGGGGCACTTGGAAAATATAATTTGAAAGGGCAGTAAATTATTAGCCTTCTCAGGACAACCACATGACTCAGTCTTGTACCCCACAGGTACATAGGATTAGATGAAAAAAATGTATATAAAATATATAGCTACTTAATACTTGGTCCTAGTAAACGCTGAATAAATGGTAGCATTTATTTTGAAAATGTATTTATAATTAGCCACTTTTCTCAGGGGATGCCAGTGCCCCACTTATTTGATAGTAAAGCCATCTTATGGCTCAACAGCTGCACCCTGATTCCCAGCACAGCCGCAGATCTGGAGGTTAGGAGGGAACCAAAGTGATGGTATCAACTCTGAGCCTGACGGTGAAGATCTCTGGGCTCTGAAATCATTATGAAAATTCCCCTTCACGTTAACATCATACCTCTTTATTTCTCCTTCTTCCCCTCTTCATTTCCTTGGTCAGATTGGATTGTACATCCCTGGAATATGTATGAGCCCTCAAAATTCTATGGAGTCACACACTGTGAGGTGATTTCAGTGTCTAATTCCACTAATTTCACTAATTCAGTGAATTGGGTGCACTTTGATCCATCTGTAGATTTCTTTAAATGAAAATGATGGTCATAATCCTTTCATTTAAAAGAAACTTTAGAGTTTATGAAATCTATTTGTATATTCCATGTCATTTAATCCTTAAACAATGCTGTTTCAAATAATTTTATACACGATAAACAATGAAGCATGGTGAATTTAAACAATTTGTTGAATGTTATAGAATAGGAAATAAACTCTGGCTTTAATTCCACTGGCTTATTAAAAAGTGTTTTCGGTACTTTCTTTGTTCTGGTTTTATGGTTACATAGGGTATCAGGGTAGAAGATATAGTTCTACCTAGGAAATTTAGACTCTAAGTATGAAATATGAAGAGATGGGAGGTATACTCAAAGGGAGCAAAAGAGAAGAACAGGAAATTCAGCTAGGAGCTGAGGTTCCGGAAGGATCTTGTGTTCTAAGCAGACATGCCCTACTATTCTTTCTACTCAAAGGTCCAGAAGGATGAGAGGGCCCAGGCCCTCCGTGTGATGGCAGCATAGCATGTGGGAGGTCAGTGGTGGGAGATGTAGATGCAGAAGTAATCAGAAGTCAAATGATGAAGGCCCCCATTGGTGACTACTGCAATGACCTATCCAAGAGCGAGTGAGGGTCTGAGCTCATGGATGAGGATGGACAGAAATTTGGGGGTGGTCAAGTTCTTTTTCATCATCGTTACTGCTGGCATGTCTGGGGGTGGTGTTTAGTGAGGAGAGGTCAATAATGGTCAGAGCAGTGAGGAATTAGTACTTGCCACATTGGTCCTCATTTGAACCCCAAAGACAGCAGGAGAACAAGGACAAGTCAAGGTAAACTTTCATTGAAAGACAGCAGTGATTCCCAGAGCTCATGACCTAATCTTGACAAACTGCTCCTTGAGGATATGGACTTTGGAGAAATTGTTTGTTGACTGATTGTTTTGATAGGAATGCCATTGATTCCCCATCATTGATTAGGTTCACCATTGATTTCCCATTGGAAATGAGCACCGAGGAATGAGTCTTGCTTTCTGCTCTGATGGGGAAGAAAACAGGAGCACCAGGAGCTTGGATCCTATCTTCCATTTAATTTTGAAAACCTATTTGGATCATTTCAGTTCTGAGAGACTGTATTTGAAGTCATTTGCCTCGTTGATATTTTTATTGCATAAAGTGATTCACAATCAAGAGCTATAAATTTCATTTTCTGAATAGTACACCTAAGCTGTTAAAGAATTGAGTCATTTATTCTCTTGAATTTTCTAAAAGCAGTATTGAACTGTATTTATTACTGAACTAACTGCAGTCAGTTTTCTTGCCTTTGATACCATCCACTGGATGCTCTTCTCAAGTACAGAGAATGCTGTGAAGACCCAGGATCTGGATGTGAACAGCAGGATGCTTTGTCGCTAACTTTGTGTTTTTTTCCATCACCAAAGCTAAAACTGTCTTACCATGGTCAGGGTCATCTATTTATTTTCTTATCCCAGCTCAGATGACTAAAAATACAACAAATGATTATTAATGACAGCACAACAGCTCTAAAAATAACTAAGCAGCCGGTTACTCCCCTTTCAAAACATCCCCGATAATTCACCTGTCTGTATGATAAATGATTCATATCAGGGTCCAAAGTCAGTCTTCAGGATATAAGCCCACCCTGTAAGCAAAAAAGACTCTATGATAGAGAAAGAACTGAAAGGCAAATCAAACATATACTTATATAAATTTCTTTCCTATATTCAATTTTCATATTTCATAAATACTTATCTAGTACAAAACTGACATTTACTCTGAACCATTGACAGCAACAATAAAAAATCAAAAGTTCTGCCTACATCTTATCAAATGCTTATTATATTGTCATCTCGTTTAATCTTGTCAACAGTACTGTGTGATTGACATTGTGATCGTGTCTGTCTTTTGGAGATGTTAAATGGATATCAGAGAGGCTAACTGGATTGCCCAGTGGAAAGCTGCAGCGTGGAAGCAGTACCCTTTCACTCCAGCTCTCTCTATGCTCTTTCTATCACACCGTTCTGCCTCCGATATGAAGAGATAGTTTTTGTGAAATGTTTGACATTGTTCCCTCTGTAAACAACTATATTAGTTTCCTAGGGCTTCAATAGCAAATTACCACAAACTCGGTGGGTTAAAACAACAGAATTTTACTCTCTCATAGTTCTGCAGGTGAGAAGTCTGAAATTAGGGTGTTGGCTGGGCCACGCTCCCTCCAGACCCTCGAAGGGAGAATCCTTCCTCGCATTTTCCAGCTTCTCGTGGCTCCTGGTATTCCTTGGTTTATGGCAGCATCGCTCTCATCTCTGCCTCTGTCTTCACATGGCTTCTTCCCTGTATGTCTATGTGTCCTTCTCTGTCTCTTGTAAGGACACTCATCAGATTTAGGGCCCACGCTAATCCAGTATGATCTCACCTTAGACCTTACCTTAATTACATCTGCAAAGACTATTTCCAAATATGGTTATGTTCTCAGCTTCCAGGGGTAGATAAATATTTTTTTAACTTATTTATTAATTAATTTACTTTTGGCTGCGTTGGGTCTTCATTGCTGCACGTGGGCTTTCTCTAGTTGTGGCGAGCAGGGGCTACTCTTTGTTGCGGGGCGCAGGCTTCTCATTGCAGTGGCTTCTCGTGTTGCAGAGCACGGGCTCTAGGTGTGCGGCCTTCAGTAGTTGTGGCGCACAGGCTTCGGTAGTTGTGGCTTGTGGGCTCTAGAGGGCAGGCTCAGTAGTTGTGGCACATGGGTTTAGTTGCTCCACAGCATGTGGGATTTTCCCGGACCAGGGCTCGAACCCGTGTCCCCTGCATTGGCAGGCAGATTCTTAACCACTGCGCCACCAGGGAAGCCCAGGGGGTAGATAAATTTTTGAAAGGACACTATTCAACCTATTATAATTATGTTTCTTATTTCTACTCTAGTAGGAAAATTAAACTATTGGTTAACAGTAATATCAAATTAATGAACATAGTTTGAGTCCTGATATTTTTGATGGTCAATTGATTGCCCAAAGTTTAAAATTTAGAGCTCTTTATGATTGTGTGTGCTTTGAATCTCTATATTTTGCCAAAGAGTAAAATATACCATTTCACTAGCTCTGATGGTGCAATATTCTGTACCCTGTACTTACTAGAGTTGGTTCCCATGTGTTGGAACTTGCCAGAACTTGCTGTACATTTCCCTCACAGTCATAGAGAAAGACAGCAGATGCTGAGTGTCTCCTGTTATTGAGATGCGTACAGAACTTATAAAACGTGGCTCTGACCATCAGGCCTATGCGGTGAATATTCTCAGGTTGACAGACTGAATAGGGAGTGGTCATCAGGGCTCCCTGGAAGGTGAGCTTGATCAACTAGTGATTCTCAAATCCTTCTGATAGGAATCTCCAACTTTTTCCACAGATTGATCTCTTTTCATTTTTATTATGTCTGTAGTAACTGGGAAAGAATAAAGTGGGGTTGGCAATGGGGTCTTTAAGTGAAGGTGTCACTCATATCAACGTAACAGTTGTTAAAACATATGTAACAGTATGAAAGCAAAGCATTTAAGTAAGCAGCTGACATGTTAACCTAAGCTTGATAGAATTGAAACTGAACTTATGCAAATTCAATCCAGTTTTACCTAAGGTGCAATGATTATCTTAAATTATAGAAACGAATGCATGTTGCTTTTTGGAAATTAAAAATATGTAATACCAGAAAGAAAAAAACAAACCTTCAGTTTTATTACCCTAAAGTAATGACTATAGGTTTATTTCTTGACTTCTTTTATTCTATGCACCCTTTAAACATATTCCTCGCATCCTGCTTTATTTTTAAAATATAAAATTATAGATATTTTATGTTTTTCATGGTCTTTATAAATATTATATTTTCATAGCTGCATAATATCTTATCGAGGGTAGGTTTTACATAAGAGTTTCCCCATTGTGGGCATATAAATTGTTTCAAATAATTTTGGTATTGTAAATAATACTCAGATGGATAATATTTTAGTAAAGATATCTCCCAGAAGGAAATATGCTGCTCTCTAGATATATTTTTATTATCTTTTTCTTGTTTATATTGATCTATATTGAGAGTTAATATTTTTTATATTCCTGATCTGTGTTGAAAATTTGTTTTCCAAAATGGTTTGCCAGTTTATGTTTCTGTGTGTAGCATTCAGTGTTCTCATTGAACTGAATCCCTGCCAGTATTAAAATGCTAACAGCATTAAAATGTTTTTTCAGTCATTACTAGTTTGAACAGATGAAAAGTAGAATCATATTTTACCTTTAATTAACATTCTTTTACTTGCTAGCAAAGATAACATTTTAACATTTTTTTAGGCAATATTTTTTGAGTTGCTGATTTCTGCTATGAGCTCAGTTGTATTCCCCCAAATTCCTGCATTGAAGTCCTAACCACCAGGACCTCAGAATGTGCTGTATTTGGAGATAGGACTTTTAAAGAGATAATAAGGGGAAATGAGGTCATATGGGTGGGCCCTAATTCAATGACTGGTGTCCTTATACAAAGAGATTAGGACACAGGCAACACAAAGACCAAGAGAGAACCATGTGAAGACACAGAAAGAAGGCAGCCATCTGTAAGCAAAGGAGAGAGGTCTCAGAAGAAACCAAAGCTGGTAGCACCTTGATCTCAGACTTCTGGCTTCTAGAACTGTGAGACAATAAATTTCTGCTCCTTAAGCCATCCAGTCTGTAGTATTTTGTTATGGTACCTCTAACATAATAACACAGTGTTTCTTGCCAGTTTATTTATTAGGGTCTTAGAGCTATTCTTAGTAATTTGTACAGGCTCTTTTTATGTTAAACTTATTTATTGTTTCCTTTTTGCATTTGTTGCAAAGTGATTATTTGCTTTTTCATATTTTCTTATTTTTTAGTTTATAACATGTGTATATTTAATATATTGCCACAATTATTCACCTTTTCCTTTGTGCTTCCCTTCCTAGTACTTCAGAGCTTAGAAAGTCCTTCTGCCTTAAGAGATTTGACGCACTGTTGGTTCTATTTTTTGTTAGTTTTTCTGTGGCTTGATGTTGACCTGTATAATGTAACTATTCTCCAAGTTTGAGAATGCAGACTCACAAAAGTAGGTGAATTTCAAATTTACAGAGCAAAGCTTTCTTTAAGATTTTTATGCCCTGCCCAATACCCAGTCATCTTTATTTGAAATGACCCATTTAAGATAACAGTTATTTTCAGTGGCTTTTACTTCATTTTGAAAACCTGCATTGTCAAATGGAACAATAACCTCATTTTTTAAATCTTCAAATTTATTAAGATCAAAAGTTATAAGGACAGAAAACCTCAAGGTGGAGAATAGCTACAGCTCTCTGAAACCTGTTTCAATGTCTTTGAAATTCTACTGAAATCTTCTTTCAAGTGAAGGGCATGTTTTCTTTTAAGATGAAAGAAACAGTCCCTTCTGTTTTTCCTTGTTTTCACTTGTGATTCTTGTGCTAAGAAAAAATTTAAAGTATTCTTTTATGGATCATTTTATCTAACGTTTCTGCTTTTTCTATTTTTTCCTGTGAAGATCTTTCTAGAACTTATTTAGAAATACTTATTTCATTTAGTTTTACTCTTAGGCTCATTAAAAAGGCCATCTCTTAAAGACACTGTCATTTCTTTGTTGGTGGCATTCATTTCAAAATATAAAACTGTCTTGACTTGTGAGATAAAATTGTCTGACCGTTCTGGAATTCCTACTGAGTTGAACTATCTTTATATCAATGCTAAATAGTAAAAGATGTCATCTGAGAAATTAAGGATTTGAATGGCCTTCTCAGAAGAGGTAAAGAATATATTTACTTTTTTTTTTTTAATTGAAGTATAGTTGATTTACAATGTGGTGTTAGTTCCAGGTATACAACCAAGTGATATATAGATATCTTTTTCAGATTCTTTTCCATTATAGATTATTGCATTAGATTTATTATCAAGTTTAATGTGCATAGTTCTACAAAATGTTTATTATAAAAGTCAGACCCTGACCTCACACTGTTTGAGGTTATAGTAGTGTCTCATTTTTAGCCTCCTCCTCTGGTTTGAAAACACCTTGAGAGGGGGAACTAAGTCTGAACGTACTTCCTTGTGTCTCCCTCAGTGCTTTCAATGGTTAAAGTACTGATATGTATACACAAACCATTAACTTGGCAAATTTACCAGTATTTGGGTCTGGCCCTAACTCTTACATGCCTTAGTAGTTCCATCTTTTCAGTGTGGGACTTGGAGATGGTGATTCATATTTAGAAAACTCACAAGAGACTGAGGCAGATGAGGTAGAATACCAACTTTTTACTTTACAGTGAGAAATAAAATTGTCAGATGGATCCCAGGTTTCCAGTAACCTGTCTTCTTTACTCACAGTAGAAGATCCACATAGGGAACCAAATCATAATCAAAAGGTTGCTTGGCAAACGGGGAATCAGTCTGAGTGGAATTAACTCTGTTTTTCACGCTCAGAGGCCTGACCTAACTGTTTGGAACATCCATCTGAAACAGAGGATTGTCTCTGTCAGGAGTTTCCTTAGTCTTGGTCCCCTCTCCCGTGCAGTGCTTGGTTGAACAACAAAAACACACTGAAACTCATTTTTGCACAACTCTGCAAAGCAATCTGCCTTTTCCTCATTACTTTTTCCATTAGATACAATAATGCCATTTCAGTATTACACTTGAGTTTCTTATTTATGGAGAAGAAACATTCGTTTTCTCTCTGGTGCCTTTAAAGTAGGAGTTGATTTTATATTTTAACAACCAGAGTTTTGAAAGTGCTTTTCTTCTAACCACAGATCTGCACCTATCTTTGTTTCATTGTTTTTGTAAAATTGTCTATTTAAAACTAAGATGATAGGGTAACAATCTGGATTGAGTCAGAGTTTCTGGAATTTTGTAGCAAGCAGTGGTGAGGCTTAAGATCTAAAGAATGCTGAATTCCACTGGGGCCCACTGCTTTCAAATCTCACTTAGAATCATCCAGTCTATCTCAGTGATGAAGGATTCATCAATAGATGAGATAGCAGGACATGCCTTGCATTTCTGGAATACTCAGTGTGCCCCTAGGCAGTAATTTCCTGGTGAGAATATCCATTTTGTTTGTTGTTTCCATCATTCTGAGTATCCAGCAGACCTCCTTCCCTCTCCAGCTCATCTATCTTTTTATGCAGTAGCTTGTTTTGTGGAAACAAGGAATATTGCCCACCATGGCTGGAGGCCTTCTTTCTGTAGCTGCCTTCCCAGTGATTGAAAGCACCTCCTATGTGAAAGTGAGAAAGTAAAATTGGGATTGAGAATGTTACAAGTGAGCACTGAGGAATGATGCCACTTTTATGAACAGGAAAGGATATACTGATCACCTTTTAAACTGCCATATTGGTGTCCACATGGGCTTATTTATTTTCCTACACTAGCTCTCCGTGTCATTGCCACTCACATTTTCTCTCTCTCTCTTTTTGATAATAGCCAACATGGTTTTCAATCACTGTTTCTTAAGTACTTCTTCTGAGTAAAATATTTATTTTAGAGCAATGTAAAACCCTGAGCATATTTTTTTTTGACTATTTGCAAACCTGCAACCGTGAAACTTGGGTCTAATAGTAAATTCCTGTTCAAATGTATATGAGGAGAGCAGATATGTAATATTTATTGAGCATCTACTATGTGTCAGGTTCCACACTCTACTCTTTCCATTCATTATCTTATTTAATCTGTAAGATACAGGATGAGTTTTAAATTATTGGCATTTACCCTTTGTGAAAAAGGAAACACAGTGAAGTTAAGTAATTTCCCAAAGGTGCATAAGTGATGTTATCATGATTTGAATTAAGGTCTATCTGATTTAAAATCCTATGATATTTATCTGCCAACACAGTTACATCTGGTACAATTACAGCTCCATGAAGGCAGGGTCCTTCTGTAATTATTCACCATTGGAC
The DNA here is from genome assembly GCF_965194825.1 of Balaenoptera physalus. NCBI lineage: Eukaryota > Metazoa > Chordata > Mammalia > Artiodactyla > Balaenopteridae > Balaenoptera > Balaenoptera physalus. The sequence continues at coordinate 101,999,574 of NC_138884.1, forward strand.
CCTTGATACTTAACCAGTTTCCAGTATATATGATATGATTAATAATTTTTTGTGGAAGGAAAAAAGGAAATGGATAGAAAAGAGAGTGAAGGAAGATGGTGGGGAAGGAAGGAAAGATGGTAGGTCTGTGAAAATACTACTTTGCTTCAGGTAGCTCAAGCATCACTTCTATAGAATATAAGGAATTTGTAAACTTGCTTAGTGTATATATGTAAATAATTATTGAAAAAGTATCACTGTATATGTGTATATTTGTATATTAATATATATATGCATATATGTGTATATATGATATACATGTATATATAAATACAATATGTATGGTGTTATATACATATATAGCCTTGAGTATTTGAAACTTTGCTTAACTGTGGTTACTCAAGTGTATGCAATGTCATCCGTATTTTTGAAACACTCTTGGGCTAAGCTCATATGCAAAGATTGAAACTATTTGCTTTAATGATTGAGTGAATATGAAAGCAAATTAAATCAGAAATCCCTGCTTCCTTGTAGATGCCATTTTTGGTTTTGCTATGAATCAACCATTGGATACTTTTGTTCGAGCGTTTTGTTTATTCATTTTTTTTCTCCTTTGTCATAATGCTAGTTAGATTATAATGAGAGAAACAGAAAATTGGCTTTGATGTAAAGGATTTACTTCAGAGGAGCTACTCAAGACAAAAAGGAAAATGTTTCTGGACACAACTGTATTTTAACAAGTGTAATTTTTTTCACAGGTCGTAATGATGTGAGTAGAAGTGGGAGTTTTCTATGCAGAAAACAATAGTTCTTTTATAATACAGAGATTCATTGGAGACAGTTATAAGCTGTCACGTATGTCTTTGGCAAGCAAATTTTTCCATATAAATTTTCCTGAGACTTTTTTTGAAAAACATGTTCAACTATTCTGTAAATAATTTTGTCTAAATTATTTTGAGAAAAATAGAGATGAAGCAATCTGAGAGCTGCAAGCTTGAAAAATTGTCCTTTTTAAAATATTGATTCAATTTTTAAACCTTGAAGATAGCTTTTAGAGTTTATATTTTACTTTAAAGGCAATTACATAAAACTTTTATTATAGTATATATTTGACATAAATTTTTGAGCACTTTAAAATTTTGTGGAATCAAGAGCAGGTGAGAAAAATATATTGCAAACCCGAGAGAAAAGTAGTATATTAAGAACACTGCAGACTTTTGATCCAGACTAACATGGGTTCAAGTCCTTGCTGTGTCACTTACTAACTAGTGTTCCTTTCTTTGACAAGTTACTTAACCTCTTTTGTTTCTTAATTCCATTCAGTCTCTAAAATACTAAGAGAATGAACACTTTACATGTACTGGATGTTAATCAGATTGTGATGAAAAAGTTCATTATCAAAGAGCAATCATTACAAATTGGTGGTAAAATTGATCTTCTTATGATAAACACAATATATAAACTTAAAGTGAATTGACACAATTCTTTATAACAAACATGAATTCTAGTATATTTTTCTATGACAAAGACTCATGGTCTATGCGTTACACATTAACAGTTCTTGGGAGATTACGAAAACAAACTTTTGAATATTATAGGAAAGCTCTTTTCTCAGTTTAGAAAACAGACTTAAACATTCAACTTTTTATGATGAGAAAGTTAAACTTAAATTTTATAACTTTCTGTATGTATTTTTACCTTTCCTTCCCTTTCTGAGCAATGTGTAGTAGTCTAGTGCTCTGTGTGTCTAAGGTACCTGGGTCAACAGTCTTCTACTCCCTAGTCGTTTCTTATTGAAATGTGTAGCCTATGATTTCACTATGAGTTTAATCAAAGCTTAATCAAGGTTATTCGTACCTTTTAATAGCGTTACTCAGTAATTCCAAGGTATCACAATATTTATATTCCCCAAACCGTTTGATTCTTCCTTTCATATTTAGAGGCAGATCATTATGTATGTCTGCATATCTAGGGCTGTTGACTACAGATTACTATCCCAATTAAGCAGCATACATGATGCATGCTACTGGAAATTGAGGAGAAAAAGAGGAGGACAGGGGGAATCGCCAGACCAAAGGGCTGACCTTGATAGCTGGAGAAGCATCATGACAGATACATTGGATATGACTGACGATAAAGAATGAGTGGGTAAGGTTTCCAATTTTTTCACATCCTTGCCAACACATTGTCTTTTGTTTTTTGATAATAGCTATCGTAATAGATGTGAGGTGATATCTCATTGTGGTTTTGATTTTATTTCCCTGATGATTAGTGACATTGAGCATCTTTTCATATAATTAGTAACCATTTGTATGTCTTCTTTGGAGAAACATCTATTCAAGTCCTTAGCCCATATTTTACTTGGATTATTAGGGGTTTTTTTCTAATGAGTTATAGGAGTCCCTTATATATTTTGCAGATTAACCCCTTAGTAGATATTTGGTTTACAGATATTTTCTCCCACGCTATAGATTGCCTTTTCACTCTGTTGATTGTTTACTTTCTCAAAGAGATGATAGCACTCCCATGTTCATTGCAGCACTATTCCCAATAGCCAAGCTGTGGAAACAACCTAAATGTCCATCGATAGATAAGTGGCTAAAGGAAATGTGATTTATACGTAGGATGAAATATTATTGTCCTTTAAAAAAAGAAGGAAATACTGTAAGACATGACAGCATGGATGAACCCGGGGGACTAAGTGAAAGAGGTCAGTCACCTCATGATCGGAGGTAAATACTCAGCCTTATAGAAGCAGAGAGTAGAATGGTAGTTGCCAGGGGCTGGAGGGAGGGAGAGTAATCAATGATGGGTATAAAGTTTCAGTTCTGCAAGATGAATATGTTCTAGAGATCTTACAGCATTGTTATTAATACTGTATTGTACACTTAAAAATCTGTTAAGAGGGTAGATCTCATGTTAAGTGTTCTTACCACAATAAAATAAAAGTAAAAAATTAAAGTGTAACAAGGAAATAATAGAAGAGAATTTTTTTTTTTTGCTTCTCAAAATTATTGTGCTCTTTTTTTAAACTTTATTCTTTCATTTTAAACTTTTGATTTTGAAATAATTTCATATAAAATATCATAAAAAATAGAACAAGGGATTCTCATCTACCCTTTACCCAGTTTTCCCCAATGATAGTATTTTATGTAAACACAATAATCAGAAACTTATGAAATTAACATTTCTGCAATACTATTTCAAATTTTGTCAAATATCTCAGTAATTTCTTTTTTTTGTTCCTTTTTAAAGTGGATCCAATTCAGGACCCCACATTCCATTTAGTTTTCACATCTCCTTAGTATCTCTTTTAATCTAGGAGAGTTCCTCAGTCTCTCTTTGTCTTTCATAACCTGTATATTTTTTTTTCACACACACACTGTATTTTATTTTTACAAGGGATAAATAGACTGACACCAAGCATTGTAAATGGATGACCACAACAAAAGCAACAATGATTGCAATTACCAAACATGAAACACACTCATACTATGTCATAATATTGACATTCAGTCCAGTAAGAAGAGGATTTTCTTAATCTAGTAGAGTATCTACGAAAACAAAGTTTTTAAAAAATGGGTAGAGTTAGAGAAATAAAAATGAGAGACAACATAGTCAAAGCTTACATTAATTTGACCAGAGCGACTGTGAAAGCAGGGCACGGGTAAGGATAAAATACATTCTTAATTGCTCAAACATCAGTGTAGCAAAAATCCAGAGCAATGCTATTAAATCCACACAGTGATGCTTTTCAGCCATTAAAATGTTTTGTTTGAGGGACTCTTTTTAGAAGACTGAGAGTTGTTTTGTTTTGGTAAATTATTAAATCAGTAATTTTCCATTTATTTCTAACATGTAGCTACGTATAGAATTTTACTCTAATCCCTTGCCTAATTGCCTGGAGTGGATGGTCAGATAGTTCCATTTCATTTAGAAAGCTTGAATTCCTTTTGCCGCTCATGGTTCATCTGAAGTGATCATCTTAATAGCATAAGGTTTTCTTTTAAAATCCTATAAGTAGGCTATAGAAGGAGAAATAAAGACACAAACAGATTTCAGGAAACATAACATGTTTTCCTTCTTTCCTCTTTTTATACTCCTTTAATTGTTTTTTATTAACATACTTACCTATGCCTTCTAAAATATTAATACATTTGTTTAACTTTTAAACCATTTTTAACCTTTCATTACCTTTGGTATTTAGATTTTATAGAATATGTTTCCTTCATTTTCTTCCTTTTTATTTGTATTTACATAAAAAAAATACGAAGAACTTTATTTATGTCACTTGTATTATTTAATTTAAGCCACAGAAATGGGACCCTGAGCTGGAAGGCAACAGTGATCAAGATTAATAGCAAAATAAAATCCTGTGTTTTTTTGGAAGAAGAGTCCTTGTCTTGGCATTGAGAAATCTGAATGTATTGTCCTGTTGGCTCCTATGACCTTAATTAAATGTTGGCTCTGAGGCCTTAATTACATCATGTTACCTTTTCTGGTCTCTTCCAGTTGAGAAATTCTAAAATTGACAATAAGTTGTTTTCCCTTTTCATTGGATGACCGCTTCAAGAAATATTTTAGGGAATCAAAACAATGTAAAGACTGGGTGAGAGGAGAGATTAACATGTGGAATCAGGGCTGTGAAAATAAATTGAAAAATATTAACAAACAAATGACTGCTTTTCTCAGGCGTGAGGATGAGGATGTGAACTTTAGTGCACGTTCAGATAACGTTATTACTGTGAGATGACACTCAAGATTGGTGAATGGCAGTTCCTCAGGGTGAGAAGGCCTCGGAATTTATTTCTGACTCAGTCACTGGATTAGCGGCAGATCACCAGACATCTGTGGGCCTTGGTTTCTGTCCTTCAAATGAAGGGATTGGACTAAATGATTAAACTTTTCTTTTTCTATTTTTGTCAGGAATCCGAGGTACAATCTTAATTAAGTCAGCATCAAGAAAACCAAAGGGATAGTTCTGCTGTAGTTGACCATGTTTAGGGAATCAAAGATTAGTTCCTCATATATATTTCTTGCAGGCTTTAAATGAGCACTATGTGTCAAGCCCCAGGGATTCAAAAATAGATCCCAGAAAGCAAAGTCTAGATAGAGAAATATAAAGAATTGTTTGTAGTATCATGAGATCTTTACTATCATAGAAATGTGAGCAAACCGGCTTTGAAAAATACAGAAAGGGGAAGAAGGCACTTATTTTGCTTGAGGTTTCCCACAATAAGTACTTGATGTATGAGCATGAATTTGTCAAGAGGAGGATTTGAGATGAGAGCATGAAGATCCAAGGTTTGAGTGCTCTGAGGCCAGGAAACTTGTTTGGGAAACTGATTATTTCCGTGTGATTGGAGCATGCATATCAGGATACGTACAGATCATGAGGACATTTTGAATATACCATTTTAAACTATTTAGATCTATCTTGTATATAATGAGGATATTTTAAAGATGTTTAAACAGAAGAGTGTTTGGGGCCCCTACCTCTCTCTATGGCACATAGGACAGATTGAAGGGTGCTGAGACTGGAAGCAAGAAGGGAAGTTAGGTGGCTGTTACAGTCATTCAGGTGAGGGATTATTAGGCGTGTGAACTGAGACAAAAGTTATGAAAGAACTATTTCAAAGAATCTGTAATACTTGGCAATTGTATGGTTTGGGTTATGCTGGAATAATGAATAACCTCCAAATATCTGTGGCTTAAAACAACAAAAGTGTATATACATACACTGAATATATATAACCTGTCCAAGTAGGAATTTAGAGGGAGACATTCAGATATTCTTTACTCTTCATAGTCCTTCAGGGACTCAGGTTGACTGGTTCCACAGTCCCCATATTAGGGTTAAATGAACAGGGCAAGTCACACTGTCTCTAAAAGCTTCAACCTGGAAATTACCCATTTCGCTTCTGTACGCATTGTATTGGCAAAGTCAAGTCATTTGGCCATGCTCAACTTCAAGGGAGCTGCAAAATGCAGTCCTGTGGGAGCTCTGGAAGTAAGAGTTAGCATTAGATGAACAACTCTAATAACCGTGATAGTAAATAATTAGATTTAGAGGAGACAGGATGAGAGAAGCTAGGAAAACTTCAAAGATATTTCTAGCTTAGACTTTTATTTTTGCAGGCAGGTCCTCATTCTGTGTTGATAAATTTTACCTCTCCTTACTTTCTCTTTTTCCAGGAAGCTCTCCTTAATTGTGGCTGGCAGTGGCCAAGGTTAGATGTTCTCAATGTTATACTGATACCTGTTTAATAACTGGCTACCTGTGGGGAAAAACAAACAAACTCTGTTTGGTAGCATTTGTTAAACTCCCTGGTGTAAATACTCCCACCATGGCAAACCTCAGGCTACCAACGTGATGCCACTGCACAAGGTTGGTAGTGGATGCCCAGAAGCACCCCCATTATATGGCATTTCCACCACACATGTGCAATAGAACTAAGTAACCTCAAGTGCATAGATAATAGTAAAATGCAATAAAATGATTAGGAAGTGATGGAGTTTCAGGTGTTTAGAACCTTTGTTTTAAATCTAATTTATTTAATTGAAACTTTGTCTAATTTAATTTTTAATAATGGCTGTATTCAGTGACCGGCTTACAAAATTCCTGAAAAGTTAGTTTGTAGTTGGCTCTCACAGGTGCTCACAGGCCGGCTCCAGCACACCCCTGGAGCCTTCTTTTTTCTCTGCACTCACACAATGCTCTGTACTTGTTCCATTATTGCTTTTATCAACTTTATTTTAATTATTCATTTACCCATCTGTCTTCTCCGCTGGAGAGTGAGCTCCTCAAGGCAAAGGGCCTTGTCTCACTGTTGAATGCTTTAGTGCTTGACATGGTGCTTGGAACACAGCAGAAAGTCAGTAAATACTAGTTGAGATAATGAATTCATGAAAACATTTTTTTCATGAAGTAAGCAAATCAGTGGTTTCTTTTTTCACTGCCGCTTATTTGCAGGGGCCAAGTCATTTCATTTTATTAAGAAAGAGCCACTCCACCCAGTTGCTCTTACGTTAAACTATCCTTACCTGCAAATCCTCAGCTGTTTAAAAGAAATATCTTCAAGCCTGGCTTTGCTCCTTGGGTGAATGCCAGTTTCTCTAGAAAACATCTCGAGGTAAATGTGCATTCAAGATCTAGACTGTAGCTTTAGAAAAGTCTGTTGTTCTTTGGAGTGTTATTATTACATTTTCTTATGTAAATAATCTGTATGTAACCACTTACATATTTTTCAGTCTCCGAAATGAGGTATTATTAAAATCAGTAATTGTGTCTTATGCTTTATTCACATCCCTTTAACCTGGCACATTACTGGTCATATCATAGTGACTCAAAGCATTTAAGATTTGACTGTTTTACTTCTACCACAAATAGCAGGTCAAACAAATCCAAGATTACTTTCTGCAGCTCCTTATTTATCTTCTGTAGTTTCCATTTTAATGAGTTAGTTGTATCTTTATTATAGGAATGCCATTGCATTCTACTTTGAGATTAGTAGATGAAAATCTCATTGCATTGTGGTTTGTTTTTCGCTTGATTCACTCAGTATCATGACACTGACTTAAAGTTGTTTTCCCAGTGTACATTCAGCTGGGCTAGCACTGCAAGGACAGCAGACCATTGTAGCTAAGAGTAAGAGTGCTTAGCATGACAAATTGCAGATACTTGTTGTAGCTAGACTATTAGAATCCTTATCTAAATTGTTTACATGTCAGGTTTCTTTGGTAGCCCAGAGTAATTTGGATAAATTACATCAGTAATTATATTTCCCTAACAATATTTTAGTGAATATACATAAAAGGTAATAATAGCTTCCACCAGCGTTCTGTCCTGCAGCATGTCACAGCCCCGGATTCTGATAGTGTCTGACACTTATTACTTAAGTCGTATATTTCTAAAAGCAGAGGCCTCTGCAAGGTCTTTTCCTAAATGATACTGTTTCAAGCTGCAAGGAGTGAAAAACCTGATCATGTCTGCAACTTTCCATGGATGTCATACCCATTTATGGGAAAGCCCAAACGTTCAGAATCAGGAATTATCAGGTAGAGAATATGAAATAGAATCTCTAGAAGGGGGGGGCTTTCCGCCTTCCCCCTCCTCTCAAGACACTGCCGCAGCCCTGAGAGGTTGTCCTGCTTCCCTCTCCTGACTGAGAATTCTTGCTCTCCTGGCTGTTTGTTGAGATCCATGGTATTCATGAGCAGGTGTTGTCTCAGGTAGTCAAGGACAGGAAAACGTGGAAAACATTATTCTATAGCTCTTTTTATCAGAAGAATAAAAAGAAACATCATTGACTTGCAGGTTTATAAAAATTGTACTTGCTATTCTCCACGAACAGGCATTGGTTTCAGATTTCTACCACATAAAATTCAGCTATACCCATGGGTTAAAACCCATAGTTGTGTCTCCAAAGATGCCCCACAGAACACTACCTTGTGCCAGCGTTTGTATGTATGTGTGTGTGTGTGGGGAGGAGTGTCTCTATTAATGTTTGTGAAATTCTGTGCACAATTTATCCTTTTAAAGATTTGTAAAACATATTAATATACTTCAGAGTCTCTGAGAAATACTCCAGTAAAAAATGTGTGTGTGTGCGTGTGTGTTCGTGTGTGTGTGTTTATTCAGTCTGCTGTTTCCCAGACTCAGTTCACTGTGTGTATCAATCAGGGTCAACTCAGGAAACAGAAACTACCCAGTAATTTGAACTAAGGAATTTATTTATGATAACAAGATTGGAGTAAAAATCAGGATTGGCTCATAAAAAATAAAGAAAGCTCCAAAGACTCTATGCATTGCAGATGTAAGGAGCTGCCGTTGCCCCTGACGATGAGAGTGCCCCCAGAAAGCCTCATTCTCCCTCACAGGGCTGAGATCCAGATTGTATTGAAGGGTTGTGTAGCTGTTGAAAATTAACAATTTTCTATGAAAACATGTTATCTTTAATATCAATATAGTTTTTCATATTTTTGTTTAAGTGAAATTGTATAGAAATAGAAGAGTGGTGTTTTGGAATAGGAATATTTGGGGATAGGTTTTTAAAACTTTTTGTTTCAAGTTCACTTCTCCCATTTACCATCATATGATGTGAATCCTGGTGATATTTAGAGTCTGAGCAGACACCAATGGATAGACTATAACTTTTCAACACTAGTGTCTTCCTTCCTTTGACTCCACCTTGAGAGGTGAATATATTGAGGCAATAACGTTGGAGTGAAACAAGGGGAGTAGAGGAAGGAACTTGTCTTTAGGGATGAGCTCTGGGAGCCACCACCATTGAATCGTAGTATGTTGCTGGGCTCTGGCTTTGGATGCAGCTCTGGGCTAACTCTTGCCTGCTATGAAATAGCTAGGTCGACTTTGGGCAAGATTAAATATTTCAGAGCTATCGTGAAGGATAAATTAAAAAATGCAGACCTTCAGAGTAGCCAGAAAGAACACAATAGATAACAATCAATATTGTTTCTCTTCCTTCTCACTTCTCTGGAACTGAATTTAGTAATTAAGGGAAGACAAAACAATTACTAGTATGTTTCGAAATATGTTTTAAAATCTGGGGCTATTGTTTTAATAAGTTTCATATTATTTTCCCTATTATGTATCATTTCATCCTAGAATGTGGCACTGTAAAGGCTCAAGTATAATCTAATATAATTGATAAATGGAGCTCAGTTGAAGTAGAAAAATTATTTTTGCTAGTAGATTTCCCAAGCAGTCTATTTTCTCTGGTATATTATATACATTTTGCATATGCTACAAAATGGGAAACCAAAGAACTAAGTGACCAACTTATGTTGTAACTAAGAACTAAGCCAAGTTTATATAACCCAGGTTATTCAATCAAATTAAATATATATATACATATACATATATATGTATATATATATGAGTATATATAGTATATGTATATATATAATTGGAATTATTTGAATACAGTTGACCCTTGAACAACACGGGTTTGAACTGTATGGGTCCACTTACTTGTGAATTCTTTTTAGTAGTAAATGTTACAGTACCGCACAGTCTGAGGTTGTTTGAATCTTCAGATGTGGAACTGTGGATGCAGAGCAACTTCAGATATAGGGCCAATTTATAGGGCCAACTATAAATTGTATGTGGATTTTTGATTGCACGGAGCCTCACACCACTAACCGCTGCATTGTTCAAGGGTCAACTGTATGTATAAGAAATAAAGAATACTGGTCAACTTCCAATTCTGGAGTTTCTCACTGAGTGCTAGGGTCTGCCCTGCCTCCAATGTGTACCGGTACAGGACTGTCTTATCTGTTCTCATTTTTGTGTTCATGTTTTGCCAGAATATGATGATAATATTGTGATAGTATCGTATCACATAATTAAGTTGATCATGACTTATGTCCTGGATATCAGAAGACTATGCAAAGTATTGCTAGTTAGAGACTTGTTCCCATAAAGACCTAATAGTTCACATCTTTGGATGTTGACTATCAGTAAATTTATACACTTTTCAGCCTTAGGATGTCTGGGATGAGGGACTGGTGTGGTGATGAAAAATGACTTGATTCAAGAATAACATGGAGATGAGAACGAACATGGCATTTGTGGCACATTGTTTTTGCCATATATTCTTTGAACTTTCTAGCCCACTTAAAATGCAGTGTGGTTACCAATAAACTATTCTTCATATCTATGTTTTACTTCCAACTCTTTTCCCTCCCCTTCCCCTGCCTCTTCCCTTATCCTCCACCATGTTGAAAGTATATTTCTATGTCTAAGCTTACAGAGATCTGCCACATCTCCAGTAAATAGTAGCTCTGTGTGTGTGTATGTGTGCTGTTTACCTTCTCTTAACATGTGCAGAAGCTAGATTATACTAGAAAGATTTATAATGAATAATATTGTCTAATAGTAGGACAGGCTCTCTAGGCAATAGTGGGGGATTCAATCATGAGTTTGATGTCGTACATCAGGATGTATTCCTAAACTGAGTAGGAAAAAGGCCCAAGTGACATGTGGTTCCTTCCACTTATAAGTTTGTGATTCTGAACAGATGCTAATTTCAAAGCAAATTAGAATCAAAACAAAATTCCAGTGAACAAGAAACTAGACAAAGTTCTACAGCTGTTTTGTGACTCTCTTTGCTCATAGGGTCATCCCAATATTTTAATTTTTTGTTTCTTCCCTCATGAAACTTATTTTCCTTGGAGTATCTTAATAGCTCCAAGCCTCACAACCTTCCTTACAAAGACACTAGTAAGTATCCTGTCTTGTTGTCACTGGTGTGGTTTAGGGCTCTACCTGAACAAATCTAAAAATCTGCTTATTCACCTGTATTCATTCATTCCCGAGCACTGAGGGGGTGTCAGCTGTGTACCACCACTGTGCTACCTGGCCATAAAGTTAAACACAACACGGAATCCTTTCCTTCAAGGAGTTCACAGTCCAGAGAAAAAGATCTTAAGTTGACAAATTGTAATGCTAAGTGGCAAATGCCAGTGAAAAGTTAGGAGGAAGCAGATATCAGTGTGTTTAAGACCTGAGACAGGTTTGAATCCCCTTCCTCAATTTAATAGCCAAGTGATGGTCAGTCAGGCATTTCTTATGTTCATTTTGAAATAATCTTATGTCCGTATTATAAGACTGGATATTTTTGACATCTGATTCCAGTAAAGATGGAGTAAATAACAGGGAGCAGATTTACCTCCCAACTGAAACAAGTAAAAAACAGGACAGACCATAAAATAACTGTTTTCAAAGCATATGGCATCAGTCTATAGAGGGCAGTGATCCTGGGAGACGGGAAATCAGCTAGCAATATCTGCCTCATGCAGAGTTTTCTGAAACAATTGTGTCAGTGAACCTTACACTGTATCTAATTTATGATTTACTAAACTTTATGCATTAAATACTTTTCAAACAATACTTAACTTTTATAATGTGTCACGTATTATGCATATATGTTTATGTATTTAACAGTGTATGGTAAAGTATTCAAATGAAAGTAAAAAAATTTTAGTTTGTGAAATACATATTTCATTTATAAATAAATCTACTGTCATTTAAAATAGTTTCTTGGTTAAGATGAAAGTTTGCAAAGCCTTCTGATTTCTCTTATCCTTCCAGGAAATTTTCAGTGGAATGAGCCTTAGCCATACTTTTGCTTTAAGAATCTCTCCGTTACTTATCTTCATTCACAGCAGTATTAATGTTTATTTAATCCATTCATTTGTTAAATTAATTTATTTTATTAATAAGCTGTACTTGTGGCTTCATATAACATAACAAAAATCTATAATCTGCATTAATATGAGGGGGCATGGTGAAATTCTTACCACAGAAGTCTTACACTTTGCCTGTAAGAATTGCTAGTGGAATAATTCTATGCTTCTAACAAATTATATTCCCTAGATTAACACTGGGATCAGAAGACTTACAGCAGCATCTCTTCTGAGTAGTCACTGGTGTATTCCTTGTTCCTTTCTAATTTAGGCTAAGCATGGCAAATTAAATGCAAAAGTGTCTCTAATAATGAAATAAAAAATTGTATATCTATTGAGATGCCATTGGTCGAAAGTATGTGACTAAGCAAAAGGCAACCAAGAGCCCAATAATTCCTATCCAAATACAGATCTACGATTGTTTATTTACTTTGAAAGTATTTATTGAGGGCCTTATATGGATCAGGCACCTTACGAGGTGCTCAGCATATACTTCTAAGCACAGAGATAAAAGTCTGTGCACTCACAGAGCTTAGGTTCTAAAGGAACAACTGCTTCATTGCTTGCCCCAGGAGCAAGTCATTTCAGTAGTACCATCATATTACTTATCCATGAGGAGTCTGAAAGGAGAAGTAAACATCTCTAGGCTAAAGGTATAATGATGTCCTAGCTGCTTTGGATCTAAACGTCGAAATTAATGAAGTTATGAGACAACAACGCTGTTATCCATAAACTTCTTACTGTATAGTTTGCAGATTTTATGCAAATGAACTTGATAGGAATCAAACTATTTCCATTTGTGTACTTTTAACCTACATATAGCATTCGTTTGCTCTATTTGAAGAAAACATATATTGCCAAAGCAGAAGGAATCAGTGATGGATTTCCATTCATTTAATTATTTCTAGAAATGTTCAAACTGGAATTTATTTCCTTCCATTTAAAGTATGAGCCCAGGAGGGGACCTTCAAGATGGCAGAGGAGTAAGACGTGGAGATCACCTTCCTCCCCACAAATACATAAAAAATACATCTACATGTGGAACAACTCCCAGAGAACACCTACTGAACACTGGCAGAAGACCTCAGACCTCCCAAAAGGCAAGAAACTCCCCACATACCTGGGTAGGGCAAAAGAAAAAAGAAAAAACAGAGACAAAAGAATAGGGACGGGACCTGCACCTCTGGGAGGGAGCTGTGAAGGAGGAAAGGTTTCCACACACTAGGAAGCCCCTTCACTGGTGGAGACGGGGAGAGCCACGGAGGAGAGTGCAGCAACAGGGGTGCGGAGGGCAAAGCGGAGAGGTTCCCGCACGGAGGATCGGTGCCGAGCAGCACTCACCAGCCCGAGAGGCTTGTCTGCTCACCCGCCGGGGCGGGGCGGGGCTGGGAGCTGAGGCTTGGGCTTCGGTCGGATCCCAGGGAGAGGACTGGGGTTGGCTGCGTGAACACAGACTGAAGGGGGCTAGTGCACCACAGCTAGCCAGGAGGGAGTCCCGGAAAAAGTCTGGAACTGCCTAAGAGGCAAGAGACCATGGTTTCAGGGTGCGCAAGGAGAGGGTATTCCTTCCCTGTCTGCCCACAGAAGGCAGAGCACCGCCTAAATGAGCTCCAGAGATGGGTGCAAGCTGTGGCTTTCAGCTCAGACACCAGAGACGGGCATGAAACACTAACGCTGCTGCTGCAGCCACCAAGAATCCTGTGTGCAAGCTCAGATCACTACCTGCACACCCTCCCCCTGGGAGCCTGTGCAGCACACCACTGCCAGGGTCCAGAGACCTAGGGACAACTTCCCCAGGAGAACACACAGTGCACCTCAGGCTGTTGCAACGTCACTCTGGCCTCTTCTGCTGCAGGCTCGCCCCGCATTCCAGTCATAACTACCCTACCCCTCTCTCCCCCACACAGCATGAGTGAGCCAGAGCCCCCAATCAGTTGCTGCTTTGACCCTGTCCTGTCTGGGTGGGAACAGAAGCCTGAGGACAACCTACACGCAGAGGTGGGGCCAAAACCAAAGCTGAAGCCCAGGAGCTGTGTGAACAAAGAAGAGAAAGGGAACTCTCTCCCAGCAGCCTCAGGAGCAGCGGATTAAATCTCCACAGTCAACTTGATGTACCTGCATCTGTGGAATACCTGAATAGACCATGAATCAACCCAAAATTGAGGCCATGGACTTTGGGAGCAACTGTAGACTTGGGGTTTGCTGTCTGCGACTGACTTTTTTCTGATTTTTATGTTTATCCTAGTATAGTTTTTCGTGCTTGTTATAATTGGTGGATTTGTTTATTGGTTTGGTTGCTCTCTTTTCTTTAATTACTTTTTTATTTTTTATTTTAATAATTTTTTAAATTTTTTTATTTTAATAATTTTATTTCAATTTATTTTACTTTATTATTTTCTTATTATTTCTTTCTTTTTTTCTCCCTTTTCTTCTGAGCAGTGTGCCTGACAGGGTCTTGGTGCTCCGGCCTGGTGTCAGACCTGAGCCTCTGAGGTGGGAGAGCCAAGTTCAGGACACTGGACCACCAGAGACCTCCCAGCCCCACGTAATATCATTCGGTGAGAGCTCTCCCAGAGATCTCCATCTCAACTCTAAGGCCCAGCTCCACCCAACGGCCAAGACCTCCAATGCTGGGCACCCCATGCCAAAAAACTAGCAAGACAGGAACACAACCTCACCCATTAGCAGAGAGGCTGCCTAAAATCATACTAAGTTCACAGACACCCCAAAACACACCACCAGACGTGGACTTGCCCACCAGAAAGACAAGATCCAGCCTCATCCACCAGAACACAGGCACCAGTCCCCTCCACCAGGAAGCCTACACAAGCCACTGAACCAACCTTACCCATTGGGGACAGACACCAAAAACAACAGGAACTATGACCTGCAGCCTGCAAAAAGGAGACCCCAAACACAGTAAGTTAAGCAAAATGAGAAGACAGAGGAATACGCAGCAGATGAAGGAGCAAGGTAAAAACCCACCAGACCAAACAAATGAAGAGGAAATAGGTATTCTACCTGAAAAAGAATTCAGAGTAATGATAGTAAAGATGATCCAAAATCTTGGAAATAGAATGAAGAAAATACAAGAAATGTTTAACAAGGACCTAGAAGAACTAAAGAAAAAACAATGATGAACAACACAATAAATGAAATTAAAAGTTCTCTAGAAGGAATCAATAGCAGAATAACTGACACAAAAGAACGGATAAGTGACCTGGAAAATAAAATAATGGAAATGACTACTGTAGAGCAGAATAAAGAAAAAAGAATGAAAAGAATTGAGGACAATCTCAGAGACCTCTGGGACAACATTAAACGCACCAACATTTGAATTATAGGGATCCCAGAGAAGAAGAGAAAAAGAAAGGGTCTGAGAAAATATTTGAAGAGATTATAGTTCAAAACTTCCCTAACATGGGAAAGGAAATAATCAAGTCCAGGAAGTGCAGAGAGTCCTATACAGCATAAATCCTAGGAGAAACATGCCAAGACACATATTAATCAAACTATCAAAAATTAAATACAAAGAAAAAATATTAAAAATAGCAAGGGAAAAGCAACAAATAACATAACAAGGGAATCCCCATAATATTAAGAGCTGAGCTTTCAGCAGAAACTCTGCAAGCCAGAAGGGAGTAGCAGGACATATTTAAAGTGATGAAAGGGAAAAACCTACAAGCAAGCTTACTCTACCCAGCAAGGATCTCATTCAGATTTGATGGTGAAATTAAAACCTTTAGGGACAAGCAAAAGTTAAGAGAATTCAGCACCACCAAACCAGCCTTACAACAAACGCTAAAGACACATTTCTAAGCGGAAAAAACAAGAGAAGAAAAGGACCTGCAAAAAGAAGCACAAAACAATTAAGAAAATGGTAATAGGAACATACATATTGATAACTAGTTTAAATGTAAATGGATTAAATGCTCCAGCCAAAAGACATAGACTGGCTGAATGGATACAAAAACAAGATGTGTATATATTCAGTCTACAAGAGACCCACTTCAGACCTAGGGACACATACAGACTGAAAGTGAGGGGATGGAAAAAGATATTCCATGCAAATGGAAATCAAAAGAAAGCTGGAGTATCAATTCTCATATCAGACAAAATAGTCTTTAAAATAAAGACTATTACAAAAGACAAAGAAGGACACTACATAATGATCAAGGAATCAATTCAAGAAGAAGATATAACAATTGTAAATATTTATGCACCCAACATAGCACCTCCATACATAAGGCAAATGCTAACAGCCATAAAAGGGGAAATTGATAGTAACACAGTAATACTAGGGGACTTTAACACCCCACTTTCACCAAAGGACAGATCATCCAAAATGAAACAAAATAAGGAAACACAAGCTTTAAATGACACATAAGACAAGATGGACTTAATTGATATTTATAGGACATTCTATCCACAATCAACAGAATACACTTTCTTCTCAAGTGCTCATGGGACATTCTCAAGGATAGATCACATCCTGGGTCACAAATCAAGCCTTGGCAAATTTAAGAAAATTGAAATCAAATATCTTTCCCGGGGCTTCCCTGGTGGCGCAGTGGTTGAGAATCTGCCTGCCAATGCAGGGGACGCGAGTTCGAGCCCTGGTCTGGGAAGGTCCCACATGCCGCGGAGCAACTAAGCCCGTGAGCCACAACTACTGAGCCTGCGCGTCTGGAGCCTGTGCTCCGCAACAAGAGAGGCCGCGATAGTAAGAGGCCCGCGCACCGCGATGAAGAGTGGTCCCCGCTTGCCGCAGCTAGAGAAAGCCCTCGCGCAGAAACGAAGACCCAACACAGCCATAAATAAATAAATAAATAAATTCAAATATCTTTCCCAACCACAGTGCTATGAAACTAGATATCAATTACAGGAAAAAAACTATAAAAAATACAAACACATGGAGGCTAAACAATATGCTACTGAATAACCAAGAGATCACTAAAGAAATCAAACAGGAAATCAAAAAATATCTAGAAACAAATGACAGTGAAAACATGACAACCCAAAACCTATGGGATGCAGCAAAAGCAATCCTAAGAGGGAAGATTATAGCAATACAGTCCTACCTCAAGAAATAAGAAACATCTCAAATAAACAACCTAACCTTACACCTAAAGCAATTAGAGAAAGAAGAACAAAAAAAAAAAAAAACAGAGTAAGCAGAAGGAAAGAAATCATAAAGATCAGATCAGAAATAAATGAAAAAGAAATGAAAGAAACCATAGCAAAGATCAATAAAACTAAAAGCTGGTTCTTTAGAAGATAAAGAAAATTGATAAACCATTAGCCAGACTCATCAAGAAAAAAAGGGAGAAGACTCAAATCAACAGAATTAGAAATGAAAAAGGAGATGTAACAACTGACACTGCAGAAATACAAGGGATCATGAGACATTACTACAAGCAACTCTATGCCAATAAAATGGACAAGCTGGAAGAAATGGACAAATTCTTAGAAAACTACAACCTTCCAAGATGGAACCAGGAAGAAATAGAAAATATAAACAGACCAATCACAAGCACTGAATTTGAAACTGTGCATAAAAATCTTCCAACAAACAAAAGCCTAGGACCAGATGGCTTCACAGGCGAATTCTGTCAAACATTTAGAGAAGAGCTAACACCTATCCTTCTCAAAGTCTTCCAAAATATAGCAGAGGCAGGAACACTCCCAAACTCATTCTATGAGGCTACCATCACCCTGATACCAAAACCAGCCAAAGATGTCACAAAGAAAGAAAACTACAGGCCAGTATCACTGATGAACATAGGTGGAAAAATCCTCAACAAAATACTAGCAAACAGAATCCAACTGCACATTAAAAGGATCATACACCATGATCAAGTGGGGTTTATCCCAGGAATGCAAGGATTCTTCAATATATGCAAATAAATCAATGTGATACACTATATTAACAAACTGAAGGTTAAAAACCATATGATAATCTCAATAGATGCAGGAAAAAGCTTTTGACAAAATTCAACACCCATTTATGATAAAAACCCTCCAGAAAGTAGGCAAAGAGGGAACTTACCTAAACATAGTAAAGGCCATATATGACAAACCTACAGCCAACATCATTCTCAATGGTGAAAAACTGAAACCATTTCCTCTAAAATCAGGAACAAGACCAGGATGCCCACTGTCACCACTATTATTCAACATAGTTTTGGAAGTTTTAGCCACAGCAGTCAGAGGAGAAAAAGAAATAAAAGGAATCCAAAGCAGAAAAGAAGAAGTAAAGCTGTCACTGTTTGCAGATGACATGATGCTATACATAGAGAATCCTAAAGATGCTACCAGAAAACGACTAGAGCTAATCAATGAATTTGGTAAAGTAGCAGGATACAAAATTAATGCATAGAGATCTCTTGCATTCCTATACACTAATGATGAAAAATCTGAAAGAGAAATTAAGGAAACACTCCCATTTACCACTGCAACAAAAAGAATAAAATACCTAGGAATAAACCTACCTAAGGAGACAAAACACCTGTATGCAGAAAACTACATGACACTTATGAAAGAAGTTAAAGATGATACAAACAGATGGAGAGATATACCATGTTCTTGGATTGGAAGAATCAACATTGTGAAAATGACTATACTACCCAAGCAATCTACAGATTCAGTGCAATTCCTATCTAACTACCAATGGCATTTTTCACAGAACTAGAACAAAAAATTTCACAATTTATATGGAAACACAAAAGACCCCGAATAGCCAAAGCAATTTGAGAAAGAAAAATGGAGCTGGAGGAATCAGGCTCCCAGACTTCAGACTATACTACAAAGCTACAGTAATCAAGACAGTATGGTACTGGCACAAAAACAGAAATATAGATAGATGGAACAGGATAGAAAGCCCAGAGATAAACTCACGCACGTATGGTCACCTTATTTTTGATAAAGGAGGCAAGAATATACAGTGGAGAAAAGACAGCCTCTTCAATAAGTGGTGCTGGGAAAATTGGACAGCTACATGTAAAAGAATGAAATTAGAACACTCCCTAACACCATACACAAAAATAAACTAAAAATCGATTAAAGACCTAAATGTAAGGCCAGACACTATCAAACTCTTAGAGGAAAACATAGGCAGAACACTCTAGGATGTAAATCACAGCAAGATCCTTTTTGACCCACCTCCTAGAGGAATGGAAATAAAAACAAAAATAAACAAATGGGACCTAATGAAACTTAAAAGCTTTTGCACAGCAAAGGAAACCATAAACAAGACAAAAAAACAGCCCTCAGAATGGGAGAAAATATTTGCAAATGAAGCAGCTGACAAAGGATTAATCTCCAAAACTTACAAGCAGCTCCTGCAGCTCAATATCAAAAAAACAAACAACCCAATTCAAAAATGGGCAGAGGACCTAAACAGACATTTCTCCAAAGAAGATATACAGATTGCCAACAAACTCATGAAAGGATGATCAACATCACTAATCATTAGAGAAATGCAAATCAAAGCTACAATGAAGTATCACACAAGTCAGAATGGCCATCATCAAAAAATCTACAAACAATAAATGCTGGAGAGGGTGTGGAGAAAAGAGAACCCTCTTGTACTGTTGATGGGAATGTAAAATGATACAGCCACTATGGAGAACAGTGTGGAGGTTCCTTAAAAAACTAAAAATAGAGCTACCATACGACCCAGCAATCCAACTACTGGGCATATACCCAGAGAAAACCATAATTCAAAAAGACACATGCACCCCAATGTTCATTGCAGCTTTATTTACAATAGCCAGGACATGGAAGCAACCTAAGTGTCCATCGACAGATGAATGGATAAAGAAGATGTGGCATATATATACAATGGGATATTGCTCAGCCATAAAAAGAAATGAAAGTGAGTTATTTGTAGTGAGGTAGATGGACCTAGAGTCTGTCATACAGAGTGACGTAAGTCAGAAAAAGAAAAACAAATACCGTATGCTAGCACTTATATACGGAATCTAAAAAAAAAAAATAAAGGTTGACAAACCTAGGGACCGGACAGGAATAAAGACACAAATGTACAGAGTGGACTTGAGCACGTGGGGAAGGGGAAGGGTAAGTTAGGATGAAGTGAGAGAGTGGCATGGACATATATACACTACCAAATGTAAAATAGATAGCTAGTGGGAAGCAGCCACATAGCACAGGGAGATCAGCTTGGTGCTTTGTGACCACCTAGAGGGGTGGGATAGGGAGGGTGGGAGGGAGACGCCAGAGGGAGGGGATATGGGGATATATGTATACGTATAGCTGATTCACGTTGTGATACAGCAGAAACTAGCACAACATTGTAAAACAATTATACTCCAATAAAGATGTTAAAAAAAGAAAGTATGAGCTGCATTTTAGTACAGAAGATCCTGTATTAATTAATTAATTAGTAAATTAATTTCACATAATTTATTATGTGCCTGCTACATGCCAGGTGCTTTGCTTGGAAATCCACAAGTTAGGAAAAACACAGTGTTTGTCAGAGCTTAATGATGAACATTGCTCAGTCTTAAGGGGGAAATAGATCCTTATGAAGAAGAAAACTATTGCTAAATTAAGTGTTTTTGGTGTCCTCTTCTTTCATATATAGAGGAGATGTGATAAAATATGAAAATGATAAAATCGTTTGTTTTGGTTATATGTATACTCTATTTCTGGTAATGCAAACGTTACTGGGCCTTGTTCTGAAGTGTTAATCCTCCACATTTGTCAGTAAGTGGAAGGCTTATGTCTACCACTCTGCCAGAGTGAGACACGTCAGAGATAGCAATTCTGTCTTTGAATGTTTCCTGTCTCTTCGAGTGGTCTACTGGTGATGACCGATTTCATTTTGTCCACCTTGTAGCTGATGTTTTTTATTTGCCTTTTTTACGTTGAGTATTTTATGGATGGCTTCTAAGTTTAAGTCTAAAAAATCCAATTTTTCAGCCATGCTCCAAAGCACTAGTTCCCAATTATTATTCACAAGTGGTGTGAATGTTGTGACAACCAGTCTAAGAAAAAAAGAGAGCTGGAGCTTTTCTCTAGATCTAGTTTTGAAATAGTTCCTGAGAAGTCTGATTTTTGGGTCTGCGTTTTGATAATTACTGACTTACAAGGAACCTGCAATTCCTTAACAGTAATATTAGGAGTCATAGCGTAGTGAAGTCAGAGGTGTCAATCAAATCATATCCAAGATTGAACAGGTTTGGATGCTGAGTCAGGTTGAGTAAATCCAGAGTTGGGATATCTTGACATCTCACAGGAACTTCCATGAAGCTAAAATGTTTACAAAGCAGGTCCAAAAAGGAAGGAGTAAGGACTGAGAGGAGGAATCTCAAAAGATAACGTAGAGGAAAGAACATTACGCCTGAAATGCAAAGTCCTTCCTTTGGCTTCTGGTTATGACGTGGTTGGCATCCCATCTAAACGCTGTGATGTCTTGTAAAGCAAGCTATGCCACATGCTCCTTGGACCTGTTAAACGAGGCTTACGTGCCATTTTATTCTTCATTGAGCAGCAGATATTTATGGTTACCTTGAATTCTTCATTATCCCTTCCCTCTGGAATAAAAATACTGGGAAAAGTTATGTGTGGTGTACATAATATTAACTAAATGAACGTAAACCTGCATGCTAAATCTAATAATTTAATAGCAGTTCTTAGGCCGACAGAAAAGAGTACAATATTTTTTCCTAGAACTTGAAAGGTTTGAAGATAACTGAAGATGTAAAAATGGCCCCCACACAGTTTACATAGGGGAGGCACTGTCAAGTGATGCGTTGTCCCACAAGCTATATTCAGAAATGCAGCACCTCATTTTATAGTTACCGTTCACCTAAATTTTTAGATGCTGTTTATGTAGTGATAATTCATACATGTTGAATGTCGAATGTGCACCAAATATCTCACATGCATTATTTATAACTCTTTTCACAATATTTTAGGGTTATATAGGTGATCCTGAGACTGAGAAAGGCCAAGAAAATGTTCTTAGGGTAAATAATTAGTCAGTTGGAAAGCTGGAATTCAAACTCTGGCTTTCATGACTCCAAAACCCATTTTCATATTTCTACATTCATTGGTTCTCAGGAACCACTTGTTGCGTGGATGTCTGTTATTACCTGGGCTCTGTGATGGTTGGTTCAGGTATATCTGATCAAAGAGAAGAGATGCACAGATCCTGAGTCCACAGAATTATTTGCCATCATTTATGTAGGTTCTATCCCAATTCAGGACCTCTTTGAGTCTTCTCTCCAGTGCCTAAGGGCATTCACCTATCCTGATGCTCTGCCCTAGATCCTATGCAAGTTGTATAATTATTCTGGCCCTTCCAGCATAAGACCTGCATATAAAATTGGTTGAGTGATGCCCTTGGCTCCTTTCCTAAAGATTATGATATGATCCTGGCACATCGAGGCCTTAACACTGTCACAGAGAAAAGGCCCTGAAAAAGTAAACTCAAAGGAAACTGTGTTTTTCGTAGTCATAGTCATAAGACTCACTTATATCAAAAGGACCACAACCCAGTAATTTCCCTGGGGAGGCTATTACATCAAAGCTGATGGAAAGGTTAGGCAGGAAGCCCTGCACTTACCTTGGAGAGTAGCTTGTGTGTGTGGCCAATGGTTTATATGTGCCAATTCTCTAACCGTGTATGACTGAGCTGTAGGACACCAAACTTTCCATGTGTCGTGAGGTTTTGTTTTTGTTTTTGTTTTTACCTCGTCTCCTCCATTTCCCAACACACACTTCTCCATTAGCTATGCTAACCTCAACATTTCTTCTCTACGGCACTCTGGGTGGGTTATGCATTACTGGAAGGAGATGATGCATAAATATACCAGGTGAAAGGCTTACACCTGATTTAACCAGGCGTGTACTTAAAAACTTGTCAGAAGTGAGATTCCTACACAGAAAAGGAGAAGCAGCAGTGATCATTAGCATAACGTTCTCCAGCAGCTCTTGGCTCCTAATCTGGGTCCCACAGACCATGCCTGAGGAATTTGGGAAATAGATGAATTTTAGCAGTGCGGAGAAAAATTTTTTTTAATTGTTTGTTTTTTAGTAAGTGGGGTCTGAGTCAACATGTTTGAAGAACTTATGCCATCTGTGTGAAATCATGTCCCATGGAAAGTAAATGATATTGGGGACTAAGGCAGCAAATGACCCATTAGATCTTTCTATATTGTGTACCTTTGTTATATGAAATACATATAAAGTAAAAATGTAGGTGAGTAGGTAGGTAGTGAGTAGGTAGACACATATATACATAGATATCTAGATAGTAATGATCCTTACGAAACTGCTTGTTGTCTGAAGATGGCACTTTCCTTACATGTTGCTAACACTGGGGATCCTTTGATGGCCTGCTCTCTTCAACATTAGACATATTGACTGCAGATGTATATATATAGTTACAATAATGAAAATGATGTTTAATCATCAAGTGGCACAAAAATATTACCGTGTCATGTGGAAATAGCAAAGTGTGATATGCGCAGTAAAATGGCAGCAGTAACGCATTTTCACGAGACTTCAGAGAGATATAACAGGCTGCCTGGGGGGCTGGTGCAAGAGAGCCAGAAGTCCATCGTTCTCTCTAGAGTCAGGGAAACAACAGGGGAGCAGCCGTACCATCTTGCCAAATTTGCTTTTATAATTTGAACTGACTTGTGCTTTCTCTATTTTCAATTGAAAAATTCTGGTGGTTGCCCAAATGGTATGTGGAATTAAATCTGCATAAACTAACTAAAAATAAGAGTACTTTTGGCATCGAAGGAGCCCTTGTCACTCACCCAGTTCCCTTCCCTCTCCAGGCGTACTCATGTCTCTGTGCTGTTGAGGTGTTGCTCTTTCCTCAGGCTACGGGGTTTCCTTGTTTTCTCTTTTAGCCACTTGCAAAAATCCTACTCATTTCCAAAATTCATCGCAAACTCCTTTTAGTAATGCCTACCCTGAACACATGGTCCCTCCTCCCCTCTCCCCATCTTAGTGTGCCCAAACCTTGGATCTAATCGCCCTGTGATGCACTGGGATGGTTTTCACATCTCTCTTCTCAACTGGGCTATTAGAGCCAAAAAATTCAGAGCTGGCTTAGATTCATTTTTACAGCTTTTTCAGCACCTAGACATAGAATGAATAAATGAATGGTTTTTCATAAAATATCTTGTTTTTTTTTCTGGTGAAAGACTGAATAATGAGCTCAGTGGAATAGTAATTTGACTGAATATTACATTTATGATCTTAAGAACTCTTAGGTTTTAGTGCAAATCAGAAAATGGATACCTTTGAAATAAAATAATCTGTCTTTACACCAGTGATGTACTCGCATAAATAAAACTTGTAGGGCGTGCATAGAGCACCTTAAAGCATTATCTAAATGCAAAGTCATGTCTTGTGAATATGACATGTAATTGGGAAGAAATTATCTTTAATGTGGTCATGAGTATGACTTTATGTTGGTTTATTATTATGGAAGAAGGAAAGAATTGTGTAGACTGTGTGAATAATAAGTGCTGAGTTTACAACCAGGCTTTATCGGTATGGCAGAAAAAGTGTTATTGGATGTATTAGAGTCATATCTGGACGCTCGAGTTCAACATCATAATGATAAAAACCAAAAAGTGTTTGCTAACGAAAAGGTGGGTAAACTTTTATGTGGTATTTCTGTCAGTTGATCAAGAACTTCAACTCTGCTATGTACGTGCTCCCTGAAATTACTTATTTTCAAAAATTGTGCGGCTGGCTTATACTTTATTTTAACTGATTAAAATATGCAAACTATGTTGATTATAACTGACATTGAACTCTGTAAAGTGTATCACTAAAGGAGGTACCTAGTCTAAACTTCCTTTTTACTTAATGCCTTGTCAACACTTAGAGTTTCTTTCTTTTTAAAAATGTGTTCATTGTTGAAATCTCAGAAAACTGAAAAATAAAAACAAAGAAGAAAATGTAAATCACCATCGATCCCCCAAATGCAGAAATAATCGTCCGTAATCTTTTGATGCAGAGAATTTAAGTAACTTGGCCAAGGATACACAGCTAGTAAAGGCAGTGATAAGATGCAAACCCAGGCATCCGTACTTTAAATCATTACACTATACTGCCTTCACTGAAAAATTATTTTGTACATAAACATTGCAGTTAGCTCATTGAGCAGTTTAAGAAAACATTGAATTAAAGCTCTAAAGTTACATAACAGCTTTGAATCATTCCCTTTTCCTGTGAAGCATGGTCCTTTAAAGCTGTGAGAACAGCTTGGTAATCATGGATAGATTCTTCAAACTTAAAAAAAAAAAAAAAAAAAAAACAGGGAAAGAAGGAAGGAAGGAAAAAACGAACGTTCCAGTGTTTAGATATGAAAATCAAGACAGTAGAATCTAGTTTAAATTTTCTTGACATCTATCAGCTGTGAGGCTCCATTTGCCTTTGCAAGTTTGAATTATTTTCTTTTGTTCTCTTAATCATTTTATTCTACTTACATTATACACGGAGACATTAGGGAAATACGTACTGTACTTACTATGGAAAATACTTTATGTGATATTTAATGCAACTGGCCAATGCACATTTCTTGAGCATGAAAGGTGGAGTCATGTTTAAAGGAAGCCCTAAGGATTAGAAAGGAACTGTCATCAACTAGTGTTAACAGATAAAGAAAGTATCAAGTAACTGGCCCTCCCACTATTGTTTCTTCTTTTACCTGTCCCAGAAGTTTCCTTTCTGCACTGCTGCTAAGAGGTCATGGTCCAGTGCTAGCCTCTATTGCACCATGGATTTCTAGATGGCTTAGGAAAAGTCACATTCATTTATTTATTCAACAAATGTTTGTTGAACTTTTGTTCTACTTACTCCATTGAGCTGGTAACACAAAACTTGACCTTGATGAAGTACCATATTTTCACATTTACAGCCCTTCTTAACACCATCACTCCAGGTCCATACAAGGAGAATGTATAAGCTTTTCTCCCCATAGGTTCTCTATGGAGCATCTGTTAGCAGCAGCTGAGGCAGCAGCAGGCAGATAATAAATTTAAATTGACTCCCTTATATTTCTTTACGTTCCTCTGAGATGAATGGAGTTCATTTCAGAGTTCTTGGGTATCTAATATAATTAGGTTTCCCTCTGTCTCCTTTCCTTCTCCTCTCTTTCTCTCTTATATTCCATCTCATATATTGAAGATGTGTCTTTCTTATTGATTTCCAACATTAGGTACCATCAGTGATTAGCAACTATGGGGGTTTCACTACAAAAAAAAAACATTACTTCTTTATCGATCACTTTTTAGGGTAACAATTGTGTTGTGAAACTTAATATGTATCTTTGACATGTTTTGTTTGTTAAGTTCTTATTCTGAGTGCGGTCATCTTGAAAATGACAAATGCAATGCACATCATTGATCATGCTGCAAGAGATTAGAATCTGAAAAGTGCAAATTCTGACATCTAAAATTAAAATGCACTAACTTGGCAAAACAGAAATTTGAGGATTCAGGAGAGGTTCGTTGCAAATAAGTTTGCTCATTAAATTAATCAGTTTTATTTATCCCTTGGTTATATAGTCTTGTAGAGTGATTTCTCACACTGTTTTAGTTTATCATTTAACGTTCTTGGGTTCCTGTGATCATAAGGATATCCATGTTTAAAGAAAGAACTTATCAAATATTAGCAAAATAGAAATAAATTCTTTCTATGAAAGTTTAAATGTGTTTCCTTTGAAGGAGGCCCTCCTAGTCTGTATTAAGTATTTTCTTGTGTTTAGGAACTTCTTAGAATTACTGGGGTTGAAAATGTAATTGTCAATATTTGCCTGTAAAAAATATCAGTTTTATATGATTCAACCTAATAGGTATAAGTACAAAAAGGTTAATTAATATGCTGTTTAGGTAAGGTGGTATTTTAAATAAGTATATTTTTCAGATAACCAGAGCTCCCTTCAAGTGTTATAACTTCTCTGTTAACCAGATGAGATGGAACTCTTTCCAAGCACAGTACCTACTTTCCTCTCTTCTCAAGTAGAGTATCCCTAGTCCTTTATCGAAGGCTCAAAATCATTACTGCAAATATTCTAGTCATAATCTAGTGTGATGGTGTGATATTTTCAAAAGTTATGGAGTCTGCAGAAGTATTTCTGAGAATGTGTGATTGGTTTTCATAGTTTTTTCTTTTTGCTCCACTGGTAAACTGCTATCTCTTACTTCTTTATGTTCTGAGTGTCTCTTAACGCGCCACAATACGGGCAGATTCAGGACAAAAAAGGTAAGAAGATGCCAGAACTAGGAGAAAATTTGAATTGATCCCAAGTAATGTTGGTGATACAAGACAAAGAAGCAAATTGATAATCATAGATTCAGAATATAAAGCAAACTTGTAGTGGGAGCAATATTGAAAAAGGAATTATAAGCTGAAATAGGGGGCTGATGTAAGTGAACAGTGATCAAGAGTCTTGAAGTCAGAAAACAAAGGAAGTAAAGAATCAGGTTAATGAGTTAATATGTGCAAACTCTAATCAGTTCAACCCAGTCAAGAAAAATAAGCAAGCTAGCAAGAGTAAAATTAGGGACTGCTGGCTGTTGCCTCTTTGTCCCAGTCTTAGACTTCTGATAGAGTGTAGGCGGCCAAAAGCTTGCAAGGTGGGTTTTAACATTGGGAAAAGAAAGTCCCATTGGTTCTGGCATAGCTTAATCCTTGCAAAGACAAAGACTCAGCTTTTCTAGAGGGTCACACAATGCTCAGTGCATTTAACTTACTGCTTATAACCTATTAGATTCTAGGGAGCTATTTACTTAATATATAGTAAGTTATGTAATTAATTTTGTCAAAATCGCATGTAAAATTCACGTCACTAGGGCTCTAAGTAAGAATCCACAAAGATCTCATTAATCAGGTCATAGCCATAAAACAATGGTGCTTCCTCAGTGAGGGGTGATGTTTCCCCCCAGGAGACCTTAGGAAATGTCTGGAGACACTCTTGGTTGTCACAAGTGGGGGGAGTACTTCTGACATTTAGTAGGCAGAGGCCAGGGGTGCTGCTAAATATCCTACAATGCCTAGCAAAGTCCCCAACAAAAATTATCTGACCCAAAATAGTGTCAAGGTTGAGAAACGCTGGCTTAGGAAAACTGAGTATAAGAGAAGAAAGTGCAATCTGCCAGCATCCTTTAAAGCCTGTAAAACATAATGGTTTTAGAAGTACAGGGTGACATAAACTAAGTAACTCCAGTGTTGGTAGTTTCACCTTTGGAAGGAGAGTAGGCAAACTGACCCAGCACGAAACCTTGCTTCACCACCACCTTTACCTGGGTTTGGAGAGAAGTGATTTCTTAGAAGATGTTTCTAAACTTACTTATTCTGAGCTCTTAATAGTCAGTGACCTGGGAAGGTGGAATAGCTAAAGTAACTGAGTGCCAGCAATATTTGGTCATATCCCTTTACTGCCATCAACGAGCCATTCTAGGAGGCAGGGGTGAGTTAGGACCAGCATTGGAGGTAAGGAAATTTGAATGGGTTAATCAGACTGGGAGGTGGAGGATGTGATCCCAACTGATTCACTTGTTGGGGTATGTCTATCAGATCATCTTAGAATTAAGTGCCCTAAATTTACCTAATAATGAATCCTTCTTATAGGATTTCAAGGAAGCAGAAGTTTCTGCCTTTTATCAGAAGCTCAAGACTGTTGCATATTGCTCCCATATGTGGACTGAGTTACTTTGGCTAATATAGTCGGGGTCTCCTAGACCACTATCTTACCATCAAAACTGACCAAGAATGATTTGGCTTATTCTTAGCCTTAGCTGCTCCCCATAAAAGTGAGATCATCATAGAAGAGGCTTTCACATGGCCATATTAATAAATTTTGCACACTAATTCCCTCCAGTTAGATGGATCCCAGGTGTCTACACTTGAATGCCGATCTTAAAGAAACCAGAGCTGTATCAAAGTAACCTGATTTTACAGTTCCTTCCTTAATAAATGTTTGAATGAATGAGTGAATGAATAATGTAAGAGTCAAGTGAAATATTTTGCAATGATGACACCAGAAGCACAAAGAAAATATTAAAAAACTTATTATGAAAACTATAGATCTTTTCAAGAGGAAAGCAAATTAACTTTTACAAAGTAACTTTTTTCCAGTTAGTACTTTTTTGACCGATATAGCTCACCCCTAACATTTGTAGTCCTATACAGTTTCCAGAGCAGATATAGTTCATCTACTTCTTGGGCTTGATATAAGGAAAGCCATAGGACCCAATTCTCATTTGTTAAACTGAATTGAAAATAATTTATCTTGTAGCAGAAATGGCAATGATACACCATGTAAAGTTCTATCAGGACCAAAGACCAAAAATGGAACAGAAGGGATTTTGTTCCAGTTCACCAAGGAGAACGCTGTCCTTTCATCCATGCTGCAACAAATAAATAGTTTGGCAGTAAAGAAGAAATACACATCAATGTATAGTAACTTGATACAATAAAATATGATACTTTCAAAAGGCAGATTATTAAAAGATGCTGTATCAGTCATAGGTAAATTTTAAATGTCATTCATAGGTAATTTTAAAAGCTATGATCAGAATGTCCTCAAATGCTTCTCCTTTATCTCAGAGAAAATGTGCTGAGTGGGTAAGGGAGTTGAGGGGTTTGGGAGAGATGTCTCTCAGAAACCTACATATTACATATTAACATGCCAGAAGCTACCAAGTCATAATCTCTCTTCCCTTTCTCTCTCTCCCTTCTTTCCTCCCTTTCTCCTTCTCTCCCTTCTTTCCTTCCCACCTCCTTTTCTCCCCTTCTTCCATTTTCCCTCCCTCTCTCCTCCCTCTCTATTCTCCATCCCTGTAAATGACTCTGTTATCTCTCTGCCCCATCTTCCTTCCTTCCCTTTCTTCTTCTCTGTTTCCTTCCCTGTCTGCCCTAGATGGCCAGTGATAAAGAAGGGCTCATTGCCATGACCTTCTCACAAAGAACAAGGGAGTTCGGGGATGGCAGCAGATAAATGCCAGGGGAGATTGTAAAGTTGTCAATATAGCGAGAAAGGGAGAGAAAGATCATTTCCAACCTCTGAGTGAGAGATTGCCACTAGGAACCATTGAAGGTGCAGTCATTTTGACTACAGTTCATTACTCTTAAGAGAAAGTTTATAATTTTCATATATTATCAAAGGGGACAGTCACCTCAAAAAGATGACTAAACATGGCACTAGACTATATTTTAGGACATAGTTTGATATATGCCTCAGATTTCTAGAGGGAAAAAAAATCTGATGACATAAATTATTTACCTCAATATACCTAGTGTAGAATCACATCTTATTTTTAAACTGTTAGAAACTTTTCAGCATTGAATGGAAACTCTGAACTCTTTTCTCAAAAATATATACATACTCATACCATTTTCATACCATTTTATAATCTTTTGAAGCCCATCCGTGGGTCTGTCCATACTCTTGTACTGTGAAGTACAATTATTTTGGTAAGTTTTTCCCATTGACTATACAGCCTATGTTTACATGATAAAAGAAAGAATGCAGATATATTGCTATATTGCTTATAAAATGATATAAACTATTATCCAAATAATAATCACAACAGTATTTGAGAAGATTCTCCTGAGGTACTTAGAGGAACTTTAGATGCTTCCCACTGACTCTATTTGATATTTGCTTTAAAAGATTTCCTACTTAATTTTGAATCTAGAAATAACGATAGCAGCAGCCACTTCCACTGATGTGATGTCTCCTGTATACCAGATATTTTCCAATGTGTTTAATATACATTATGTCATTTAATTCTCAAGAATTTTATTGGGTAGTTTTATTAGATGGGCATCATTAGTTCCCTTACACGTGATCAAAATGAGGCATAGACATTTTTAAATGATCTGGCCAAAATCATGGACAGTAGGTCCAAAGGGCTGGCATAGGTAGCTCAAATGGCCCACGTCCTTGGTTCTTGCTCTTTCCAAGGTGTCCAATGATAGAGTAAGTGCCTATGTGACCTTATTTTCTTATTTTTTATATTTTTCCCAATGCATTTTTAATTCAAAAAATTAAATTCTACATCATTTTTGAGTTGTATTTAATACATAATGAAATGCACAGATATTAAGTGTAGAGTTTGAATTGTTCTGACAAATATATACATCCTTGTCCTACACCCAATAAATATAGAGGACATTTCTATAAACTCAGTTACTTAGTGCCTTTTACAGTCAATGTTTGTCATACTCAGAGAAAATACTATTCTACTTACTATCAATGTAGACATTAGTTTTTCTACTTTTTTAAAACTTTCTATTTTATATTGGAGTATAGTTGATTGTGTTGATTGTGTATTGTTGTGTTAGTTTCAGGTGTACAGCAAATGATTCAGTTATACATATACATGTATCTATTCTTTAAAGAATGCTAAGAAATTAAAGAAGAGGAGAATGAAGACTAAGTTGGCTGATTGCTGCTATGGCCAGATTTTTTCAGGTCTCTAAATGGAAAAATTGCCCTTAAATCCCACACAACAGCAGCTGTCCGTGGCACTGGTCTAGACTTTATGTACAGAAGCAAACATTTGCAGAAATGAATCTGTGTTTCAGCAGCAAAATAAAATGGAGATTCTGGCTTTATCTGAGAAGAAAGGTATGGAGAGAGTTTATGTAGAGAGATGGCTACATGAAAAACGTCTCAGCAATCATATTGTAAAAAAAAATCTGGGACTTCCCTGGTGGCGCAGTGGTTAAGAATCTGCCTGCCAATGCAGAAGACACAGGTTCGAGCCCTGGTCCAGGAAGATCCCACATGCCGCGGAGGAACTAAGCCCACGTGCCACAACTATTGAAGCCCGCGTGTCTAGAGCATGTGCTCCGCAACAAGAGAAGCCACCGCAATGAGAAGCCCGCACACCTCAACGAAGAGTAGGCCCCGCTTGCTGCAACTAGAGAAAGCCCGCATGCAGCAACGAAGACCCAACACAGCCAAAAGTAAATAAATAAAAAATTAATTAATTAAAAAAAAAATCCGTCTGCACTCAAAGACTGAGTGAATCTTCAAAATATGCCCAAATGGTTATGAGATAAACAGTCTTTTGCTAAAGGCAAAATTATAAAAGCATTGAAAACATACTTCTCGATGAGGAAAGATTGGGAGAAAAAGTTTTTCACCCTAAACCCGTTTCCCTGACACACAAGGAGTTACTCTATAGGACTAGTAATAGTAGACTTACCTCAGTTGAAAATAAATCCTGCTCAGTTTGCCAAGCTCTACCTTGTAAAATTCCTTAAATGAAACGTGGTATCTAGGTCCCTCTATGAAATGATTGTACCCATTAACAATATTTCAGAATGGTAAAGATGGTATTATTTAATAATATTTGTTATTTTTCTAAGCAATCATATTAACTTTTGCTTTGCGTACTTCTCACCCATAAATAGGGTTTATCTGTTGCATTTCATGGCTCCCATTGTAGGAAAGGCGGTGGGGGGGGCACTTTTGCTGTAAGCCATAGGAGTGACGTATGTGGGTTTGTCAGGCTTCACAGGAGGCAGAGAGGTGGACATTAATGTTCCATGATGCTTCAGAGCATGGATTTGGGGGTCCGGCAAATTGTGGAACACATTTAGGATATGATACTTCATATCACAGTAAAAGAGATAGGAGAGTTAGTTAAATCTTCTCAGTCTCAGTTCCTCCATCCTTTTTGTGGGGAATAAGAGGACCTACCTCAAAAGTTTCTTGCGAAGATTAGATCGCAAAAGTTTTCACCATGTTGGCCTGCCCATAAATAGATATCATTGGTATTTTGCAAGCATAGAACCTCTAAAGGAAGTTCATATCACAGACTCATTATTTTTCCTTTTGTCTAGGTGTTACTTTTCTGCAAAAACAATATAAAAAGAGCAGGGATTCAAGTAAAAGTTTGCCTACATTTCCCATCACTTCATGAAATTGTTTTCTTTTAATCTATATATATTTCTCATAAATGTATATTAAAATCTTTCATATTTTCATAAATTGTATAGTTGTATATTCCAAATGTTAGCACTATACCATGAGAGCATCCATTTTGTGGCAGTCTCCTTTTTCTTATGCAATCTGTTCTCTCCCTCCAACAAAGTAGGTTGCCATTCTTTGCAAATGACATGCACACATGCAGAGAATGTAGTGTTTTTTTGTTTTTTTTTTAATAATGTGAGTTGTTTTGTTAATTATTATTTATTTTATTTATTTATTTTTGGCTGTGTTGGGTCTTCGTTTCTGTGCGAGGGCTTTTCTCTAGTTGCGGCGAGCGGGGGCCACTCTTCATCGCGGTGCGCGGGCCTCTCACCATCGTGGCCTCTCTTGTTGCGGAGCACAGCCTCCAGACGCGCAGGCTCAGTAGTTGTGGCTCACGGGCACAGTTGCTCCGCGGCATGTGGGATCTTCCCAGACCAGGGCTCGAACCCGTGTCCCCTGCATCGGCAGGCAGACTCTCAACCACTGTGCCACCAGGGAAGCCCAGAGAATGTAGTTTTAATTCACAAGAATAGGACCATATTAAATACATGTCTTCGTAACTTGTTTTCTATCTGAATACTGTGTAGTAGGCATGCATCTAAGTAAATGATACAAACCAATAGCAATGAAAGCTCCATATCATAAGGATGCGTGTATAGGGTTATTTATTGTAGTATCATTTGTGGTAGCAGAGCAGGACGACTGAAAAGTCCTGAATATCTGTCAGTAGATGTATGCTGAATAGACTGAATTACATCCATATTATGGAACATTTATGTGGATATCTTAAAAAATATATTTAGAGCTCCTCTTGTAGATATTTTTTATTTTGAGTTGGAATAGAAGGCAGAGATTACTTAATCCAATGCAGTCATTTTACACACCAGGACACTGAGACCTGAAGCAACTCACTCGACTCTGGGCTTTGAGAGATCCGGAATGCCAGCCTGACCGTCAGTCCAGTGCTCATCTCACAGCCTCCCACTCCTGCCACACGGGCTCTGGAGTTTCACGTGGAGAAGAGGGTCCGCTGTGGACGGATCTGAATATGAATTTGCAGCATGCATTTAAAAAGGCTTTTAGTGTGACTACTACAGTGAGAGTTTAATAGTGCATTTTACCATCCTGGAGAGTGTGTAACATGAAAACTTCATTAGGTGGTTTTCGGTTACAGCACACAGTGTCACCCATTGTCCCACATTTGTTCCCTGACTGATTTTCCTGGAGAAGGTCAGAGCCCTGTGTTATTTTGCTCGGCACCACCGTGGCAGGATCCTGAATGTTTAATCATGCTGCTCTGATGAGAAGGGGGTCTGGCAGCAAGTTTCAGGGGAGTATGTGCAGTGTTACCGTCCTCAGGCTGCTGTTTGGAAATGAATCCGTGGAGCGCACTCAAGGACGTTCAAGAGGCACAGAGGATTCTGAGGCATTCTTTTCCTTCAGCTGGTCCAAATTGAATTTAGAATTGTTAAACATAGCCCGAAGAAGTCTTTATTTTCAGCATAATCTAATATTTCCCTTTATGTGAGTCAAAACAAGAATATATCAATATAATTTGGGGGGAATGGCAGCAGTTGTATTCTGTTGTTGTTACATTGCTTCATTTTCCATAATGGGGTGCCAGTGTGTGCTCTCCCATCAGTTTCATCTGTAAGTTGTATGTCCTGGCAGCTCTAGGAGTTATTATAATATGATGGAGGTTGTCATAATTAGCTGCAGGGCTAGCATCTATGCTGTTTTTTGGCATTTGGCCTATTGCTTTCATGTAGTTATGAAAGCATCAATGGAAGCTTTAGCAGGAACTTTGCAAAAGAGAATCATAAACAGGTATATTAATGAGTAAATATGTTTCAGTGATTATTTAATGTCATTGCTGTTTACATAAGTGAGAAAATTATTTTTTGTTGAACAAATCAAGAAAATTTCAGGTTTTTTTTTTTACAAAATAAGTTTTTAAATTGAGTTATAAGTGACATATAGCATTGTGTAGTTTTAGGTGTACAGCATAATGATTTGATATATGTATATATTGTGAAATAACTACCATAATAAGTTAGTTAACATTCATCACCACACATAGCTACAAAATAATTGTTTTCTTATGATGAGAATTTTTAAGATTTACTCTCCTTTGCAACTTTCACACATACAGTAAGTACTGTTAACTGCAGTTACCATGCTGTACATTACACCCCTCAGACTCATTTATCTTACAACTGGAAGTTTGTATTTTTGATCATTTTCACCAATTTTGCCATCCCCCAGCCCCAGCTCACCAATATGTTCTCTGTATCTATATATGTTCGTTTTTGTTTGTGTCTTTGTTTTCTTTAAGATTCCACATGTAAGTGAGACCATACAGAATTTGTGGTATTTGTCTTTCTCTGTCTGACTTATTTCAAATACCCTCAAGGTCCATCCATGTTGTTGCAAATGGCAGCATTTCCATCTTGAAAATTTCAGTTTGAATATCACTGTTATTTCTCATAATCTTTAGACTAGTTCTTTGTTTTCTTGTTCTTTATTTTAAACTCTTCTTTGACTTTTTAAAATTTACATCTTCTCTTTTTAAAAAACTGTTTTATGATAAACAAATAGTGTAAGGCAGTTTGATCTTGATTGAAAAATAGGGCAAATCCATTTATAACTGAGACAGTGTGACAGCAGCCTTGTAGGTCACCTCTGTCTCCTTCAGGAGTTCCATCCATAGTCAGCTTTAACTGTCACTTCTACATGAATGACTTCTACATGTGACCTTCAACCTTGACCTTTCTTCTGACTGCTAGGTTAGCATTTCTAAATGCTCAGTATATACCTTAACATTATCTAAGAGTTAATTACTGACCTCTGCCTGGAAAATAGTAGAGACTCAATAAAAAAATTTCTGAATCGATCATCTATATGTGTTGGGATTTGGAGGAGGCCAATACGTTTATCGCTCCTTTCAATTTTTTTTTTTTTTATTATATACTGCCCTTTACTTAGTTACTTCAGTCTCAAAATTATCTTTTCTGAGCTCTCACCTCACAAGAGAATGAAGCAGAAAGCCCTGTGCCTATATGTTATGAAACAAAAACAAACATTGGTTGGGTTCAGCTTAATCATAATTATATTAGCCAAATTGTATATAACATGTGATAATTGAAAAAGAAAGACTAATCTTCAAAAAATATAATAGTGGGAGGGAGGGAAGAGAATTAGCATGCTGGATCCCAGTTCAGATCATCTGTGTGGCCTAATTGTTTTTAAGTACATTGGCCATTCTATGAAATGTTGTAAAAAGCCAGTGTCACCACGCCTGTGTGTGTCCATTAGATTTGAATAGACACCACAGGACTGCTTTTGGTGGATGACTTTTGCTGAAGCCAGATGAGCAACCTGATTGTGTTAAACCAGCCTATTGATTGCCTTTGATATAAGTGAAAATGAAGCTTCCTTCACTCACTTGTGATTTGTTTTGAAATGGAAGGCAGGGGATGCATTACAAAGATGATATTCCCGGCTCTCAACAATTGTAGGTGGCTTTAGGCAGTAATATCTGGTGGATTATTGAAACATTCATAGAATCATAATTTTATCATCTTCAAGTTGCAATTGACTTTTCTTTGACTTCGCATTCCAAGATGGAAGTTCGTTTAGGTTGCTTTGATGATCAAAAGTCTGTGTTTTTTGAGAACTCAGGAGATTCTAAATTTATAAGATTTCCTACCCCAAACCCAAGGATTCTGTGACTTTATGTTGAAGGGGCAGGGGAGAGGTGGCAAGAAATCTTTAAGACAGGCATTACAGCTAGTTCTGATGAAAATAGGTCAAAGACCGTACTTTGCGAAAAACTGGGGAGGAGTGTGGGTAAAATTGAAGTGAATAAGTTCCAGGAATCTCAATAAAGTAAAAGTATTTATATACGAACACTTTAAAATTGCTATATACTTATAGGATATTATTTTTGTATTCTTCATAGTACATGGGGTTTTTTCAGGCAGGGGATTACAAACCTGCTTAATAGTAGAATGAGACTAAGTAAAGGTAACTAACTTGATATTTAATTTCAGTGCTAAATTAGAACCCAGTTCCTTAACTCTATATGGTTCATCAGAGAGTGGGGGGTGGGGTGGAAATCTATCACAAAGAAAATAAGCTAATATAAATTTTTTCAAGACGTGGTTTTCAGCCTACTTTTGTCAAAGAATGGGCCTTGGGACTCATCAGGTCCTCCTTTTTATAATCTGGGAGTAAATCTGTGGCTGGGAAGGTGGCAACTTTCCTCCTACTAGTACCTCAGTCTACCTTGCTTCCAAGTTCTTCATGTTGACCCAGAAACCCCTTTCCATGCCCATGATCTCTGCCCTATCTCTGCTTATCAGGGCTCTCCAATGTATTTTTATTTTCTTTGAAGTACAACGCGTGCATCTGACTCTGACTTTCAGGGCTCTCCATCAGCAAAATACACCTATCTTCCCAGCTCCCATAGCAATAGTAATCAGGCTTTTAGATAAGGCTCCGGGTAGGTGGAGCCCCATCCAAGGAGTCCTTACTCAGCTCTTGCTGGCACATATTTACAACAGACTCTTTCCCTAAACTATGTCACAAACAATTTTCACGTACCTCTGAATTCACATGTATGAAAGACTATGTTTCTCCCTCTTAAAAAGAAAACAAAAAATAGCTACAACTTCAGCCATCTGGGTATTTTAAAATCTCACAATTTGTATTAAATACATACTTCTATGGATCTATTTGCATGTAAATATTTGTAATATCTCACCTCCTTTATGCCAGTGTGATGCAGAATTCTCATATCTATCAATAGTTTTGTTCTCATTTTATCACAGTAAATTATGGATAGTCTAATGAATTATTATATTGTCTAGGTGTTACCTAGAATACTATTTAGATGGGTTTTTCGGGTTGATTTAGACCTAGGCACGTGAAATGGGGACTTCTCCAGCCAGTAGGTTTGATTTTTGACTTGCTTTGTACTCTCAAAGCTGTTTCCAAAGTTGATGCAAAAGTTATTAGTGTGTTGGTATGCTCTTTATTCGTTGAAGTAGGCGAATAGTGATGTTTCTGGAATAATAATGGACCTAGCTTTGGCACATTCCTCTCTAATGGACAAATACCTAGTCTGATATTTTATCAAGACCCACTTTCAAAACCTGTGACTTTGCCGCAAGGCTCTGCTCTCCTTCTCTCTGCAGCCCCATGGTGAGCTATTTTTAAGCTGCACATGTTTAATTTTGCAACTTGTGACAATTGGAAAAGCATCATAACGTCTATTCCTACTGAGGCACACCAAATACACCAACATGTATTGAGAGGAGCAGCGTTTGGGGGAAAACTTCATTGGGGCAAGAGTCTTCTTGGGAATTACTGGATTCTTTCTTCCTTGAAGGAAAGCCAACACTCTTCCCTTAATCAATCATGTTTATTTATTTATTTATTTATTTATTTTTCCATTCTAAGGAGCAATGAGCATAACCCAAGTGTATTTAAGATTTGCTTTACCTGGATTTGGACTTCTCAAGAAGAGCTGGTCAGAAAAATAAATAAAATTCCAAAATGTAACTAGGAGAGATGCGTGCTCAAATGAGCCTGTACTTTCACGTTCCCCTGTAAGTTACTTAACAAGACCAGTGGTTGCCTGTGGAGTCATCCCTCATCGTAGGACCTTTGGTTTTTACTGCATGATGTACCGGCTTGCCTTTAAATTAAATTTAGCTGTAACTGTACTTCAGTTAACTTTAGTAGCCTCTGTACCATGTGCTAAAAGTGCTAATAACTACTTTGTTCATCCAGAAAATCCTTGAGCCCTTGTGAGCTGTTGTGAAGTTTACTCACATTTCTCTGTGAATGACAGTGGCTTTTACTCAAGCACTTCTGAAAAGTTAAGGACGTCTGTTATTTTTGAACATGCAACCTTGGTTATTGATGTATTATAAGAGGTAATGGTTGTATTAATCCAAATTAGCTGATAATTAAGAGCATTTTTCTTTTTTGTTTTCTAACGCTCTGTGACATTTTATATTTGTTTTCCTAATTCTGTTTTGTAAGTTCCTGAGGATAGCATTAAGCAACAGTATTTTCCCTACACACCCCCCAATGGTAAATAGACACAGGCAATGGATTCACCAACAAAATTGGTGATTTATAGTTGCCTTTCCTAGAGGAAAAATTGGTCAGATTGGTGCTCTGGGCTTTAACATCAAAAATGAGCCCTAAGGGCTGATTTCAAGGAAGTTCCTCAACAGAATGGTTTATAGAGTATTAATTAACTGTTCAGAAATATGCATATACAGAGCAGGTACCCATATGTGTACTCTAGGTATCCACATGGCTCACTCTTGTGCCTTGCCTTCTTCAAATCCTTACCCAAATATCACCTCGATGAGGACTCAATGATCATCCCATTTTACTTGTACCACCATCCCCTCCCTTCATTCAGCATATTCAATTCTCCTTGTCCCACTCTATTGTCTTTTCCCCCCATTATGATATAAGCTCCATGAATCACTGTTTTGTCTGTTTGGTTCACTTGTGTATATTCAGAACCTAAAATAGTAATGCACAATAGGTGTTCAAAAGGTATTTACATTTTTTAATTTATTTAATTTTAAGTGAACTCTGTATTTTGAGATAATTGTAAATTCACAGGCAATTGTAAGAAATGATACAAAGAGATCCATGGTAAAGTATTTAGTTTCCCCCAATGGTAACATCTTACAAAACTCTAGTAGAATATTACAACTAGGATATTGACATTGATACAGTCAATGTCAATTGACAATATTTCTATCAGCACAGGGATCTATCATGTTGCACTTTTATAGCGACATTCACTTCCCTCTGGCCCCTATCCTTTCCTTAATCTTTGGCATCCACTAATCTGTCGTCCATTTAAAAAATGTTGTCATTTCAAGACTGTTACATAAATATAATTGTGCAGTATGTAACCTTTTTAGATTGGCTTCCCCCCCAACCCCACCCCTGCTCAGTATAATCCCCTTGAGATTCATCCAGGTTGTAGATATCAATAGTTCATTCCTTTTTTCTTGCTGGTGTGTATGAATCACTGTTTGTTTATAGGTTGTTTCCAGTTTGGGGAAAATATAGACAAAAATGCTATAAGGGTTTATATAAAGATTTTTGTGTAAACATATATTTTCATTTCTCTGGGATAGACGCTCAGGAGTGCAATTGCTGGGTTAAATGGTTGATATATGTTTAGAATTTTTTTAAAAAGCCATCAGACTGTTTTTTAGAGCGGCTGTACCATTTTACATTCCCACCAGCTATGTATGAATGGTCCAGTGTCTCTGCATCCTTACCAGCCTTTGGTCTTATCACTAATTTTTCATTTTAGCCATTCAGCTAGATGTGTAATGATGGACTCACTGTAGTTTCATTTTTCATTTCAGTAATGACTAATGGTATCAAACATCTTTGCATGTGCTTTGTTGCCATTTGAATATCTTATTTTGGTGAAATGCCTTCATGTCTTTTGTTCATGTTCTAACTGGGTTGTGTGCATATTCCTGTTGAGTTTTATACGTTCATTATATATTCTAGATAATAGTGTTTTGTCAGATATGTGGTTTGCAAATATTTTCTCCCACTTTGGAGCTTGCCTTTTCATCCTCTTAAATGAGTGAGAGTTTTTAAATTTGATGACATCCAACTTAGCAATTTCGCTTTTATAAATAATCCTTTGGTGTCAAGTCTGAAAAATCTTTACCTAGCCCCAAATTGTAGAGATTTTCTCTTATTTTTTCTTAAACTTTTGTAGTTTTACATTTAATTTTGTGA
Organism: Balaenoptera physalus; assembly: GCF_965194825.1. NCBI lineage: Eukaryota > Metazoa > Chordata > Mammalia > Artiodactyla > Balaenopteridae > Balaenoptera > Balaenoptera physalus. The sequence goes on from NC_138884.1 coordinate 102,040,549, forward strand.
TCCTTTGTGAGGTAATATTTGTGTAAGATGTGAGATCTTGGTGAAGGTTCAGTTTTTGCCTATAGATGTCCAATTGCCCCAGCACCACCTGTTGAAAGGCTCTCTTTCCTCCACTGATTTTCTCTTGGCATCTTTGTCAAAAATCAGTTGTGGATAATTGTGTGGATTTATTTCTAGGTTTTCTGTTCTGTTCCATTGAAGTATGTGCCCATCTCTCTACCAATACCACAGTCTTAACTAGTGAAGCTGCATAACTCTTGAAATCAGGTAGAATTATTTCAAGACTTAATCTTCTTTTAAAAATTGTTTCAGCCATTCTAGTTTCTTTTTCTCTCCATATAATTAATAGAATCTTTTCTATATTAAAAATAATCTTGCTCATATTTTGATTGGAACTGTGTTAAACCGTATGTCAATTTGGGAAGAGTTGGCATCTTTACTGTGTTGTGTCTTCTAATACATGAACACAGAGTGTCTCTCTGTTTATTCAAATCTTTTGTTTCCTTCTCCAGAGGTTTTGTAATTTTCAGCACACAAATTTCATACATGTTTTGTTAGATTTAAACCTCAGTATTCACTTTTTTGAGCCATTGTTAATGATATTGTGTTTTAATTTTTATGTTTATTGCTAGTACAAATGACTTCTCAGTAGTACAATTAATGTTGAGCTTGTATTCTATGACTTTGCTGAACTCACTATTCATTCTAGGAGTATTTTTAAGTTTGGATTTTTTTTTTTTTGTATTTTCTACATAGACAATCATGTCATCCTCAAATAGGATAATTTTATTTTTTTATTTACAGTCTGTATGTCTTTAATTTCCTTTCTTATCTTATTGCACTGGTACTACTTCCAACTCTATGTTGAATAATGCTGGTGAAAGCAGACATTCTTACCTCGTTCCTAATCTTTGGGTGAAACCATTCAGTCTCTCATCATTAAGTATAATGTTACCAGTAGGTTTTTGTAGATGTGCTTTATCAAGTCGAGGAAGTTGCCCTCTATTCCTATTTCACTGAGATTTTTTTAAAAATTATCTATGCATGTTAACTTTGTCATATATTTTTTTCTGAATCAATAGATGTGATTATGTTATTTTTTTTCTTTAGCTTGTTAATATGGTAAATTACTTTGCTTTTTCCATATCAAGTCCGTCTTGCAACCTTAGAGCCTTAGACTGAACCACACCTGGTTGTGGTAGATCGTTCTTTTTATATATCGCTGAATTATTCTGTTAATGTTTATTAAGGATTTTTGAGTGTGTCTTAATGAGAGATATTTGTCTACAGTTTCCTTTTTTGGTATTGTATTTATTAGGGTAATACTGGTTCATAAAATGAATTAGGAAGTGTTACTTCCTTTCTATTTTCTTGAAGATATTGTGAAGAATTGGTGTTAATTCTTCTTTACATATATGGTAGAATTCTCCAATGAAACCATGTGGCCTGAAGATTTCTTTTTTGGGGAGTTTTAAAATTGTAAATTCAACTTACTTAACAATTATAGGACTGTTCAAATTATTATCTATTATTTCATGTTTGGTAGATTTTTTTAAAACAATTTGTCCATTTCATCTAAATTGTCAAATTTATTTCTCTAGAGTTTATGTAGTATTTTCCTAGTATCCTCTGACATCTGCAGGTTCTTTAGTGCTTTTCTCGTTTAAATAGATATTTTTAAATGAATGAGTTAATTGAAAAATATATTAAATTTTGAATACATTAAAAATATCTCAGTGGGAGAGGCAGGTCGGGCAGCTGAGGCAGCGAACCGCTGTGCAGTCCTGGCGCTTGCCTGAGGACCTCGAAATTACCGTTCCCCTGCCGGGCAGTGTGGGCACCATGAACGACGCGGCAGGACCGAATTCGGAGAAGGTAGCTACTCTGCTTCAGAAACTGAATTCCGATCCTCAGTTCGTACTGGCCCAGCATGCCGGCACCACCCACGACCTGCTGGACATCTGTCTGAAGAGGGCCACGGTCCAGGGTATTCAGCACATGTTCCAACAGGCTGTGCATCCGGAAGGCAAGCCCATCACCAACCAGAAGAGCTCAGGGCGATGCTGGATCTTTCCTTGTCTGAATGTTATGAGACTTCCATTCATGAGAAAATTAAATATTGAAGAATTTGAATTTAGTCAGTCTTACCTCTTTTTCTGGGACAAAGTTGAATGCTGTTATCTCTTCTTAAATGCTTTTGTGGACACAGCGCAGGAAAAGGAGCCTGAGGATGGTAGGGTGGTGCAGTATTTGCTTACGAATCCTGCAAATGATGGAGGACAATGGGATATGCTTGTCAATATTGTTGAAAAATATGGTGTTATCGCTAAGTGCTTCCCTGAATCTTATACAACAGAGGCAACCAGTAGGATGAATGATATTCTGAATCACAAGATGAGAGAATTCTGTATACGACTACGGAACCTGGTATACAACAGCGCAACCAAAGGAGAAGTCTCAGCCACACAGGATACCACGATAGAGGAGATGTGCAGAGTGGTGTGTATCTATTTGCGTAATCCACCAGAGACGTTCGCCTGGGAGTATCGAGACAAAGATAAAAACTATCAAAAGATTGGCCCCATAACACCCTTGACGTTTTACAGGGAACATGTCAAGCCACTCTTCAGTATGGAAGATAAGGTTTGTTTAGTGAATGACCCTCGGTCCCAGCACAAGTACAACAGACTTTACACGGTGGACTACTTAAGAAATATGGCTGGAGGGAGAAAAACTCTATATAACAACGAGCCCATTGACTTATTGCAAAAGATGGTTGCTGCCTCCATCAAAGATGGAGAGGCTGTATGGTTTGGCTGTGATGTTGGAAAACACTTCAATGGCAAGTTGGGCCTCGGTGACATGAATGTCTATGACCTTGAGTTAGTGTTTGGTGTCTCCATGAAGGACACGAATAAAGCCGAGAGGCTGACTTTTGGTGAGTCACTTATGACCCACGCCATGACCTTCACTGCTGTCTCAGAAAAGGATGATTAGGAGGGTGCTTTCGTGAAATGGAGAGTGGAAAATTGGTGGGGTGAAGACCATGGCTACAAAGGTTACCTGTGCATGACAGATGAGTGGTTCTCTGAATATGTCTATGAAGTGGCGGTGGATAGGAAGCATGTCCCTGAAGAGGTGCTAGCTGTACTAGAGCAGGAGCCCATTGTCCTGCCAGCCTGGGACCCCATGGGTGCTTTGGCCGAGTGATATTGCCTCCAGCTTTTCCTCCTCCCGTGGGACCTGAAGTAGCTGCAAAGGCCAGATCCAGGGACTGAAGCCAGAGTTATACAGGTGACTGTGTATTCCCACGGGACACAGTCAGACTCTTGGATTTCTCTTCCAGGAACCTCTTTGGGAAAGTGTGCTTTATGCTGAAACAAAATACTCTCTAAAGAAAAAAAAGGGAACGATCAGCTCATACTATCGACTCTCCTCATCTCCAGCAGCTCAGGATCTCTTAGCATTTTAATCAGATGTAATTGTTTGTCTTAACTCTGTCACACCAGTTCAGTGTAGTGTCTGTTTTATAAGGCAGGAGAGGATGAGCAATTGAAGTGTGTGGAGAGAAAACAGACTTAGTGCTCCTTGTTCCTAGAGTAGAGTGGGAGGAGGGCGCCCTAATATTTGAGCTCTCCAAACTGCATGCTGCCTGACAGTAACACTGTCCCTCCTAGGTGGCAGTCACTGAATTCAGTTTTTTCAAGGTAATTTTATGCGCCTCTAATAGGCCAGGAAAGGGAGGTTGATCAAAACTGACATGATTCCTTCCTGTTGTTCTGAACTGCGGGGGAACACAGCTCTACTTGAGTCACGGTTAAGTAGAGGGTTGGAGAAAGTAGGTGAGAGAACAACCAAAACCTTTTCATGATCTGAATTATAATCATTAGCAGGAGCTCTCGCCAAACGGTTTAACTTCTGCCTCTGGGATTGGGAGTTGGGTGGGCACGAAAAGGGGATATCCGTTCTTTCTGACAACTAAATGGTGCTGAGAAGCTTTTGAATAAAACACTTTGCTAAAACAAACAAACAAACAAAACCTCAATGCTAATATGTCCAAAGTAGAACTTTTGACTTTCTCAACTGTCATAGTCTACCCACAGTTGTTTTACTTTCTTAATTCATTAGAGTTATCTATCTAATTGTTCAAGCCTCAAACTAAGTCATCCTTAATTCTTCACTTTCCCTCATTTCCAACCCTACTAATTCTGTTTCAGAACATATCCAGAAATCAACCACTTCTCATTTCCACTCCAAGCCATGCCACCACATTGGCACCAAATGGCACCACATGCCATTGGCACCACACTGGCACCACACTGGCACCAAATGGCACCACATGCCACTTCCACATTTCCAGTAGTGGAAATGACTACTGCGATGCCCCTCGTAGGTGTTCAGTCTTCTACTCTTGCTCCTCTACAGTTCATCCTTTACATAGCACAGAGATCGTAGAATTTTCCTACTCCCTGGAGTGACTTTCCAGCTCACATGGACTAAACCCGAATTCCTTACCCTGGCTATAAGACCCTGCATACTAGTAGGCCCTGGTTTGTAGGCCCTGGCCTCCCCTGTGAAATCATCTCCTATAAGGCTCTCCTGACTCAGTATACTTAAGCAGTCACACCCTTCTTTCTGTTCCTTGAGGATGCCAAGCTCTTCTCCAGCTTGTGGTGCTGGCACAAGCTTTCCTCTCTACTTGACGTGCTCTTTCGCCTGAACATCTTATGGTTGATGGCTGTCTCCTTCTTGTAATCTGTATTCCAGAGGAAGAGATGTTTTCATTGACCAATCTACTCACTTTCTATTCTGTTAATCTGGTTTTTAATAGTCCCCATAGCATCTATTTATATGTGATATTTTTTATTTATTCTTTGTTAATTTGTTGTTTTCTAATCTAAGGTGTAAGCTTTGTGTGTGCAGAGGCTTTGCCTTTTTTCATTACTGCTGTATTGCCAGCACCTAGAACCATGTATGGAACAAAACAAGTGCTCAATACATAATTTCTGCATAAATGAATGAAAGTGCTCTGCTTAATGCCATCTATACCATATCTTATTTCACTCTCCAACAAATGAACAGTGTCCTGTTACCCATTTTATAGATAAGAAAGTGGGGCTTTAAAATAATTTGTCCCAGCTATGGAACTACAATAGTGTATTTCTTCTGCCAATTTCAAACTTTGGGATGCCATCACTCACGGCAAATGCATGGGAGAAAGAACTTTAAAAAGTATATTGCTGACCTTTGTTTATAAACCTGTTTTTATCTCAGATACTTCCAACTAAAGTTCTAAACATTCTCGGAAAGCATGCTTCATTATCTCCTTCAGATGATGATATCACTGAGTCTGGTGGAAATATGGGAGAGTTACAGAAAAGAGCGCATTACTACTAGATCTTGTTAAGTCTGTGGTTCCAGGAGTACTTCTTTCTTTATTGTAAAAGAACATCATTTCATGTATAGTATTGTTGGGAAATACTAGCTCCAAGTAGAATTATTACAACTGTCAGAAAAAAAATGACCCGTCTAGGTATTTAAAATATAGAGGAGGCACATCCACATACATTAAATATCAAGGAGATATCATACACTAAGTATCAAGGAGATATCAAGGAGATACGCACACACACACAAAATAAGCAAAAACAAATAAATTACCAAACACCCTGGAAATATAGAGTGTCGACAAATCTTAGAAACTGCCCAAGGCACTCAGGAATGAAAAACAACAACAACAAAAAAACCAAAAACCGCACATTCAAGGAAGTTTTCTAGCTTTCATAGCAACTGCCTACCTCTGTAACACTATCTTTAATAGAATAGTTCTTTGTGAAAATTGTGAGCTCTCACAATTGTTCTCACTATTAAGTCAACTGGTAAGGAGCTAGCAAGTTGCAGTTTACCTTTTAGAAATATGAGGAAACTGAGGCAGTCGTTCTCTTAGGATAATGCAGTAAATTAGTTTTGGAGCTCTGTTGCCTGGAAGCAAGTATAGAGGCTTAAGAGTTGTGGTTTCCAGGCTACTGTATTTTAAAGGAGACAATGATTTTTTTTTTCCCCCTAATTTTCAAATCCCTGAGCCTGGACAGTGCAGAAAACACAGCCAGATTTAGGTAACAGCTTATTTTCCACTTCTGTGCCCATGAAGTGGAATATATTTATCTGTGACAAAAGAGCTTTGCCTCTCTTTGGTGGTAAATCTTCAAATCTGTTTAGAATCAGGGTCAGCTTCTCAAATGAGCCTTTTCACCATTTAGGCTTTCTGAATCTGATTAACACTGTATCAGGGAATTGTCTGGTGTCTGACCTTGAACAGCATGCTTTCCTACTTGCCTTTTTTGCGGGGGTGGGGGGGAATCATTTTGTACAGCCTTGGACAATGAGATTCCTCCCCAGCAGGCTTGATGGCATTTGTGGGCTCCTTTTACTGATATCCAAAGGGTTTCAGCCCCAGTGACCTGTCATCTGTCCCCTCACCTGCTTACATGCTGATTCATTGATGAGCTGGCATCGCAGGCCCCGCCTCCCTCTGAATGGTCTGTGAGGTTGTGATTGCTCCTGGAGAGGGGACGCGGAGCTGAGCCACCGTGGGTTACTACAAGTGTGAACCGGCAGCCTATCTGTTGCCACAGAAGAACTTGGTGACCTGAGAAGCAGCCCTTTCTCACCACCCTGTTACTATTCTATCTATATCCGGCTTCTCTAGCTTTTTAAAGGAATTTCTGATTCAGGCACTAACAGCTAATTCCACAGGAGTTGTAAGGCAGCCTGTGACATAAACTGAGACAGAAGTTTCCCCTCAGAGACTGTCTTTTCTTTATTGGCAAAGACTTCTGGCTCTTCTCAGAGGAATACCTTGTTGCTTAAGATGAGTGGCTGTAGAAAACGATGTAAACGTGAAATATTGAAATTTGCCCAGTACCTTCTCAGGCTATTAACAGGTTCTCTTCATACAGGTAATGACTTTTTTTTTTTAATGGAGGCTGCTAGAGCATGGTACCGAAGTTGAAATGGAATAGGAAAGGCTCACTATTTCTATGTTGTGTTTATTTTTAATGCTGTCAATAAAATACAGTTGTGTTTGCTGAGATTCACGTTTCTAAAAATGTGTGCAGTGCAGCTCTAATTTTGGGATAGAACTGGATTCTGTGGATATATCTTTTGTGTCTTTTTGGCAGTGTCGCTGTTAAATGTGTCTCGATCTAAGGAAGCAGTGTCTGCAGAGTAGAAAGATTTTTTTTTTTAAATGCATGATTGTGTGAGGGTTTTTCCCTTTCTCCTGCTTGCTGCAGTTTGCTGGAAAATCACAAAGCTGTTCTTACTGCAGGTATTTAGAAATTCTCTACCTTTGATCATTATAATCCATGGATTATTTCTAGTATTTGATTATAGAACTTAGCAGTGAAAGAGTTAAGGACATTTCTTTTGGATTTCTGAATTCCTTGCAAAATGTGAGCAAATTGTGAAAACAGCTGAAGAGTATAATGTCCATGAGAGCTTTGATATTTGTTTCATTGCAGTGGATTTTAATGTTTAACAGTTTGCACAATTGAAATAGAAACTCTATTTAAATCTAAGCATTGATAGAAAATTTTTTTAAGGTGTTCCAAAATTATGAGCCTAAACCAGCAGTTTTGCTGCCCGTGAAATTCCTAGGCAATGCCGTAATTAAGGTAGTGACAGGTGGGACCAAAACTACTTTGACTCTGATAATAGATATTTTTAATGGACCCTCAAACTTCTGAGGAGCAAAGCTGGGTTGATAAAATACCACACTTTGATTCCAGCTATGAAGAACTATTGTTAGCTTTATTTTTTCAACTTACACGTGTCTTCTTTTATCTAAATCATGAGAAAGAAGAGTTAGTAAAAAAAAACACTTATACACTATAGTGCAAGGATGAGGGATGAATTTGAGCAACATTTTCTCTAGGAAGTAAAGTCTTTATGGTGAATAGCAGAACTGCATATATGATTATGTTGACAACCTGATCAGGAAAAACAGTTTTGAGGGGATAACTGTGAAAATCAAATGATTTTCTGAGAGCATTATTAAGTATTCATGAACATAATAACAGAATTGTTATCGGATGCTAATCTTTAAGCAGTGCAAATTGTGGTGGCTTTTGACGCTTTTAAGAATAGTTATTGAGAGTCTGTACCTGCCTATTGTTAACTTGGAGCTCTGTTGTATTTTTCACCCAGTCTTTACACTTCTATACTTAGTCCCAATATGAGTTTGCTGTATCATGTCAATTGTGATCAATAATATCAATATATTTGCTATAAACATTCAATTAAGGATGATGTGCTGTTTATGATATCATGTCTTATTGGACAATGCTCGATAGGGGATCTTTTATCTAGCTATGAAATTAGAGAAATATTTTATAAAAGAACGTTTTCCATGAGGTTTCCATGGTAGTCTGTATTTTCCTCTTTGATAAGGCAATTTTAAGGTTCTACCTGTTTCTTGCTGGATTTGGGTGCAGTGCTCTGCCTTTTCTTGCTCAGTTTGTGTATAGTTTTCTGAAACTTCTGATTTCAAAGAATTTTATGAAGATGGTAAATGGTTGTGAAGTCATAAACCATAAGCACTGAATCTAAAACGTAGTGGTTAGCTAATGACTGCGTGGTAATTTATAATATGAAATTTATGGAAAGCTAGTATATCAGAAATATTTTAAGCCTTATTTAATGCGTATTTAGAAATCAATATAGGTGGGATTCATTCTCTTCTTTCTGAGCCACAGGAGAAAAATGTAAGAACTTTGAGAAATAGGACAGATTATTATAAAATAGTAAGTTAGATTTATGACCTGGGAAATGTGATTACAGCAACTTGTTTCTCGTAAAAATTCTTTTCAGCTCAGTCTCTAATACTAAATGTTGTAAAATCCAGCCAGAATCTTTGCAACTGCTCAGAATGCAACTTGGAAAAGCCAATTTATGCGTTTACTAGATGCTGTGATAATATACACTGTTCACATTGGAGAATCTAATGTAAAATTCATTAGAGCACTTTCAAGTCCCTTAGCTAGTAATTAATGAAAAAGTAGGAAGCAGAGTTGAATTAGTTTAAAAAATTTGCTTTAAAGTTGGATATGCAAGCAGTTGCTAATTGTATCCTGAACAATCAGCATATGTCTTTGTAGTTATCAAAAATTTAAAACAATATGAATGTGCCTTGGATGATTTTTTTTTCTTCATTTTACCAGCAAGCCCTTAATCTTCACTTTTTCAACTAAAGATGTGATCTAAGGAAATAGTGATTTTGTTTTACATTTGGAAACAGGTTATTTCTGAAATACATAATCTGTGTTGTTGGCAGTTGCCTTTCATTTGATACCAAAATGCCCATGCCTTTATACAAACAGAAAATTTGAAGTGCAAAGAAATTTTCATGAACACAAACTCTCCTTTGATGTGTCTTATTGCTACTACAAGTTAGAGAAAAGCAGTTTCCTTTTCTGGGAACTTTTCATACAAGTTTTGGCAATGCCTAGGATTGCTTATAAATAAATAATTTAAAATTAGTGATTTTTTTCTAAAATAATCTTTATGTTAGAGAGTGCAAATTTGTAGTAATAAAAATTTGTCCAGGTAAAATAAGATGCTTTCATTTTACCAGAAACTTTTTACATATTTTTATCATGGCAAATCATTTTGCAAAGAGTGGATTTTACAAACACATGTGTTGGCCTTACTTGTTATGAAAATATAAGCATTTTTAAAGATTCTTTTGTATATAATAAATCTCAGACATCCATATGCAAACATTAAAAGTTAGTGGCTACCATGTTCAGTGTAGTGCGGTGCAATACAGGATCAGTTATCCTAATTCCTTTTCAATTTGACGCCTACATCTTCTTGTACCATATTATATTCTAATCTAGATGGGGCTCATGGTAACCAATATATTTCTGTACATCTAAAGAAATGGAGTTGATTTTGAGGATTTTAGTCTGACACTAGTAGTATGAAACTTATTCTATTGATGGGCAATTTGTGTACTATAGGAGCCCAAGGAACACCCTGTCATATAAATGCTGACCCATTTAAAAGGGTGAATAATATTGCAGATATTGAATTTTAAACTGTTTCTTCTTTATGTGTGAAGTTTAGTATTGGAACGTTTTATGGTTCTTTTTGGAAGATTGTTTGGACATTTATCAATTCTCTGCACATAGTTTTCTTGAAAAATCAAGACCTGAACACATTTTCCTATTAGCAGGTATTCCCAAAACATGTGTGAGGTGGCTATTGCCTGGAGCTCTGTTTCAGGCTTCAAGACAATGAGCTACAGGTGTGGTGAAGTTCAGCTCTCCACCTGAGGAGAAACAGAGGCAATTCAAACCAAAACATTCTTTTAAGCTTTGAGTTGCTGTTGAAGTAGTGGGTTACAGTACTTCAAATTTAATAAAGTTATATTATTAAAAGCATGACATAAGCATTCTTCATTTCATCAAGTAGAGAACTTTAGATGAGAGAGAGAGAGAGAGAGAGAGAGAGAGCATCTGTTTTACAAATTTGCATTGAATTGCTTCCAGCCTTATCATTGTTGAAGGGACTGTGGATTCAAGCCATTCATAAGGCTAGTGATTTAAAGATTTAGATTTTTTTATGTTGCATTTTTTAAGTATGAAGAGAAAATAAAGGGTGATGCTTAGGAAAATAAGAGACTTAAGAAAAACTGTTTCTGGCTACGCACACTTCCTTCTTTCGCCTCCTGATTACAAATCACAGAATCATGTTTTCAGTTCCCTCTGTCCTCCTCTTCCGTCCCTCATCCCTGCCACATCTGAATACAGGGCCGACGCATCTCATGCAAAGGATGTGTCCCTGAAGACCTCACATAATTAAAGATTCATAAAACTCAGGTTTCGTCCTGGCAAAAGGTGATAGGAGTTTTTATTTCTCAGTTCACGTGGCCCTGGCATGTGACGATTGAATAAAACAGTTTATATTTGCTTGGCCTGCCTGCTCTGAAACTATGCTATACTTGATTACATTTATGTTTTTTAATTCATTCAAACTTTGCTGATAAAGGGAGATCGTATTTCTTATAGCACTATGTAAAATTTGCATTATTGAAATGCGCATAAAATGCCACAAGTTATGCTCAATTTGCTTCTTCTGTTGAAACCTGCCCTCAAATGAGAAGAAAGCAAAGGATGATGTTTTTCTTGACTGCCAAGGAATATATGTAATTAGGTTGCTTTTCCCAGCAAGAGCTTACATTTTAAACTTTATCAGAAGAATTACTTTGGCCTCTATTAATAAATTTGACTTTTCATTCAGGAGTGAAGGGGTATTTTGAGGGGAGCAGCTTCTTGCATTATTTCAAATTCTGCCATGGCTACCAAATCTGGTTAGAGGATACCTAGGTTCAATGGGTGAAACACCCATAAATACAGAATACTGGTTGCCCCTTTCATTTCAGAAGAAAATCTGCATATTATTGTTTATTAACTTTGTATTTTAAGTTCTTTACCACATAATTAGTGTATTAGGTAAAACCTATAGGGCTTAAAGACTCTTCCAAAGAGCAGATTGTTTTGGTCATCGTGAGAACTTCAAAGTAGTAAGTGATCTGATTTCATAGTCTTTGTCATGTTAAACTCTTAAAACTCATTTCTTGACTAACTGACAAAATTAATCATGTGCTCTCAAGGGAAGAGCTAATGTTCATAGAAGGAGCTGTATTTGCCACTATTGGTTAAAGTAATCAGATTTTCTTAGCAGAAACTTCAACAGTTACACATCAGTGCTTCATTTAAATATGCAAAGAAATATTGAAGTTTCACCATACAGGCTCTTGAGGATATTATACATTGATTTTGATATGTATCAGTTATTTCCTGGCAGGAAAGAAAGAGATCTCAGGAAAATAATTTAATAAAGGGGCCATGTATGTGGGCAGGGGTAAGGAAGTCAACAAGGGGTACGGTGTACTCGAGTAATAGCAGACCGCTGAAGGAGCAAGGGATGGGGGCCGTTTCTGAAGCCTGGAGAGGGAACCGGTGGGCAGAAGACTGCTTGACAGGAGATGTGGCCTTTAGTCCAAGGACATAGCCAACCCGTGGAGACCTGACAGTAAGGGAGCTCAGGAAAAGAGAAAAAAAGAAAATTGCTGGCCTCTCCTTTCTCCAACCTTCAGATTTTTGCTAGTGCTTCCATTGGCTGACCGCATCCTAGAAGCCAGTGGGAAAACTACTCTAAGTAGGAGAAACATGCTCGTGGCCATATTTATTATTTTATATTCACCGACTACCACTGACAAGGCTTGCTTTGTTTAAAATTACTAACATTGGTCACGTTGCTTCCCCTCAAAAGATACTGAAAGAGGCACAAGCAAGCTAATCATATTCCTGGGGCGGCTTGTAAGGCTCCTGTCAATCCACCACATCTTTTACTATCGCTGTTCATCTTTTACTTTGACCATATAGCTTCTGTCCAAAATTTCTCTGTTTTTCTTAAACTTTGTAAGTAAAATGAACCTACACCTTCAAACAGATGGACTCTCTTTTTGAGGAGGTGTCACCGTAATCAGCCACGTTAAACGACCCAGGAAGACAGTGTGATGTCTGTTGTAGAGGTAGATGGTATTACAGCCCAGGACGATATGGTTATGCTTTGTGCTTGCGGAGGACGATGATGGATTTTCTTTCATAAAGTATATTTTCTCTCCAAACTCCTTTTTCCAGCATGAGATACCTTGTGAGTTGCCGGGAAGGGGCTAAGATCTGAGGAGCTGCCCTTTCTTGTGGAAGAAGGCAAAGTCCAACTGGCCATGATGGAAATCAACATTGGTATATTTTTTGCAGTATATGCCAACAATTTTGACAAACAAACTAGTTTTGATCCAGCCTTTGCAAACCATGGCTCTATGCCTACCATTCTCCATTTCTTCTGCCTGATATATATACTGCAATACCATCAGAATGTCTCAAGATGTTCTTTATGTGGGACCAATGTTCACTTTACTTTTTCAAATTAATTTTTATTGGAGTATCGTTGATTTACAATGTTGTGTTAGTTTCAGGTGTACAGCAAAGCGAATCAGTTATACATATACATGTATCTATTCTTTTTCAGATTCTTTTCCCATATAGGTTATTATAGAATATTGAATAGAGTTCCCTGTGCTATACAGTAGGTTCTTATTAGTTATCTATTTTATATATATTAGTGTGTATATGTTTAAAAGGTGAATGCATAAGACTCTGAAGCAGATCAACATGTAATAATGGCTGAGGAGGGCCAACTAATTATTATTTTCAGGGAGAGTGAGTCAGAGAACTGAATGAGTGGCTGAGGTAGGAGAAGAACTATGCCAAATTTTGCTTGGAGGAGTAAAAGGAGTAAAATTTTGCTTGGACAAGTAAAAGGCATTCCATCATTAGACACCCTTCTTTATGTGTCTCATGTCTGGCTCACTGGCTGGCTCTGTTTTGCTCCCTCTAATGTCTTTACATTCATAGCCCTAATGACCATAATATGAATATATTACATTAAAAACAAAAAATAATAATTCTTAGAATGTTCCAGTGGAGCTGTTCTCTCTGCTCAACCCCCAGCTACGCTTCTGGAGGGCAACAGCATGCACAGAGGAAGAGTTAGGAGCCTTGTGTTGGACTTCCAGCTCTATCCTTATTTCTATGATTGTGAAGGCCATCCAGCTGCTCTGAGCTGGGTCAACTCATCTGTAAAATGGGGATATTCCTACATATATTTCTCTTGCTAGCCAACATTCCATAAATGGGTAGCTTTTGTCATTATTACTGAGCTGATACCCATAGGATCTTCTGTTTTTTTAAAAATAAATTTTCCCTAAAGGTAATTGGATACCTAATCATTATTATGCTGCCTGGTAATTAGGAATAAATCTAAAGTAACCGATACAAATGACTGCATTTTTTAAATGTGTGTTGGTTTTCAATAACTGTAACTGCCATTTATTGATCCAACTAAAGTTTATTAAGTGGATGTTAAGGGCTGAGGCTTGTGTTTCTGTAAGCTAGTTCATGATTCCCGTCCTCCCTACGTTACTGTGCTAGTGCAGCAAATAAATGCAGGGCAGTTAACTCCGCAAACCAACGTGTGCTTAGATTCCCGAAAGCAGAGGACAGCTGTCTCTTGTGGTTTTAGCCAAGGAGAGGCAGGACAGCGAGCAACCTAGGTGAGGCAGTAAGCCTTCAAAATATGCTCCTTTGAAGAAAACTAGAGGGAGAGAAGCCGATGAGAGGGGAGCCAAACAAGGAAGGTAAGAAAGCAGCTGGGAGAAAGAGCATCAGCGGGATTATTTGCAGGAGAAGGAAGTTTTGCTGAAAAGCCAAATGGCTCACACTGCCAGATTGCTGCAGAAACTGCCAGCAAAGCAAGCCCACCAGAAGGTTCTGTTCCTTGAACAGGCAAGTGCTTCTGTGGCTTACTGAGCGAATCAGGCAGTGAATCAGTTAAGTGGCTGTTCACATTCCATTTCTACCCGCTTGGATCTGTCTTCACTCTCTGATGTGCATTGATTTCATTCCCTTTTGAGCTCTCATAGTACAAGTTGTCTATCCCCCATTGTTCAGCATTTAATTAGTCATCAACACTGTATTATTTAACAGATTCAGGTGTTAGAGGTGTATGTCAAGTAGACCTGAGTCTTCTAAGTGACATAAATATATTTAATTCTCCAGCTCTACCCTAACACAGTGTTTACTGTGTATCTGTTCAAAAATATAGATTTGTGGGAGGATATTATAAATAAGTATCAGTTTCTTTCTCCATATAATTTAATGTGTTCCTTTCTGACTCACATTATCGGACTTAAACGATACCACTTGAGCACCCCATGGGGAACCTAGCCCATGGTGCCAAACCTAGGATGTGGTGGGAGTAATATATAAAACTAGATTTGGCAGAATCCAAACTATATCTTTGTTTCACTCTACAATTCTCCCTTCTCAAACTCAAACTCACTCTGAAGAGCCTTGTGATGACTTTCTCGGCTCAAACATCATCTTATTAAGTCCTTTCCTGAGCATCCAATCCCACATAACCCCTCCTACAGTGACTTTCTTTTATATCACCTTTCTGAAATTTCTTTTACAGATAGGGTGGCCAAAATTGGGACACTTTGGAGAGTAAAAGGAGGCAATCTTAATCATCACAGCAAGAATATAGGCACAAACCAAGACTGTCACAGACAAACTGGGATATATGGTCACCTTTTCCACAGAAATGACCATGATCTAAAATAATTTAGATTATTTACAAGTGTCTGTAAGACTGGGATATGAACTTCTTTTTAAGGGTCCTGTTTGTTTTGTTCATATTGTAATCTAGTGTGTAGACCATGCCTGGTGCATAATAAATGTTTAGTAAGTAGTCATTGGATGTTTGACTAAATTGCACACCAGTGTTTTTTAGGGGGCAAAACTACCGCATCTTATACCACTGTTTCACTACATGTCTTCCCCAAAGTTGGTAGGGTTGTGATTGTTTGCCTATATCACTTCTTCTGATCTCAGCTATGTCAGCTACTCATTGTAATCTCTGCTGTAGTTCTGCTGCTTTCTTATCTCTGCGCAGTACTCCTCCCCTTATAGAAACTGTTGTAGATAATCCAGAGCCCTGGAAGTCTGAATTCTCTCTAATTGTACACAAAGGAGGTATAACTACACATTTTCAAATAGGAGTAGGTGATGTATATTTTCTCATTTGTTTCAAAAGTCATATATCCTATGAGTGATTTATATATAAAGTTCTATGTATTTGTGTTTTCTCATTTTTCTACAGTGAACATAGTATATGTGCAATGATTGTACTTTAATGTTTTTAATAATATAGAAATTTCTAGGTTCCTTCAATCTTTAACTATGGTAAACCTGTTGGAACAAAAAGATACCACCTTGGATGTACTGTAATCATATATATATATATACACACACACACACACACACACACAATTATATATACCTATATTTATTTATATATATATATATATATATATATATATATATATATATATATATATATATAAAAATTATCAGGATTTCAGTTGATCTGTCTTGTATCTGCAGTTTTCTTCTCCAGCTTGTATATACGTTTGAGAAAGTTTTAATTTCCCCTAGCTCAGTATTATCACCTCTACAATGGGAAGATTTCCATTTTGCAAAGTTACCAGGTTAAGATAGAGTTTTAAAGCCTACCAGATCAGTCGTGTTCCTCTTCTGTAATACACCCTTGAGATACACAGAGCCTGTTCTATTATGGGGTATACATAAAAGAGTTTCCTAAACATTTTGCAATTCCCTGAGCCAAACAAAAGTCAAAAGGCTTCAAAGAGCTGTAAAGCCAGTTCTATAAAAGGCTTTTAGAACTTTAAAGATCGGTTTTATGCTGTGTCTACTAAAGATTCCCCAAGGGAAACTATACAGCCAACTGCTGGGCATATACCCAAATACAGGCAAATGTGTCATCCAGTGATGCCCTCCTAGCCCATCTCCAAATAAAGGCTTAGTCTTCGATCTTGGAAGGTTAAAAAGCTTGTTCAATTTCAAAATAGTGAAGGTGCACACACACTGACAATAATAGAAACAGTATTATGCAGATTATGCTACGTATATAAATAGTTTTGTTGGAATGTGCTATTGGATCATAGACGTGTAAAACTCAATGGATCATAAAAATTATATGGTCTGACTTCTTTATTTTCAGAAGAGAATGTTGAGGTCAGAGTTACTCAAGTGATTTTTATCAAGATAATGGGAGCTGGTTAGTCCTGTTACTAGTCCATTACACTGCTATTCCAGAAGACATTGTTCTTTCGACCTTACATTGTAATAAGTGTCTATGGTGATGTCTTACTCTGATAGAAATACCTGGTGTTGGCAGCCAAGAAGACCTAAACTTAAATCTTAGCACCATCTCATTTTAGCAGGAGACCTTGGACAAGTTTACATTCTTCCATACCTGTTTGCTCATCAGAAAAATTAAGTTATCCCTATTCAGGCTGCCACCAGGTACTTTTTCAGGCCAGCATTTTTTTTTTTTTTTTTTTGTCTGCATCAGGTCTTCGTTGCAGCATGCAGGCTTCTCTCTAGTTGCAGCGTGAGGCTTTCTCTCTAGTTGTGGCGCACAGGCTCCAGGGTGCGTGGGCTCTCTCATTGAGGCACACGAGCTCAGTAGTTGTGGTGCGTGGGCTTAGTTGCCCCGTGGCCCCGTGGCATGTGGGATCTTAGTTCCCCTACCAGGGATCAAACCCACGTCCCCTGCATTGGAAGGTGGATTCTTTACCACTGGTCCACCAGGGAAGTCCCCAGGCCAGCATTTTTTAGAACAGTAGTTGGGATCAGTACTCATTCCACGTAGTTCTAAGCGCTCTTTTGGATACTGAGAAATCAGTACACAGTATAGCAACTAACATCATTCAGTTGTTTTGGAGTCCTCAGAAGAGGTCAAAGTGTGTTCCATTTATATAAATTTAAAATTTTCAAAAAGCAAATAGAATATATAGCTCAAATATATGCTTCAAAAATAATAAAATTTAAGATCTGTATACTTGAAGAGTTAAACTTCATTATGCTTTAGTGTTCTTTTATAAAAAATCCTCTTCTACCTAAAAAATGCCACATTATTTGTATATTGCTCCACTATGTGCAAAAGAGATATTTGAAGATGCATGAGACACCAGCTTGCACCAGAAAGAAGCTTGTAGAGAAGTTAAAACATATATAAACAATCTTATTACAGGCTTGAATGTGTTAAATACCAGGAGAGAGGTACAGGCAGTGTTTTAGTAGAATTCAAAGAGGGAATCCACTTCGTGCTGATGGCAAGAGAGACATTCTTAGCAGTGGTGGCGTTTAAGCTGGGTTTTAGTAGCTATGGGCTTGGAGATGCTGAATTGGCAACTGGCCCTTCGAGCAAGAACACAGAAAGAGAGGAAGGGGATATGTAGAGATAACGTATTGTTAGGTTTCATTTATCCAGCAGGTATTTGTGAAGTATGTACCCTCTTGGTTGGCACTATTCTGGGAACTTGGAATACATCATACAAGCAAAAGATCATTGCCCTCGTATAGCAGAGAGTTGGATAATAATCATGCTAAGTTGATTAATTAAATAGTATGTTAGTGGGTGATAAGTGCTCTGGGTAAAAATAGAACAAGTTCAGTGGGTTTGGGAGGGCTGTGGAAGTTAGGCTGTATGTTAGTTTGCTAGAGCTTCCATAACAAAATATCACAGAGTTGGTGTCTTAAACAACAGAAATGTATTTTCTCACAGCTCTGGAGGCTGGAAGTCCAAAATCAAGGTGCCAGCTGGGTTGGTTTCTCCTGAGGCCTCCCTCCCTGGTTTGCAGGTGGCTGCCTTCTCACTGTATCCTCACATGGCCTCTGCTGTCTGAGGGTAGGCCTCTGATATCTTCCTTTGTGTCCAAATTTCCTCTTCTTATAAAGACACTAGTCAAACTGGATTAGGCCTTGCTCAAATGGCCTCATTTAACTGAATCACCTCTTTAAAGACCTTATCTGCAAATACAGTCACATTCTGAATCTGAAGTACTAGAGGTTAGGACTCCAACATACCAATTTTAGGAGAGCATAATCAACCCATAACAGCGTGGTTAAAATTTAAATAGAGTGGTCGGGATAGACTCTTTGAGAGAATGATGTTAGATCAAAATCTTGAAGCAAGCAAGACAGCCATGGAAACATATGAGGAAACAGATTCCAGGCAGAGAGACCAGCCAGTGCAAAGGCCCTGGGGCAGGCTTGTGTTCAGTGTGTTCAGGGAACAGAAAGCAGGTTAGTAAGCTAGAGCAGAGTAAAACCAAAGAGAGTAACTGAAGTAATTGGAGATAAAGGCAGAGAAACAAAGAAGACCAGACTGTATAAGGTTTTATATGGGCCATGGTGAAGACCTGAATGGTTGCTCTGAGTGGAACTGAGAGCCATTGCAGGATTCTGAGAAGGAGTTAAATTCAATCATGCTAATCACTGGCTGCTCTTTTGAGATGTACAGTAGAGTAGGTGTCAGCAAACTACAGCCCATGGAGCAATCTAGCCTATTGCCTGTTTTTGTATGGTCCATTAAGTAAGAATTGTTTCTACATTAAGTGGTTGAAAAAAAATCACAAGAAGAATAGTATTTCATGACACAGGAAAATTATATAAAATTCAAATTTAGTGTCCAAAAATAAAGTCTTAGTGGAACTCTGCTCATTCATCACATACCCCTACGGCTGTTTTTGCGTTAGAATGGTAGAGTTGAATAGTTGTAAGGGAAACTCCTAGGCCTGCAAAGCCTATGGCATTTACTCTCTGACCCTTCCAGACTAAGTCTCTGACCCCTGCTGGAGAGGATCAAGGACAGAAACAGGTGGAAAATGGTCAAGGATAGAAACAGAGTGATGGCTCAAATCAGGATTGTAGCTTTGGAGGCCACACTGGGAGTTGGACAGCATTGTTAGTGAAGCAAAGCGTTTGGGAGAAGTAATTGGAAATGTGCATTGGGGAGAAGTTGTAGGGTTTGAGTGCACTGCAGTGAAACAGGATATTCTGCAGGCCTTTGAACAGAGATATGCCACCACTGTAGCAGTGTTTTAGGAAGCCTGGTTGGCAGCAGATGGTTACAGGGGACTGACTGCGATGGTGAAGGCAAGAGGTCCCAATGGCCTGGAGATGGAGAGACAACAACAGTAAAAAAGGTAGATTCAAGAGCACGCTGAACAAATTGAGCAGCTTTTCCATTTTCTGTGGCAGAGAGGAACCTTCTGTGATAATATAGCAGTTTTCAAACAACTTTAAAAATATCTTGAAGTGCTAGAATAGTAGTATTCTAATTATATATCCTTTGAGTTAAAATAGAGTTCTTCAAGTGAGTCAGGCTGGATGCCTTTTACAATTTAGACCTTCGGATGTGTGATATTGAAAATATAGACTCGAAAGAAGACCATTAGTAATCCGTGAGTGGTCTGAGGAACTCCCAACCTGGATTTCCAGTGTATTTGGTTTGCATTTATTGGTTAAAAGCAAAAATCTTTAACTTTGCTTTTCTGTTTTGTTCTATGAGCTACTTTTATAATTCTCAACCTTATTTTTAAAGTACTTCTATAGGTGTCCATTATCTTTGCTAAGCTATTTGAGTCATGTTTTTTTCCCATATGTATTTTGGAAGATTGATGGGTGAAAGGACATTTAACTCAATTTTATGTGTTCCTTAAATCATCTCAATCATATATATTCACAGAGAACTCTGCTTCTTCCTTAAAAATAACCCTTTATTGTTATAAAGTGTGATTACAATATTTATGTAATCTCAGCTGGAATATTTAAAGAAATACTCTGTATTTCATGTATTATGTCCAAAGTTATACAAATTTGCTTCCTAATATGTATATTCCAACTTTACTGAGCCCCATCTTTCCAAATGCAAGTGATGATAAGTAAGGCTGAAACACAAAACACTCAAATATAAGAATAGAGTGGGCCAAAATCTCATAAATCTTCTTTAAGAAATAAAAAGTTACAAAGCATAAAATAGACCTCAAACTCAGAGATGATTTATTCATAAATGAAGGAGTATAACGTTCCTTGAATGAATATATTCCTGTTAACAGGCTCTTTCAGACATAGCTATATTCTGAATTTGGACTAGTTGAAAGAAGCATGAAATATCTCTGCTGCAATGAGGAGAGGAACGTAGGATCTCCTGTTCATCTAAAAATAATCATTCTTTACCAAAAACACAGAGGTGGTAGAGTATCCTTGCTACGATTTCCAAGAGAAGAGTCATTTTCTGGACAAGATTTGAGGATGACTTATCCACGTTATGATGTGACTTTGGAAATTGCCACTCAAATTTATATGCAGATAGTTGAGTTAGGAAGATGATAAAATTCATTTTATATTTTCTGGCTTATCTTTGTTAAAAGGGGGGTTCTTATTATGTCTTAAAAGTTGCCAAACTCTGGGAACTGAAAGTGTCACAAATGTTGATAATGAAAAGAGTCAGTGAAGACAGCGCGCTCCAGAGTCTAGAAATGAGAGGCAGTGACTTTCCAATCCATTATCATCATTTGGCAGAGGAACCGGAGGCCCCAGGAAGCCAAGTCCATTGAGTGCCTTGATGCTTGGCATACATATCTGTGTTGTTGGACCAGATTTACCTAACAGTTTAGTGACCATGCTCAGGCTAAAACTCCATTCTCAGCCTAAGAACCCCTTTCTCTTTCTGTAGGGTCTAGTTTACAAGTCCTCCAAGTGTGTAGCTTACATTGGTAGATGTAAGCTGACTTCACATGGCACTCAAACTTGATGTTAAAGAGCAGCTGGATCACATAATAAGGAATTAGCCCTTTCATGTTTTCTTTCAGTCTTTTTATATCATCAGTGGACATCCTTGAGTTACTACAAATGTATCTTTATCACCACACAAAAACCTGTGACTATCAAGTTTTAACAAGAGAGCAAGGCAAGAAGACACATCTAAATTTTGAGACCATACTCTCATTTTGATTAGAAGGTATTTTATGGATTTCTTCCATTTATGGCAAAATAATAATTTTATGAGAATGAAATTTGTATTTTATAATATATTTATTTAACTAAAACTGATTTATTTTTAAAACATCAATCTAGAGGCTACACAGATACAGTAAAACTCATGAAGGACGTAGTAGGTGGAATACAGATGCTACACAACTCTGAATGGGGTCCACAGATGACCGAGCATTGGAGACATTTCTCTAGACATGACCATATCTGGAGATGCAAGTGGTACAGTGTAGGGTGAAAACCCCTGGAATAGGAGCAAGAAGACACATTCTAGCTCTTGATTTATTAAGTAGGAATACTCAATCGAAACTTCATTTCTCAAAGGTACAATAAAGGAGATTACAGTTGGGAACAGCTAAGTGTACTGCAACTCTGCATTCTAAAATAATTTGCAAAAGTGATAACACCACTGTCTTCAAGATGTAATATTCAAAACAATTACGGAACATTACCCACTCATCATAACCATTAGAGACTAAATTGCCCCAATAATCACAGTACACTATTACCGCTTCAAAGTTACTTTTACTCAGAAGTATACAGATCATTTTAACCTTCCAGAAAGCTTATTTGAATTAGATGTAGAAAAAACCCACACCCATGATCCTATAGAAGATGTAGAAAAGTGCATGGTGTGCAGACACAGATACACACGCACATACACTAAATCTTGCTTGATCTGTGAACTTCCATGTCTGCCAGGGCCAAGTTTCTGGTTATTACTGTAAGAAAAGATTTAGGCGAGGCTCTAACTCAAATATAGCAAAAAGCCGTAAGCATTGCTTTAAATCTGCTGACAAGTCGTTAATATTCTCCATTCTAAATCCGATTCGTTGGTAGAATTTTTAATGCTTAAGTGTTTAAAAGATTGAATCTGTTGATAGGACACAGTATTATCTTCATTTCTGTTTCTGTTTCTGAACACTCCTTGCAAGTCATAGAATATGTGCTGGTGTCTTTGAGTCTGAAAATGAGTTGGGATTTTTAAAACTATAAAAGCATGTGTACAGTAATTTGTTGGTTAACTTCCATGAAAAATTTAACTAGGTCTTCAGTGACATTGAATACAACTCAGTCAAGTAGAAATGATGGACCAAGTAATGATTAGATAGTGTTTAATACTTACGCTGAAATTATCTGTTTAAAAAGAACTGTTTAAAGTTGGCTATTTATTTGGAATAACATAGGGGAATAGTTCATTACCCATTATCATTAGCTTGCTCCGTATATACAGTACATTAGTATTATACTAATTGCCGACTCAAGATTAGAATAATGGTTTTAAAGAGATTACACTTCTCAAATATGAAATTGTTTACATATTTTTTTTAAAATTTGCCAGAGGTATAAGTTAAATGTTTAGAATGTAGGATTTGGAATAAGGTCTTATAATAATATTGTTACATTAAAGAGAGAGTTCTCTCTTTTTTTCCTTTTTGTTCTTCCATTAAAAAAAAAATCCATTCTTATTGTTATAGCCTATTTGAATTAACTTTCTGTCCTCATAAAGTTATTTATATTTTTGTTATTAACGGTCACTTCTATAACTGTTATAATTTATTCAAGATTAAGCTAGTTAGTGTCAGTGTTGAAGATGGTATATCTTCATCAACTAAGGGAACTGAGAGGATTAAAGAAAATAATATGAAATAAAATGCACTTCTGAGTCATTTTGAGTAGACACACTCAACAATTGTGGCCATAGGCAGGTAATTTAAATTTTCTTATTACTTACTTCATAGAGTAGTCTTCTTTGTGAAAAGCACTTTATAACTTGAGAAATGCTATGTAAATGCTACTGGCCTCCAGTGATTTCCACCTCCTGGGGTTCACACCCTCAGGTAGTTCCTTCCCACATTGTACAAGTACCAGGGTTGATCTGCGTGACCATTACAATACAGAAGACATGATGGTATGTCACTTTCAAGATTAGGTTATAAAAGATACTATGGCTTTCACTGAAGTCACTCCCAGTCTCTGTTGGATCTCTTTGGGGAAGCCAGTGGTCATGTCGTGAGGTCAGTCTATGGAGAAACACACATGGTGAGGAAATGAGGTCTCCTGTCAATAGCCATGGGAGTGTACCGTCTTGGAAGCAGATCCTCCGGCCCTATCAAACTTCAAATGCCGGCAGCCCTATGTCTTGACGGCAACCTCATGAAAGACCCTGGGCCAGAACCACCCAGGTAAACCACTTGCAAAGTCCTGACCCACTGGAAACTGTGCAATAAATGTTTACTGTTTTAATCCACTAAATTTGTTACCCAGTGACAGATCATGAGAACATTATTGTTATCCCAAAAGTCACCCGCCCTCCCTCCAACCCTTATAAGGAGCCTTATGGTATCTGAACTAGACAGAAACAAATTAGAAAGCAAACATACCTACCAACAAATATATGCTAGGCTGATAAAAACAAAACACGTGTTTAATATACACTGACCTTTTTTTTTTCTGTCCTAGTGATAAGTAAATTGTGATCAGAAGGTTTTTCCTCAAAGTCCCCGACAATTCTAGGTATGGGTGCTATTATCGCTCTTCTCAAAGGAGGAAACCACAACTGGCAGAGGTTAAGGAATGATCACAGGATAGAGGCAGTGCAGAGATATATCTTAAATCAGATCTCTCCTATCCCTGCCTTATATGTTAAGTAAGCAACAATCAAGCTCTAAGAGAAGGTCTATGAAGTACATAGCTTTACTGCAGGGTCCTTAGTACATCCAGGAGAATTTATTTACTTCAAGCTTCAGGACTGGGCTCCAAGGGGATGTGTTTGCTTGAAGTCTGGCCTTTGAGTGAGAGGGGCATTGCTGGGTTTCATTCAGCTTTGTAAGTATCTAACTTTCTTCCTGGGAATCATTAGACCTTTAAAATGAATACTTATTTTTGCAAGCTATTTGGGTTTGTTCCTGCCCTCCCCCACCCCTGCCCCCAACATGTGCATTGCAGCATAGGTATCAGGCTGGTACTCAGGTGTAGAGCTCAGAGCACTGTAACACTTCTGCTTCTGAGTAATGTTAGCAGAAGGGGATCCATAAATCATATAGATCCATTAATAGCAGGAGAAAAATGATGAAGTATAGCCAGAAGGAAAACTGGATTCTGCTGACAGTTGAAATGTGATGAAGATTCTGTGAAGTGGAGTTAACATAGGAAGAATGTCCACGTAGAAAATAACTCTAAATGGGCCAATGGTTGGAATTTTCCACAAATTTACTTGACCTCCATTATAATTCTAAAGTAGATCCAAATCACTCTGTGATGGGAATTATATTGGGCACCCATGCAGAAGGAAGAGTCTTCCAAAAACAGGCTATTGGCTTCTGAAAAATTGACATGCTATCAGTCATGGCACTTCAGAATCTTCTAGATCTCTGTATGAATTTCTTAAATGTGGCTGGCTATATCTGAAGAGTATTTGTTTGCTTTCATAGCCAACCATTCTTGTTAGATTTGGGGAATTCAATAACCTCTGACTGTTCATAATTCAATATCTTGGTGACACATTTTTAGGTTTCTAAATTAGTTTTATGAGGCATGTGATAAAAATAAAATCAAAATCTGTTGAACACTTATGGTGCTCAGTCAACTCTGAATATGACCTGTAAGAAACAGAGTAGAAACAAAATGACACCGAGTGACCCATTTTTATTTCATTTCTTTTTTAACATCTTTATTGGAGTATACTTGCTTTACAATGGTGTGTTAGTTTCTGCTTTATAACGAAGTGAATCAGCTATACATATACATATATCCTCATAGCTCCTCCCTCTTGCGTCTCCCTCCCACCCTCCCTATCTCACCCCTCTAGGTGGTCACAAAGCACCGAGCTGATGTTCCTGTGCTATGTGGCTGCTTCCCACTAGCTATCTATTTTACATTTGGTAGTATATATAAGACCATGCCATGCTCTCACTTCGTCCCAGCTTACCCTTTCCCCTCCCCATGTCCTCAAGTCCATTCTCTACGTCTGCATCTTTATTCCTGTCCTGCCCCTAGGTTCTTCAGAACCATTTTTTTTTTAGATTCCATATATATGTGTTAGCATATGATATTTGTTTTTCTCTTTCTGACTTACTTCACCCTCTATGACAGACTCTAGGTCCATCCACCTCACTACAAATAACTCAGTTTCATTTCTTTTTACGGCTGAGTAATATTCCATTGTATATATGTGCCACATCTTCTTTATCCATTCATCTGTCGATGGACACTTAGGTTGCTTCCATGTCCTGGCTATTGTAAATAGAGCTGCAATGAACATTGTGGTACATGACTCTTTTTGAATTATGGTCTTCTCAGGGTATATGCCCAGTAGTGGGATTGCTGGGTCGTATGGTAGTTCTATTTGTAGTTTTTTAAGGAACCTCCATACTGTTCTCCATAATGGCTGTATCAATTTACATTCGCACCAACAGTGCAAGAGGGTTCCCTTTGCTCCACACCCTCTCCAGCATTTATTGTTTGTAGATTTTTTGATGATGGCCATTCTGACTGCTGTGAGGTGATACCTCATGGTAGTTTTGATTTGCTTTTCTCTAATGATTAGTGATGTTGAGCATCCTTTCATGTGTTTGTTGGCAATCTGTATATCTTCTTTGGAGAAATGTCTATTTAGGTCTTCGGCCCATTTTTGCATTGGGTTGTTTGTTTCTTTGATATTGAGCTGCAGGAGCTGCTTGTATATTTTGGAGATTAATCCTTTGTCAGTTGCTTTGTTTGCAAATATTTTCCCCCATTCTGAGGGTTGTCTTTTCATCTTGTTTATGGTTTCCTTTGCTGTGCAAAAGCTTTTCAGTTTCATTAGGTCGGATTTGTTTTTTCTTTTTTGTTTTTATTTCCATTTCTCTAGGAGGTGGGTCAAAAAGGATCTTGCTGTGATTTATGTCATAGAGTGTTCTGCCTACGTTTTCCTCTAAGAGTTTTATAATGTCTGGCCTTACATTTAGGTCTTTAATCCATTTTGAGTTTATTTTTGTGTATGGTGTTAGGGAGTGTTCTAATTTCATACTTTTACATGTACCTGTCCAATTTTCCCAGCACCACTTATAGAAGAGGCTGTCTTTTCTCCATTTTATATTCTTGCCTCCTTTATCAAAGATAAAGTGACCATATGTGCATGGGTTTATCTCTGGGCTTTCTATCCTGTTCCATTTATCTATATTTCTGTTTTTGTGCCAGTACCATACTGTCTTGATTACTGTAGCTTTGCAGTATAGTCTGAAGTCCGGGAGCCTGATTCCTCCAGCGCCATTTTTCTTTCTCAGGATTGCTTTGGCTATTCGGGGTGTTTTGTGCTTCCATACAAATTGTGAAATATTTTGTTCTAGTTCTGTGAAAAATGCCATTGGTAGTTTGATAGGGATTGCATTGAATCTGTAGATTGCTTTGGGTAGTATAGTCATTCTCACAAGGTTAATTCTTCCAATCCAAGAACATGGTATATCTCTCCATCTGTTTGTATCATCTTTAATTTTGTCTTTTAATTTCATCTTTAATTTGTATCATCTTTAATCAGTGTCTTATAGTTTTCTTCATACAGGTGTTTTGTCTCCTGAGGTAGGTTTATTCCTAGGTATTTTATTCTTTTTGTTGCAGTGGTAAATGGGAGTGTTTCCTTAATTTCTCTTTCAGATTTTTCATCATTAGTGTACAGGAATACAAGAGATTTCTGTGCATTAATTTTGTATCCTGCTACTTTACCACATTCATTCATTAGTCTAGTAGTTTTCTGGTCGCATCTTTAGGATTCTCTATGTATAGTATCATGTCATCTGCAAACAGTGACAGCTTTACTTCTTCTATTCCGATTTGGATTCCTAAGGAAAAAGAATGATTAAACCAGTGGCAAACAAAACGCATTACTAAAAATTTTTGAGAACTTTTTATTCATAAAGTTCTACTTATTTTATCAGATGTGGTTCAAAATTTAAATTAAATGTAATTGATCTTATTCTTCAAATTTAATGGATATGTTCTATTTCAGCATTAAGAAATATATTTTATGTGTTACAGTCTCATCGTTTCAGATATGTGTCTTGTTCATCTTGGTAGCAAATCCTAAGTGAAGATTATTTTACTACCAATGAAAACAAATTGGAATCTTACCAGTTATGGATATTTTCTTCAGAAAAATCACAAATATTTTAGCATAGACAAATTCTATCATAGAAGATTAGAAGACATATATTTAAGGATTATTCAAAATAAGGTTGTCATGAAAAGTTTACTATCTTTTAAAGTATAGTAAGTGATTCATGAAAAGCAACCTTGGATTGCAAAGACTACTGTTAATGCATGCCCAGGACAAGAACATGGCAGAGGTGACTGTTCTGCTCACAGATTTTACTTTGAAAATCTCCATCTTTACCCAAATAGATCCTTTTTCTATAACACAGAACAAAAAAGGTGCAAGAGATTTAACACTGAATACTCTTCAACTTTGGGGTTTATGTTCATGAAAAGTTCCATGTTTGGCAAAAGAATAGTGGTGAGATTATGGTAATGGAGAAAAAATAAGTCATATAAATATGAATATGAAAATATGAAAATTGACCTCTCTTGGCCTTGGTTTCTCCCTCAGTAAACAGCATAATGAGCAAGAATATGGGCTCTGGACCAGACTGCCTAATTCAAAACCTGTTTTTGCACCCAAAGTCTATATAACTTTGGGATTTAATTTCTCTGTGCCTCAGTTTCTTCCTCTGTAAAATGGGAACAGTAAAAGCCTTTATCTCATAGTGGTATTATGAGAATTAAATGAGTAATACAAAAAATGCTTTAAACCACACTTGCTTATATGAGTGTTTGTTGAGGGATTCATGTGTGACGATGACATGAAAAAGAAAAAAAAAATGTTTTGGAAGTCCTGACATAAGCAGTTACTAAAGCAATGTGGGTTCTTCCTCTCTCCCCCGCTCACCCTCTCTCCCTCCCTCTCTCTCTCTCTCCCTCTCCCCCTCCCTCCACATATATATATGTGGGTGTGTGTGTGCACACGTGTGTGTAAGAAATGTATATGTATGTCTGTGAAAAATGTATAGACTTCATTAGTTCTAGGCTTGATTTTAGCTCCCAAGTCAAACCAGATAAGCAGATTTTATAAACCAACCCACCAAGATTGCTGTATTAGTCAGAGAAATGCATTCTCCTTCAGCTGTTAGAGATTAGTAGGCCAAGGCAGACTCCTCAGAAAAGGTTGTTATTTAGACCATGCTTCTGCTTAATATTTTAGAAGCAGTGCTGCTTAGCTTGAAAGGTAATATCTTTAGTTGCATTGTCCTTTGATTAATTTTAGATATGTTTTGAGGACACACATTGACTTTTGTCTGAAGTGGTTCCCTGTGGTCAACAACAGTGGTCATCATAGTGTTGATTATCTGCCTTACAAGTAAAAAAAAAAAAAAAAGAAATAGATATAGATAGAACATACTCCTTAATATGTGTCTTTATTTATTATACACATAACTACTCTACTAAAATATTGTGTATATTATAAAAATACAAAAATTAAAATGTAAAATATTGAGATAGACATTAAATAAATATTTAAACATTTTAATTAACAAAACTTAAACCTTTTGTGTATTAAAATTTTAGAAAAATATATATCATTATGCTATTTCTTGTATATAATAACAGAATATTTATAATAATCTTAGTGAGAACAATATGATTATACCTTCTTAATTATTTTTGAAAATCTTGATTTTACTTTGGCTTGGGTTTTTTTTTTTTTTCTATTAGTTCCAACCTTAGTTTTAAGTTCAGTATAGTCTATACTTGCTTTTAATGGTTGAAAAAGTTCTCACATACATATGTATATCAAAATGAAAGAAGCACAACACACCTCCCACTTACTGAACATAATAAGTATTTTCCCTTGTATCCCTGCCTTCATACAGCAGTTGTTAAAAGTCCACATCATGTATGTAGGGTAAAGTTCATTTTTAAGATACAGAATGTAACTCTAATGTCCATAGCATCTGATCTGAATAAATCATTTATGTCTGATCTGAATAAATCATTTCCTTTACCTGCCATCTGACTGAAAGCAAGATCTTGCCAGGAGCAGAAACGTCACCTCTGCCACGTTCTTGTCCTGGGTGTGCTTCATGAGTATTGTTTACAATCCAAGCTTTCTTTTTACGAATCACTGATTTTTGTTGTTTCTTTTGTGAGTGTGAACTGCAATGGAATAACACCGAATAATGTGGTATATAAACCCACCTAACCAGACACACACAAGCTAGAAGACTTCGCAGCATGTTGAGTGTGAGGGTGCCTCACTGCACAGCCTGTGCCACTATACAGCTGTCTCTCCTATCAGGTACTTCTGTGCTTTACTGGCATACAATCAATGCACCCATTAAGGGTTAGTGCAATTTAATTGTCTTTTAAAAATAAATAGAAACATTATTCATAATAGTTAATAGTGTTTTCTTCCCACACCCATTGTAGAGACAACCAATGTATGGAATAAGGAAGCAGTAACTGTCGTCTCATCTTTTTGTGGAATAAGACTTAGCTGTGCTGTGCGCATAGGCAATCATCGTGGACTTGAAAGTTTCATACAAAAACATAAAATCATGTCTGGACACATGGTTATTGTGTGAAATCACACAGCGCCCTATGCAAACTCTTATCATAGTGTAATTGTTATAGTCTATCCCTGACTCTTTCTCCAGCGTCTTCCCTCATGTAGCCCAACCCCAAGACCAGGAGCCCAATAAGGGTAGTGATTATTGTTTATATACTATGTCTTTAATTCGAGCAAAGCACGGTGAAGATTTTCAATAGATCATTTTTGAATTGCTGAACATGTGGAATCAAGAATAGAGGTGGCCGGGGCTACGGAGAAATGTGTACGATCCCCATAGACAAGTGTGGTCTGCATGTTTGTGTCACTGCCAAATACATGTTGAAATATTAATGACCAGTGTGATGGTATTAAGAGGTGGGGCCTTTGGAAGATGTTTAGATCTTGAGGGTGGAGCCCTTATGAGTGGGATTAACGCTCTTACAAAAGAAACCTCACAAAGCTCCCTAGCCCTTCCCATGGGCAGCACCATCTATGAGCCAGGAAGTGAGCCTTTGTCATCCACCACACTGAATGTACCAGTGCCGTGATCTTGGACCTCCCAGCCTCCAGTACAGTGAGAAATAAATGTATATTGTTTATAAGCTACCTAGTCTGTGGTATTTTGTTATAGCAGCTCAAATTGACTGAGACAGGCCTATGAAATCATGAAAGCTTTCTGCAGCTTTTCGCTTTTATGTCTTACCATCTCTTTATTCCATGAAAGACCTGAAGGAATGTCTAAAGGAGTTTCCTTTATCGTTTTTTATCTAAAAGACAGCTTTGGCATTTTCACTTAATGTCTATAAAACTGCTCTGAGGAAGTACTATGTGAAACACAGAGATTAGTATTGTTAATTTAATGCAGTAAGCTTAGAGTCTTTATAAGATACCATCTCCTTTTGAACTTTATGTTCAGATCAGTGGAGACCAGAGCAGAGTTTTTTTCCCGAAGAATATTAACTTTGCTACTTCATATGTTAAGCAAATAGAAAAGCCAGAGAAAATACAAATACTTGGGCTCTAACACTGGCATAAATTACACTGATATATGGGAAAGGAGGCCTTTTTTGATTTGTTTTTTCTCATAAACTGCTGGGGAAATTGGATGAACTTGCTCTATAGATAATGGATACAGTAATGTGGAGAGATGATCTGCTGCAATGATGCATTTGCAAATGCTCTAATGAGGTAAAGATCTAGCTCAATTGGTGACATAAAGAAAACAAAAGTTATTATGGACAAAGTACCATATATCTTACCGTCAAGTTGTTCCTCTAAATCAGAGAGAAGCAGTGTTACCTCAGTGCATTATGCTCTCATCTTAAAAAAGTAACAAAACTGAGACATTCCAGTTTTATTCTTATGCTTTCACTTTGAAAAGTAATCTCTTATTTTGGCTCCAGTAAAATGTTTGAAAGGACTCTGATATTCTTCTATAGGCAGGAACCACAGCCGTGTAGGTACCGTCAGAGAAATGCTTGGAGCAAAATGGCGGCCAGAGAAAATAAAGAAGCTTTTGTCACTGATTGTTTTGACATTAATAAATCTGTCTTTTACTACATACATTTTAATAAATTATCATTTATTGACGTTTTACTGCAGCTGATATTAAAATAAGTTTTTACCCTCCTCAATCCACAATAATTGAAAATGACAAAAGACCGAGAGGGGCTCTATGTGTGGTCAGGGGACAGGTGAGGACTTCAAGGCTCATCCCTGCACAAGTTTTGCTACGTGGTTGATATGCTTTTATGATTTACCTTCTGACCCATTGCAAACAGCATCTCATGATGCTCCTAAAAGAAATTCCATTGTATGAAAAGCCATCTGACTGTGTGCCTGTTTGTCTAGTGGATACTCCATTTTAAATTTCCATATCTGCAGTTCTTCTTAGTGCCATGACATGTTTTTGTCATTAATGTCAATAAGCTTCTACAAAGAATGTGTGTGTGTTTATTTAAAACATGGGAGTGCGGGGGCAGGGCTGTGATGGTGAAAGCAGTAGTGGCCATTCTTCAGCTTTTCCTGACTTCTTTCCAAGTTTTCAGTTTTTTTAAGAGTTAGGTTTATAACTGTGTACTACTTACTATGATATTTTCAGCCCCACACGTTTGTATTTTACGCTTTCTCTTCCCATTGTCCCTAACTATTGAGGAAAAAGGAGAGTTAACGAGAACACATTTTCCTCTGTCTTATCCAGAGAGGCTCTGGACGTGGGAGAGGTCTACAGAGGTTTATAAAATTTTCATTTAAGATCCCTTACCTGAATTTTGACAGTACACTGGCTAATCAGAGAACCAGTAGTAAATTTTTAAAAGAGTGATTTTTCCTTTCTGAAAAATAACAATGGCAGTGATTGATTGAGGTCCTTTATATATACTATTTTATTTAATCTTCACCCAAAAATACTATATGGTAGCCATTAATAGCCAGCCCATGCTATGGATGAAGAAAGTAAGCATCACCGTGTTTAAATCAGGACCTTCCAAGGTCTGGAGAGCCACGCCATGTTCATTTTTTTTTTTCAGACTCTTGGAATATTAAAAATGCAAGAAATACCAAAAAAAGTCACAGAAATTATTGTGATAATTTTGAAACAATATATATAATAAAAATTTTAACACAAAAACAATGCAATAAAGTTGTCTAATGCACAAAATCTTCGCAGTATGTATATTTTAAAAATTAATCCATAGTGTGTTATAGATGGAACGGTTAGATTAAGGAACAGGGCTTACATTTATATTATGAATATCCTTTTTGAGTCTCTGTGTGTATCTCTGGGAAGAGGCTGAGACGCAGGGGATTACGTAAGCTGCCCAGAGCCACACAGCTAGTAAATAACAAAGCCAAAAGATGAACTGAGGTGTCTGACCCCAGAGTCCATGCTTTTAACAGCTCTGATAGGCTATTTCCCTAGGTAGGCCCACATCTGAACTTTTTTACTCACCATAAGCCACTTTGAGCTTTCAGATAGCAAGAAGAGGAGAAGAAATATCTATTTGGCTTAAATATATGATGAGAA
This sequence comes from Balaenoptera physalus, assembly GCF_965194825.1. Lineage (NCBI taxonomy): Eukaryota > Metazoa > Chordata > Mammalia > Artiodactyla > Balaenopteridae > Balaenoptera > Balaenoptera physalus. The sequence continues at coordinate 102,073,709 of NC_138884.1, forward strand.
TAAGTACTTTCTCAGTTTCCTACCGTCTTTGTGCCTGTTTAAGTACTAGGTTAGAGAGGGCATTTCTTTCGGTGGCCTCTGTTTTTTATTTACAGGTAGACCTACTGAAGAGCATTCGTAGGATAGTTTGCATGTGACCAGTGCCCAGAAGGATAGTGTGGTTTAAGGGCACTAACAATGGGTAGGAGCTCAGAGGACCTGGGTTTGAATCTCAGCACTGATGTTCTGTGCCTTGGATTTGTTACCTACAAAATAGCAGTGTTGTAGGGAGATTTCAGAAGCTGTATAAATGTTTCTAACACAGGGACTTCAGTGTATCAGATGTCCGACTCTTCTGGAATGGATTTGGTCAGAGGTTGTCCCAAAGTATGTGTAGACGTACCTGCAAGGAGGTTAGTGGGTTCTAAAGGGCCTTTCAGAAATGAAGCAGTGTTATACTCAACTCAAGGATATTAGACCTTAGCACATGCAGGGTCATGATCACAGGTTCAAGGCCTATATGGCTCAATTAGCAACACCTAGAAGCTACTTATAAGACTAACCCTACGCCGCTGAAGGCATACAGAAAGCAGATACAATAGCCTCAAGGTAGTCCTGGCTGGCCTCTGAGCAAGCGGGGCGCATCTGCCATCACAGTGCTCCCAAACTCTTACACCTGCCCTCTCCCCACACCCCCCACTGCGGGCCAGGGTCAGCTTTCCATCGTCAGGAGACTATCGTGAAACCCTCTACCTTACACTTGGCCAGAAGGGTTTTAAAAAAGAAGGTGACAGTCACCTTGATATGATATGCATTTTAATGTCATCCATGTATACTTTCTTTTCTTAAAAGGATCAAGAATGAAAATGAGTTAGAAACTAGTATTGACAAGGGCACATTAACAGTTTAAAAACTCATTTAAAATCATTTCATAAGTCTTGTGGAGAAGAAATATATTTTTCTGATATTTCTAAAATAGCCCTCACTCTGGGGTCTTAACCTCCTCCCACTTGCCTGCCCCAAATAAGACTGTTTTGAAACATTTTCTGGGTAAATAGTTATTATAGCAACATTTTTAAAAAGTCAATATGTCTTCTTTTTCATATAGTGTAAATTATCAGTGTAAAATGTATCTACCGCATATATTGATATGTGTTTGATTTTCTTTTTCAAGCAGCCTTCAGACCAAATTATTAGAGCTACTGCTTAAATTTCCCATTGAAAATACTGGAGGATTCTGGAATAACCTTTCTCCTATTCCTCTTGCTTTTTCTTTTTTTCAGATGTAACAAATATTTATTTGTGCAATACCAGCTTGAATCTTTTCCTTGGTTAATATTTTCATATTTCTGTCGGTTCTGTGTATGGGATCTGTGGTTTTTAAGAGTGAACACGTATAACTGCAAAGCTGTTACAATCATTTTTATATAGAAACAATTATTTTAGACCACAAACCAAAATTACACGAAGATGTTATGTAGGAGGTCTAAGTAGAAAGAAATATGGTCCTAATGAATGCTGCTTTTGTGCCATTGTCATTTTTCTATATCTTCAGATAGTAAACCACGTAACTTTCGAAATTTTTTATGGACAAAGATAAAAAACAAAAAATGACTATGTAGAAGAAATAAAGAGCAGCTGTATTTTCTATTTCTGGAAAAGGATTTAACAAAAATATAACAACTGTCAATATCTCCCCAAGCTCTACAGGCCTGTGAAGTCAGACATATCTCAGGGCATCCCCATCTCTGCTTTCTGTTCCTTTAAACTTCAGGATGAAGGTGACAGGGTGTTTAAAGTACCAGAAACAATCGCACTCTGGCTAATATCCACTGGTCCGAGAGGTGAGAGGGAGCTCTATCACACTTCTGAAAAGGAGCTTTGGACTCAGCCCTCTTTCTGAAGTGCCTGCAGACTACTTGGGTTGTATTGTATCACCCCCTTCCAGGAAGGGAGAGTTCTACTTCACAGCTAGAAAACTCTCCTTACTCAGTTCTGACCTAAGGCGTTCTTTTTTCCTTGAGAAATAAAGGCTTTCAGTAATTTCTTACACCAAAATTGTTTGATATTTTTTCCTTTGCCTTTTGGTGCTGGTTTAAAGGGCCAAAAATAGCAGATCTGCTATTTTATTTTTTATTTTGTTACTTGCCTCTCAACATTTCAGTGGTATCAGTTGGAAAATAAGGATAAAGAGAAGCTATGAAGTGTGGTGTACTAGGAGGGTGGGGGTGGACTGAGAGAATAATTTTTGTCTGGAATCCTCTGTGGACATATTAGTAACTTCGGGTCAGTTCGGTTAGTCACTCTGAGCCACAGAGTTCTCATAATAAAGACAGATTGGAGAAAACTATCTCACAGAATTGCGTTGCAACACAAATAAGGAAGTGAGAATGCTATGTAAATGAGGATAATAAGTGTCAGTGTTATATTTTCACCACTACAGCTACTACTGGAAAATGGTACTAGGTTTCAAGAATAGGCCTTCTTTGGACCTCTGGCTAGGGACAGCTTTAACAAGTTAGGGTAGTGGATGGAGAACCCCAAGCCTGGTGAACCAACTCTGACCTCCACGTCGACAGTGCTAGCCTCTTTCCTTCTGCTGAGTTGTCTTGTTTTGTTTATAATGTTAGAAGCAGGGCACGCCAGTTCACTGTTGAGTTTCCCCTGAGCTACACTTACTCTAATCTTCTTCAGCTGTCCTCTGTGACTGTCCTAACCCATGATCCTACATCTTCAGGGAAAATTTGAAAAGATGTGTGGGTAAATCAATAGGAAGTTAAATATGTTATGTATTCTGCTTGATGTGAAATGCTCCTAAATGTAGAACTTACTTTAAATGGAAAGTAAAGAGTTCTATAATAGAGTCCAAAATATATAGAAAAATCATAACATAGTTAACTCAAAGTTTACTGGATGTTTCTTATGTGCAGGGCGTTTGGAGTAGGTAATTTAAGAGACATGAAGAAGAATAACATGTCCATCCCTGCTTTTTATAGCTTAAAGTCTAGATGGGGGAAGGAAGTGTTATATATAAATAAGGAGGATATATACAAGTATTATATTTGGTACGATATAGGGGGCTATAGGGGGTAGTGAGGATATTTCTTAGTAAAGAAATCTCTGGAATTTTAATAAAGGATATATTTCAGATGAGCTTTTATGTGATGGGTAAAGTGTTGAAAGATGGAGCTATAGGAGTGCTAGTTAAGGGACTAGCCCAAGAAAAACTTTGGTGGCAGGAAAGGACAGCTATAATAAATAAACAGTGATTAGCCTGAAGCTAGAGTACAGAGTACATAAAGGATGAAAGAGAATGAAAACAAACTGTCCTTGTTTTTTTTTTTAAACTACGTTACCCTCATTAATTACTTAATCTAATACCACCTCTTATCAGTCAACCATCTATTATCCCTAGTTTACAAATGTAGAAACCAGCGCTCAAGGAGATTAATTCATCTGTCTGAAGACAAAGAGCTACCTAGTAACGTTTAGAATTTGAAATCAGATTTTCTTTTCTTGTAGTAACCATACTATTTCTATCATGGAGTCTCAACAATAACAATACTGAATATTGTGATTTATTGAGTATTTGTTGTGTGCCATAGTTTTCATTTTTCATAACCCTAAGAAGTACCTAAAATGTAACAGTTATTATCCGAATATCCATGTGAGAAAATTAGCTCAGAAAATCTATTTTGGTGTATAAAAATAATGGACGTTAAGGTTGAGAAAAAGAAATGTAGATAGAAATGGGATGGGTTTCAGTACCAGGCAAAAGAGCCTCTATTCTGTGTAAAAACTAACAAGGTGACCATTAAATGTATTAGTCTAAAAATGCGTGATTGGGATCACACTTAAAGAAGATTAATCTGCTAGCTGTATCGGGACTAAATGAAGAAATGAGAGATCCTTAGTAAAAATTTTTAAATGGATTAATATTCAAAATATACAAAGAACTTTTAAAACTCAATAATAAGAAAACAAACAACCTGATTAAAAAAAATGGGTCAAAGATCATAATAGATACCTCACCAAAGAAGATAAACAGGTGGTAAATAAACATATGATAAGATGCTCTACGTCCTGTCATCAAGGAAATGTGAATTAAAACAACAATGTGATACCACTACACACCTATTGCAATGGGCGAAATCTAGACCGCCAACAACATCAAGTGCTGGTGAGAATGTGGAGCAACAGGAACTCTTATTCAATGCAGGTGAGAATGCAAAATGGTACAGCCACTTTGGAAGATAGTTAGGCAGTCTCTTACAAAACTAAACATACTCTTACCATACTATTCAGCAATCATGCTCCTTGGTAACTACCCAAAGGAGTTAAAAACTTACGTCTACACAGAAACCTTCACAAGGATGTTTGTAGCTTCTTTATCTATACATGCCAAAACTTGAAAGCAATCGAAGTATCTTTCTGTAGATGAATGGAAAAATAAACTGTGGTACATCCAGACAATGGAATACTGTTCAGAACTAAAAATAAATGAGCTATCAAGCCATGAAAAGACATGGAAAAATCTTAAATGCATATTACTAAGTGAAAGAAGTCAATCTGAAAAGGCTACATACTGTATGATTCCAACTATATGACCTTCTGGAAAAGGCAAAACTATGGAAACAGTGAAAAGATCAGTAGTTTCCAGGGGTTTGGGGATGGGGGAGTGATGAATAGGCAAAGCAAAGAGGATTTTTAGGGCAGTGAAAATGCTCTGTATTGTACCATAATGATAGATATACGTGCATCTGTCCAAACCCATAGAATGTACAGCACCAAAAGTAAACTAATGTAAACTATGGATTTTGGGTGATTATGATGTGTCAATGCAGGTTCATCGGTTGTAGCGAATGCATCACTCTGATGGGGGCTGTTGATCATGGGGGAGGCTGGGCACGTAGGGGAAACCTGTGCACTTCCCCCTCAATTGTGCTGTGAACCTAAAACTGTTCTAAAAAAGAAGCTTTAATTTTAAACAGTGAAATAAACAGGTGATGGCTGAAAGTTGGATGGACGCAAATTTCAGCCACTATTCAGGTTTTAAATATGTTTTAAAAAATCATTTTCCTGTCTTAGCATGGTTAGGCTATGAGATGCTCAGGTAGAGTAAATATGTGAACTAAAAGGCCAGTTATACACAGATTACCAGTTTTTAAAGAAAATATAGTACCTTATTTCCAGAGTGACAATTGTATGCAAATTACTCTGAGTTTGAAGTTTGATAAGATACCTGGCCTCCTGAGGATATAAGATCTTAGCATTCCCAGAAGTTTGACTTGTGCTATCTGTTTCTTTATGTCAGGTATATGGTAGACTCTCAATAAGTCACTGGTTGAATAAATCAGTGAGTGAGTGATTGCTGAATAGCCATGTTTTGTTCTCAGTGGTGTTGTCAGCTTATGAAGATGAGGTACCATCATACCTTGGAACATAAATATGTTATTATCTTTCCTATTCATGACAATTATATTTTAGACAACTCCATTTTACATTTCTATAGTTACCAAACCATTTAAATGCATTCATAAAAGACCCCATGGTAGATTTTTTAAAAATTATTTTTATCTATAACAAATGTTATTGTGAGCTTCTAGGATACCTTACTGATGAAATGTTCAAGCTTCAAAGAGTCTTAAATTTGACTTAACATTAAGTCAGTAGTATTTTTAGACTATTTTAAGAAGTAAACTGCCATATATGTCAGTAGTCGGGGCTAAAATGTCTGGCTGATTCCTTTTTAACTTACATTCATATTAAATATTAATATTAAACATTCATATTAAATATAGCATCCAAACATTTTTTATAATATATTAGTTACTTTTTTCAATGAAAAATGAAGAGTTTATGTATATAGGTTTTATTCCATTTCTTGTACTCACTCTTCACTATATTAAACTACCCAATTGATTGCAAAGCAGCTAGAGCTAAATTTTCTCAAATAGATTTTCAGGTGAAATTTGTGAGGCTCATCTAATAATCAATGGACTACTTTGTAAACTGCATATAAATTATACTTATCATTTGAAGAGACTTTGAATTGGTCTATTTACTGATTCAGCTTTGTCAATAGGATACATTTGCAAACTGAGTGTTGTAATTCTACCGCATTACCAACCTCTTATTGGAGAGCATTTACAGAATCGTTAAAGTCCTAAAGCTGAAGAGAAGATTTAGACCATTCTCATTTCACAAGAGAGACAGAGGTCATGTTGCAATACAGGGAGGGAACGTAGGTCTCTTACCCTCAATCTAGTGCTCATGACACTCTGCCGTCCCTCTTCCCCCGCCAAAACCAAAGTATATTGTATTAAGAATATGCATTATGCAATACTCTGGAGCTTTATTATGTCTTCCTGTGTCTGATATAGCATTGGTTACATTATCTAAGATAAAGTGGTGAATGTTTCAAGTTAAATAAGCAATCTACTTACCTCCTATAGAAGTAAATGTGTTTAATGAGATTTTTAACCGTTTGCTTCTGGAAAGCTTATTTCGTAGTTATACGATTTTCCTTGTTTTCAATATTTATCTCTGTGCTTGTGTATCTTAACTAAGATGATATTTAGAGATATTTGATGATACCTTAATAACACTGTGCTACAGATTCATGAAACATCAAATTATGAGCAAAGACAAGCCAAAAGAGTTTCCAAAGGATCTCAGTAGATTTCACAGGCTTGTGCACCAAAGCTTACATACTGGCTCGTAGAAAAAGCCTTATTCAGAGTATAGTTATTCTCTTGTTACAGATAGGTCCAAAAGATAACTTTTTCTACTTTTGGCCCTGTAGACTAGAAAAATAAATTATAGACTAAAAGAAACAAAAATACTAATTTTATAAATTAGTGATAATTCTAATTATAATAATTATCAAATAACGAGTATCTGAGTACCAATCATGAGTCAAGCACTATCCCAGATGTATAATATCTCTAATCCTCACATCAACTCTGCAGCCTGAGAATTGTATCTTGATTTCAGAGATGATGAAATGAGGATTAGATTTTTTTTTTTGCCTTGCTTGAGATCAGTCACAAAGTGTGGAATGTGGAAAGAGAGTTAATCTGACATCAGACCTGTAGATCTGTTATCACAGCAAAGTATTCATCAGAAAATAATAAACAAACAGAGGTGTAACACCCTAATGCTCAGGAGCAGCCCTAATTTTCTTCCGCTAAAAAATAGATGAAAACATTGTGAGAGAACTAAAAAGCAAATGATCACAGAGCAGGATTAGGAAGCCTCAGTATTGCTTTCTGTCATTGCTATGTGACTGCTCAATACGGTTTATAGTTATCTGATATTATTCATATTATTATTCATAATACTAGCTGACATTCATTGACTTAGATCAGGGAAGGCTTCTTGAAGGAAGGGACATAGTAGCAGTGACCTGAGTGATTAATTAGCCAATTGTAAAGGGCATGGGAGACAGAGATACAATGGTTGGGGGAGTGTTCTAAGTGTGGAAAACAGTGTGTGCAAAGGCACAGAGATAAGAAACCATTATGGATTGGATCGTGTCCCCCCCTCCCCCTGCCACAATCGTATGTTGGATTCCTAACTCCCAGTACCTCAGAATGTGACCTTATTTGGAAAGAGGGTCATCGCAGATGTAATTAGCTTAGATGAGGTCATACTGGAGTAGGGTGGGCCCCTAATCTACTATGACTGGTGTCCTTATAAGGGGAACTTCGGACAGAGACACACACAGGGAGAATGCATGTGAAGGTAAATTCCATGCAAATGTAGGAGTGATGTATGTCCAAGGCAAATAACACCAAAAATTGCCAGCTAACCACCAGAAGGTAGGGGAGAAACATGGAACAGATTCTCACTCACAGCCCTCAGAAGGAATCAACCCTGCTGATGCCTTGATCTTGGACTTGTAGCTTCCAGAATTGTGAGAACTATAAACTTCTGTTCTTTAAGCCACACCATTGATCATAGTAACCCTAGCAAACGCATACAGAAGCTAAGGAGTTCAAAGACATGCAGTTTGGCTCATGACTCATTCATTTAAAAAGGGCAAACTGTCCTCTAACAATTATTGAGATGGCAGAGAAATGTCCAGGGAATTTTAGAGCTATTCCATTCATAATGATCAACATATTAAAGAACACATTGTGGGACTATAAGTTATACGCTATGAGCTGTTAAATTCAGTTAATAACAAACAGTTGATATCACTGTGTTATATGGTTGTTCAGTGAACAAGTATTTAGCATCTATGATGTTCCACATTCTGTAGGATGGTGGTCAAAAGCTTGGACTGTCAACAGAACTATGAGTAGAGACCCCACATTTTAGGATGTTTTTGGAAAATATCCTGCCCTCTGAAATATCAAGGTCCTCATCAATTTCCCCAGAGTGAGGAGATTAAATAAAATTAAGTAAGTAACATGTTTAGTTGATTGCATGTTTCATAGTAAGTTCACTGTACTGTGAGCTGTGTTATTATGTTACTGTTATTTTGTTGTTGTTATTTAGGACGGGGAGATGTTCATTTTATTATCCCATCCCTTTAGGCTCCTGGCCTCTCCCTGCCTGTGAGATGTGTTGGCAGTTTCTGGCTCTGTTCCCTGGCTCCTCATTTCTGGTTTTTGATGGGGCGTGATGATCAGATGGCCGTGATTAGTTCTTTGGTGTGCATTTCAGATTATCTATTAAGTAGCCATCTCCTCAGCCACTGAGGCATATGGTCAGCACTTCCAGGGCTTAAAATAAATCTGCATCTTAACATGTGGGATTTTATTATGCAAAATAGAGCTCACATGGGGTCTAATCTTGTTATTTGTTATGCTACACACGTCTACAGTGTGCATTCTGGATAGAATTGTGCATTAGGCCCCAGGCCTTCCATTTCATAACATTGCACAGATATTCTGGGTGAGAACATCCTAGGAAGTAGCATCAACCCTGAACTGTGCAGGGTGCAGGAGAGGAGAGAAGGGTGAGGAGTAATTTTCCCTTCCTTCCTTTGCATACTTGTCATTCAGGTTTTTTTTTTTTTTAATCAAGCATTTATTTGGCACCTACTGTGCACCAGCTCTTTCCCCAGTTACTTGGGTGGTGGTGAACAAGATGACACAATCCTGGATGCAAGGTGCTTGTTAGAGGAGATCATCCCTTAATGCTGATTAGAAAAAAACACACCCTTTCTCCAGGCTGACACGGCTCTGTCCTAGGACACCTACCATCGCAAGTGGAATGGATTTCAGGTTGTCTCCTCTTGACTAAGTGCTATTGGATTAAGGCAATTAAAGCACGCGATTAAGGCAATTAAATTGGCAAGTACTAAAGTGCATGCTCAGCAGATAACAAACAAGTCGACTTCACTGTATAATGCGCTGAGGGCTGCTTGGTTTTGGGGGTGGAGGGGGCACATGTGTGTACTGCAGAAGCTTATTATATTTCATTCTGTGCCCTCTAACTATTCGACTGTTTCGTATGTGAATGGGTAGAAAGTAATGGTTTACTCAGCATTTGGTTGAGCAAATATTTCAGGTTTTACATTTTAAAACTAGCTATTCTTTATTCTAAAATTTTTCCCAACATTATCATTCTAGAATCAAGTAGAAGAGATTAATGGCAAATAAGAGATTTGTTTGTAGAAATTAGCTCAAGAGTATTTTCCTATATTAATAGAAACTTATGAGTCTCCAAAACAGGGACTTTTAATTTTTTTTCAGAAGTGGCATGTCATCTAAGTTAATAAATAGTGCAAAAGATAAAAAATAACAGCACCAAAAACAAAAATTCAGGCTCTGGAGACAGAGAATTGGATTTGGATACTAATTCCAGTTCCTCTGCCTACTTGTTTTGTTACCATGGGCAAGTTACTAATCCTTTAGAGGCCTTGTAATAATACTACATTCTTTGCGAGGATTAAGCGAGATAATGCAAGTGAAGTGTTCAACACAGCCCCTGCACATTGTAAATATTCAATAAGTGGTAGTTCTAGTTGATGCTGCTGGTACTTTTTAAAATTCATAAGGATCTGCAACATGTAAAGTAGAATTGCATACACCAGAGCAATGGGTTTTCCAGAACAATGGGTTTTCCATTTATCTATATAGAATAGATGTGTGGAAATAGATGTGGTAAACCCACTGTTTTGCACATGGACAATTATGAGCATGTTTACTTTTATGGCATTGTAAAAATACTATTGGCTAACACATATATGACTGTGCCACACCCTTTCCTCTGTGCTTCATATTAAGTAACTCATAGCATCCTTCTAATAATCCTGTGGGTATATTCTATTATAACCATTTTGCAGGTGAGAAAACTGAGACCCAAAGATGAGGCCCATAGGTAATATGCTGCAGAGGTGGAATTTCAACCCAGGCAATCTGCTCCAACTCTGTGTTTTTAACAGCAATGATATTCTGAATTTCATTGATAAATAGGTTAATGTATACATACAAACATATACATTACAATACACGAATGTGTGGATTTGCGCGTATTTGCCTAAAAAAGCTAATGCATCTTGACTTTGTAGAATAGATCTTCCTCTCTTATTCTTTGAGGTCTGTAGCCACACTTACACTTTTCTGTTTGTGGTTCCCTTTTCGCTCGCAGGCTGATTGAATTATATGGCACATCAGATACAAAATGAGATGCTAAATTAAAACCTCTCTTTGTTGCCCAGCAGTGGGTGATTGCTCTACATTTCTTGAGGTTAAGCATATCCTTAGGTATTATTCTCCTTGTTTACTTCCTCTCACCCTGACTCAAGTTACTTGTACAGTGGTTCTATATCCAAATACATGTCATCGAGTGGCAGAAGGATGGCATTAATATGGATTAACTATATTCTGCAAGCTCTTTGGTGATCTTTGCCCTTCAGTGTTGAATAAACTGATGTATCATTTAAAAACTTGTGCCTGGCTGCATTTAACAGAAATCTCACTATTGTAGCTTACCAAAATACGCATTTATTTTTCTCACAATTCGGGAAGTACAGGAGTACCCTGTCCAGTATTAATGCAGCAGATTCTTAAGCCCTCAATGCCCCAGACTCCTTATGTCTTCCACACCGCCATGCTTAATCTGTCTTTTTCTCTTCTAGTTTATGCCTCAAAGTCAAAAAATGACCATTCCACCTCCTACCTCACAACCCCATGCCAGACAGGGAAATTCCAGGTATTTACGCCCACATCTTTCGGACAGAATTATACCACAAGGGATGATGGATCAATGAGGCCGGCATATTGTTCCCCCAAACCAAATCCAGGTTCTGTTAGTAAGAAGCGTAATGTAAACCGGGCAGCTGGCAGTGTCTGCCATAACTGAAAACTCATACTGCAAAAATGATTTACTGCTAAGGCATATGTGATATTCAAGCAACTTGTATTTATAAAGTGTCTCCTATGGGCCTAGAGGTATACATCAATGAGGAGCATGGCTCTCTCTTCTTAAGGTTAGATAGATGTGGGAGCAAATAACTACAGTGTGCTGTGTTAGAGGCATGCACATTGGGAGCTTTGAGGTGTCAGTGGTAGGGCGGAGACATACAAAGTTTAGTTCTGGATAGTATTGAGGAATATGAGCAACTAATGGTAGTAATAATGACTGATTTTTATTGCATATTAACTAAGCCAGGCATTTAAAAATTATATATATATATTATATTATATATAATTTTATATACTTTTATATATAATATAAAATTATGTAATATACATATATATTGCACATCAACTTTATATGTTTTTACAGCCAAGTTATATGAGGCAAATGAAGTTGAATAACTTTCCCCGAGGTCAAATCACTAGTAAGTTAGAGAGCTGGGATTCAAACCTAGATAGTCTATCACCAGAGCCCTCTTAATCTGCAGTCCGCAGTGAGGATACTGAGGAAGTTCCATTTGGCTCTTTTTGTTGCTGTTTTGTTTTGTTTTTGAAAAAATATCCGGAAATTCCTTTGGATATTGCTAATTGTGTTGAATCCTTTGATTCATTCAGCGTTCATCACATCTCATAAGTTGGCCTTACCCAGGATCCTTAGGCTTTAGCTTTGCACCCAGCTGCACAGAAGGATACATGCTAGAATCTTTTCAGGTAGGGAGTGTTAAGTTACAAATATTCACATTTCTCTAACTATTGTGAATAGGATACTTTTAACTATGTCATTTCTTGGTCAAAATATCCTGTTTTAACCCTTAATCTTAACTAAGATTCTATCCTCACTCATGTGAACATTCATATTTCCAGAGATGCTGTCTCCCTGCCTTTTCTGGACAGCCCTCCTGGAGATAACAGTTTACTTGCCTTGGCCCATGCCTTGCTCTTATGATGTTCCCTTCAGTGCCTTATGTAGCAGACAGAATTCTAAGATGACCCCCCAAGACCCATGCCCTTATATAACATCCTCCCCTTGATTGTGAGAAGGACCTGTAATGATGAGGTGATATCACAATATCACTCCCATAATTAGGTTTTGTTACTTGGCACAGTTAACTTTAAGAAAGGAGATTAGGTTCAGTGGGTCTGACCTAATCAAGCTAACCTTTAAGAGGTCAAGGCTCTTTCCGGCAACAGAGATTCAAATGAGAGAGGGATTCAACAGAAGGGAGATTCTTCATTGCTGGCTCTGCAGATGGAATGGGGCACAGGGCAAGGAACTGTAATAAACTTTGTTATTCTGTGCCTGGACTCCTGTCCCATGGAAACTGGGAGATGACAAATTCACGTTATTTTAAGCTACTAAGTTTTATATAATTTGTTATACAGCAAAAGGTAGCGAATATATCTTGGCTTTGGTTTCAAATGTTTAACTCTTCTGCCCTGACCTCAAAGTTTCACAAGTAGACTAACTCACCCAGGTCATTTATTGAGTACTAGAATTGGCTTTGCCCAAACTATACTAGAGGCATTACCATCAAGGTGAGAAATAGGGACCCAAATCATAAGTGTTTTTATTTTTGTTATCTTACAATTTATACTAGAAAGATTTTACCAGTGTTTTCCCATATCACATACCTTTTTATATCCCCTACTATGACTACCAAAAGATAAAAACAAAACACCATATGATACACTAATTAAAAGTCACAGTTCAGTGGAACAAGGACAAAGTCCAAGGTGAAAGAAAATTTTAAAAATGCAAGATTAGTTAGCCCATGCACTAAGGTTTTTCCAAGTAGTGAGAAACACAATTTGATGCTCCTTTTCTTGCTGGATGAAGTACGTACACTGTGGAGTGGGGTAGAGAGGAAAATGCTTTTTCTGTTGGTTTCTGCTACAAGGAGTACTCTAGCAATCTATTTCAGTCTTTATTAACATATGAAGATTGAGTTCAGGGTTAAAACACGGTTGGCATCATTTGTCCAGAACTCACAATGGTTTTGCATGGGGATGGAAAGGCTAAAGATTTGTGGTTGTGTGCATTTTTGGTAACTGTTTGCAAAGTTGGAATAAGGCACCTGCCTGCAATAAAATATGACCCTCACCCACTCTTGTAAATTGCTTTTGCCCATTCACATTTAGAGGTCATTAATTTTTTTTTTTTTTTTTTTTTTTTTTTTTTTTTTTTTTTTTTTTCTAAAAGCTAAACATTATTGCTAATGTTTTTTTTTTTTTTTTTTTTTTTATATATAATTTATTTATTTTATTTATTTATTTTTGGCTGTGTTGGGTCTTCGTTTCTGCGCGAGGGCTTTCTCTAGTTGTGGCAAGCGGGGGCCACTCTTCATTGCGGTGCGCGGGCCTCTCATTATCGCGGCCTCTCTTGTTGCGGAGCACAGGCTCCAGACGCGCAGGCTCAGTAATTGTGGCTCACGGGCCTAGTCGCTCCGCGGCATGTGGGATCTTCCCAAACCAGGGCTCGAACCCGTGTCCTCTGCATTGGCAGGCAGACTCCCAACCACTGCGCCACCAGGGAAGCCCTTTTTTTTTTTTTTTTAAACGCAGACTCTTTTTTTTTTTTTTTTTAAATGTGATGATCCATTTATTTATTTATTTATTTATTTATTTTTGGCTGTGTTGGGTCTTCGCTTCTGTGCGAGGGCTTTCTCTAGTTGCGGCGAGCGGGGGCCACTCTTCATCGCGGTGCGCCGGCCTCTCACTATCGCGGTCTCTCTTGTTGCAGAGCACAGGCTCCAGACGCGCAGGCTCAGTAGTTGTGGCTCACGGGCCTAGTTGCTCCGCGGCATGTGGGATCTTCCCAGACCAGGGCTCGAACCCGTGTCCCCTGCATTGGCAGGCAGACTCTCAACCACTGCGCCACCAGGGAAGCCCAAGGTCATTAATCTTGTTTCCCTTTATGGATGGACATTCAGCACATTCCCCACAATTGATTCAGCTCTGTAGTTCCGAGTGGTATAAAAAATTCACAAAGTGCAGTTGGAGAAAAATGTCACATGGGTACAAATAAGAAAGGGTATTCTTTATCTTACCTACAGAGAAACATAGGGATTTACAAAAAGGGCTGTGAAAAGGATCAAAGAAACAAGACATAAATAGCCAATGAATAATCATAAATCCTTAGCCTAGCAGGGATTTGTTAAGGCCAACACAGTATAGGAACTCCTTTTTACGCTATTGATAAGGAAACAGTCCTATAGCATATACTTGGAAACATTCTGAATATAGGAGAACTAACTAGTTATAAGACATCTCATTCTTTCCATGATCCCTTTATCGCCCGAGAGAGATGCTTACTTTGAACACACTTGTATTATATTGCAGTTGTCATATTTTGTTGTATTTCTTTCTGATTTTTCTCTCTTCCTTGAATCTTCACCAAATAGTATTATATGTTGAATATTTGTAGGCACTTAGCATATTTTTACTAAATGTAAGTTTCAGTGAAATCCTAGCTCCATTCATGAGAATTCTAGATACTATCTCCTTATCACGCACATGGCTGTAAGAATGATAGTAAAAAAGATTAGCCCTGTGTACATGGCTCAGGTACTAATATTCTTTCCATGATCTTTATTTTCTGATGCTTTTCCTCCAAGCCATTCCAATACAGTTTGACAATTATTTCTTCAGTACACCTGATGGCCAATCAGAAATAAATGTGAGTTATGGTATCCAGTTACCTAGAAGCAAAGTGTTTCAGCCTTAAATATAAGGCATAAGGCTGGAGGTGAGAGGGGGCTTCAACTTCCTGTGTTTCTTTATCGCCCATTTAAATTGATTGAGAATGTTAAGCCATTATTGAGTCGATACTGGACAAAAGCTAGAGTATATTCATTACAACTAAAGTAGCATTTCATAAAGTGTTTAATCAGGAGGAAGGAAGTATATGTCACTGAGCAAACACAAGGGGTTTTAAAATCACATCATAATCAAATGAATAAATATTTGACTTTCTGTGATGTACAGGGCCTGTCTTCTCTGATGTATATGGAAAATAAAAGTGGTAAATATAACAGAATTTTTCCTCTCTATATGCCCTTACTTTGCTACTGCAATCAATTCATGATTGCCATGATTTTTTCTTGAAATGGTCTATGCGTAAACCAAAATGTTGGCAAACAAATTATTCAGCCAGTTTTTATTTTCTATTGAGTTTGTCTCTAATTGCTGACCTTCATGTTAGAAATTGGTGTGAACTATTGGCTTCGCACATTTGTGCTTCAGAACCTGGGGATAAGGAAGGTGTGTCTGGTGGCTCTTTCCACTTCAGATAGGGTATAACCATGCCTGTGAACTGCTTCTCCCTCATAATTTGCAAAAACCGAGAAATTACTAAAGAGTTTCTAAAGAGCCTCATATAGTCTCAGAATTTCTACTCTCCAAAAGGTAGCATATTCAGTACAAGTTCTTGCCACTTCTTTGCATATTTAAATTCTCATTTTAGGTAATAAATTATGACATGTGTTACATCCAAAAAATGTGGCCTTACAGCCTGATGGACTTATAGTAGGAATGGCTTGAAGAATTAATCATTTAGAATATATTTTCGTATGGTTTTCTTCCATTTCCAGGATTTTTCAGGGATTGGGGATAAGGAGATCAATGTATGCATCTGTTGTTTGAAAATAGTTCTTGGTCTAGTAGGATACCATCCAAGGGAAAGGCCTGAGGAACAGAAGATGTCTTTCTTCTGTGAATCTTGGTATGACTGAGTGGGGTACACACTCTGAGGGCCAGAGCTGAACTGTTGAGAAAAATTAGAGATTTTTAGTCTATACTTTCCATAGGGGAAGACAGTGAGATGAAGAGCTAACAGGAAAATGGGGGATACTGACCACTAGAACTGAGATCTT
The DNA here is from genome assembly GCF_965194825.1 of Balaenoptera physalus. Lineage (NCBI taxonomy): Eukaryota > Metazoa > Chordata > Mammalia > Artiodactyla > Balaenopteridae > Balaenoptera > Balaenoptera physalus. The sequence continues at coordinate 102,089,934 of NC_138884.1, forward strand.
TAAGAGGAATTTGACTAATTGTTCTTTTCTGTAATATGTAATGTGAATTTAATTTTCTTCTTTTCATGAGTTTTTCAGTCCCCTTCTTACTAGTAATTTGGAAGACTATATATATATATATATATATATATATTTTTTTTTTTTTTTTTTTTTTTTTTTTTTGGCTGCGTTGGGTCTTCGTTGCTGCGCACAGGCTTTCTCTAGTTGCGGCGAGCAGGGGCTGCTCTTCGTTGCAGTGCGTGGGCTTCTTCTCATTGCGGTGGCTTCTGTTGTTGAGGAGCACAGGCTCTAGGCACGCGGGCTTCAGTAGTTGTGGCTTGTGGGCTCTAGAGCGCAGGCTCAGTAGTTGTGACGCACGGGCTTAGTTGCTCCACAGCATGTGGGATCTTCCTAGACCAGGGCTCGAACCCATGTCCCCTGCATTGGCAGGCGGATTCTTAACCACTGTGCCACCGGGGAAGCCAAGACTAGATCTTTTTGGGGAAATAGAATAAAATGAGGATTACAATCTAAGGTAGGCAAAGAGTAAAGGTCCGTGGAAAGTGCCCACCTTACCCCTCCCCCACACAAATTGGGCTTAAATATTGTTCTCACATTTGGATCAGGGTAGGAGAAACAGAATGAAAATTTTAAAAAATAGTTATGAGAATTTTATTATTATGGGAAAGAAAAATTATAGGAAACAGTCTTCCTGGAGAATTCTAGAAACACGTGTATTATCATTCTTCAAAGAAAAGTATGTGGGTATGTATGTACTGTGTTTTTCAGTAAGGTTAATAAATATGGTGTGATGGTTAAAGTAAGATATGGTTAAGATATAAAATAAATAGCAACTTAAAGAGAATTAGATTGAAAGAGTTAATATTAAATGTATATTTTAAAAAATTAATTTTTGTTTTAGAGTATGCTTTACAGTTCTGGAGCATCTTTAAATCACTTTTTTGTTTTGTTTTTCCTTAAAACTTCCTAGCTCTTTTGATTCTAAACAAATTGAAATGGGAAGATGAAGTTGGGAGAAAATAAAGTTGCAAATTTAACCTTTGCCACCTCACGTGAGGCTATGCCTTCTCAAGAGAGACTATGCCTTCTCAAGAATGATTCCCCAGTTTGCTATTCAGTGAGAGAATCAAGTTGTTTACATTTAATGCAATGGATAATTGAATGAAGATTGACTTACAATCAGTTATAATCAGTGACTTGTGTTAAGTAACTTTATATATAGTACTGGAGGGAGTACCACACAAAGAGAGAGTGAAGGGGGCTACAGCTGGGCAGTGGAGAATATGTCACATATCATATTGCCATGTCCTATGCTCTTGTATTTACTATGTTGCTGGGCACAGGGTTGCATCCCTGGGTTCTTCAATGGCTGTTAAATTGAAGATATTAGTACAAAAACGTTTACAAACTATTTAATTAAGATACTGTTTTAAAAAATAATATCTGATGGAAAATCTAAAGTTGTGGTTGAGGACTATTCCTACAGTAATTCAATGCAGGGATTCAATATCTCTAATAATTCTACAGATCTAGTATGTGTTTCTTCTTACTTATACCAACATATGCAACAACATCAATTCATTAATGAGATGGACAGGGCTATAGAGGAGTTGGACTTAGCTAGAGAAGGAGGGTGTGTTTAATAGGATAGCAAGAAAGTTTGATTGGGTAAAATGCTATTCTGGGCAGTTGGAACTAGATTGGCAACTGAGTCAAATTAGAGTTCAGTTCAGTATGGGCAATATTTTAGAGTCTACTATGCACAAGTCCCAGTCGGGGATTATAATGTAGTCTTTCCACTAGTAGATTGCCATCTTGATGGAGAAATCAAGAAAAAACAGCAGATTAGGGTGATAAAGTTCATGATATGAACACCGCTTACTAGAATTCAAACAAGATTATTTTATATGGCTGTGAGAATGAGGAAAGGCTTCATGAAGTGAGTAAGATTTGGCATATTCTCAGAGGCTGAATGATATTGCAACAGATGGAGATAAGAAAGGGCATTTGAAGTAATGTGGACATTGACAGCAAAGGCAAAGACATATTTTAATGCAAAGTGTGTGACCAAATTATCTGAATTAATCATCTCATCGTAGAGTCTTCTGCTTCTATCGTAGTACGCAGTGGCAAAATGGTTCAGTAGTTGTGATCTTTAGTACTCATGGCAGGAGGAGGCAGTCCCAGTTTTTGAAGAAGGCATGTTGGCACACGTGAGTCCCAACTGAGCAAATCATCCCAGGCAACATGCAATGGTAGTGGACGGGCTTGGGACTTTGTTCTGGAATCGAGACTAGCACAAGGTAAAAGGGCAGATGTAAGGTCTCAGACTATAATCTGTCCCACATTGGATCATAGCCAGCATAGGTCTGCTGATTCCAACCTGTGAGCTCTTGGGCTCTGTTTTGATTCTAACTAGCTTTCCTGTTGGCACATCAGCATTTCAAGGTTTTTGTAACAAAAACAAAGTGCACTAATATCTCAGATATTAGATATTCTCTTTTTATTAAGTGTTAACATCATCATTAACATCACTTTTTCCAGTTGTCTTAATAGCTTCATCAACCTCTCAGAACTTCAGTTTTTTTTTTTTTAAGTTGTTGTTTGTTTTTTGCCTTTGAAATAGAGGGTACTGTTGTATGGTGGTAAAAATCATAGGCTTTGGTGCCAGACTATTCTGGGTATGAATTTGGCCTCTACTTTTTAGAATCTATATGACTTTGGCAAGGTACTAAGTGAATTTGATGGCCAAGTTTTTCATTACTCAAATGAGGATGATAACATTGTATGCCTAATTAGGAAATTATATTAACAGATTAATACAATGGTTAAAGTCACAGACTTGAGAACTGGTCTCTGGTTTGAATTTCTACTGCTTACCAAGTGTGTGACTTACTAAGTGTTTATTTAACGTCTCTGTCTCTTTACTTATCTCCAAGATGGGGGCAATAACGCTACAACCTCATATGGCTATCTCGAGGATTAAATTTATTCATATTTTTAATATACTTTGAAAACTGCCTGGCTTATAATAAATACATGCATGCTTATTATGCAAAATAGTACTTAATAATTATTATGACTTTAAGGATTGTTTTTGTGAGTAAAGAAGATAATGTTGATATAGTATCTGGTGTATAGTAGCATTCAATAAAATTTAGCTCTGGTACTCTAGGGAAACTTTATTATTTAACTCAAATATTCTCTGAATCCACAGTCTCACAAACTATTAGTAAATAATTACAAATTAGGTACTAAGCAAAATGAATTGTCTTGACCAATTTATATCTGATTATAGTATTCTTATTCCTAGAATCTTAAGATGCTTAAAGGAAATACAATAAATCACAGAGTTCAAAAATCAAAAAATAAAAATATTTTACAAATTACAAGTTGTTATTCCATTTTAAAGACCAGAATGAAACAACAACGACAACCACCGAGGACCCAGATAGATTACCAAATCTACTAAAACAACTCTGGGAGAATTTATGAGATCAATTGAGGATTCCAGAGGTCTCTGATGTTCTCATAGTAAACCTAGACCTTGACGACAACAACTCCAAAGCAAAAACAGTGTGGGTATCAGGGTAGCTTCGAACGTGGATATACTCTTTTCACATCTACTGGTTTTACATGCTGCAACCTCATCAGCTCTCAGAAGTGAAAATCAAGGCTTTGAAATAGGAAGTCTTATTTCCAAGGTCATATAATTTATTTGCAGTTCAGACCTGGATTAAATCCAGGCCTCACTGCTCCCAGTGTGCTTCACTTCCCACTGAGCAAGCTGTGCCTCCCATCAATCTAGTTCTTTCAGAGTTTATTCATTATGCTATTCTAGAGCATGGGTTGGATAAGAATTCTATAAATTTGTCCCATTAGAATTCTCCAACCCTTTTTTGTTCAAAAGTAATATCAGATTTGATTTGTGATGTATCAGGTGGAAGTTCATTCTGCTTCTGTGTTTACTATCCTAGAATCCAAAGTGACCCTGGATACATACAACAGTTCATGGATGTGCTGGAAAATGGAAAGATTATAGCATTCAATAATTCTTCCAAGATTTTGTTTGATTTTTAAAAACCAGGACAGAATCCCTGTGGAGACCCATACACAGCTTAAAAGTCTCTTTCCTAATATATAAATTTAGGGAAAAATATTTTCATCTTATGGTCCAAGTGGCAGAGCAGTTTGTATGGAAACCCAGACCTGTTGCAGGACCTTCTCTTGTTCTTGGCCCTACTCAAAACTAGCAAGTCATTCAGTAAATGGGCCAGAGTAACACACCCAAATCAGGAACACATTACCTTCAAAATCCAAAGAGGCCCACTAGGCAGAGATTCTAGATTTAATGTTGCAGCTCAGGGAATTAACAGTTTGGTTGGTTGACTAAAACATGGACCAAAAAGTGGCCACAGAAAATTAACTTAAAAAGCTAGACCTGGTCTGATATACTCTAGAGGAAGGGATTCAAAGGTTTAGGAAGATAGAAATGTTACAGTGGATTTGTTGCTAAGCTCTGCTCACCCATCCTAGGAGGGTCCAGAGGACACACTTTTCACCAAGACTGTGAGAAATAAATTTGTGAGGGGAGCACCAACAACCTTGAAGAGCTCTCTGATCACTTTTCTCTGTAAGCCAGAAAGCAATGGGAACGGCTGCTGCTGAATGGGCAAACCAAACTGCAGTGGCGGTAATTGCATCCCAAAGTGGCAGAGGCAAATGGGAGCACTCAGTTGCCTAAGGCCAGGCTGGTGTGGTTAGCATAATGAAAATCAGAGTCAAAGCAGAGTTCAGAGTGGTCAGCCTAACAGAAATCTATATGGCATTGGCTAATTGATCATGGTGTTTGTAGAAGTTAAAAAGTGGGAAGCCTACTAAATTCTTACTTGATCTGTATAAGTGGAAGAGTTCTAGGACAAGTGAACAAAAGTGTAACATGAATCATAACAGAGTCATGGACTTGAGCCAGTTTACACAACCTCTTGAATGAAGGGGAGGCCTACGAGTCCCCTTGAGGAAGGATTCTGTTCTGTTAATCTTTCTCCCATCCTTTCCCAGAGTGACCTAGGGCCTTTTACCAGGGTGACTGTGCTGTGGGGAAAAGGAAATAATCAGGTCTTTCAGGGATTACTGGGCACTGGCTGTGAACTGACACCAGTTCCAAGAGGTGCAAAATGTCTCTGTGATCCACCAGTCAGAGTAGGGGCTTAAGACGAACGGAGTTTTCACTCAGGTCCATCTCACAATGGGTCCAGTGGTGCTGAAACTCATTTTGTGATTATTTCCCCAGGTCCAGAATAAATGCTTGTAATAGGCATACTCAGCAACTGGCAAAATCCCCAAATTCGAGTAAGATACTCTACTTAATTATCAAAGAACCCATAAACTAAGGAATGAGATAGGCATTTTCCCATTTATGTATAATGGGATAAACAATATTTTAATGAGACAGGCATTTTCCCACCTGTGTAAAATGGGATACACAATATTTTTAAAGTATATTCAATTCTCAAATGTGTTATAAAGTTTACTAAAATTTGGTTGTGTTATCTTTGAAACAAGAAGAAATTTTATTTGTGACTTATCAATACTCTTATCAGATTGGTGTTTCATCATTTGAAGTTTTGGCTAGTTTAGGGAAGAGGATTCTAGAGTTTTGAGATACAATATAAAAAACATTTGGTGGAACGTTAATTAATCCTCCTCAAAATTATTTAGTGACATAGATTGCCTCTTTTTACTGACATTTATAGATATTTGTTGATTCTCAATTTCTTAGGCGTTTCCTATCCTATTGTCGTACTTCAATTTTATCATTGCTATTTTTCAGGTCCCTAATTAGTTTTGCTGGTAGTTTTCTTCAATTGGATAGTTAAATGTGATTTGAACTCAATGTGATTAAGTCTAATGGATTGCGTTTCCTGCCACCTTTGTTTGATTGGCAATGTAGAGAAATAGAAGCAAATGCAGCTGATGAAAAAATTCAAGCAATCATTTCACATCCTGGAAAATCTTGAACATCTAAGTCTTCTTACTATCTCATTTCTTGGCTGTAGTCCTGTCAAGGACTTTGAATTTATGTCCAAATTTATATGACATTCTTTTAAAACCTAATTAAACAGCAGAATAATTTGTATTAGTGGCCTAACAAATCCCGTATAATTATTTTTCCTTTTTTTCTAAGATAGTCCTTCACTCACAATTAACCAGTACATCAGTGAATTTAGGTTATTTTAAAAAATGTTATCAGAACACACCTGGAATACCTTATAAGTTCTTGCTTTGCTACATTATCACAAGTGACTTTTCTTGGGCCAAAAAGAGTCTCACTGGAGGATCTTTCTTTCAAGACTAGTGAAATGCTCTTTCTGTCTCACACAGTCAGACATGTAGGCTCTAACAGAAAATATGTGTGTTTAGATGGAACATTTCTATAAAATGTACAACATTCTTTGCAGCAGATTTGTTTGGCTGTCAAAGCCTCAATTATGACAAACTAGAACAGAGTTTCCAAAATCCAGAGTGCAAAAATTGAAATCTCTGGTGCCCAAGGAATGTCAGTTGTCTGGGACTGTGCTTGTATTTGTAGGAGAGGTTGCCAAGATCATGTTGCAGTTTGCCTTGTAAAGGTAGAGCTTTCACTACTGTAATAAAAATATGGAAACATTAGAAATGGCAGGATGTTACTGCACTCACTCTCTTTTTCATGGTTATACAATTTTGTTATATTTCCAAAGGATGCCTAAAAAAATGAACTGAACAGCCTGCACTAAGTACCAGAAAAATTTAAAAATCTTTGAACCTGGGCAGTACATTGAATGCCATCTGCAGCAGACCCAAATCTAGAACACATGTGGAGTTTCTTTTAAAGTGCCTTTAACTCCATGCTGTCTCTTGGGTTGCTGATGAATATCATTGGTCTTGATGATTTGATCCTGATTGGGGAATTTATTACGCAAGTATCCATCAAGATGAATGCAGTTCTGCTCCCTGTAATGCTCTTTTATTCTTCTAGAAAACGTTTCCTTTGGCAATTGAAATGGACCTTTTAGTTCAGCTAAATTATCATTAGCATCTTTTGAACCTCCAAAGGCATTGGTGTGATATATTGTCTTACTGTTTGGGGAATTGGATGAGAGGAAGAGAAGAAAATGAAAAGTGTGAATTTTATTCTGTGTGTGTGTACGTGTGTGTGTTTTTTAACCTCTGGTTGGTGTAGAGGAAAGAACATGGGCATTAAAATTAACAGGCACTATGGCATGGTAGTTACAAGCTTGGAATTCCGGCATCAGACAGTTTTGGTTTGAATCACTGTTCAGCCACTTACTATCTTTGTGTTTAATGAGACAGCCCATGTAAGTTGCTTAGCACAGTGCTTGTCATGTCATAAATCCATGTGCACAATTATTTATGCTGTTTGAATCTAAGTTATAGCAGTTACTACCTGAGTGACCTTTCCCAAAGTATTTATTCTTTCACATCTTTTTTCCTCAATTTAAACATGAAGATAAGAATACCCAACCTGGAGAACCACTGAGAGTTAAAACTGGTATCAACTGCCAAGTGTTTGACATTTAGTAGCTGATTGACATATACTAGTTTGCTCCCCTCTTTACCGCCACTCCCAGTAACAACAAAATAACAATAGCAACAACTATTATTAAAAGCTTCCCAAGTGTCAGTCACTATATATCCTACACAAAGACAGTCACTCACCATTGTGTTTGTACTAAAATGATACCATGAATCAGTGGCATGAATTCACAATTTTGTCAGATTTCTCAGTTGCTATTGCTTTGCTATTAAATAATTTGTAGCTTTTGCTTTGGACCCATGTATAATGGTTTCCATTATACTATTTCTTATTTGCTCATCATGAAGTAATCAATTATTTTCTCTTTGCTATCCAGCTTCTGCTGGAAGAAAAAGTAAGATCTGATCTAAAGACTTGACTGAGGGTATGTGCCTTTCTGGGGTTCTTAGTTGAACTTTCTACTTCTACAGAGGGATTTCTTTAGTAGACCCTGGAGAATTTCAAAGAGAATGTCAATGTTACATGTCATTGTATGCAGCTTAGCAGGAAAAAACGTGGACCCTACACCAGGTGTCTAAGTAAAATCTACAACATAATGTTTCCCTTTCTAGTGCTGACTGGGTCCTTGCAGCTTTTCAAATAGGAAACATTTTTAAATCCTTATGGATAAGTCACTTCTTTCACTATTTTCAAGAAATAGTTTTAGGAAAACATTTCTTTCTCATTTCTTGGCAATAGTTCTTTCAAGGACTTCTGATTTCAAATCCACATTTGTAGCAGATTATTTTAAAACCCAATTAACCAACAGCATAATGTGTTAAAAGAAGCACATTCTGATGATTGATTTCCTTTCAGCTTCCATTCTCCTCCAGAACTCTGGGCTGTCTGTGTGGATGGAAAACAATGGATTGATCTAATGTATCTGGGCACTTAACACAGAACTTTAATAAGAATGTCGAGAATTGCCATTAGAAAGGAAGCTGCCATTTATTTGCTCATTTCCTAAGAGCAGAAAATCTATTACAGTGATTTGAATAAGTTTTGATGAAGTATGAAGAGGGCACTGGATTTCATGACTTCTTGTTGGGTCAAAGTACCCATTTGCCAAAACAATTTATTTTAAAATAACTTTATATATGTGTTATATTATTATGACAAAAGAAGATGGAATTTTATATTACTAATTTTCCAGCCTTAGCTCGCTAAGATTTTAGGTTGAGAGAAGCTGAATAAAAGTGAATAAAATTTGTAACCTGGATTATTGTAGTATATTCTGAACTTCTGCATTTATTTTTGAATACAGCATATTAGTTGCTATTCCTACTAATTTGTTTCAAAATAGGAATTGTTAATTTATTACAAAATGTGAGTTATTTTAAAGGCAGTATGATATAGTAATAACACTTGATTCAGAGTTGGTAAACCAGGTCTTTACCATTTTGTGAATTTAGGGAAGGAATTTTATCCCTCTGAGACTCTGTAGCTATTTTTATAAATGAGATTAATTTAGGTAGATGACATCTATGTCTCAAGTTCTAAAATTCTAAAAATCTATTTGTCTTTTTTGTCTCTTTGAAGGCATAGCTTTATATCACTTAAGGTTTTTAAATAACTCTCACATTGAATAAATGATGTGTGATAACTTTGAAGACTGTTTTAATTTCTACATTGTTTATTTGTTACTGACTGCAAGTTCCTGTGCCCCACGACCGCACAGTGAGGCCAAACAAACCAAAACATTGGCGTTTGGCCCAGAGAAAGGTTTATTGCATGGCTGTGCAAGGAGACAAGTGGCTCATGCCCCAAAAACCCTGACCTCCCCGAAGGGTTTCAGCAAAGCATTTTTAAAGGCAAGGTGAGAGAGGGGCATGGTTAGTTGTTGGTGTAGGAATCCTTTGTACTTGCAGTTGTCCACATAGGTCAGGTCAAGATGTTCCTATAAACCTCCAACAAGACAGATGTTATTCTCTGTTCTGCAACTTTTATCTCTGTATGAATGGACTCTTAAAGGTCAGAGCCCTGAGAATAGGCTATCCTGTATATTTTGGGCTATAGGCAACATTCTTTTAGAAAAGGTGCAGAGCCAGCATGACTAAGCACAGGCAACAGAGCACAAAGGTTAAAGCAAAAGGAACAGATCTAATATGGAGTCAGATTTGTTCTTCCCTATTACATATTTATCACGTTCATTGTGGCCTTGTGGGGAGTCACTTACCTTTCCCAGGTTTGCATAATCTGAATGTAGAAATGAGGAATTTGAACAATATGGTATCTAAAGATCCTTCTAGTTTTAATATTTTCTGTTTCTAGTATATATTTATTGAAATCATGTCATGTATAATGTGTGTGATTCTCAGTATTATAGGAGATACAAAATGGAAAAGACATGACAGACATCTGCCCTAGAGAAAGTTTTTAATTTCCATTGACTGAAACCGATGGTATTTTAGTCTATTTGGTCTGCTATAGCAAAAATACTATAGACTGGGTGGCTTATAAACAACAGAAATTTATTTCTCACAGTTTTCTAGAGGCTGGAAATCCAAGATTGATGCACTGGCAGATTTCGTGTCTGCTGAGAGCCCACTTCCAGGTTCATAGACAACTGTCTTCTTACTGTGTCCTCACATGGGGAAGGGGTGAGGAATCTCTCTGGGGGGGGGGTCTCTTTTTTTAGGGCACTAATCCCATTCATAAGGGCTCTACTCTCTTGACCTGATCATCTCCCAAAGTTCTGATCTCCAAGTACAATCACACTGGGGCAATAGGTTTCAACATATGAATGGGGAGAGGGCACAAACATTTGGTTCATAGCACATGAGATTTGTGAAACCATTAAAATTATGTGTAAAATGTTTGCTTATGTTCATTTTTTCTTGGAGAAGAGTATCTGTAGCTTTCATAAGAATGCTGAGTAATACATAGTAAATAAAATTGGAGGCTCTGTGGTCAGAAATCTAGTGCAGTGAGTCTTAAAATGTGATCAGTGAAGGGGTGAGGGGTCCCCTGAGTTGCTTTCATGTGGTTCAGGAAGTGAAATCTTCTGAAGTCTACTAAGATGATATTTTCCCTTTTCATATCCATTCAGGAATGAATGCACAGTAGATTTCTCTAGAAGCTCCATGATGTATGACATTGTAACATTAAATGTAGAAGTATATGAGAATCCGGTTTATATTCTATTAAGCCAGATAATAAAGATAGAGGCAAAAATGTAAAACAATGTCATTCTTCTCAATATTCTTTTATGTTTTGGAAAATATGGTTATTTTTTCAAAAGATACTTATATGAATATATAACAAGTTTATTATTATTTTGAAATTAATATATATTTTTTAAAATTTCTCAGTTTAAATTTTAACACACTAACTATCAACAGATAAAGCCCACATAAACAAAAGCTCTTTAGAGTCCTCAATAACTTTTAAGAATGTCAAGGGCTCTTGGGACTAAAATGTCTGAGAAATGCTGACCTAGTGCCTCATTAAGGTAGGTTAATCTGTAGTAGTAAACAGAGCCTGTCTGTTATTAAGCTTACCCAAAAAGATTTATGTCTCTTTCACCTAATTGTCAAAGTAAGTGTTCAGGTTAGCAGGGTAACTCTCTAACACATGATAATTCTGGGACTCAAGCTAATGATATGACTTTGCCATCTTCAACACTTGACTTTCAAATTTGTCCTAGAAGACAATGAGATCCGAGTCACCTGGAAAAGGGAATGAGCACAGAGGGATAGAAGTGGGAGAGAGAGACCCAGAAGTGTCACTTGTTGTGTTCACTCCATTGACTACAACTCAGTTTCCTATCCAAAGCCAACTAACTGCATTGAAGGCTGGGAAATGCAGCCCAGGCCTGTGTCCAGGAAGAAACAAAAAACTTTCAGGAACAGTTGGATGTCTCTATCATACCTCAATTTTAATCCACGTCCTCCAAATATTAGCTAGGTCAACATAGGCCAATTCTATAGCTAGTAATTTTTAGTTTTCTCATATGTCAAACAGGTATGATAAACTTTCAACCTGAGAAGGTTTTTGTGAGGGAGCTTATACAAAAGTGTTTAAAAATGGATAGGTAAAATTTTATCAAATAATTATGTGTAAGATTTTTAGAAAGGTCTGTGACCCAAAAAATGTTAAATCAGTCTGCTAGAGGAATTTAATATTTAGAAATAGATATAAAACTTGTAGTAACAATAGCTACAATATAAGATCATGTGTGCTATGGGAAATAATGGTTATGTAAACTGGGAGCAGTTTTTAGTTAGTGCTTTCATGGAAGCTCTTGAATTGGAAGTTCTTTAAGGATGTTCATAAAATGTCTAATTGCTATCTTTTTGCTCCGGAATTCCATTCTTTAAGATACCCTTCTTGTGACACATATCTGACCTTCATATAGTGGAGAGTTTTCTTATCCGCCTCCCTCTTTATCTTTTAGCTCCTGTTAGCTCCACAAAAACATAATTTCTATCTTATTCTACTTGTATGTCTTGAAATTAGCATGATGCCTGGCCCATTGTAAGCCCTTGGATAGGTATTTATTGAATGGATAACATTTTATTTCAATAAGAGGATCGCATGAATGGAAAAGAGAAGGTCATTATAAAGAGGGATGTTAAGAGTTTGTGATCAAAGACACTTGTGAAGTTTAACATATAGGCTGGTAAGTAACTAAAGTGTAGTAATAATGTAGGACATCAAGACGCATGGAATCCACATTACTTCCATTACATGGAAGAGTCATTACTATGAAAGATCATATAACTAACCAAGGATGCAAGAAAAGATGGGAAAGAAAGGAAAATGGATTCATGTCCTAAAGTCATTAAAAGTTGTAGGAGTTTCTATTGACAGGACAAAAATGGTGAGAGGCTGGGGTAAGATGGCATCCATCTTAAGGGATGGGAAGTTATTGAGAAAGTATAATGGAATAATGGCTGGAAAGTTGCAACTCAAATATTTGTTGAATGAGCATATATTCAACAAATACTGGGTAGATGTATAGATGATGGAATACTACCTTTCATTTTATTATATTACTTGAGCCTCAAGGCAAACGGTGCCATGGGGAAATTAATTATCACTTTAGGTGAGCAGACTGAGAAACTTAGGAGGGCTTTATTCTAAATAAAGCGTGGATGTCATGGAACTCAATTGGTCCATAATTTGGGTGCATGGAGATGGAGTTGAATTGACCTGACCTGATCTGGATTGAGGAGATATTATGAGAGAAAGTAGCAAAGGGTTTTGCATAGAGTGGAATTGTGGAAACTGTTTAAAGAGATATTAGCATTAGGGGAATAGAAAAAGTCAGTTTATGAAGTGTTTCCAGAATGAACTACATCCACTTTTCAATTTGGAGTACTGGTATGTTGGTTTAGATGTGTCTAAGCTTGCATCTCAAATGTTAAGTTACTATTGATTTACCTCTTGAATCTAAGAAGAAAATAATTTCTTTGCAAAGTCCCTGTTTGATAGGTCAACTTTAGCTAATGTTTACATAGTTATTCTATTTTTAATTAAATGTTACTACTTAAGTAAACAGAGAATTAGGTAGATAACACTTTCAGAGGTATAATAAAAGTGAATTGGGGGATTCTATTATATAAAATTGAAGTGAATTATAACAACATATGGAAGTAACATCGTCAAACATGCTAGTGGGGTTTTTTTGTTGTTAAAAATACCAGTAATCCAAATAAAACATGGCTTCTATTTGAATTGTTAACTTTTTCTTTTAAGTTCATTTCTTCAATCTACTAATACCTATTTTGTGTTTACTATAAGGGAGATTTTATACTGAATTCTAGGGATATGAAGATAAATAAGACAAAGCTTATACCTTTAGGAGTCTCGTGTTTTAGTAGGGGAAACAAAAGTGACAGATGAATGCACAACTTGTGATGTGAGCAATAAGGAAAAATTAATGTGATACAGAAGTAGTACATTTACCTTTCTGAAGATATCAAGGAGGCGTCACAGGGTAATATTACAACACGCTTTGAAGGCTTGGTAGAAAGTCATCAGGTGAACTAGAGACTGAAGACATTTCAGAATGAGTGGGCTGTGTGAGAAGAACCATGGTGGTGTAAAACAGCATATTGTGTTCAGGGCACTATAGGTTACTTACTATTTCTGAAAGGTAGGTGGGAGAAGAATAGCAGAAGATGCTACTCAATACCTTAGGTAGAAACCAGAAATACCTTTCATGACACACCAAGAAGTTTGGGCTCTTTTTTGCAGGTGCGTGGAGCCTAGCGTGGAGGAAGTAAATGTTTACTGGATGAATGAAAAGGGCATGACTGAAGGATTTTAAATAGGAAAGGTTTGCAGTCATATTTATTTGTTTTTTTAATCATTGTGTCTGCAGTGAGGAAGGAGATTTGAGGAACAACAGTAAGGAAATGATTGCAGTAAACCAGACACTTGATAATTTGAAACTAAAGCAACAGAGTCAGGGGAAGGAGAAATAAGTTCAGGGCTTGCTTACAGAGTAAGCAATCAATATAAGTTATGATGAAGATTCAGGTGGTATGAAGATGGATATGGTGATGTTAGAGAAAAGGCGATGAGCTTCAAGGATATTTAAAATATACGTATTATGCTGATATCAGAACATTAGTACCTTTCATGTAGAACTGCCCAGGAGTATAGCATACGCTCTGCCAGGCAGGACCCAGAACAGAAATGTTCTCTAAATTCTCTATAGGTATCCAGTTATTTCCAAATTTAAAAGAGTGTTTCATTTTAAGTTTCCCATTCAGTTTTAATGTCACCTAAAAGGACACCTTAGCATTTTCTGCTAATGAAGAACCTGCTGTATAGCAGGGGGCTCAGCTCGGAGCTCTGTGATAACCTAAATGGGTGGGATGGGGGTGTGATGGGGGGTGGGTGGCAGTGAGGTCCAAGAGGGAGGGGATATATGTATACATATAGCTGATTTGCTTCATTGTACAGCAGAAACTAACACACCATTGTAAAGAATTATACTCTAATTTTAAAAAAAAGATATGGTAGAAAAACCCTGTAGTGCCCATGGTGTATTTAGACTAATGATACTAGCAGTGAATTAGACTCTAGCAGGACATCAAATAAGAACATTTCACATTAAAGTGCCTACAACTGACAGCCTTCTTGTTGCTTTGAGAGTAGTTAGTATTATTGCTTCCTTAAGGAGCCATGAGACTAGACTAGTTAATTCCCCCACATAATTTTCTTGTATATTAGCCTCGGTGTTGAAATGCAATCAGTTACGTCTGATAGAGCTGATCATTGATTTATTGTTCTTCTTGGGTGCTTAAACTTGAAAGTCACATTGTGACAACTATTGACACTATATCTTTCTTGAAAATTATCTATTTCCAGCCCAGGTTTCTCTTTTGCACCTCTCTGGGGACTGCCTCTCCTGATAAATCCCTCTAGCATGTCAGCTCTCCTGGCTCAGCTTTCTGACCTGTGATCCACATAACACCTTGTGGAGGCATTGAGGAAATGAAATTTTATTACCTTAGGTCAATTGGAACTCAACCTTTTTAACTTTTATAATTCTGTACTTCAGATTTTCTCAAAAAAGCACATATTCCTGCAATGTTTGTATAACTAAAAACTGCATGCATTTTAAAATAAGAGAGTTTATATGACAAGGCACTGTAAGCTTGCAAGTGCTAATCAAATGTTAGTGGGGAATAATATAATTATTATAGTATGAAGTTCAATGGTGACTTGGTATAGTAGAATTTTCTATTTACTTAAAAATGTTACTCTTGTGTGACTCATTATATTGGTAGGGAGACATTTGTTTCTGTTCTATTGTCAGAAATTACCTTAAACATAGGAGCACAGTGGATATTAGTGAAAAGGATAAATGTAACTATGGTTAGCCTCAAACAGTATCAAATGCCAGAAACTAACAAAACTTTTCAAGGTGATGTTTCTGTAGATGGGATGAAATGTTTTCGATGGAAATTTAGAAACCTGTCTGTAGAGGTTGCTTTGCTCTCAACTGCTTTACGGCCCCTGGACTTTTGAGTGCCTGGGTCATCATGCCTATTTTAAAGTCCATATTTATTTGTCGGTTTGTCTATTGGGCCATATATCAAGTACCAGCCACATACTAGGACTCATGCACATTGGGGAATAACAATCAGGCCTTGGTTTTGAGAAACGCATGGTTTAGCAGGGGATACAGCCAAGCAAAGCAATGATTGCACCTCAGCAGGATAACGGTATGCACAGGGCATTGGGTAATCACAGACTAGCAACACACCTACTCTCAGCTCATTAAATTGTACTTGATAGTCAGAATTTAGAATTTTGGAGGAGGTGAAGAAGCAGGCTGAAAGGAAGTAAAATGCATCCATTGGGGAAATACCTTTTTCTAAAAAAGCGTGAAGGAGCCATGAATTCAGTAATGAATTTGAAATGAAGTAAAGTAAGCAATACTTACAGAGGAAACCAGACTCATGTAACTTATAATAAACCAATATCTAGCATTCTTATGTAAAATATATCTATTTTGGGTGGAAAAGCTCAGTCCAAGTCAGTTAAACAGGCATAACTGCATACATATTCTCTCCCATTGGATCTTTAAAAGTTGAGTAAATTTCATTCTTTGCATAATTCGGAAAGCTTTTCCTCCCAAGAATCATTTCCCTTCAACTTTTACTATACAAATGTACCTTTCCTAAGCCATTATCATGTTCTGAAAAGGTTTTATTAACGATCACTTATTAGACTCAATGATAATCCAAGCAAGCAAATTATCCTGTGCTTAAAGCTAAGGGCCAAAATGAAATCAGCTTTGGAGTGAAAAGATCAACATTCGGGAGACCTAAAGTAAATTTCATAAACCACAATTATTTTTATATTATGCTTTTGAGAATATTTTATGAGAAATTCCTTGAGAGTAATTGAACTTTTTTCCAGGCACAATCTTTCTCTTGTTTTCCTCTGAGATTAATAAGAGGGAAAAACTCAGAAATAATTTCATAAATCAGAAATAATTGAGCATAACTCAGGTTAATGTTGTCAGAAAACAATCAACAACTGATGTAACTGATACATATTTAGCACTGTCTTAATTATGCTTAATGATGAATGCTAAATAAGAGTTAATAGTCACAATGTGTGTGTGTGTGTGTGTGTGTGTTTGTGAGAGAGAGACAGACTGCGGGGAAGGAAGAGGGAGAGGAAGAAACAGTGAGTTTGGAATTGGGGGAAAAAGAGGTCAGGAATGGGAGAAAAACAAAAACTTTAGTCAAGAGCTAAACTGCCTAGTGGAGATTGAAGTGTAAAAATCCTTATAAGTCTGGGTGAATATGTGCGTGCTAAAGCAAGTAGAAAAGTTTATTTAACGAGGGATTTTGGAGGTTACACACAAAACTTGTTGAAGAATTTTAAAATCTAGGCTGAGTTTTCCAACTGTTCTGTAACAAATATTTTCTGAAGTGGAAAATAAAATTGGAATTCAGCATTCATTCACCAGCCTAGGGTAGTAACTTTCATTCTTGCCTGAATCCACTAAACCCACTGTGTGGTAAAAATAACATTCAAGGTGCAACAGAGAAGGGGGCTGCTGACAACGGATAGGCAAGGGCTTTATATAGTTAATCCATTATTGGTGAGACTTAAAAGTGAAGACAGTTTATAAGTAGGACACTGTACAACAGTGTCTAGAACCTGGAAGAGTGTGGTCTGGGTAAAAGTAAAATGGAAGCCAGTTTTGGAAAGATACAGGAAAAATATGGAAGCTGAGGGAGAGACTTTGTCTGAAGTGAGGCAGGAAAAGGGAACATGTATGACTCACCTTATATAAGGGACATTCTGAAGACCCAGGAAATTTAGGCAGAAAAAGTTATCCACACAGCCTGGTATGACCATTGGTGAAGACTTTGAGTGAGGTCAGGGTAGCTGCTGCTGCCCAAGTCAAAGTACTTAGTACTTCTATCTTAGTTGGCTTGGTTGTTGTAACAAAGTACCATACACTGGGTGGCTTAAACACAGAAATTTATTTCTCATAGTTCTAGAAGCTTGGGAGTTCAAGATCAAGGACTGGCTAGAAAGATTTCTTCTCTTGAAGCCTCTTCTCTCTCGGCTTTTAGGAGGCCACCTTCAGGCTGTGTGCTCACATGGCCTCTTCTTTGTGTTTTCAGGGAGAGGGAGCAAGCTCTCTGGTATCTCTTCTTATTAGGGCACTAATCCCATCATGAAGGCCTCACCCTCATGACATCATCTAATGCTAATTATTTCCCAAAGTCTCCATCTCCAAATACTATAATATTGGGGGTTAGAGCCTCAACATATAAATTTTGGGGGGAATACAAATATTCAGCCCATAACAACATCCTTCCTTAGGTAATTGGCCCTGGAAAAGAACTTTTGAAAGTAGACCCCTGCTAAGATTGCCAGGTAAAATCCAGAACACCTGGTTAAATTTGAATGTCACATAATTAACAAATAATGTTTTAATATAAATATGACCCATGCAATATTTGGAATGTCCTTATACTAAAAAAGTATTTGTTGTTTATCTGAAATTAAAATTTAACTAGGCGGCCTATTTTTCTGTTTGCTACGTCTGGCAACCCTAGCTACTCAACTCCTCATTTGTGGGTCAAAGGCTTTTGCTGGCCTAATCAATCCATTATTCATTCCAGACAGAGAAAGGACTGAGATGAACAGACCCTGACAGCTATGATCATTCTGGCTTTATAAGCTGATATTTGGATATTGTGATGATTTGCTCTGTCACAGAGACAGTAATTTTTCAGCGTCAGGTATTGACTACTGATGATGTTCATTATTTCCTCTATCAGTTTAGTCTTTGGAACGCTTGAAGGTTTTGCTTTTAGTACATTTAACTGAAAGGCATGTCAAAATTACTTCTCTCTCTTACACTTAAACTGACTTATGGAGAGTGGCAGACCAAGCCTTTGTTTAGGACTTCCTCGGTCAAGGTCGCTGATAATTCATGCTGCAGGTGGATGGCTCAGGCAGCGGAAGATTCTGAGTTAGGGCAAGAGCACATGGAGTCCGAGGGCTGGGATAAAATTCCTAGAATTTATTAATGGGATGATAGTAATAATAGACATCTTGATAGCACCTGCTATGTGACAAGCTGGGCAGATTTATTAACTTAACATTCGACACACCCAATGGAGGTTGGTACTATAATTATCTGAATTGTATATATGTGAAAGGTACAGAACTATTAAGTAGTATATATAGGTTCATAGAGATTGTTTAATGTATAGTATTTTTATTTTTATCATCATCATCATCATCATCACCATCATCATGATCATCATTATTTTAGTGTTTAGCAAAGGAGAAGCAACAAAGCCATGATCATTAATTTTAAAATTCAGTTTGTCCCTGAAAACATTGTTGATTTGCTGCTTAATAATTTGGAACCTCAAATCATTTTGATTAAAAAATAGGTTGAGCCCTTTCTAATGTGAGCATGGTTTAATTGCCACATTCTGTCTGTAACTTTGTCACAAAGTTAGGCAACTTTGGAGTAGGCAGGAGGGAAACTCTAGTCTCAGCCAGTTTCAGTATAGTCAAGTTTTAATGAAGTCATTGGCATGTTAGGGTCATTCTAAGCCTGTAAGAGAGTATATTAAATGGGAAGAATAAGAGGTGAAAAAGAAAGTTGACACTCAATTTACAGCATCAGAGAGTCTTCTACTTAAGTGTTCCTCTTCAGTTGTTGAAACACAGTGCCTATTTTCAGATTTTATACTTTTCCTTTTATTTATAAAAAGGGAAAAAATCTATTCATTATTTTTTAAGATTCTAGTGAAAAATGAATATTATTTCCAAAGATTTTGGTACTGACATTTTAAGAGTCAATTTGATATCTATTAAAATATGAAATGTAACTCTTCGGTCATGTCAGATGATATACGTTCAACTGACAATTTTAGCAAAATCCTATGGCAAATTACAGATACGTAAATGTCTTAGACCATCAGGATACTATTTAAAAAAATACCATAGATTGAGTGGCTTAAACAATAAACATTTATTTCTCATAGTTCCAGGGGCTGGGAAGTCTAAAATCCAGGTGCTGGCAGATTCAGTCTTGAGAGAACCTGCTTCTTGGTTCATAGAAGGCCATTTTCTCACTGTGTCCTTACATGGTGGAGGGCTCTCTGAGGTCTCTTTTATAAGGGCACTAATCCTATTCTTGAGGGCTCCACCCTCATGACCTAATCACCTCCCAAAGTCCCACCTCCTAATACTGTCATGTTGTGGATTTGGTTTTAACTAAAGTTGAATTTTGGGGGCGGGGGGCACAAACATTCAGTCTATAGCAGTAAATAAGTCAGTGTGAATCATAGAATCATCCAATCCTGGATTAAGAATGAATGTTAAAGATCACCTGTTTGACACCACTTATTTTTTGAAATCACAGTAACATTTTCACCTAGTATGCAAGTATATGTGGTTAATAATACAATATTTGTTTCCTTAACTGAGGGTCTATAAATGGAAAAAAAAATAGCTACAATTCTGAAACATCTACTATGAAAAGGCATTAGGAAAAATAACTTACTCTATCTCTGTAAAAGCCCTCTGCACTAGTTATTATTCTATTTTATATGTTAGGAAGCTGACTTGGGAGTTTACGTTACTTGTGCAGATTCACTGTTGGTAAGTGTTGGAGGCTGGATTTGAAGCTCCTGGCTCTGTCTCATCCAGTGGCCATGGCCTTCCCTGCCATAGTGCATGGCCTCTCTGGGAGAAGAGGAAGGTCTGACTGCTGCCTGGAGTGAGGGCTCCAGGAGACTCGTTATTTCTGCACAGATTCTAGGTTTGTATGCACTCGTATGTAAGCATCCCTCCCTGCACCTCACTGGGCTGGAGCAGAGAGGAGGGCTCCTTTTCAGATTCCACTCTGACTCCATAAATACTCTGAGTGGTTCTCAACCCTACTCCCACAAGAAAAACCTGTTGGTAGCTCTGAAGGCAGTATTTTCCAAGTGTGGTCTATAGGCTACAGCTTCTTAAGCCTCTCCAGAACCAGTTGCAAAGAATTTTGAGAGTAGAGGGCGGCAGAATTTAAACTCCCAGGTGATGCTAAAGCAAGAGGAACCGCTAAAGTTTGAGAACCATCATATGCCAAGGAAACAAAGAATGAGAGGGCGGGAGGTTGGGGGGAGAAGGAGAGGGAGAGAAAGAAACTGAATTATATTAGAGCAGCAATTTAAAGTGCCATTCCATTCAACATTTGTTGAGTACTTACTATTTGTAAAATATTGAGCTGAGCTTTATAGGGTACAAATATGAAAGGTGAATAGGGCATTTTTTCCCCTCAAATGTATAATCTCCTTTCATATAATTCATGTCTTATGTTTAATACCTTTTCTAACATGTAGAATAATGCCGTTCAGTATCTGGTCAATTCATACTTGTTTAGTAGTCAGACTTGACTTGGTGTGTGTTATAATTCATCATCTGTAGGCCACTCACAATTTCTAGATCTTTTTTTTTCTAATATTTAAAATGAGGACCCCTGCTGTCTAATTTAGAATGTTTATGATTTTGTGATTTCAAGGGAATCAAGGGAAGTATCTATCTGAAAATGTAGTGGAAGCTATAGTATTTCATAGAACATAAGGAATCATTTACTGCTAGTATTGTATTTGGCTAAACTCAAACTTCCTTAACCCATTTGAATTATTATAGACAATCTATCATATTGACTGTTAAACATTTATACAAAAATATGAATGATTACATATTTTCACCTATTGTATTTGAAAGTTTTCTAAATGAGAACAGCAGAAATATAAAATACAAGTCACATTCAGAAATTGATGTGAATTTTCTAAGTAGAACCTGCCCTGACAATTCAGGTGTAACTCAACGAGCCTCCAGTTGGGACATTCAGGCCACTCCTTCCTTGGCACAGATGATTTTCCAACTACTTTTTAAACTTGATGCCTCTTAGTTGGGCTTCTGACTGGTATATTAAAAATTATAAAAATGGAGAATTACGTACTTTCAGTAATAATTTCTAATCAACTTTTTCCACTACAAACTGTGTTCCTTTATATGCAGGAGTCATGCTGCAGTCATATATATATATATATATAAACATATTAAATTAACAGACATTATGAATGCATTTTTTTATTTCATAAAAGCTCTGCACAATGACTCAAAATCATAGCTCCTCCTCAGTAAAGACCGGAAAATCAGGGATGTGTTCCCTTTTTTATAGTGCTTTGGGGACTCAGAGATTTTACTAGGAAAAAAGAACGCATATATTTAATAAACTTGTTTTTTAATTGGGGTGGAGTTGTGGGATAGGTGGGCGAAATGTTGAGAAACACATGGAAGAACTGATTAAAAATATCACTCATGTCCTCGATTAACATATTTGTAAGGTACTTTTTTTCTTGCCCCAGAGAGAAAATGAGGAGCACTTTTGGTAAAGCCATTATGAGATGAATAGCAAGCAGTTTTTAATTAAACACTATTTGTACATCCACGAATAATTACCTGGAAATTGCTACCTGGGTGACAGTGGTTGACAGAAAGCTACCAGGCAAGGAACACATCTTTAATATGGGTAATGGATACAAGAACTTCACCTTCATGAAGACAGCAAAACAGAGCTGGGAATGCACCTGGAATCACAGTTGAGGGGTGAGATTTCCTGGCTTCCAAATCTTTGGGGTGCCTGGTTGCCAATGACAGCCCCTAATTAAGATGAGTATCCCTTGAGGGTCTTCGTAGATGTGTGCCTTTTGCTGTTCTTGTAGGGGGTTTATACCCTCTTAGGTTATTCTAACTAATTTTTATGTCTGCTTGCCCAGTAGGAGGAAAGTACTGCACTAACCTCAGAACATTCCTGTTACTGACAATCGCTCTGGGTGAATCAAACATCAATTTCCTCTGCATGATGTAACCCTCGTGGGCCAGCTTCAGGCCTTTGTGCCCTAGTGGATTGGATCTTAAGAAAACCAGCTTAGGCCTTGTAGTCTATTGTGAAAACCAGCTTAAGCCTTTTGGTCCGTTAAAAAAAAGGCTGTAAGATGGCAAAATTATGGCTCATTTTCATATGAAAAGTGCCCGCCAGGGTTAGAGGTGGTTGCAGATTTAACTGGAGAGATCTGGGTAGCATTAAGTGTTTATCTAGGGCTGCAGACTGAGCCCCCAGGCCTGCAGACATATATTGTTTGGCTGGAATGGTGTTTTGCCTTTTTAGGTTGAATCTGAGTATCTTTGGTTGGAGCATGGCTGCTGGTCTGCCACAATTCTGAAACTCCCCACGTATTGCCTTTTCCTTGCCCCACTTCACGTCCCCTGAAGGCATTTTTTTGTCTGTGTTCCTAGTTTTATACTGTGAGTCTTGGTAAGATTGTCTGTCCAGAGCCTGGAATATCTACACATCAATAGGGAAAAGAAGGAAGTTTGTTAGTTACACCACAAGAGTCAGGCTCTCAGGGAAACTATCAGCAAACAGGCAGAGGGCTGGCTGAACATCCGAGGAGGTATGGGGAGCGTTGACGGTACAGGTCAGAAGTCAGCCCTGAAAGACAAGGGGGTCAAGGTTATAAATCCAGACCTTGAGGACTATACGATTGAGCCCAAAACCTTGGCCAAGTGCATGGAAAACAAATATAGGTACTAGTTGGAACACTGGTTAGGGCTGGTTAGCCAAGCAAATCTTTGTAACTAGTAGTGATGAATGCTATTTCTCCTGTTTTTTTTAATCTGTTTTTTCTGTTCAAATAACAGCATTTCAGGATAGCCTTAGAAAGAAGGGCAAAAGCACTAAGAACTTTTTCTACAGCCTACCTTATTTTTTACCTACCTATCCTTTATTTATGATTTATTTACTTCTGATTTCTACCCTTTGGATCTTTATAGTATTTTTTAAAACTCGCTTTCTAATTCCTAATTTATAATTCCTGATTCCTTTCCTGGATCTCCAGAACTGATTATTGATACGCCCAGCACACTGCCCCTCCAGCCTAGAAGGCATGTTGCCTATCTTTCCTTGCTCAAAAAAGCACTGAGCACTGCACTCTTTATATTACTTTGTTTCTTTCCTACCATCATGTCAGGAAGTAGATACTATAGTACCCATTTTATAGACGACAAGACTGAATCTCAGAGAACTGTAAGTTTATAAATAGTCTATAAATAAACTTTGTAATTTATTTTAAAAGGCCCAGAGTGATACACCTCCTAATTTGAACTCTCATCTTCTGGCTGCAAGGTTGTAATCTTTCTCGGGTGCTGCCTTCTAATTCTACACAGTTTCTTCAAGACCAAATTAATCATTCTGAACTCCTAAAGTATTGAATGTGTCTGTCTGTTACATCACTTACCATTTTGCAATACCTTTGATTTTTTTCAGGCTGCATCCTCCACTAGACTGTAAAAACTTGACAGTGGCTACAACTTACTCATTTTAGTATCCTCCATTCTGGGTGAAGTCCTGATTCCTGAGTAGGGTCTTAATTATTAAGTAGATGATGAGTGAAATCTATGTATTTGATTAACACAATCAACAGAAGGAGCCTGGCCTTGGGACCCAGGCCTTATATGGTTTATTTTAGGCACAAGTCACCTGGGGTTGTTACTTTTCTTCTACTGGTGTTCATGATCTGAACAAATCCAGACAGAAGTAATAAGCAGAGCTGCAATTAGAATTTGGACTATCTGATTACATGTCTTGTGTAGTATGCAACGCAGGTTAACAACTAGGATATGATCAAAGCATATGTAAATAATAAATACTGATTATCGTTTTTCCTACTCTCTCTGAATCAGTGGTACTGCCCTGTTTAACATTTGCTTAATCAAGCACTAATTTTTTGAAAAGCTGTTAGTACATTAAAATATTTAATTGGATACTAATTTACAATTTCTTTCTCTTGTTTTTTAAAAAGTAGAGGGCATCATTATCACTCTTTTAATTTCTGACTTTGGAAATGAATATCCAAGCAGTAAATGTGGGATGCATGGTACAGTAGAAATAGTTCTGCACTAGGTGGAAGGTGGGCAGGTGAGTTAGTGATGGAGGTCAGAGGCCCGAGGACTGAGCCCCAACTCTGCTGTTACTCAACATGTACTGAGCCCCTACTATGTGCTGGGCATCATATCAGCTGATGGTTGCACAAAGATAAATGAAGTGAGATCCTAAGTAACTCACAGTTTACTACAGGAAGCAAATCAGAGAAGAAGTGGTAATAATATAGAAAATATATAAATACATATATACAGAGAGAGAGGTAAGGCGAGGGATAAGGAGAGGAAAGAGAGAATGAAGGAACCAAGAGGAAAGAATGATTGACTCTGCAACTAGAGCAGTAACTCTTGAGCAGAGGAGTAACTTTACCTCTTTATCTAGTCTGCTTATCTGCTAGATCAGTGTTTCCTAAACTTCAGTGATTTTTGGTACCATCTTCATATTTTGGATAGATCTAAGGACTGCTTTCATACTATTTGTTTCTTTTCAAAGGACATTAAATTAGTTGCCCCCCCTTTTTTTTTTAATGTACATTCTCTTAAATGGCAGTGTCCGTGAAATCATAGGCTTGAAGAGCTGTTTCTTCTTGACACATCTATTTTGAATTTGGTGAAACTCCCCACCCATGCTAGGAGTAATATCTCTTTGAATCTTTTGCTTACCTCACCAAACTGAATTGATTTGAATCTTTTGCCTAACTCAGGAAACTGAATTAATACATGTAATCAACTTTTAGAATAGTGTATTACCACCTAAAAACATCCTATGTACCCTCAGTGGCACCCAGCCCATCATGATTTGGAAAATTCTGGACAAGTTCTTCCTTTTGGAGTCCCTTCTGTCTTTAGTATGTTAACTTCTGTAAAAATTTTGTTGTTAAAAAAAAAATGTATTTTCTTATTAGCTGTCAGGTAATTCAAACTCAAACCCTTTAAATTCCTCCTAAGACTTTGCTAATGTCAAAGAGGTTGACACAAATGATCAGAAGTCAAGGTGGGGCCTCCTCTTGTTGCCTGGGGGAGTTTGGAACACCACAGATCTAGGAAGAGGAGGACATCAATTTCTAAACATGTTTACTCAGACGAAAGAGGGTGGAATAAAATATTCCCTAATCCTTACATCACAAGAAGCTTTTTTTTTTGACTGAAAACTGCTTTCTGTCATAAATATAAATATTGAATTAAAGAGGAAGAGGAGACATTAAAGTGAAAAAGCAGGAAAATTCTACTGAACTCTGGAGAAAAATAATTATTTTATATTTTGCTTATTTATGATACAATACTGGTGTATTATTTTTTTTAACGTCTTTATTGGAGTATAATTGTTTTACAATGTTGTGTTAGTATCTACTGTATAGCAAAGTGAATCACCTATACGTATACATATATCCCCATATAGCCTCCCTCTTGGCATCTCCCTCCCACCCTCCCTATCCCACCCCTCTAGGTGGTCACAAAACACTGAGCTGATTTCCCTGTGCTATGTGGCTGCTTCCCACTAGCTAACTATTTTATATTTGGTAGTGTATATATGTCCATGCCACTCTCTCACTTAGTCCCAGCTTACCCTTACGCCCGCCCGTGTCCTCAAGCCCATTCTCTACATCTGCGTCTTTATTCCTACCCTGCCCCTAGGTTCTTCAGAACCATTTTTTTGTTGTTGTTACGTTATATATATATGTATTAGCATACGGCATTTGTTTTTCTCTTTCTGACTTACTTCACTCTGTATGACAGTCTCTAGGTCCATCCACCTCACTACAAATAACTCAATTTCGTTTCTTTTTATGGCTGAGTAACATTCCATTGTATATATGTGCCACATCTTCTTTATCCACTCATCTGTTGATGGACACTTTGGTTGCTTCCATGTCCTGGCTATTGTAAATAGAGCTGCAATGAACATTGTGGTACATGACTCCTTCTGAATTATGGTTTTCTCTGGGTATATGCCCAGTACTGGGATTGCTGGGTTGTGTGCTAGTTCTATTTTTAGTTTTTTAAGGAACCTCCATACTGTTCTCCATAGTGGCTGTATCAATTTACATTCCCACCAACAGTGCAAGAGGGCTCCCTTTTCTGCACACCCTCTCCAGCATTTACTGTTTGTAGATTTTTTGATGATGGTCATTCTGACTGGTGTGAGGTGATACCTCATTGTAGTTTTGATTTGCATTTCTCTAATGATTACTGATGTCGAGCATCCTTTCATGTGTTTGTTGGCAAACTGTATCTCTTCTTTGGAGAAATGTCTATTTAGATCTTCTGCCCAGTTTTGCATTGGGTTGTTTCTTTTTTTTTGATACTGAGCTGCATGAGCTGCTTGTATATTTTAGAGATTAATCCTTTCTCAGTTGCTTCCTTTGTAAATATTTTCTCCCATTCTGAGGGTTGTCTTTTCGTCTTATTTATGTTTTCCTTTGCTGTGCAAAAGCTTTTATGTTTCATTAGGTCCATTTGTTTATTTTTTTTTTATTTCCATTTCTCTAGGAGGTGGGTCAAAAAGGATCTTGCTGTGATTTATGTCATGGAGTGTCTGCCTAAGTTTTCCTCTAAGAGTTTTATAGTGTCTGGCCTTACATTTAGGTCTTTAATCCATTTTGAGTTTATTTTTGTGTATGGTGTTAGGGAGTGTTCTAATTTCATTCTTTTACATGTAGCTGTTCAATTTTCCCAGCACCACTTATTGAAGAGGCTGTCTTTTCTTCATTGTATATTCTTGCCTCCTTTATCAAAGATAAGGTGACCATATGTGCATGGGTTTATCTCTGGGCTTTCTATCCTGTTCCATTGATCTATATTTCTGTTTTTGTGCCAGTACCATACTGTCTTGATTACTGTAGCTTTGCAGTATAGTGTGAAGTCCGGGAGCCTGATTCCTCCAGTGCCGTTTTTCTTTCTCCAGATTGCTTTGGCTGTTCGGGGTCTTTTGTGCTTCCATACAAATTGTGAAATTTTTTGTTCTTGTTCTGTGAAAAATGCCATTGGTAGTTTGATAGGGATTGCATTGAATCTGTAGATTGCTTTGGGTAGTAGAGTCATTTTCACAATGCTGATTCTTCCAATCCAAGAACATGGTATATCTCCCCATCTGTTTGTATAACCTTTAATTTCTTTCATCAGTGTCTTACAGTTTTCTGCATACAGGTGTTTTGTGTCCTTAGGTAGGTTTATTCCTAGGTATTTTATTCTTTTGGTTACATAGGTAAATAGGAGTGTTTGCTTAAATTCTCTTTCAGATTTCTCATCATCAGTGTATAAGAATGCAAGGGATTTCTGTGCATTAATTTTATATCCTGCTACTTTACCAAATTCATTCATTAGCTCTAGTAGTTTATTGGTAGCATCTTAAGGATTCTCCATGTACAGTATCATGTCATCTGCAAACAGTGACAGCTTTACTTCTTCTTTTCCGATTTGGATTCCTTTTATTTCTTTTTCTTCTCTGATTGCTGTGGCTAAAACTTCCAATACTATGTTGAATAATAGTGGTCAGAGTGGGCAGCCTTGTCTTATTCCTGATCTTAATGGAAATGGTTTCAGTTTTTCACCATTGAGAACGATGTTGGCTGTGGGTTTGTCACATATGGCCTTTATTATGGAGAGGTAAGTTCCCTCTGTGCCTAATTTCTGGAGGGTTTTTATCATAAATGGGTGTTGAATTTTGTCAAAAGCTTTTTCTGCATCTGTTGAGATTATCACATCATTTTTATCCTCCAGTTTCTTAATATGGTGTATCACATTGATTGATTTGCGTATATTGAGGAATCCTTGCATTTCTGGAATAAACCCCACTTGATCATCGTGTATGATCCTTTTAATGTGCTGTTGGATTCTGTTTGCTAGTATTTTGTTAAGGATTTTTGCATCTATGTTCATCAGTGATATTGGTCTGTAGTTTTCTTTTTTTGTGACATCTTTTTCTGGTTTTGGTATCAGGATGATGGTGGCCTTGTAGAATGAGTTTGGGAGTGTTCCTGCCTCTGCTATATTTTGGAAGAGTTTGAGAAGGGTAGATGTTAGTTCTTCTCTAAATGTTTGATAGAATTCGCCTGTGAAGCCATCTGGTCCTGTGCTTTTGTTTGTTGGAAGATTTTTAATCACAGTTTCAATTTCTGTGCTTGTGCTTGGTCTGTTTATATTCTCTGTTTCTTCCTGGTTCAGTCTCGGAAGGTTGTGCTTTTCTAAGAATTTGTCCATTTCTTCCACCTTGTCCATTTTATTGGTATAGAGTTGCTTGTAGTAATCAGTAATGATCCTTTGTATTTCTGCAGTGTCAGTTGTTACTTCTCCGTTTTCATTTCTAATTCTGTTGATTTGAGTGTTTTCTCTTTTTGTCTTGATAACTCTGGCTAATGGTTTATCAATTTTGTTTATCTTCTCAAAGAACCAGAATTTAGTTTCATTGATCTTTGCTATTGTTTTCTTCGTTTTCTTTTCATTTATATCTGATCTAATTTTTATGATTTCTTTCCTTCTGTTAACTTTCTGTTTTTTTTGTTCTTCTTTCTCTAATTGCTTTAGGTATAAGGTTAGGTTGTTTATTTGAGATGTTTCTTGTTTCTTGAGGTAGGATTGCATTGCTATAAACTTCCCTCTTAGAACTGCTTTTGCTGCATCCCATAGGTTTTGGGTTGTCGTGTTTTCATTGTAATTTGTTTATAGGTATTTTTTGATTTCCTCTTTGATTTCTTCAGTGATCTCTTGGTTATTTAGTAGTGTATTGTTTAGTCTCCAAGTGTTTATATTTTTTATAGTTTTTTTCCTGTAATTGATATCTAGTCTCATAGCGTTGTGGTTTGAAAAGATACTTGATACGATTTCAGTTTTCTTAAATTTACCAAGGCTTGGTTTGTGACCCAAGATATGATCTATCCTGCAGAGTGTTCCATGAGCACTTGAGAAGAAAGTGTATTCTGTTGTTTTTGGATGGACTGTCCTATGAATATCAATTAAGTCCATCTTGCTTAATGTGTCATTTAAAGCTTGTGTTTCCTTATTTATTTTCATTTTTGATGGTCTGTCCATTGGTGAAAGTGGGGTGTTAAAGTCCCCTCCTATTATTGTAGTACTGTCGATTTCTGCTTTTATGGCTGTAGCATTTTCCTTATGTATTGAGGTGCTCCTATGTTGGGTGCATAAATATTTACAATTGTTAAATCTTCTTCTTGGATTGATCCCTTGATCATTATGCAGTGCCCTTCTTTTTCTCTTGTAATAGTCTTTATTTTAAAGTCTATTCTGTCTGATATGAGAATTGCTACTTCAGCTTTCTTTTGATTTCCATTTGCATGGAATATTTTTTTCCATCCCCTCACTTTCAGTCTGTATGTGTCCCTAGGTCTGAATTGGGTCTAGTGTAGACAGCATATATATGGGTGTTGTTTTTGTATCCATTCAGCCAGTCTATGTCTTTTGCTTGGAGCATTTAATCCATTGACATTTAAGGTAATTATCGATATGTATGTTCCTGTTACCATTTTCTTAGTTGTTTTGGGTTTGTTTTTGTAGCTCTTTTCCTTCTGTTGTGTTTCCTTCCTAGAGAAGTTCCTTTAGCATTTATTGTAAAGCTGGTTTGGTGGTGCTGAATTCTCTTAACTTTTGCTTGTCTCTAAAGGTTTTAATTTCTCCATCGAATCTGAATGAGATCCTTGCTGGGTGCAGTAATCTTGGTTGTAGGTTTTTCCCTTTCATCACTTTAAATATGTCCTGCCCCTCCCTTCTGGCTTGCAGAGTTTCTGCTGAAGGATCAGCTGTTAACCTTATGGGGATTCCCTTGTATGTTATTTGTTGCTTTTCCCTTTCTGCTTTTAATATTTTTTCTTTGTATTTAATTTTTGATAGTTTGATTAATATGTTTCTTGGGGTGATTCTCCTTGGATTTATCCTGTATCGGACTCTCTGAGCTCCTGGACTTGATTGACTATTTCCTTTCCCATATTAGGGACGTTTTCAACTGTAACCTCTTCAAATATTTTCTCAGTCCCTATCTTTTTCTCTTCCTCTCCTGGACCCCATAATTTGAATGTTGTTGTGTTTAGTATTGTCCCAGAGGTCTCTGAGACTGTCCTCAATTCTTTTCATTCTTTTTTCTTTATTCTGCTCTGCAGTAGTTATTTCCACTGTTTATCTTCCAGCTCACTTATCCATTCTTCTGTCTCAGTTATTCTGCTATTGATTCCTTCTGGAGCATTTTAAATTTCATTTATTGTGTTGTTCATCATTGTTTGTTTGCTCTTTAGTTCTTCTAGGTCCTTGTTAAACGTTTCTTGCATTTTGTCCATTCTTTTTCCAAGATTTTGGATCATCTTTACTATCATTACTCTGAATTCTTTTTCAGGTAGACTGCCTATTTCCTCTTCATTTATTTGGTCTGGTGGGTTTTCTCTTTGCTCCTTCATCTGCTGTGCATTTCTCTGTCTTCTCTTTTTGCCTAACTTACTGTGTTTGGGGTCTCCTTTTCACAGGCTGCAGGTCCATAGTTCCCATTGTTTTTGGTGTCTGCCCGCAGTAGGTAAGGTTGGTTTAGTGGGTTGTGTAGGCTTCCTGGTGGAGGGGACTGGTGCCTGTGTTCTGGTGGATGAGGCTGGATCTTGTCTTTCTGCTGGGC
This sequence comes from Balaenoptera physalus, assembly GCF_965194825.1. Classification (NCBI taxonomy): domain Eukaryota; kingdom Metazoa; phylum Chordata; class Mammalia; order Artiodactyla; family Balaenopteridae; genus Balaenoptera; species Balaenoptera physalus. The sequence continues at coordinate 102,121,070 of NC_138884.1, forward strand.
AGGACTGAATCCAGTGGTGTGTTTTGGGGTGTCTGTGAACTTATTATGATTTTAAGCAGCCTCTCTGCTAATGGGTGGGGCTGTGTTCCTGTCTTGCTAGTTGTTTGGCATATGGTGTCCAGCACTGGAGATTGTTGGTTGTTGAGTGGAGATGGGTCTTAGTGTTGAGACAGAGATCTCTGGGAGAGCTCTTGCCAATTGATATTACATGGGGCTAGGAGGTCTCTGGTTGTCTAATATCCTGAACGGCTCTCCCACCTCAGAGGCTCAGGCCTGACACCCGGCCAAAGCACCAAGACCCTGTCAGCCACATGGCTCAGAAGAAAAGGGAGGAAAAAAAATAGAATAAAATAAAGTAAAATAAAAGTTATTAAAATAAAAAATAAAGAAAAATATTAAATTAAAAAGTAGTAAGAAAAAAAGAAGAGAGCAACCCAACCAATAAACAAATCCACCAGTGATAACAAGCACTAAAAACTATACTAAGTAAACATAAAAATCAGAAACTAGTCAGTCGCATAAAACAAACCCCAAGTCTACATTTGCTCCCAAAGTCCACTACCTCAATTTTGGGATCATTTGTTGTCTATTCATGTATTCCACAGATTCAGGGTACCTTAAGTTGATTGTGGGGATTTAATCCTCTGCTCCTGAGGGTGCACGGAGAAGTTTCCCTTTCTCTTCTTGTTTGCACAGCTCCTGGGGTTCAGCTTTGTATTTGGCCCCGCTTCTGCATGTAGGTCGCCCTCTGGCATATGTTCTTCACCCAGACAGGAGGGGGTTAAAGCAGTGGCTGATTAGGGGGCTCTCGCTCACTCAGGCTGGGGGGAGGGAGGGGTACGGAATGCGGGGTGAGCCTGCGGCAGCAGAGGCCAGCATGACGTTGCAACAGCCTGAGGCGTGCCATATGTTCTCCCGGGGAAGTTGTCCCTGGATCACGGGACCCTGGCTGTGGCAGGCTGCACAGGCTCCCGGGAGGGGAGGTGTGGAGAGTGACCTGTGCTCGCACACAGGCTTCTTGGTGGCTGCAGCAGCAGCCTTAGCATCTCATGCCTGTCTCTGGGGTCCGCGCTGATAGCCGCGGCTCGCGCTCGTCTCTGGAGCTCGTTTAGGCGGTGCTCTGAGTCCCCTCTCCTTGCACACCCCGAACCAATGGTCTCTTGCCTCTTAGGCAGGTCCAGGGTTTTTCCTGGACTCCCTCCCGGCTAGCTGTGGTGCAGTAGCCCCGTTCAGGCTGTGTTCACACAGCCAACCCCAGTCCTCTCCCTGGGATCTGACCTCCGAAGCCGGAGCCTCAGCTCCCAGCCCCCACCCACCCCCGCGGTTGAGCAGACAAGCCTCTCAGGCTGGTGAGTGCTGGTTGGCACCAACCCTCTGTGTGGTAATCTCTCCGCTTTGCCCTCTGTACCCCTGTTGCTGCGTGGCTCCGAAGCTCCCCCGCTCTGCCACCTGCAGTCTCCGCCCACGATGGGGCTTCCTAGTGTGTGGAAACTTTTCCTCCTTCACAGCTCCCTCCCAGAGGTGCAGGTCCCGTCCCCATTCTTTTGTCTCTGGTTTTTCTTTTTTCTTTTGCCCTACCCAGGTATGTGGGGAGTTTCTTGCCTTTTGGGAAGTCTGAGTTCTTCTGCCAGCATTCAGTAGGTGTTCTGTAGGAGTTGTTCCACATGTAGATGTATTTTTGATGTATTTGTGGGGAGGAAGGTGATCTGCACGTCTTACTCCTCTGTCATCTTGAAGCTCCTCCGGGTTTATTATTTAGAATTCCTAAAAGAAATTATGATGGCATGTAATTTAGAAATAAAGCTGTAGATCATTAGGGAAATTAAGGGAAAATAATATTTCTACCAAAGAAGGAAACATCAATAATTGTCATATTTGTAACAGCATGTTGGCGTTTTCCCTTATTGACATACAGTTTAAACTCACTTTTGTTGCCATCTTATTTTCTGAAACTAAGGCCCATTTCATTGTGATTTCTGTTTTCTTTTTTTGTTGTTGTTTTTGGCGGTGCCACATGGCTTGTAGGAGCTTAGTTCCCTGACCATGACCAGAGATTGAACCTGTGCCCCATGCACTGGAAATGCAGAGTCTTAACCACTGGACCCCCAGGGAAGTCCCTCATTATGATTTTCGTAGTAGAGAGAATATGGGGTGGTGGTATGTTTTTTTTTTTTTTAATTAATTAATTAATTAATTTTTGGCTGCATTGGGTCCTTGTTGCTGTGCATGGGCTTTCTTTAGTTGCGACGAGAGGGAGCTGATCTTCGTTGCAGTGCATGGGCTTCTCACTGTGGTGGCTTCTTCTGTTGAGGAGCACAGGCTCTAGGCACGCAGGCTCAGTAGTTGTGGCTCGCGGGCTCTAGAGTGCATCCTCAGTAGTTGTGGCGCATGGGCTTAGTTGCTCCACGGCATGTGGGATCTTCCCAGACCAGGGCTTGAACCCGTGTCCCCTGCACTGGAAGGTGGATTCTTAACTACTGTGCCACCAGGAAGTCCCAGTGGTATGTTTTTTTAAAACATATTCAATAGTATAATTGCAGATCATATTAAAGAATCACTACTCCTATTTTGTAATGTGAAGCCATATTTTAAAAAAAGGAAAAATATACATTTTTTATCTTTATGAAAAGAGGTCAAAGGGTAAACACTTGTAAACTCAAAAGTAACTATGCAGGCAGCTACAAGTGTCTTTTTAATGGATCTTCATTCAGAGGTATTAACCGTAGTAAGAGACTTCCCTCATCATCCTCAGCCAAAGAACATTTCTAAGCACATGTGTCACTTTCAAACTTCAACTGATTTATTTAAAAACATATTGGGACACTGTTATGGGATGATTTTTGTCCCCCCAAAAGATATGTTCAAGTTCTGACCGCCAGCACCTCAGAGTGTGATCTTATTGGAACATAGGGTCATTAATTACTTAGGTTAATTAATTAATTAGATGTAACTAAAGTATTAAGATGAGATCATACTGAGGTAGGGTGGGCCCTTAATCCAGTATGACTGCTGTCCTTAAGAGAAGAGACACAGAGAGAGACACACAGGGAGAATATCATGTGATGATGGAGACAGAGCCCAAAGGGCTGAAAGCCAAGGAACACCAAGGACTGTTAGAAAAACACCAGAATCTAGAGAGAAGATTCTCCTCTACTGGTATCATGGGGAGCATGGCCCTGCTGACACCTTGATCTCAGACTTCTAGCTTCCAGAACTATGAGACAATAAATTTCTGTTCTTTTAAGGCACCCATTTTGATGTAATTTGTTAGGGCAGCCCTAGCAAACTGATATAGGCACGAACAATGTATTCAGGAACAGCTGTGGATATTTCAAATACATCAGTAAACAATACAAACAATACAAACTAAGATTTCTGCACTGGAGGGGTTTATATTCTCAAGCAGGAAGAAAAACAAGTAAATTGGACAGTATGTTTGATGGTAATGAATATCAGTATTGCAAAGTAGAGGTGGATGGAAGGGGAAGGATAGAAGGTTACAATGAAAAGTGTGGCCAGATACAAAGGTAACATTTGTGCAAAATGTGAAGATGGTGAAAGTGTAAAAATATTTGGGGAAAAAACATTCCCAGGAGCAGGAAGCCCGAGTTCAAAGCCTCAGGGCTGAAACATGCCCAGTCTGTTGGAGGAACAGCCAGAAGTCATGATGGCCTGAGTGAGCAAGAGGGAGAGTAAAGGAGCTGAGGTTAGGGCAGTAACTGGGGAACCAGTCTTCCAGAGCCTTCCATGGTTTTACGTTAAATGAAAAGGGGAGCCACTGAAGGTTAAAGCAGGGTCATGATGTGACCTGACCTACTTTTTAAAAGAATCACACTTGTGTCTGTGTTCACAGTTAACTGGAAAGGGTAAGAATAGGAGCCAGAGAACCAATTCCTGGGTTATTTCAACAATCCAGACAAGAGATTATGCTTAGACCAAGGTGGTGACAGGGAGGGGTAATATAGGTTGGATTATAGGGAGTCAACAAGATGTCCTGGCGTATTGGATATGGAGTGTGAACCGAAGAAGGGGGTTAAAGATGACTCCTGGAGTTCTGTCCTCCAGAAGAAAGGGATTGATGTTATCTAAAATGTGCAGGCAGATTGAGGGATAGAGGCCAGGGACCTCTTCCCTTTTAGAGATGTACTTCATCTGCTTCATTTTCTAATTCTTATTCCTCAATTTGTGTTCCCTTTTTTTGTTTGTTTGTTTAAAACATAGTCTGTTTCAGTGTTTAGTATCTAGATTTGTTACTTTCATATGGTGTCTGTTTCTTTTTAACTAAGACTTTATGTTTTATAACAATTTTAAGTTCAGAGCAAAATTGAGGGGAAGGTACAGAGAATTCCTATATGCCCCCTACCTGCATACAAGCAGAGCCTCTCCCATTATCAGCATCCCCCACCAGAGTGGGACATTTGCTCTAAGTGATGAACCTACATTGACACATCATAATCAGCCAAAGTCCATAGTTTACATTACGGTTTACTCTTGGTGTCGTATCACATTTTATGGGTTTAGACAAATGTATAATGACATAAATCCATCATTACAATACCATACAGAATAGCTTTACTGCCCTAAAAATCCTCTGTGCTCCACTTATTCATCCCTCCCCCTCCCCCAACCCTGGAAACCACTGATCTTTTTACTGTTTTCATAGTTTTGCATTTTCCAGAATGTCATGTTGTTGGAATCATACAGTATGTAACCTCTTGAAAAAGAAGCTTTTGAAAAACTTTGGCTCCTTTCACTTCGTAATATGCATTTAAGGTTCCTCCATGTCTTTTCATGATATGAAAAGCTCATTTCTTTATAGCACTGAATAATATTCCATTGTCTGGATGTACCACAGTTCATTTATCCATTCACCTATTGAAGGATATCATGGTTGCTTCCAAGTTTTGGCAGTTATGAATAAAGCTACTATAAGCACCTGTGTTCAAGTTTTTGTGTGGACTTAATGTTTTCAGCTCATTTGAGTAAATACCAAGGAGCAAGATTGCTAGATCTATGGCAAGAGAAAGTATTTTAAGAAATATTTTTCTTATTTTGTAAAAAATCACCAAACTGTCTTCCAAAGTGGCTGTGATATTTTACATTCCCACTAACAGTAAATTAAAGTTTCTGTTATTCTACATCCTTACCAGGCGTTGGTGTTATCAGTTCCAGAGTTTGGCTATTTTAATTTGTAGTATTTGTAGTATTTGTGGTATCTCATTGTTTTAACTTACATTCTCCTGATGACACGTGATAAGTAGCATAATTTCATATTCTTTTTTGCCATCTATATATCTTCTTTGTTGAGATGTGTGTGTTAAGGTCTTTGGCCCATTTTTTAATCAGGTTGCTTTCTTATTGTTGAGTTTTGAGTTTTTGTATGTTTTGAATTCAGATGTTCTTTATCAGATGTGTCTTTTGAAAATTTCCTTTCAGTCTGTGCTTTGTCTTTTCATTCTCTTAACATTGTCTTTCAAAGGGCATAAGTTTATTATTTTAATGAATTCCAGCTTATCAATTATTTCTTTCATGGATCTTACCTTCGGTATTGTATCTAAAAAATCAGCACCATACTAAAACTCATCTAGGTTTTGCCCTATGTTGTTATCTCTAAGAGTTTTATAGATTGCCATTTTACATTTAGGGTTTTTTAATCCATTTTGAGTTAATTTTTGTGAATGGCTCTAGATACTTGGTTTTTTTTTTTTTGCACGTGGTGGTCTAGTTGTTCCAGAACCATTTGTTGAAAAGACTACTGCTCCATTGTATTGACTTTGTTCTTTTGTCAAAGATCAATCGGCTATATTTATGTGGGTCTATTTCTGGGTTCCCTATTCTGTTCCAATGATCTATTTCTTTATTATTTTGCTTATACCACACTGTCTTGATTACTGTAGCTTTATAGTAAGTCTCCTCCAACTTTGTTCTTCTCCTTCAATACCATGTTGGCTGTTCTGGGTCTTTTGCCTCTCCATATAAACTTTAGAATCAGTTTGTTGATATACAGAAAATAATTTGCCAGGATTTTGATTGTGATTGCATTGAATCTATAGATTAAACAGGGAAGAACTGAAATCTTGATAATATTGATTCTTCCTATCTACAAACATGGAATAACTCTTCATTTAATTAGGTCTTCATTGATTTTACTCATCAGTTTTGTAGTTTTCTTCATATAGATCTTGTACATATTTTGTTGGATTTATACCTAAGTATTTCATTTTGGGGGATGCTGAATGTAAATGGTATCATGCTTTTAACTTCAAATTCTACTTGTTTGTTGGTGGCATATAGAAAAGTGATTGACTTTTATATATTAATTTTGTATCCATCAACCTTGCTGTAATTGTTTATTAGTTCCAGTAATTTTTTGTTTATTTGTTTTCAATTTGTTAAGATTTTCTATATATGATTGTGGCAACTGCCAACAAAGACAGTTTTATTTCATGTACAATCTGTATACCTTTTATTTCCTTTTATCATCTTATTGCATTAGCTACAGTTTTCAGTATGATGTTGAAAAGAAGTGGTGAGAGGAGATATCCTTTCCTTGTACATGATCTTAGATGGAAAACTTCAAGTTTCTCACCATGGAGTATTATGTAAGCTAAAGGGTTTTTACAGATAGTCTTTACCAGTTTGAGAAAGTTTCTCTCTATACCTAGTTTACTGAGAGTATTGTATTGGGTACTGGATTTTGTCATATGCTTTTTCTGCATCTGTTGATATGATCCTGTGATTTTTTGGGGGTGGGGTGTTGATGTGATGGATTACATTAATTGATGTTACCTCCTGTAAATCCCACTTGGTCTTGGTGTACCTCCTGTAAATCCCACTTGGTCTTGGTGTATAATTCCTGTAAATCCCACTTGGTCTTGGTGTATAATTCTTTCTATAAATTGTTTGATTCGATTTGCTAATATTTTGTTGAGGATTTTGCATCCATGTCCATGAGAGATACTCATCTATAGTTTCCTTTTCTTGTAATGCTTTTGTCTGGTTTTGGTGTTAAGGTAATGCTGGCCTCATAGAATGAGTTAGGAGTATTCCCTCTCTTTCTAAAATGTCTATCTTTAATGTTATTCTTTTGCTTTAATTTACTCCAATCATTAATCTTTTTTTTTTCTCCTTTCCTTTTACTTCCTTTTCCTTTTCTGTAACTTTAATTTTCATTATTTTTCCTCCCTCCATCCTTCCTCCTTCCTTTTTTTTCATACTTTCTTTCTACCTATGTTACTCTTAACTTCCTGGTTTTTAACTAACTAGTTTTTAACCAAGGAAGTCCATCCCAAGGAGATGGTCACACTCAGAAAAAGAAAACCTAATCCTCTATTTCCATGAACAATACAGGTGTGCTTCACCTCAGAGGGATGTAGGTTGGCTTCACAGTCTGCCAGATGTATATTAAAATCAATGGTTATGTTCTTTTAAGACCAGTTGGCACCGTGGAATTTGCTTCTCAATGATTTAGACTCCTTTTCCAGAATATGACCATAGGTGCCCTAAAATTGATTCTAACATACTAGCTTTTTTGATGGCCTTTAATATTGTATATCTGTATGCATGATGGATTTAGATAGTTAAGTGTTTTCCCCCCATACCTCTCTAGCTAGAAGGTAAAAATAGTCACTAATGAAGGTGGGAGTACATCCCTTTTCTGTCAACTATAAAAGAGTTGCTTTTAAGCTGTGAGCTTGGTTGACCAGAATATGTTTTGCTGGCATGGTTTTATACCCTGGCAGGTTGTATATTATATGCCTTAACAGTTGCATCCCTCATGTCAAGGAGAGTGCTGTCTGCATGAATACAAAGTCACACTCTAATAATCTTTTTAGTTTGTATTTATTCTATTCAGCTCAAGGCTGAATTAATTTTCTCTGAACAGCAGGAGAAATGAAAGTGTCAATGGCGTCCTATCTGGATCCACTGACAAATGGATGAGTTGCTTCCCCATAGAACATTCTTCCAGAGACAAATGTATATACATCCAAGGAACATTCCTCACCATATACCTTATGAAAATACCCAGGCCATATTTAATGGTAGTACTTGGGCAACATTGAGGGATTCCAGAAGATTATTTCAGATTTAGAGTATATTAGTATATCAGTTAACTTATTACTACATAATAAATTACCTCAAAATTTAGCAACATAAGCATGTGTTATTCTCATAGCTTTTGTGGGTGAGGAATCCAGGAGCTTAACTGTTTTCTGGCCTGGAATTTCTCAAGTTACTGTCATTTCAAGGCTTCACAGGGTCTCGAGCTTCCTCTATCAAGGTAGCTTATTCATATGGTAAGTGAGTGGTGCTGGCTTTTGGCAGGAGACCTCAGTTTCTCTCCGTGGAGCTCTCCACAGGACTGCTGGAATGCCCTCCTGCATGGTTACTGGCTTCACCCACAGAGGATGATCCAAGAGGAAAAGCAAAGCTGAAGCTGCAATGTCTTGTATAATCTTGCCTCTGATTCCACACACTCATTTCTGCAATATACTGTTGGTTAGCCTACATCAGTCCTACTCAAGGTGGCAGAGGCCTATCCAAGGGCATGAGTATAGGGAAGCTGACTCACTGGGGGCCCTGACTGCAACTGTCTACCTGTATGGATATAGGATATACTTGATTGAGGAAGAAATCTTAATTAGCTCTCATTTTACAGCCTGGTAGAGTATTCCCTGAGCTGGCAGGCACTCAAAATTAAACTGATGAAAACAGGATCTGGGAACACTAAAATGAGCAGTTTTTTTCCCCTAAAGATCTTTGAACAGATGACTTACGTGTTCTTTGCTTGCCATTTTTAAAAACTAAGAACTCCTAGTAGTATATTACATCTACTAGGAGACTTTCATGATATCACCAAGGCAAGATACACCCCCTCTGTTTTTTATAATACCCTTTACATAGTGCTTATTATGATTTGCACTTACCATTTATCATGATTTGTATTGTGATTACTCTTCCCTCTATCAAGCCACCGTGCTTGAAGCCATTGGCTTTGATAAAAGGTGACAGTATTATTGAATACTTTTGCTGAGTTAATCAGCTTTGATGTTGTATGTCCCTTTCTGCCCCATCTATACAAGGAATAATTGATCTGTCAAACATAATACTCAGCTTTTCATTAAAAAGCCTTAGCGTATTAGATGTCAATCTAAAATGTGCTGATATGGCTTAATTGTTTCCATCAGATACTTTCTAGCTCTTTAGTTAAATTAAGTGTCCACCACAGACAACCCAAAAAGTCAGCCTCCAGCTTTGAAATTTTATGATTCAGTGACTCAAGGGTTCAGCCCAAATCAATGCATTATCAATATGCTAGTTTTCTGCACAAAAACAATTTGTTTTGTTTTCACTTTTAGGGCATACTATGGAATACCACCCAGTTCCATTCATTTAGTGCACGTAATATTTCAGCCAAGCTCAGTAGTGACAACCTATTTCAGCCTAAAACAAAACAAAACAGAGGAAGTGGCTGGTTTAAAAAAATCAATCTTCTTTCTCTCACAAAATAAATAGAAGGAAAGTGGAATGTTGACTTCTAACTCTGAGTTGACAGGCCTGTATCATACATTTTGAGGATTTCTTTTTAAAAAAGCAATAATGTCACTACTGTACTGCATGAGTGGCCCTTGTAAAGGCTATCTAATGATTAAGGAAAGGTTAAAGCATTGAAAAACTGCAAAACATGCAGTTTCTCTAAGTTTATTTTTCTAAGAAAGCGAACAGTGATCCTGGTCTTTATCTTACATGTAATCCTGAGAGGCATTAGATTCTTCTGTTCTTGTTTTCCCCATCTCCCTAACAATATGCCTAGGCATGAAGTGGTCCAACAAAAGCCAAGTGACATTGAAGAATGTTATTTCCCAAGAAATATATGTGGTACACCTATATGCCTTTTCTTGGGATTACAGAATGAAGAGTTAGAGCACTTCTTGATATGGAAAAAAAAAAAAAAGTTTAAACCAGGTAAAGTTATAGAGAGATGTAGATATTAGGGGATACATACTTATCTTTATCACTAATGTTCATAGGCCACAACAGTACCCTGGTAATTCCTTGATTGCTCATTTACATAAATGACTTCATATTCCTATTGGTATTTTATGTATTCCAATCCCCAATGTGATGATTTTCCCCTCTGTGTCATAGATTGGATTGTGTTCTCCCTCCAAAATTCATATGTTGAAGTTCTAACCCTCAGTACTGCAGAATGGAGCCATATTTGAAGACAGGATCCTTTTTTTTTTAAGATTTTTTTTTTAATTAATTTATTTATATTTTATTTATTTTTGGCTGCATCGGGTCTTTGTTGCAGCACACGGGATCCTCACTGAGGCATGGGGGATCTTTTGTTGCGGCGTGCATGCTCTTCGTTGTGGTGCACGGGCTTCTCCCTAGTTGTGGCATGCGGGTTTTCTCTTCTCTAGTTGTGGTGTGCAGGCTCCAGGGTGCGTGGGCTCTGTAGTTGTGGCATGTGGGCTCTAGTTGAGGCACATGAGGTCAGTAGTTGTGGCACGTGGGCTTAGTTGCCCTGTGGCATGTGGGATCTTAGTTCTCTGACCAGGGATCGAACCTGCGTCCCCTGCATTGCAAGGTGGATTCTTTACCACTGGACCACCAGGGAAGTCCCTGAAGATAGGATCTTTATAAAGGTCATTCAGTTAAAAAAGGTCATTAGGTTAGGCCCCAATCCAGTATCACCGGTGTCCTTATAAGAAGAGGAAATTTGGACACAGACATATCTAGAGGGAAGATGTGAAGACCCAGGGAGAAGATGGCCATCTGTAAGCCAGGGAGAGAGAGGTCTGGAACATGATCTTCCCTCAGAGTCCTCAGAAAGAACAAACCGTACTGATGCCTTGATCTTGAACTTCTAGCCTCCAGAACTGTGGGAAAATAAATTTCTGTTGGTTAAGCCACTCAATTTTTGGCTTTGTAATGGCAGTTGTGGTACTTTGTTATGGCAGCCCTAGCGAACTAATACACTGTGCTTTTAAATCTCTGCACTATCTGAGACAAAACCTCCAGTGTATTTAATACATTCTTCAAATTTATCTCCCTCCTTATGCAGTGATTCTTTACCAATCTTTGTCTCACACACTTTTTACCATCCTTGTATTTGCAGTGTTAAGATAGGGAAACCCGTTGGCCAAAAACTTGCAAATGGCTCTAAGAGTTTGAGCCATCATAACTTGTAACAGAAAAGTAGTTTGTAGTCCAAATCGTTTTATAATCTAAAGGAAATCCATAGTATAGCAATGGTGGTATCTACTCAGTATATTTTATCTGCAGGGTGTAACAGTTTCTGCCTGGTTCCTGCATGTCACACACTCTGCATGCCAATATTCATGAGGAATCATAGGCATGGAATAATCTTTCAGGTCGGATGGTTTTGATTTCAAAGCCCACCTCCAACAGCACCAAGATATTTATCTAACTCCTTTGAATCTCAAGTTATTCATATATAAAATGAGCATTATAAAACCTACCTTACAGAGATTTTTCAGGTATTAAGTGTGATGAACACAAGAGTACTTAGATTACTGCAGTTTTGGCACATAGCAGGGTGCTTACATGTCTTCCTTGTTCTTATGCCAGTGTGTAGGCCAGTAAAACTCACAGATTATTTTTCTGCAATTACTATCCCTAACTGGTCAATGTCCATATTTTGATTAGATAATGTTGTCCTGTCCCTATTTTACCCTCAGGATATCTTCTTAAGATATATCATCTTCCTTTTGATTATATATTACTCTAGTTTTTCAAGATCATTTTCAAATCTAGTCCTGTTTTATTTACTATTAACAAATTCTTTTGTCTTCAGGGAACTCTGGATTAATGAGTATGTCCTTTAGTCATTATTCTAATCTTTGATTCAAATAGACATACAGGCAATCTTTATTTTGTACACAACCATGTTAACTGAAACTCATGCAAAATTAGGTATTGGTAAAAATGAATGTAGTTCAATTAGTACAGTGATGGTGTTGTGCAAAGGGAGGGCTATCTGTAACTCTATGGGAAGAATCAAAGAGATATACCTCGATTTATTTCACCCTATTGAGGTCAACCAATTGATAATATTGGTGTGCTTGATTTAAACATAAACACCCCCATACATTTTTAAGTATGTTTTTGTTCAGAATGTATTTTTCTCAACATTCATAGACATGTATTTCTCTTTCATTTGATGATTTCTCCTACCCACTCCCCTCATCCTGCTGAACTTCCTACATATCTCAAAGCTAAAATTAAATCTAATCTTGAGGAAGATTTTTCTTTAATTCACCCAGGAAAGCCAGTTTATCTCTTATCTGTTCTCCCAGTACTTTGTGTATCTCTTAATATGTATAAAATAGATGGCCTTTGGCTAGGTCAGTGATGAGGCTGGGCTTTGGTTGTCAGAAAGCACCATCCACCCAGAGTCTGTGTGCCCTGGACTTAGTTGCTACATTCTTGGAGTATATCTTAGCTGTCACAGACTGTTCAGGGATGCTGAAAGAGATGCCTAGCCATATGCCTTGATGTTCATTGAGAACCAGGGGCTCTGTGGGAAAGAATTAGAGCCAAGGAGATGAGATATATGCAGACCTAATAGACTGAATGGAAGAGTGGGGGCAATGCTTAAGTGAATAATGACCCCCAAAGATATCTATTCTTCAATCTCTAGGTCCTGTGAATATGTTATATTACATGTCCAAGGGCTTTGCAAATGTGAGTAAGGTTATGGAATATGATATGGAAAGATTATTCTGAATTATACTAGCAGGACCAGTATAATCACACAAATCCTTAAAAGTGGAAGAAAAAGGCAGGGAATCATCATAGAGATGTGTTATGAGAAGGACTCAACTTGCCATTTCTGCCTTTGAAGTGGAAGAAGGAGCCATAAGCCAAGGAATACAGGCAGTTTCTAGACTCTGAGAATGGCCCTCAGCTGACAGCCAGCAAGAAAACAGGGACCTCAGTCCTACAACCACAAGGAATTGAACTCAGCCAACAGCCTGAATGAGCAAGGAAAAGGATTTTCCTCTAGAGCCTGTAGAAAGTAATGCAGGTTTGCTGAGACCTTGATTTTAGCCTCGTGAAATTGTAAATAGAGACTCAGCTGAGCCCTCTGGACTTCTGACCTATGGAAAACGTGAGCCAATAAATTAGTGTTTCTTTAAGCTGCTAAGTGTGTGGTAATTTGTAATGGAAGCGATAGAAAACTAATATAGGAACAGCAGGAGAAGTCCATAATGAAGACCACCATGGAAAAAAACATCATGGGGCCCTTAAGAGAAAAGTACCCTGGGAGAGTATAAAAGTCTGGCAGAGTGGGCTAGATGAAGTATCCAAGCCTGCGTTAGACCTGGAAGTGGTTTTAGGCACCTTGCATAGCTATGTAAAGCCTCTCTGCTCCCCAGATCTCAGAAGCCTGATTATCATGTGAAGAGGATGACTGTGGGACAATGGAAATCATTGTTACCAGGGAGCCCATCAGCTTTGCTGTGGGAATATTCTGAAAATCCGGGGCAAGCGAAGGTTTTCCTATGGCCTAGAGGACAGGTAAGCAGATGCATGGTCGAGAGACCAGCAGTTCTGTGCACAGCTGCTTGAGCAGCACCCTGTGGGCGGCTGGATGCCAACCTTCAATGGAGAAGAAGGACTAAGAAAAAGAGCTGAGCTGCACAAGGCACTCTGCTTGTATGTGTGAAGCCCTGTGTGCAGGAATTCCCAGAGTGAATGGATGACTCAGGAGATCCTGAGAACAAATCAGGTCTTCGTTAATTATGTCCACGGGCACTTAGAGTGTTGACATGCAAGAGAGCACTGCAAACGTCTGTCTTCTACGCCTATGATCAAATCCCCCTTTCTAGGTCTGAACACTTTAGACATTCACTGTACATAATGATTCTGCCCTTTTCTTTGGAGAAGTGAGTGGACATCAGTGTTGTTAACTTTAACTGAACACTTATTTTGTAATGGTCTAAGTATATTTAATAAATTAACTCATTTTATCCTTCTAAGAGCCCTAAGACAGACACTATTAGCTGCATTTTATAAATGAGGAAAATGAGGCAAGGAGAGGCTGTCCATTAACCCACAGTTGCCCAGCTTGTATGTGGTGGCCCTGGGATTGAATCTAGACAAGATGACTTGCAGTCATCATGTTTCTCACAGCTGCTGTGGTAGATAGAATAAAGACACCCTAAAATGTCCACATCCTAGTCCCTGGAACCTATGAATGTGTTATGTTACTGGACAAAAAAGAATTTAGGTTTTTAATCAGCTGACCTTAAAATAGGGAGATTTTCCTGGAACATCTGTGTGGCCCCCATGTAATCAGGAGAGTCCTAAAAAGTGAAAGAGGGAGACAGAGGAGAAGGCTGGAGTAATGTGAGGTGGGAAGAACTCACCCCACCATTTCTGGCTTTAAAGATGGAGACAGAGGTCAAGCCAAAGAATACAGCCAGCCACTAAAAGCAAGAAAATCAAAGAAAGGGATTCTCCTGTAGAGCCTCCAGCAAAGAATGCAGCCCTGTTGACACCTTTATTTCAGTCCAGTGAAACCCTAATTAGACTTCTGACCTATAGCATCGTAAGATAACAAACTTCTGTTGGTTGAAGCCACTGAGTTTGGGTAATCTGGTACAGCAGTAATAGAAAACTAATACATCTGTTAACTACCGTTCTCAAGTCATGTGTTTCTCAAAAAGAAAACTCCCTTAATCAAAGCCAGTCCTCAAGGCTGTGTTAAAAGTGTCGTGCTGCCGTTCATATGGAGACACGAGAGTAATGTTCTACTGCACTCCCCCCAAAAATACTGTGATTTAGAAATTATGAAGTTGCTACATCTAGGGATATCCTTTCTCTGAGTTCCCACATCTGGATGACCATGGCCCCAATCCCCCTTCCAAATAATACTTTGGCTATTCATGCATGATTTGAACTTGTCCAAAGTGCTGGTTTTAATGTTTAAGGCATGTCTCATTCTTTCTACATATTTTCCTGCCCAAAGAGGAGGTAATGGAAAGAAGGAAACATTGGACAGCATTTCTAGGACATCAGAGGGGTAACTTCCTCTGGCTGGGTGAAGCCTCACTCCACTTCCGCCCACTCATAGCCAGTGCCCTCCCACCCTTGTGATTTAGTGGTGATGGAGGCATGGGCTACGTAGCTATCTTTGTTTACATACAAAAACAAACTTGTTACATTTTTGGTGGGGAAGTGGGTATCTTTGTTTTCATGTGAAAACTAATTTGTACTGGTTTTTAAAGTCAGTAAAATAAGCATTTTAAAAGGGACTGTTAAAAATAGAATGTTTTCAGACTGGGTGTACTGATCATACCATGAAGCTTTGGGCCGTGGCCCGGGGCAGTGCAGGCTGCAGGACTGAATCATGTAAAGATCTCAGTAAGGACTCCGTTCTAAAATTCACTTGCCTCATTTACTGCCTTTTGCTCATTTACTTTGGGAGAGAGCCTGTAGCACCCAAGGGAAAGTTTACTGAGCCTCTGAGCTATATTGTGAGCCTTTGCCAGTATGCCATTTTAAACACAGCATAGACCAACAGAGTAAATGAGGACCCAAGGAATCTGTTATTTCTGGAAATGGATCTACAGCGAACCAGATGGCATTGTCCCCTGGAGGGGTTGGTGTTCATGTTTATGATATGACCCGTCTCTTGGTCTCTTAAGCTTCTGAGCCCTGGGCAGACAGTGTTTCCTCATTTCAATCAGAACTACATTTGCCTTCCAGGGACCAGCCCACCTAAAAGCCCACCAAGGAAGGCTTAATATTCTGTCCCCAGAAACATTCTTGTGTCCTTTCAAATTTAGAGAATGCTAAAGGCACAACACTTAGACTAAGCTAACTGGATTACGATGTCCATTTGCACTGGGGATGTTCTGACACAATTGGAGATCTAGAGTCAAGTAACTGGACCACTTTGAGGCTTCTAACATAATTGATCAAAGTGAAAGCTGTTTCCACTCAGCCCCTTTACTTTTCTGAGTTTATCTTCCAATCTCTTTGTCCCACAGTGACTTTCAAAGGAATTGCATGAGTTTGTCTAAATTTAGTGCGGCAAAAGGGATATCAAAATGCATCTTAATTTCTTGAGACAAAATAGCATCCAATTTCTATTTTTCAAAGTTATTCCATGTGAAAGTTGGGTTTACTTTAACTAGAGCCAGTATATGAAAACTGTATTGAAATAAAAGATAAAAGAGGGCCATTATTTACCTTTAAAAAAGAAGTTCAATAGCAAATAGACCGTCAGTTTAATTTGATTTGCTAAATTCCATTTATACCTGATATTTGAAGAGAAATACTTTTATGATAAACAAGATAGAGGGAGGTATTACCATTTACTGCTGGATTGCGAAGTTTAAGGATTTTACTCTGAAATCACAAAACTATTGAGTAAAAATTCTGGTTCCCAAAATGATGCGTAAACTGGAGCAGGTTACTTGAACTGCTTTTTCTCTAGTTTCTTTATTTATATATAAATAGAGGGAGTAAGAACAACTATCTTATAGGATTATCTATCTATCTATCTATCTATCTATCTATCTATCTATCTATATACACACAGCACTTGGTACACTGTCTAGCATAGAATAAGGGCAGTAAGTAACAGCTATCATCAATGTAGTTATCACTTAAAATAACAAAGAGTAGTTACGCACTTGATACTCTTAAGTTTCTGGGCAGGTTATTTGACTTGAGTTGAAGAAAGACTCCACTTCTGTACTGTAGCAATAGATAGTATTTCATTAACCTCAATTATGTGCAGTCATAAAAGATATATAATTATAAAAGTAATATATTTTACTTCATTTTTAGGTAACTGACTTAACCAAACTTTTCTGTGCACCAAATAATTATTGTGAAGCCAAAAAGTAAACATTAATAATCAGTGAACCAAGAAATGCTCTTTGGTCTCCCATTACTGCACATAAGTCTATTAAAGTTTTAACCTAAAATCTCATATCTATGTAAATTACTTAATTTCGCATTTTAAGTTGTAATACATGGCTATCACTTCAACAGAACACATTCTTTTAAGCATTTCATGGACATAAATTGCCTAAATGTGCAAATTCTTAGACATGAGGAATCAATTGGGATAATTTTAAATACTATAATCTTGATTTTGTTAAATCCTTTTACTCTTGATTTTATGTCTTCTTTTAGATTGAGAGATGCATTCCTAATCAGAGACACTATTACCATTTCTGTTATCTGGGGTTATTTTCAATCACTGCTACTTAATTCTAGTTCTCCCAGGGTTGGACAATGAGTGGCCGGCCACTCAGGCAATTGCCTTCCCCGTATATTACAGTTGGATCCAGCGATTTTAGCTCAGCTGGCAGGGTACTGGAGCTGCAGATGTCGTGGGCTTCAAAATTTTTAAAAAGGGGGTTGGCCTCTTAGTTCATGTAATGTAATTCCCCATTTGTTCTCAGTCTCCAAACAGGTAAATTGATTGAATTTGGATTTTCTTCTTTCTTGAGGTCTTGCATTTTTCTTTCTTTCTTCCTTTCTCCCTTCTTTTTCTACCACACATTCTTATAGATATTCAAAATACCTGAATGAATTTCAATTATCTCTGTGGCTTTATCTAACTTGCAGATACAACTCCACTCCAGGGTCATTTTGCTAACACAGTGGAGAGATTCAAAACACAGAATTTAGAAAACTAAAGAAACTGCAAAAGTTAGTAAATAAATGCCCAAATAAGCTTATTCATCCAAGTAATGAGGGGTGATAAAGGATTGTTTTAAAGCTCTTTGGCAGTAGCAACAGAAGAGAGACTTGATCATGAGTCTCTTAAGGATTGTTAAAGTTGTTTTTCCTGAAAATAGATATATTAAATGCAACTGCCAAAAAGAAAAGATAATTGAAACTGAATAGATATGTAGATACAAGGGTACACTTAACTTTTATAGGAATGCATATAAACATAGACATTATTACATGTCCATTAATGGGTTTCATAAAACTTGAAATGGAAGAATTGAAATCCAGTGATTAGTTCCCCACTGAATCTTTTTATTCATTTTTTATTCATTTATTCAATTAAGAAGTATTTTAAAGCCCCTTTTATGGACTAAGTATGGTATATTAATTGATTCTTACTCTTCCTTCTTCATCCTAAACCTATCAATTTAGAAAAGTTTATGCACTTATAAATCAGCAAGATGAGTAAGCTACAACCAGTTGTAGAATCATCAGTAAATGATCAAATATGTTGAAAAATATATTCTAAATAATATAATGAGGATCAAATCATTACATAATTTCTTTAAATGATTGTACTTGAAGGTTATCCATGTTTTACGTATTTCTGCATCTTTATATTAAAAGTAGACATACAAACCAACATACACACACACACACACACACACACACGTAGCGAGACTTTAAATTCAGCTTATTTATTAGTTTTAGACCTGTATCACTCAGATCATTACAGTTGTCACAACGTCTTATCTACCCTATGGCATAGATTATGGCAGCAAATTCATTGTGCTATGCAGAGACTACTGAGGTGAACAAGACACAATCTTTACTACGGGAGTTCTAGCTAGGAAGAAGGGCATGCAAACAATTATGAAACAGTTTGATGCTGTTACAGAGGTATGGACCATAAATAGCAGAGCCAAAGCTGGGTGTGATCAACCCCATTTAGGGTAAAGAGTGAATTTCCCAGAAGAAGAGCTGTTTAAATCCAGGATTAAAGCATCACCAAGAGCTCATCAAGTAATCAGTGGACAAATTGGAGAACCATATTCCAAACAGAAAAATACATATACAAAGCCACTGAGACATTCAACAAACACTTGCAGAGCTTGTGCCTTGTGTGTGGTAAGCTTACAATTGAGTGGGTGGAGGGGTGGGAGGGCATAAATAAATTAGTAAACTAATTAATTAAGGGTGATTTTCCATAGTGACAGATGCCAGAAACAAAGTAAAATAATGTAATTCAAAGTTGTATATGTATAGCTGATTCACTTTGTTATAAAGCAGAAACTAACACACCATTGTAAAGCAATTATACTCCAATAAAGATGTTAAAAAACACACACACACACACACAAAAAATATTGGAAATGTCTTTGAAAAGATTTGATAGATTGTAGATGCTCAATAAATATCTATAAACAACACTGAATTTAAAAATCTAAAAAAAAACAAAGTTACTTTGAGTACAGCCAGCATTCACTCCTGTGGTCAAGGAAAGCTTCTCTAATAAAGTGACAATTGAAACCTGCATAAATGGAAACCAGCCATGCATATGCAAGGAGGGAAAGCTACAGAAAGGTTCCAAGTGTAGAGTCCTTAAAGCAGAAACGAGCTTGCCTCATCTGAGGATCAGAAAGAAGGTCAGTTTGGTTGGAGTGATTTGAGTGGGAGAATGGAAAAAGGAGGGCAGAGAGTAGGCAAGAGTCAGATCATGTAGAGCCTTCTAGACCAAGGTATGGAGTATGGATTTTTTTTATTCCAGGTTCAGCCACTGGTGAACCATGCAAAGGACTGGCATGATAATTATGTTTTGGAAATTCACTTTAGGGGTCAGGTGGAGAATATAATTAGGAGGTGAGAAGGAAGAAAAAGAGGATCTTGCCTAGGGTCAGAAAAACATGATGGTGGTATGGTGGTTGGAGCTGGAGTGGTAGAGGCCAGAAGCATTTGGGGCACTTTAAGTACTTATTATGGCTGGATGTCTGTATATTAAATATATATAGGGAGCAAGATGGAGATTGGTTTGGATATTGGCAGGGTCTAGGTTATAAATTAATTTTTAATGGTATGAGTATTGAAATTTATTCTTTTGGCAATATGAAAACATAAAGTGTCTTAAGGAGAAAAGGATAGCACAGCATGATGAGATTTGGTTTTACAGCATCATTCAGGCTGCGCTGTAGAGAAAGAACTGTGAGGAGGGAGACTGGAGCCAGGGAGACCAGAGAGAAGCCTATGATGCTGATGCCTGAGAAATATTGAGAGTTTAAAGTAGGGCATATGTGGTAAGCATAAAGTAGAAGGGTTGGCTTTAAAGTAATAGGGAATCAATGTCAGTTGGTGAGTGATTGGATGCTGGGCATAAGGAAAAATAAGAACTCCATGACGGCACCTGGTATTTGTTCTGTTCTGTTTTGTTCTGTTTGTTAACAGAAGTGATTGGATGAGTGACAGCACAATTAAATAAGATTTAAAAACTCAGAAAGGGGCTCAGGTTTGAAGTGTTGATATGATGCGTTTGGGATCTCTTGGGATTTCCAAGGGGCGAAGTCCATCAGCCAGTAGAGGAGCAAGGAGACATAATTCAAGGCTGGGAATAAAGGATATTTCTAGATTTGAGAAGGAACTTGGGAACAAGCGCTCACCGTGGAAACGGAATGGAGCATATGGTAGTCTGGAGGGAGTCTATTCAGGTACCAAAATGTGAAGAATAGCTCACAACCCTGTAGAAATAAAAAGTATTATGAGGACATGCAGTGCATGAGTGTTTTTCCAGTACTTGGGCAAGAATTTAGGCAAGGCTGGAAAACCTAGATGAACCTTAAAAGTCAATAATTCAGAAAGTTTGGGAAGCATTGATCAAAACTTAGATTGTTCCAGTCAAGGATTCAGGTACAAAATACAAAAGGTTATCATACGTTGATATTGAGTCAACATCTTGTCCCATCCTGAAAGCTTTTGTATTGTTTATCTGCTTGAGGGAGGAAGCAGTACCTTGACATGACCAGGGCAAGCCCTCCCAGTGGACTGAATGGGAGGACCTGGTTAGCAGAGAGAGTAAAGGAATGAAGAAAGGCAGTTTCAGCAGTTCTACTTAGATTAATATTTATTTTGAGTGTGATCTCAGAATCATCTAAAACAGGATCACTAGGAATTCTGTTTAAAAAAAATAACATGCTCCTGAATCCTACCCAGATCTACTCAAAATCTCTAGGAATGGGGTTATATAGTTTCTTTGTAATCAAGTCATATATCTAGTACTCTCTAGAACCTGCTTTGAGTCTGCCCCCAATTTTTATAGATTAGCTCAAAATTATTCCCCAATCAAAAAATTGATTCCCCAAAGTCAAGTCTCCTGGCATCTGGAACAATTAACCTTTGGTAGATAAATGAGGTAAGTTAGCACAGCTTGGTCAGAGCAAGTCTGCTCAAACTAGTTACTAACTCACACCCAAAAACCAAAACTGCACTAGTAAACTCCAAACCCTAGATATCCTTTTATAAGAGAAGCACCGGAGGAAGGCTGTGAAGAAGTCTGTGCTGTTCCTTCTCCGCAGTTCTGCCACCCAAGCTGGTTACAGTGATTATATTTTGCTCATGAATTTTCCTTTGCTTTTGTCTGCATATTTTAAAAAAGCAGTATATTTATGGTACTAAATATAGTCTGCGGCAGCTATTGAGCACTTAATACATGGTAGCTGCTATCACTTCTTTCATATTATTGTTATTATTTGCATTTTTTTCTCTGGGGAAGTTGTAAAATTGGAATGTAATGTAAGAAACCTCTGAAATTGAAGTACCATACAAATAATAAATCATAATTATAATAGCAACTTCGTAAAAAAGCCCTCTTGATTATTCTTCCCTTTCTAAGAAAGGAAAGTATAGATAAAAGATTGTACAGGAACTGAAACATAATTTTCAAAAAGTGTATTAATTCAAAATATATTATTTGTTTTAACATGTGACCAGGGGATAAGTAGTCAAAGCAGGGCCTAGGAGATACCAGAACATTCCCTAAAGGGTCCCTATCCTCACATAGAAGCTGGGCGAAAAGAGGGGCAATTATATCACGAGGATGCCAAAATCAAGATTTGAAGAATGTTGACAGTGAAACGGTAATCTAGGCCTGGGGCTGCAGGGATGGTGCAGTTAATCAAATACATCAACTCATAAATTCTGATGTGTTCTGAGATTGCCGTCCCCTGAAGAGAAGTGTAATAAACCCGATGCAATGTGCCTTCCAGGAGCCATAATGTGGCTCTATTTAATAGAAAATCAGCTAGGAGGATATTTGCACTTGGATGGGATGGGGAAACTATGGGAAGAGATGGAGGGAAAGTGAAAATCCATAAATTGGATGAGTTATGGGGCCCCACTGGTGCATGAATGAAAAAGAACCAGGGCGCAGATGGGGAGATCTTACAAATAACTAATGTGCTTTAGTTAAACCTTTTTAGCTAAAAAAAAATCTCAGATCTGTCTTTTGGGGGGAAAGAGGGTTGGTGAGGTATCGTCTAAACAAAGCAGAGAGAAGAAAAACAGTGCCTTAAAGAATTAGAGAGGTTCTGTGACATATTAGTGAGGTGACTTTCTCACCATCATGGACCCATCATCTAGTTCGTTAATAAACGCCAAGTCAAATCTGACTTGATGCCTGCTTTTGTAAATAAAGTTTTATTGACACCAACCACTCTCATTCTTTGACTTATTGCCTACAGCTGCTTTCATATTACAGCTGCCAAGTTGAGTAGTTGCAACAGAGATAGTATGACTTGCAAAGCTTAAAATATTTATTATCTGGCACCTTACAGTAAAAGTTTTCTGACCCTGATCTTGTATAAAGCCTGCCATAGAGTAAGAGTTCAATAACTCTTTAATGGACCTGAAATGTATACTAGTTATATTCCTTGGGCAAGCTGATTAATCTCCCTGGAACTCAGTTTTCCTCAGTACTAAAATGGGCATAATGATACCAAACTTAGAAAACCTTTGTGTGTTATAGCATACTGTTTGGAATATGGTTTATGGATAAAAATAGTATTTCATTCTTCCTCCTCCTATTCCCTTCACTTAATGGTAGCAGGTGCTAGTTTAATCCAGAATAGTCGGTGGCATGCTAACTGGTAATTTTACAGCTTTCTAAATTCTCAGCCACACAGAAATAATTTACTCTCGCAACTGGATCAGCGGTTTATAATCATTTATGACTATCCTGAATCAAGATGTATTTTTTTCTTTTTCTTATCCTCTTTCTCTCCTTTTAAGCTAAATGTTTGTTTTCCCATACATCAAATAAGTCTTTTTATTTTCGTATTTACCACATGGAATCTAATTCATTTCATTTTTTCTGAAAGACACAATATCATCAAAACCTGTCATGTCTGGTTGCCTGGCTGTTGAAGCAATAGAAAAAAATAACAAAAGAGCATTTTTTTAAAGAAAATTCCCTCAACCTTTTATTTTTGGTGACCCCCTCAATCTGGTGAGAGAAGGAAAACTCTAGCTGGGTGAATACAGTAGACCCAGGCAGAGACCCCAGTGAGGTGTGTATAATGAAGGAACCAATCAAAAGGAAAGTCTCTTCTACCCTTTGATAAAGTCTATGGGCTAAAGGGGGACGTGCCCTCTGATGGCGGGGTTTGTTGGTGTGGCCCTCACCTCAGCTTTCTGAGAGGAGCCTGGCTTTCATCCTGTGCTAATCTTGAAGCAGGCCCTCTTCCTAGAAAGCTGCACTGAGGCACTCGTGAGCAATATTTTATCAACGACAGTGTAGATGGAATGGCTTTATATTCACCCCTCATCATGTTTCACTTGACAGAATGTTTCATTAGACACTTCTTTTCCTCTCAGACTCCTCAGACCCAGTCCCACAGGCCGGCGCCCGTTGCTAGTAAACCTTCCCCATGCACTGACTCTCCACCTCCTCAGCTGCTGTTTCCTATTCCCAAATCGACCTGGAACTCAGTGGTTCTTCATTTCTTTATAATATCTTGGTCCTCTGTCAGCTTCTAGCTCCCTGCCTGTTATCTCCAGTTTCTGGTTAGTACTATCTTAAGTAAGGATTCCATTGAGGGTGAAGATGTGGTTTTGCTGAGCAAACAAAAGACTGTCCCCTGATTTGGCTCCATCTTTCTAACAGAGTAATTCAGAGATATAAATAGCAGTGATAACAAAAGCTTTGTTCTTCTTTCCTGTCTCAAAGCCAGGCGGAGGCAGCTTTCTTAGGTTTTCTATTTCTGTTTCTCTTTTTTTCTTCCCAGAGGGGTGGATGGGGCTGGGAGGATTTCAAGACCCTCACACATATTTGATGTGGCTAAGACTTTAGCAGCATTTCAAGTTAAATGAGACAACCTTTACCCCAGAAAGCGGAACAACTCTTAAAAGCAACAGTAGAAATAAATTTGTAATTTTAACAGTTGTCACCGTTTATTGAGTCAAGAGATTTCTTCTAGTATATATATAGGAAGTGCTAATAAAATTACTTTTGAAAGACAATTATGGTTTATGTAAATATTTGCTCATTAGAATTAATCCAAATACTTGGAAAATTTTAGTGTTATATTGCAAAATGTAAATATTAATTGAACTACTGTGATTATGGACGGATTTACAGTATAACAAAACTAGCCTATCTTCATTTGAAACTCTGTGAGGTATGGACCATTGTGTTAAACAATGAACAGAAAATGAGAGCTGGACAATTAGGAAAGTAGGGCCAATGAAACAACATGTTGGCAGTATCGAAGGACAAACTCTAGCTATCCTCTAATAACAATTTTATATTTGGGGATTTATTGAGCCAGCAACCTGGGGTCCCTCCTCGGTGCCTCAGCACAAGTTGTTCTGGAAAGCAGGAGATTTCAAGTGTCCCCTCGAGCTGCCTTATTCCCCACAGGCTCCTGAGGATTCTGTTGTCAACCAACTGGGACAGGATTGAGACTCATCACCAAACACAGTGGCCAGCGTATAGTGGGTTCTCAATAAATATATTTTCCAAGGGAATAGGTAATACAAATATTCCAGATTGAAACCTTGAGGTCTTCTATTTCCATTGTGCAGTTGTACACACTTTTAAATGTTCAGTTGCATAGTCATTCAAATTTTCAGTTGAAGCCAAATGACCTAGGCTTAATCCCCAGCTCCAACATTTATTACTTTTTGTGGGAAAGTTGATTACCCACTTGTGCCTCAACTGACACATCTGTAAAATGGGAATAATAATAGTATCTAGGTCATTGGATTGTTGTGAGGATGCAATGAGGTGGTATGCGGTAAATGCTTAAAATAGTTCCGGGCCCATAGTAAGATCATAAACGTTGTCATTATGTCCTGTCTCTAACCCATGTTATGAAGGTATTAATCAGAATAGGATAGGCCATACTATACCCCAAATTAGCCCTGAAATTTCTTAAAGCAACAGAAGTTCAATTCTCATTCATGGCCCATATTCAGTGCTGGTCAGGGGGGATCTGAATTCCATACAGTCACCTGTCAACCCAGGCTGATGACTCTTTGTCCGCTTTGAAACAGCATAATCTAGAGCATCTGGCTTCTTCAGTCATCTAGACAAGAGTTTGCTGGAAAGTCTCACACCAGTAATGAAATACTTTGGCCTGGAAATAACAGGTCTTACTTCTGCTCACAGCTTGATGGCCAGAGTTAGTTGCATGCCGGCACCTCCTTGTCCAGGGCACCCTTATGAATATTCATTGAGCACGTTGGTCGACATCATTGCTTCAGTGAATAAACTCCCTATGTTAACTGTGTTTAGCTCTATTTATGATCTCTTAAGAATAGTGTCTTATTCATCTTTATATCTTCTACAAGGCCTAAATACTGTTCACAGCAGGTGCCCGTTAAGCGTTCATGAAAGAAAGAAGAGAGGAAGGAGTCATGCTAAATCTTTGAGAACTCAGCAACTGAAATAAGCTCTGTGCAATAGTCAGAAAATTAAAAAATAAAACAAAATAACAACAAGAGGAAAACTCTGGGCCTTACAGAAGAATTGACTGGTTTTATAAAATGGGTTCACCTTACCTAAACAGAAAACTCAGAGAGTGAATATTGTTAACCGTCGTTTGATGTGCTTGACTCAGGAATAAATCTGATGCATAAACCAAGATGCATCTATGAACAGATGAGAAGAGCAATGATATTTTTTTCTGCAGTTGAAGCTAAGGTTTCTCCTCTGAATATTCATAAATTTCAGATTAATGTTGTATAATTTTTCTTTCTGTTCTTGTTCAATTTCACTTAAGATTCTTTTGTTCCATAAATGGATTACCCTTCAAAACCTAAAATTGTCTCATACAGAAGCCTGAATTAGACATTATTTTTACTCTTCCCTTCTTACTTCTGTAAGAGAAAATGAGCAGAGACATGGAGTTGGGAAGAATTAAGTAGGAATTGAAATACTGGTCTAATATCAATCTCAGATATGTTAGCTGAGTTAGAGATCTCCTTACTCAAAAAGTAAAACCTGTTCAAAGTTAGAACCTAATCAAGATAAAATTATTTAGAATCTAGAATTTCTAATTCAACCTTATTTTGTCCCCCCTTATTTGTAAACTTGGAAAACTGTCATATTGTTACTGGAACACCTATTATCCAATAGAGTAGATAGAGGGAAAAAGGAAATTAAGAGTTATAAATCCTACTCTGTATGGATATGGTACATAAAGGCAGTTTAGCATATTGGTAGAAACAAAGCTTTTGATCTAAATTATCTGGGTTCATATTCCAATGTTCACACTTATTAGCAATGTTACCTTATGCAGCTTGCCTAACCTCTTTCTGCCTCAGTGTATTTATCTCTGAAATAGGGGAAACAGTAGTGCTTACCTCAGGGCTTAGTGATGGTTAAGTGTGTTATTATATGTCAAGTACTTATTTCAGTTTCTGGTACACAGTGATCAATAAGTGTTTGCTATGATTACTGGATGCTTAACCATGTGGTTTACGCAGATTACCACATTTTATCCCAGATCTTGGAGGCTGGGCATTTGACTCAAGGTCATACAGCTAAGAAGATGTGGCTGGCAAAATTAATACCCAACATCAGTTCCAAAGCCTTGGCTCTTTATAGTCTGCCAGGGACCTTGGCACTAATGAGAAGGGCAATAAGGAAGTCAGGAGTATTGGCTTCTGGGACCTTGATTATCTTTGTTTTATAATAAACCTTATTTTTAGAGTAGATTTAGGTTCACAGCAAAATTGAAGGGAATGTACAGAGAGTTCCCGTAGCTCCTTTACCCCCATGCGTGTACAACTTCCCCTTCTATCAACATACCCCACCAGAGTAGTAGGTTTGTTACAAGAGATGAACCTGCATTGATACATTCTTATCACCCAAAGCCCATAGGATACATTATGATTCACTCTAGATAGTGTACATTCTATGGATTTGGACAAATGTCTAATGACAGGTATCCATCATTATGGTATCATACAGAGTATTTTCACTGCCCTAAAAGTCCTCTGTGTTCTACCTATTCATCTCCCACCCCCAGCAACCGCTGACAACCACTCATCTTTTTATTGTCTTTTTTTTTACTGTCTAGTTTTGTCTTTTCCAGAATATCGTATAGTTGGAATCATATACAGTAGTAGCCTTTTCAAGTTGGCTTATTTCACTTAGTAATATGCATTTTAATTTCTTTCATGTGTTTCTGTGGTATAAAATAACTCATTTCTTTTTAACACTGAAAATATTCCGTTGTCTAAATGTATCAGTCTATTTATCCATTCATCTATTGAAGGACATCTTGGTTGCTTCCAAATCTGGGCAACTATGAATAAAGCTGATACAAACATTCACGTGCAGGTTTATGTGCAGGTGGACATAAGTTTTCAATTCACTGGATTGTATGGTAAAAGTATGTTTAGTTTTGTAAGTAACCTCCAAATTGTCTTCCAAAATGGCTGTTCCAATTTGCATTCCCACCAGCAAAATGGGCTGTTCCAATTTGCATTCCCGCCAACAATGAATGTGAGTTTCTTTTGTTCCACATCCTTGCCGGTATTTGGTGTGTCAGTGTTGTAGATTTTGACTGTTCTAACTGATGTGTAGTAGTATCTCATTTTTGTTTTAATGAGTAATTCCCTAATGACATATGATATCAGACATCTTTTCATATGCCTGTTTGCCTTTCATTATTCTAAAATTCTACTTCCCAGCCTTTGTGGAGACTGTTCTTTTGTGGGACGGTTGCAAATTTTTGTGACTTACTGGCATTTATTTTTCTTTCGTGACAGTACTGTGAAAATTTTTTTGGGGAAACATCCCTTCTCAACTCTCGGACGCCAGGTGTCAGATGGAGTTGATTACATCTCTTCCCTTATTCTGGGAGGGAGCAAAAACGTGAAGCCTGGCCAATCTGAGGATTGAATCCTCTGATCACAGTAATGGCTTCAGGAATAGGCACTTGACTCTTGCAGTCAATGACATATGATGAAACTTACATTCATGCTGTCAGGAAAGCAGGTTCTCTTTTCTGCTGAACTTGAACTGGGAGAATATAAGTTTAAAGCTGCCACAGTTAACTTGCCACCAAGAGGTGAGAGGGAGAAAAATACTTGGAGCTCATTTATTCCAGCTGTGGCATTTGACAAGTTTATCGAATAGTTTATGGTACTTTAAGTCTCATTATTGCCTTGATTCTTAACGTTTTGTTTACAACCTATCTTCCCATCCAAGTACACTTCCCAAACCAGTGAACTATACAAGATTTAACCAATCATTTTATTTTCTATTTAGGTAGCCAGTCTGTTACTATGATGTGTAACTAAAGACATCTGCTGAAACACGTGTGAAATATCACATTTCAGCTTGTCTATTTTAGAGAACTAGTCTCTTAGAAGAAATCTGACAGTTGCCACACTTGCTGAATAGAAAAATATTCACTGTGGAGCTCTTGACCAAAAACAATGGACTCCAATTTTTGCATTACTATAGAGATATTTTTTTGCATTCAGACTTTGATTTTATTCCAGTTGCCCAACTGGTGAGGTAGTTTTAAAAGTGATAAGCCCTGAAGGAGATAGCTAATGAGTGTTTTATTAGTAGAATACTAGACAAAAGTAAGCAGCCTTACTAATGCCATAGTTCTTGAGACTGAAAAAAGTGTCCTTAGTTTAGAACTTTATTAGCATAAACTCTCGCAGAGACATTCTGTCTGGACAGTTTCCTCCAGGTTATTCTCTTGGCTAAGAGGCAGCAAGCCTGGCTGGGGATGGAGGAGACAGACAGTTCTCATTTCGTTAGGTATTTATGCAGTGATTATCATGGTAGCAGCCAACTCATTACAAAACAGGGCATATCAAATTATTCTGAGTCAATGAGGCTCCAGTGACAAGATACTCCAGGGAGAAACTGGGAATAGGAAAAGAACTTTTAGATGAAAGCATTTATTGTCATTCTGAGGAAGAGGGAAGCCAAGAAGCCCCTTTTCATTTTCCCCAAAACCCAACCTGTACCCTATCTGAGTTCCCCAAAGATTCCATATTCTGCTACCAGGTGAGTTGAAAGAAAAATGAGCTTCTTTTTCATTAATAGTAAATAGTGTGCCAAGTGTATGTGATACTCATCAGGGAATGAAGTATTGAAATAGTGATCATGGTGATACTGTATAAAAGGATTTTACCAACCTATCCATTTGGACCCAGAATTCCACAGATTCTAAGGACACAAATTCACCATTTCCATTGTAACTGCCTTTCAGTTAAAGAGAATCTCATGGCTTTTACCGCATAGTTCATGCCAAAGCCATTTGTGAGTGGTGATTCAGTCAGATTGATAAGGATATGTAGCATTTATCTCCTCAAATTGGCCCTTTTTCTTTCATATATCAAGTTAGTAATTCTCAACACTAGTCACCCATTAGAATTGGTTTGCAACCAGGACATCGGTATTGTTTTAAAAGCTCTCCATGGGATACTAGTAGCATCTAACATTGAGCACTACTAATCTATAGGCACTCTACCTATAGCACTAGTCCATAATATTGAACATGTACTGTTAGTTTTACTGATCGATTTTCAGAGTTATCAGTGCAATCACTATACTGTGGGCAACTTCTTGCAACTATGATTTATGCTTCAATTCAAGATCAAGATATCTTATCACTCACTGGCTGATCTCAGTGAGACACGTAAGCCACATGGCAGGTTCGTGATCATACATGTCGTTATTCTGAAACTATACTTGTAATATATACACTGAGAGGTAAGCTGCCATGGAAGCTTTATAGCTTACAGTCTGCAGAATGCTTAAGTCTGAATGTTATTGATGACAAAATTCTCTTAATTAAAGGAAGCATTGAGATATATATATTCTTAAAATAGTAAACCTGTCCAAATATGAGAGCTTGCTTCATAAGTCAGAACTAGGGGAGCAAAAACAAATTTGGAAGTGGGAACATAATGAAGACCTAGACATGAATATAATTCCAGCGAGGAACCATGAGACTATAAACTGTTTACCATTTATGAGGAGCTGTCAGGTAGATCAGACTGTAAATTTAGAAACTTAGTTTAAAAAGCACAAAGTGTTGTGTAGGTAAAAATGCACTGAAGAGTTTTTAAAGTATATTAGTGAAAGCAATCTACTTGTTATAAATATTGTCTTGGCCTAGAGACACTTAGAATTGTGCATTTGTGTTCTAAGGTACTACAACCTCTAAGTGTGATAAAAAGAGATCAGGTGTTGGACTTCCCTGGTGGTGCAGTGGTTAAGAATCTGCCTGCTAATGCAGGAGACATAGGTTCGAGCCCTGGTCCAGGAAGATCCCACATGCCGTGGAGCAACTAAGCCCGTGTGCCACAACTACTGAGCCTGTGTGCCTAGAGCCCGCGAGCCACAACTACTGAGCCCACGTGCTGCAACTACTGAAGCCTACGTGCCGCAATAAGAGAAGCCACCACAGTGAGAAGCCTGTGCACTGCAACGAAGAGTAGCCCCACTCGCCGCAACTAGAGAAAGCCCACACACAGTAATGAAGACCCGCCACGGCCAAAAATAAATAAATAAATAAATTTATTTTTAAAAAAAAAGATCAGGCGTAATTATAGGCCTGTGACCTTAGGCATTTTCAAGCCCAAATCTTCATAAAATGTAGGTATGTCTTTTGTAACATTGAAAAACTAGCTAACCAGCCTCTAAATAGAAAAGAAGAGGAAGAAGAACTCTAAATGTTAAGACCTCACTGTGACCTTATAAAGCCCAGTCAGGTGGGACAAATAAGGAATTCTGTGCAATATACATGGATCAGGAACCTACAAGGTTCCTTGCATATAACCGGATGTCATAATGTTGATGTACTCAACTTGAGGAAGCCACCCAACATTGTCACATCTGGTGCAGCTTATTTCTTTACCAGTATCCAGCCAGACTTATACACATAATTAATTCCCTCTAATATTTGCATATTTATGATGTTCTATAATTGTAAATTATTTTATGTGAATGTGGTCCCGATTTCCAATTAAATGCTAAGCACCACAGGAGCAGAAATGGTACACTCTCTTGTTCTAATTACTCTCCTTTCCTCATCTCCAAATAATTGGCACCTGTAATTGTGATTGACTTGCCTTTTAATTCTGTTTATGGTTATTTCTTATGAGCAGATATTTTTTGTGCAGACACTCTTATTGATTTGTTGTCCCTTGTGATTTCTTCCATTACTTTTAGGCTTAGGCAGCATTTTTCCTTCCTGAGATCACATAAAATATTCACCCATATTTTGTGCTGTTCTAATTGACTGATTGATTGATTGCATTTTGCTGTTCCTCTTTCTCCTTTATTCTCCTGCCCTCCTCATTATAATCTCTAATGCTGGTTTGCATTTACTAAAACCTCACTCTCTGCCAGATATGGCCCTAAGCATTTTGTGTCTTGCATAGTCTGCTCACCAACCCTGTAGGTTGATACTAGTATTGTTCTAATAAAGGTTAAACTTTGCTCAAGGTCATGAAGTAATCAATCATGTTTTCCAACCCAAAGCCTTTGCTCATAACTGTTATGCTATCTTTTATTTGTTTTTTTTTTTACTGTTGTCGATTGAATTATCTTGCAACCTTGACTGATAGCTCATTTAAAAGATACTGAATTGCTTTATCCCACATCTCTAAAATAGTATCCTAACGTCCCGACACATGGTGTAGTTGTGAGGATTCCAGAGTCAGTACACATACAGCACAGAACACAGCTTCATTCGCAGAACAAATGTAACTGCCTTTGTCCCTTCACATCGTTCCTGTGGAGTTACTTTAGATTGTAAGAAACTTGGCATCATGTCTTTCAGGTTACTTGTGTTATATCCCTTTCAACTGGTCTACAAGCCTCATTTCCTATCCTCCAACAGAGCACACACATATAGGCCCCCAAATATACTAAGTCAGCAAATTGTTGGCTGATAGATTTTTTAAAGTTTTTCTGAACACAAATGCTTCCTATTTTTCCTTGACACCACTAGAAAAAATGATTCTTCAGCTAGGAAGAACAGCCTCAGTCACGGCTCACTCAGTGACAATTCCTTGCATTATTTCTCTTTTTGTTGACATGGTATTAGTGCTGCTATGGAACAAGAGTTTTCAAAATCTCCATGATTCGGAGAATTGGACAAATTGCCCTATTGCAGGTCTTGGCATAGTTCCACTGAAGGGCATGTGTCTGTCTTTATGTGTCAAGAAAAAAAAATCCTCTTCAGCCAGGCTTGGAAACTTTCACCAGCTGGTTGGAGTGTGTTGCCGGGCAGTGGGGAGAGTGGGAAATGTGACCTGGCATGGAGATTGGTGCAGATCTGTGTGCTGAAGGGGAACAGCAGGGGAATGTAGTGAATCATTTTATGAGGACGAGGTTAGCTGTGTTTGTGCCAGTTCTGGAGACCATACTGTCAAGAGTGCTACAGACAGCAGCCTCTGAATCGAGAATTCTAATTAAGGTTAAGAAATGAACAGAACACTGACAGATTGTCAGCACACAAGCCTGGTGCCCAGACCACAAAACCACCGGAGGCTCCCACTCTGTCTTTGCCCTTTGATAGACAATAAGTGCATCACATTTTTAATTCCTGCAATTTTAGGGTAAAGTTAACCAGCATGGGCATTCAGCCTAGCAGTGGCTACATAAGTTAAAAATTCTGTTCTTGAATATATAGTTCCAGTGTGTTTATACACTCACTTTGTTCCTTGCCCCAGTGCCTATGGAGTAGCAGGACTTTTTTTTTCACTTTATAAAAACAGCAAAAATGATTTAAATTGCAAGATGAACATATGCAGTGCAGCATTTTAGAGAGGAATAAAGAGGTGTTGGAAAGTGATTGGACATGTCTGCTCAGAACTCTTGGGCGGTTATAATATGGAGATTTCAATGAAACTCGTGTGTTTTCCTTCCTATACCTCTCATTTCACTGGCCATCCCATGCAACCACGAGATTGTCTCTTTGAAGAGAAACTAAGAAACTCCCTAGCCGTGGATCGTTGTCTCTTCCCTCCCCATCCCAAACACCAAAAATTTTTTTCTGACTTGTGAGTCAGTTCTTTCAATAATTTCTTTCTTGCTAGATCCTTAAACAGAAGTGAAAATTATTAATTGTGCCTGCATGTTTGCTTTGCTAGAAGAGTTATAATTATACCTTTTTCAATGAAATAGAAAATTGAAGATTCAGCTTTGTTATAAGCCTGTTCCTTATAATAAAGATGAACTCAAGGATGAGGTGTTGGATTCAGGAATTCCTAGAATACAAACAACCATGAACAAAATTATTGAGAGCTCCATTCAAAAGAAGCCAAAATACCTAAGTTCTTCTTTTTGCCTATTAGTGATTACCAACCCTAACAAAGGTATCTGGGCCTTTTAAAATTCCAGTCAATTTATCAAACAATCAATCAATATTATCTCCCTTTGTCTAAGGAAAACCAGTGAAACTAAGGTGAAAAATTAAAAGAAAAAGTCAACATATATTACAGTAGAATACAGTACATGACCACAGTGGTTCTGAGCTGAGCAATATTCAGTAGGGTAGTCGGATAATTTCTTTCCTTTACTGAATACTATTTCTCTTTATGTAGCTTAAAATGTTATGATCTGATGTTGAGGTGAGGATAGAGGCCAATTTTCTTTGTAAGTGTAGCTTTACTGATGGAGTAGTCCAAACATGTTATGAAGTTCCCTTCTCTACAAAACACAAACTAATAACATCACTAGATGCATTGAAGACAGCCATAACCTATTGAGATTACATATTAGTGGAACTTGAAAGCTATGACAGACCATGTAATTTAAGGTTGTTTTGAATTTATGTGTCTCTGTGTAATACAAGTTGACTCTATGGTCAAATAAATTCTCTACACCTTTTCTACTCTCTTCCATCTCTTATCTTCCATCCCTCTTTTTATTCCTTCTTTTTTTTTTCTTTCCTTTCTTCCTTCCTTAATATGGAATGTTTGTCAACAGGACCAGCTTCATGGGTGTGCAGTCTGTGTCCAAGCTGAGAAGGGGCTGGTACTTGTTTTAATGCCCTGCTGTCACTCTCTGGAAATTATTAATGGTTTTTAAACAAGGTACTGTGCAATTTCATTCTGTCATGGGCCCAGCAAGTTCTGTAGCTATTTCTGCTTACCAAATCAAGTCTGAGCCATTTTATTGACAAACAATTGTTTGCTTGATAGCCATTCCTTTTCTCCCTCTCCATCCCTCACTGAAACACTTCAGAACTTGTCCCTTTCCAGCTAGATCGAGTGGGGTCCCAGCTGACTGCAGTCACTCCCCCTTTAACTCATTTGGCACATGGGACCTGAGGAAATCCTTAATATACCTTTTTCATCACTTTCATACTCAAAAAATCTCAACAATATTGTGTTTAAATTTTGCCTGATCTGCAAACAGTAATCTGTTCCTACCTTCTGATTAATCCTTTCTGAATTCCTGCTGCTCCCCCAAGTTTTCTCTTTAATTTGTGTAGCATTATCCATTCACTAAAACGTGTGTACGTTATAAAATGTCTTACATGTTTTAGCATCTTTAGGAGATCAATTTATTAATTCAATTCTTCAACTATTTAACAAATATTTACTAAACGTGCAGTCATTGACAAGCACTATGCTAGAAATAGTAGCAATGAAATGAGAGTAAAACATCCTTGGCCCCATCCTCATGTAATTCACAGTTCAGAATAGGATAGAGATATTTAATAAGTAATTACCTTCTTGTTAAAGAAATCTTGAAGAAAGATAATTAGGAATTATGGAAGAGAATTAAAGGGAACATAACTTGCCTTCTGTCCTTTGATGATTAAAACCTCATACATAGTTCAAAATCCAGATAAATGGCCATTCTAACATGTAGCTTCTTGTTACTTATCTCCCTTGCTTATAGTATTTACAGTCTGCTTATCGAGTTCAACTCTTTTTCATTAATATTTTATTTCTTGTTTCCCCAATTATACTGTGGTCTAGACTATGCCTCATGTGCTTCTTTGTCCTTCAAGACTCAGTTCAGCTATTACCTTATCTAGAACCCTTGCCTAACTTTCCTTACAAGCCTGAATGCTATATATATATATATATATATATATATATATATATATATGTGTGTGTATATATATATATATATGTATGTATATGTATCTCCTCTCCTTTGTGCATTAATTCTATTAGAGACCATTTTTTATCTCATTCTCAGTACTAACATAGCACTAGACCCAACAGCTCTGAATGAATGAAGAGATGCTCAACAGCTTCTGCATGGATGAAAAAATGATTAGTTCTATTAAGTCTGCTAATCTCATGAATTTAAAAGTTCAGGAATATTCCAAATTATGATTGCAGAATCCTGATATTACAGGGATCTATTTCTATAATGTACAAACAAAGAGTAAGAATATTCACATAAGTACAAAACCTCATTCTTGGCTGAATATTCGACAGTATTTCCTAGAGACAAGGTAGATTTCAATGATGATTGGTGCATAATGAATTTTTCTTATTTTTTTCATTACCAGATCACTGTTCTAGAGTACCTCTGCTAATGCCCCCTTTTTAAAAAATATTTATGTATTTTATTTATTTATTTTGGCTACGCCAGGTCTAAGTTGCGGCACTCGGGATGTTCGATGTGGCATGCGGACTTCTTAGTTGCAGCATGCGAACTCTTAGTTGCGGCATGCATGTGGGATTTAGTTCCCGGACCAGGGATCAAACCTGGGTCCCCTGCAGTGGGAGCGCGGAGTCTTACCCGCTGGACCACCAGGGACGTCCCTGCTAATGCCCCTTTGGTAGGTGGCTGCATTTAAGATCACAGCTCCCTGTAAGTAAAGATATAAAAATTAAAAGTATCCTCCATATTCGAAAGCTAGGTAATTCAGTGTCTTATATAGGGCTTGAGATACTTAGGATTCTGATTCTGCCCTACCAGGGTTGGCCTTATATACCATGGAATATCAAAGAAAAAGGAGACAAAACCCTAATGCCCAATCAGCCTCAGAATTTTTCCTCTTCCCTCTTTGGTTTGAGAGTTGCCGTGATAAAGAGAGGAGGGCAGATCAGAGACAAGTTATTGGAGATTAAATGTTTTTTAGAGACTTTCCCTCACCATGCCAGCCTTTGATTTGGCAATTACCTGCCACGCATAGCATGGTAGATACACATGGTCGATAAATATGGCTCCTGGGAGTGTGGTATAGAGAAAGGGTTCCCGATTTCCTTAAAATTAAGTAGATACGCAGTAAATTTTTTTCATTGGTAGAGACTAGCAATTATCTACATAAAATTTATTTTGTATCCTTTTCTTTTTATATCTGAAAATAGAAATAATGTTGATAGTTTTTGCTTGTCAGTGAGGAGAACTCTTAGCTAAGATATACTAGCTATCTTTAAATATTTAAGGGCTGTCACAAGGAACAGTTATTTGACTTATACAATTTGACCTCAAAAGGGAAAACTGAGATCAATGGATAGGAAAAACAGGAAACTAGATTTCAGTAAAAAAAATGACATTTTAGTAGTCAAGCCCACAAAAATGGAATGTAGCTGATTGACAAAGTAGTGAGTTGCCTCATACTTAAAGGTGTCAAATATTGGTTATGTGAACTTTTAATTGCGTTAGATGAATACTCTTTGGGAAAGACATGTGTTTTTACTATTTGCTAACATTCCCACGTACCCTGATACATAATGGTTTCTGTACAATTTCTCCAATTAGTGAGGTAGTTGTTTCTGTGAGCATGCCAAGCAGAATGGTACTCTAGATCATTCCTGAGCTAGTTAATACTAGACCTGGAGCAAGATAGCTTTGTCTTAGTACAGATTACATGTAATGGTTTGGAAAACTCTGACAGAGTATGCACTCAATACATGTTAACCATTATTACTGTTGTGGTTTTTTGTTGTTGTTGTTGTTATTTTTTAGGGAAGACATTGCTTCCCAAAGGTCTCACTCTCTGGTTCCTCAGCTGGGTCTGCTGCTGCCACTGAGGACAAGTCAGTGTCTTTCTAGCCCCCAAATTGACACCTGGATGTAGGAATGAGGTGGAATGATGTAAAACAAGGGAGATTGGTTGATGTTAAAAGTACACTCTTTGGTTTATGTGTGTTTTTATGTCGCATTTATGTTTCTTCTGATAGCCCCGTGAGATAGGTTAGGAATTATCATCCTATTTTGATATGAGAAAACTGAGAGTCAGAATGGTTTTATGGAATTTACAAGGTCACTCATAACCAATAGTGCAAGGTTTTAAAGTCCTTATACTTAGTTGGTGAATCCAAGGCTTGTTCTAAAATTTAACAGTCTGTGTAGCAAGAAGACAAACGATGTTGTACCATCTTTAGTTGGAGTAAATGCCTTAATTGTTTAATGCAGATACAAAGCAATCCTTGCTGGGTGAAGGTTCTGACACCAATTCCAACATCCCCACGCATCCATTCAATTCTGTGACACCAGCTGGTGTCCTACAATTCAGCTCAATTCTGACACTGTCTACCTCAGGATATAGCATTAGATTCCACAGGTTAAGGGCTCAGTCCTACAACACTGCCCTCCCCCTCCCCCATTCAGACACCAATTGAAAGTCCAGATTGTCACCTGTGCCTCTGACCAACCAGCTATAGATTGGTTCCAACAACCTCCTCCTTGGGTTTCGTTAATTTGCTAGAGCAACTCACAGAACACAGAGAAACATTTTACTTACTAGATCACCAGTTTATTTTTTTATTTTTATTTTTTTTAACATCTTTATTGGAGTATAATTGCTTTACAATGGTGTGTTAGTTTCTGCTTTATAACAAAGTGAATCAGTTATACGTATACATATGTTCCCGTATCTCTTCCCTTTTGCATCTCCCTCCCTCCCACCCTCGCTATCCCAGCCCTCTAGGTGGTCACAAAGCACAGAGCTGATCTCCCTGTGCTATGCGGCTGCTTCCCACTAGCTATCTATTTTACGTTTGGTAGTGTATATATGTCCATGCCACTCTCTCGCTTCACCAGTTTATTATAAAAAGATATAACTCAGGAAGAACCAGATAGAAGAGGTGTATAAGGCAAAGTATGTGAGAAGGGGCGTGGAGCTTCAGTGCTTTTCCAGCGCGCCACTCTGCCTCAGCCTTCGTGTGCTCACCAACCCAGAAGCTCTCCGAACCTTGTCCTTTTGGCTTTTTATGGAGACTTCATTACATAGTCATGATAGATTAAATCAGTGGGCACTGGTGATTAAATCAACTTCCATCCCCTCTCCCCTCTTCAAAGTCAGGGGGATGAAATTGAAATTTCCAGCCCTCTAATCATGCGGTTTGTTCTCCTGGCAACCAGCCCCCATCCTTAGGTGCAGTCCCCAAATAACCTCATTAACATAACAAAAGATACCTTTATTGCTCGCTCCATTTGGGAAATTCCAAGGGTTTTAGGCACTCTGTTCCAGAAATGGGAAGGAAGACCAACTATATATGTCTTTTTTGTAAATCACAATATCATAGTAGGTAATAATTTCAACTTGAGGACAAGGATACTTTTGTTGATAACTGAATACAGTTTGACTCCTGACTAGTGAGAATAAGACTACAGCTTTTGCTTTTTGTTGTAAATGACGCTAAACCTACCTCATGGGAGCTACTACTTTAAAATAATGAGGCTGAGACTTGATGGCTTATACCAATTAAAAAATAGCTTGAATTCTAAATACCACACACATAAATGATGGTTACTTGTTTTCTATACTAAGGAAGAATCCAAGGATTATTTTAATATCGGGAGAACTACATTTTTATTAATGGACTTGGAAGCTAAATATATTTTTCTCTTCAGTTATAAAGAAATGTTACCAAAGTGGCTAATGCTTCAGGCTCCATATTATCAGGTTTTTTTTAGCCTTCTCTCTATTCTCTGTGAAGAGTTTCCAGTAAGTTGATCAGTATCAAAGGAGAGATCTCATATCTTGAAGCTTTTCTTTTTAGAGGCCATTCAATTAGTTCCTGTCACACCTTCTTCAGACTTGTTTTTTTAATCTCTCCCTATCAGTTTCATGATCTCAATGCCCTTTCTAACTCTTATCACATACTCAGCCAAAGTGAGACACCAGGAGAGGCAACAGCATGGAATGGTTTATGCATAGAGATTTTGGAACTCCTGTTTCCCCTCTTTTATTCATTTATTTATTCAACACATATTTTGATCACCTATAATGGGCCAGACACTGGATGTACAGAGATAAATAAAATCCACCATTCCTCTTCTCATGGAACAGATAGTCTAAAATGAATAAAGTCTTAAAATTACACAGATAAATATTAACATTTGGAAACGTGCTACAAATGAAAACTACAGGATGCTGCTAGAATAGGTCAAGTTCTTACTTTCCCCACCTTAGTCCCATGGTTTATACAAGGAAGACATTGATACTTACCTCATTGCAGAGACAGTTAAATGACACAAAGTAGATGAATGCTTAGTACAGTGTCACAAATGTGCATTATCTTTAATCAATACTATTGTTATTCATAAATTTAAAAAGCAGTTTCTCTTCTTCACCAAAAAGCTGGTGATTATCTTTTTAGGTAAATGTTAAATTTATCAATAAGTATTCATTGGTAATCATTTGATTAATTCATAATCATGGTTCATTGCAGTCTTTCAAACTGACATTCATTAGCCATATTTCTTTCTTAAGTGTCTCTTCCATTATCTCAAAGTTTTGCTTTCCCTCCAACACCCTCATTTCATAAAAATAGCAGTCAATAAATTAAGCTTCTTGAAAGTTCCTTTTGTGATTTCTGAAATAATGGACTTTATACACTAATACTTTTATTATATTTTATGGGAAACGCTTCCTGTAGTATATGCGTACTGATGAGTTTTCAAGTGTATTTTCCACTTTTCCTGACAACCTACCAGCATGGTGTTTAGAGAGCAAAGAGGAAGCTTCAGATCTGCTGGGATCAATGGTTCTCATTCTTGTGATGCAGTGAAATATAGTGCAGTTCCTTTCAATTGTTTCTATTTCATTTTGGTTGTGTAAGTATTATTTATTTTATTTTATGAGTAGTTTTTGTCTTGATAGTCAACTTTTATAGTAAAAATTTGTTTCATACGTAATTGGAATCATCTAAGAAAGCCCTGATTATTCTATTCATTCAGTGAAGCCTAGTGGATAAGATCTGCTCCTGGGTTAGGCAAGATCCTCCACTGACTTGGAGGTAAGCATGTAACATACCCTCTCCGAGGGTCAGTTTCCTCATCCCTCACGGGGAATGGAGATGGGAATAGCAACTACCTTGCAGCATTGTCATGAGAAGTGTGTCAGTTAATACGTGGAGAATACTTGCCTAGGGCCTGGTACATGGTAAGCACTCAGTGCACATTTGCTGTTACTGTTGTGTATTCCTGAAATATTTATGAAGCACCTATATTTGCCAAGTCCTGTGCTAAGTGTAAGGATTCACTATGTTAAGCAGTTTTTTCAATGGCTATTTCTACTCTTGAGCCACTTGCCTTCTCCAGCCTGGTTTGTTTTCTTCTTAAAAATGAAATAAAATGAAACCCAGTCAATCATAGGAAATGGTCAGGCTTGCTTGGAGAAAGTAATACATCTTGCTCTTCTACAAAAGTTCAAACTGTTCAATACATTATTTCATCTTCCCTTCAAATTTCTACCTCTCTCCCTAATCACTATCACGCTTTCTTTCCTCTTTTTAAATTTTATTTTGTTCTTTCCAACTTGTTATCCCTGTAAAGAAATTGACCTCTGAAGGCTGACAGCCCTACGACTGAATCTAGGATCTGCCTTTCACTAGTTGTGTGACCTGGAACAAGGTACAGTCTCTGAGCCTAAGCCTTGTTCTTTCTAAATTGAGCAGGTTGGCTAATTGGTTATTTTGAGGATCAGTAATAATGGTAGGTGCTCAATAAATAGTGTTTATTGTTAATTCAGGTAATTTACTGTCTAAATTATATAAATTGTCAATCACATTCTGCCTTGCCATTTTATTAAATCTCTTTGTGTGTTATATTGATTTGGATTTTAAGTTTCTGTTATGGCAGGTGAGTTCTTCATGACTAGAATGATTTGGGGTAAATGCATGGTATAATTCAGGCTGACGTGAGTCACCCTCTATGAATTAAACAAAACTTAAAAACGATTACATCTTTCAAAATTCATTTTATTTTTTAAAGGAAAACAAACTTTTTAGGCCTAACATCTAAACACTATAGGAGGAAAAGTATACTCATTTAACTTTTTTCTCACTGAAGTCTAAATGATAAGGGGGAAAGAAAATAAAAACTGAGAGGAAGATTTATCCTCCAACTGCCCACTAGCCATGGGCTAGGCAGATTGCTCAGTGGTAAATCCTTGTTTAATTGTTTGTATAAATCATATGTCAGTATCTTTCATTATAAGTCTAATGACTGGCCAGCTATCTGCCAGGCATCATGGATACTCTGGTGATATGAGGATGATTGAGACATATTTTGTGTTTGTAAATGGACAAATGGAGGAAAAGAATAGACATTTTACACCACAAAAATCATCTTACAACGAAATATTTGAGGAGCTCTTCAGTGTCATGATAGCACAATGTCTGTCTCTCTCAAGTCAAATCGTCCACTCATTTATTTCTTCCTCATTTCTTCCCTGCTTGGAACGCAGAAGAAATGGGTAAAATAAAAGCATTTTTGTAATGGGCTTTGTTCAGTGTTTTAGCCATGAACATTTATCTTTTATACATAAATTAATATTAGAATCACATTAAAATAGTACATAGTAATTTTTTTTAATAAATTTATTTATTGATTGATTGATTTTTGGGTGTGTTAGGTCTTCGTTTCTGTGCGAGGGCTTTCTCTAGTTGCGGCGAGCGGGGGCCACTCTTCATCGCGGTGTGCGGGCCTCTCACTATCGCGGCCTGTCCTGTTGCGTAGCACAGGCTCCAGACGCGCAGGCTCAGTAGTTGTGGCTCACGGGCCCAGTTGCTCCGCGGCATGTGGGATCTTCCCAGACCAGTGCTCGAACCCGTGTCCTCTGCATTGGCAGGCAGATTCTCAACCACTGCGCCACCAGGGAAGCCCAGTACATAGTAATTTTAAAAGCTGATGTTAAAATGGTTTCCTTAATATAATTTATTTTATAGAAGGCCAGGTATATATTCCTAGCATTGTACCAAGTAACTAGTTCCTATGATTATGACTATTCTCACCCTGAATAGCTACCAGTTATTGAGTACTTATTATATGTCAGATCCTGGCATAACTGTTTTATATATATTGCCTTATTTAAGCATCTCTTCTATCCTATAAAGTAGATGTTATTGTCCTTATTTTATCTATGAAGATACTGAGGCACAGAAAGCCTAAGTAATTTTCCAAAGTCACAAAGCTAGAAAATAGTTGGGTTGGCCTTTGAACCCAGACTTTT
The DNA here is from genome assembly GCF_965194825.1 of Balaenoptera physalus. Taxonomy (NCBI): domain Eukaryota; kingdom Metazoa; phylum Chordata; class Mammalia; order Artiodactyla; family Balaenopteridae; genus Balaenoptera; species Balaenoptera physalus. Next base: position 102,163,708 of record NC_138884.1, read on the forward strand.
ACACTTCACATTTATCAGATTCTAAAATCCTTGGCCCTGAATGCTGCTATACAGCCTTTAATGAATGTGCTTATAAATTGTTCACAGTGTTTGAGTTGTTTGTAAACTCAGTTTTTAAAGATGATAGATGTGCATTACAATTGACTTTTGGTTGTTCTGAGGGCAGTTTTTCTCCAAAGGGGAATGTCTTTAAAGGGGAAAACAAAATACCACAAGCATGTACATGAGTCTGATTTCACAGATGAGTTCTCTCTTCCTATTTAGAATTAGGGCAGTTACAGATTTTTATTTAAGGGCCTGATTTAAGACAATTCCTAGTGTTGTAAGTAATCATCAAAGTTACTCTGACTTCTCTGAAATTACAAAGAAGGAAAGACAATGAGGATCTTTGAAACTAAGAATACTGTGACCCGGGGAGGTATGCACATATTAATTTTAATGTATTTGATCCTCTTCTCATCCTTCCCCAAAGACCACCCTCGTCATGCCTGAGTGACTATCTCAGTGTGAAATGGAGACTTCTCAGTTATCTCAGGGGCATTATATTTTTATACCAGATGCCCTGTTTGCATTCTTTATAGCATGTATTCATGGTTTATTTACAAGGTAGGTACATGGATTTGTGTTGGAAATGTTTTCCTTTGAAAATGCATCTCCGTAGAGAAATATTTTCATCCAGCAAATGGAAAATCATTATTTTAATATTTACATAAAAATCCCAGGCAACAGAAATTTTCAAACTCCTATTTTTGTGCTGTTCTTGGTGCATAATATATTCAGCAATGATTAAATTATATTCATTTTTCTGTGGGGATGGAGTGGAAAGGGCAATGATATGGTACTGTTACCATTTGAGGTCTAAATTATATAAATTTCCATTAGTGAACCAGTACATTTAGGTAATAAAATCACCAGCTTATACAATCCTGAATCTTATTATACTCCAGTTCCCATCATATTAAACTACTTATCCCACTTCAAAAGTATAAAGGAGGCAGAATACATGGTATTCACTTTCTGGTCACGGGGTCATGAACATAGAGTGACCAAGGCTAGTTGCCACGTGGGTAGTAGAGCTCCCAAGTTTGGGTGTCGTCCTGTCCAGTGCTTCTCAGACATTTTTGATTATCACCTAGTAAGAAAATATGTTTCACTATAATCCAGCATATGTATGCACATACAGACATAGACAGACAGACAGACACGCACATGTACACACTAACTGTAATAAAAGTTTTCAGAAATAACCTTTATCCTTACTTTGCTCTGATAGTGTCTGGTCTATTCCATTCCATTCCATTCTAATTCCACTCCATTCTGTTCTGTTCTGTTGTTTCTTCTTGTATTTTTCAGTCTCATCCTGACTCATCATTAAATTGATTTCATGACCCATTAGTGGATCAGGAACTAAAGTTTGAAAAACACTATGTGTAAATAGTAGGTAATTCTAAGAGGTGAGTAAAGAAGAGAATGACATGATCACAAAAGTCTGGCCAAGTGTGTCAGATGGACAGACTGGGAGCCAGTTCTCCAGTAGAGATGATACGGGTCTGAGCCAACCAATATGAATAATAATGAGTCCACATTTATTGAACAATTTCTTGTTGAATGTCCTATGAAAAGCTTAGCTTTGAGTGCATTCTATCATTTCTACCATTTAAGCCCTTAAACAGCTACTTATATATGTAATAAGTATTATTTATTATCCCTGTTTTGCAGATGTAAGAGCTGAGACTTTGAAAATATTTGTTCTCAAGTTCATATAGTTTGTATTTGGCAAAACCAGAATTTGAACACAGATTTATATGATTTAGGCCCAAGCTCTCATACATTCCGTTCCTATCTCCTTTCCTCTCAAAAATATTTTGTAGTTTACTGTGCAAAGTTCAGTACGTTTTGTTATGGATCAATAACGTGCATCCAAAGAAATGTCTGCAGTCTCTTCCATATTTCTCAGGAGAGCGGGGGGCATGGAATTTTTCTAACAAGAAAGATATTTCGAACTTAGAATTGTGAATTAGTCAAGTTGTCAATTCCCTTGAAAATCACAAAATAAACCTCCTGCAGGTCTATTATTATGCCATTCTTTTACCAAGGTGCTTGCTTTTATTTGTTTAGAAATATAATGATGTTTCACTTAAACATTTCCAAAACAGATAATATTTTCTCTGCAGGTCTATACTTAATGTCATCATGCAGGGTGACAGAGTAAAATGCAGAAAATAAAATAAATTGAACATGCACTAGGGTTTCTAAATTGAGCTCTGGTTGAGTGTCAGTTCTCATGGATAAGCTCTCAGCACACTCACTGAACTTGGTCATTTGCTCTTGGAAGGGGTGACATGTCCTTACAAAAGCACAAATGTTACGAGCTTTCCTTTTCTCTCTCCTTCTTCACTGTGATACTCAGGAAAGGAAATCCAATTTCTGTGTTCCATATCTTTAATGGCCCCTCCTGACAGTGTATAAAGTACTTGCTGGCACTGTGGCTGAGTTGATTTTCTAGAGGAAAGGAAAGGCACGTTGGGAGTTCACCATCCTTTATAGAATAATATTCTTTAAATATGTACTTGGCAATTGCAAGATGATGAGTTTGGGGGAATGCTGAGAATGATCACTTTTAAACATTTGTTTATACTTTGCATAAGGCATTTTATGTAATTACCTAGAGGAAAGTGTCTATTCCATGCCACCCTAGGCTAAATTTCATTTTTATTTAGTAATATTTATTCATTTATCTTTTAAAAAATAATCTCTAGCTAATATTAAACATTCCCATCAAGGCATAATTCTTCATTTCATAGGGAACTACTTTATTCAATAAAGGCTGGTTTTAGAACAAGGCATTGAGAGTTAAATGTAGTCTTTGGTGGCTGTTAACGGTATAACCTTGGATGTGGTGTTTAAATTTTCTGAGCTGAAGTGTCTTTATGTGCAACATAGGGCAATAATACTTAAAGGCAGTACTTGTGGATGTGAAGTGAGATAAATAAGGCCAAAAAGAGTTCCTGGCTCAAGGTCAAGGCTCAATAAAGATTCATTCCCTTTTCTTTCTAAACATTGTGAACTTATGTATTGAGAACTCCTGTAGTTTTAAAGTTACCTAGATAAAATTCAGTGGTAAAAAGATATTGACAGTCTACCATACCAATAAAGATATTTTATTACAGCATAGATTTGGGCACTTGTTATTATAATTGGAAGTGTTATATTTAGTAGAAGTTGGGGTCAGTTGATAGTTCTTATTGTAAAACATAATGGTTCTCAACTTATCTAAGTGTTTCTGTATCAAAAGCTGGGTTTTATTGGATTGTGTCCAAGTTAACTAAAAATAAAATATTTTTCAAAAGTAATTTTCACTGTGCTATACATTCTTGTTCTACTACATGAGTCAGGATAGATGGAAACATTTAGTTAAATTAAATTTTTATCTCTAGGATGAAAGGCAGTTTATGGAGAATAATAACTAGAATGTCATTTTATTCAACATGCACTGAATTATCCATTGACTTTGAGAATATAGAAAGTATCAACAGAGTTTGCCCTCAATACAGTCCAAAGGTTTTCAGCAATGAAAAGCAGGGTGGTTGAGTGTAGTTGATTCTGGTAGGTTACTGCATCCAGAATTCTGAATGTGGAATTATGATAAAAAATAATCCATGGGAGGATAAACAAATGTATAAATGAATATATGTAATTCAATTAAAACAGAAATTAATAGGAATGAAGTCCCCATTCTTCAGGGATGAAGTCAATTTAACATGTCAACTTTTCTCCAAAGTAGTTTTCTTTCTTTTAGACACATCCACAGACTCATCTTGTACTTGTGTTATGTTCAGACAGCCCTGTGGCACAGTGTTTTTCTGGATTCTCAAAAAATATAAGACACTGTGTTCTGGCTGAATGCCGATGTGACCATGGCTTATGATGTGCCTAGGGAAGCTGTCATAAGTAGCAAAGCAGAGCACTGGATTTTCATGCTTCTTGGGTTTCCACCATATAAGAGACATTTTATGTGAAACAGCCTTTAATCAGTTGATCCCTTAGAATCTCTGATATAGAACTGTTTAAGTTGGAGAAGGAAGAAATAATACAAAAATGTAGACTTCTATGAGCAGAAACAAATGTTGATAAGTAGTAGCATTTATTTATTGACTCAGTAAGTCATTCTACAGAGCACCTGCAATATGCAAGCAGTAATATTCTCCAGTCAGTGTGCAAGGTAAACATACTTTAAGAAGGTGCAACATTACAGACAGAGGGACTGCCTCTGAATTAGTCTGGTGTGGGTTGTATCACCCCCATGCTGGAAAAGGTCACCATTTCTTTGGTTGAATACAAGGTGAAGTCAGTGGCTTGTCCTTGGGTGCCAAGAGGTAGGGGAAAATACACATGATTAAAGACTAGAATCATGCTCAGGACTGTAAGATGCTCACATTAAGGTCCCAAGAGTTGAGATGGGAAAGCAGCAGAGTCTCCTCCCTCTCTCTTTTCCACTTACCCTTGGTTATTCACCTAATGAGTAGAATGGTGTATTGAAGAATTTGCCATATATAAATCCTTTCATTTTGCTCTCTTACTTTCTGTCTCTTCCTCTTTTCTTTTTCTTTCTTTCCTCTTTGAGTCTCTCGCTCATATATATTACATATATATATGTAATTCAATTAAAACAAATTAATAGGCTGCATAGCAAGCAATTTGCAAATAAGATATAAATAAATAAGATTAAATCAATATTTAACATGGCACAAAGGAATCTGAATGGGAGCAAAGCATGCAAAGGATGCAAATGATATATATAAAATTGTATGACCCCAGATCATTAAGGGTCTTGAAATCTACACATGCTTTATGAATTGACATTTGAGAGAGATTACTGTGGCTCTCCTTCTTAGAGTCAAGGGTTTTCCAGACATGGCCCACTGTTTGGACTGAAGTCACAGGGTAGGGTCCAGCAAAGTACATTCAAGGAACAAGTAAACACCTTTTACCTAAAGGGGTTTTGTTAGTGTGTAATGCAGGTTATGACTAGAAGGATAAGTTGGCATTAGTTATGGTGTAGAATTTATAAAACTAAAGAAAATATAGGCAAAACCGTAGTAGGTATGTAGCTGATTAATTTTTTAATGAAATTAACCATAAAACTAATATTTTAGAGAAAAAAGCATGTTCAATAAATAATAAATTCTATTGCTATTATCAGAATCATTAAATGATAATGGAGCAATCATAAAGTAAAAATAAAATACAATAGTATTTTAATTAACCTAATTAAATCTTCAGTGGTTAAAACCTAGTGTTTCAAGTGAGTATAATCTCTGAAGGAATTAGCATAGTTAACATAAGATAATTATAATCATAACACTTCAACTGTTATTAATTCAAGGGTTAGAGAAAATGTATTATTGAAGAAAGTAATAATTTGATAAAATGAATAATCAAAAATAAGTAAATAACTTTGAAGTCTTCTAAAAATTTTTAAATTTTGGTAAATTACTAATCAGAGATTTATAATTCATCTCTGAGATATATTTCCAGAAACAACTTTGGGCAACATTTCAAATAATTCTAAGTGCATTAAGCAATTTTAGGACTTTGGTTTTTAGTCAGTGTGCAAGCCAGGTCTAATGTTTCTTCTTTGGTATTCAAAATTTTCCAAGGATTTTGCATTATTTTCAGTCAGAGGACATCCATAATCTAACACATTAGGCCAGTTCCTGTGAGAGATAAACTCAAAAATTTCAGTGGTTTAACCAAGTAGCAGTTTATTTTCTTGCTTATCTATAGACCAAAAGTTTACCCAGTTAAATAGCTCTCCTACAAGTGATGGCTCAGGAATTGCAGCTCTTTCTGTCTGTGGCTCCACCATCTTCAGAAAGTGATTGTCAAGGCCCTTCTACAGGTCACCTGCATTGGAAGATCTCAAGCAGGAGATTTTTATGAGCCTTTTTGAAAGTGGCATATGTCACCTCCATGCACATTCCCTTGGCCAGAATTCAGTAATGTGGCCACTTCTAGAAGTCTGGTGTACGCTAGACACCATGCACAGAAAGAAGGAAAGGGTGGCGTGGTGAAGAGATTGCCAGCGCCAGCTACTCATTCTGAGGAAGGAAAGGAGCTCAAGTACGTGAAACCTACATGTGCCAAGTGGGTGGGGGTGCTGATAAGCATGTTCGCTCACTTTACGTCACTTAATCTTCACCACAACCTTACAAAGTAGGCAACAGCCCAGGAAACTTCTTTGTGGCACTTATTTCAACATTTAAAAACAAGACTGTAGCTTGAGGTCTAACAGATCATTTCGTCTTGAGGTCTAGAAGCAGCATGGGCTCTGCAGCCCAACAGCCTTGATTTGCAGCCCAACTCCACAGTTTACTACTTATGTGACATTGGGTATATTAATTAACCTATTTGAGTTTTAATATTTTCATTGACAAACTTAGAATATTTATGTTCATTTTCCATTTTTCCTGGCACAGACTAAGTTCTCCATAAATAGAAGCTAGCATTTATTTTTTTAAACATTATATAACTTGTGGTATCTTTTGTATTATCAAAGCTACAGGTAATCATTCTATGATTAATTAATGAAATAAATAAGACTTGCTATAAACTATGATGCGAAGATTGTAATGTAAAATGTGCTTTAAGTATTTGACAATGAGCACGAGTACAGAACAATGAGTCTAGAGACTGTTTAAATGTAGTCCCTTTTGGAAATGACAAATTGTGTACATAATAGAAAAGTTAACTTATGGCTGAATAACTGCTAAGAAGTAAGTTGTAGAAAAAAAAAGGAAAGGAAAAAGAAAGCAAGGTATTGGACATTATTCTCTTTCAATAATCCGATTGTTTTTTGGGTATAAGAAACTACAGGGAGATATATTTTCCTTCTTAAGTTCTTGAAAATCTAACCTCTAATGTAGAAAGCATTGACTTTAATTCAAGACAGAATAAGTGATTTTGCCCTAAATTTCCTATCTCAAGACTTCCAAGTCATATTGGACTCTTAATTCAATAAGTATTAGATTTCTAACCTCTCATCTACTTTTTCATGTGACTCCTAATTCAAGCCCCATAGCTGTCTAACCATCACCTCCATGACTTACCTCCCTGCAGTCAGCTTGAGGGCAATACAAGCTCTACCACTGGTGCCAGACTAAGTGTAAAACATTTACTGATTATGCAGTGTTGATGAAAGTCTTATGTACAAAGGATAAGTGAAATTATTCTAGAAGATATGTAGACAGACTTTTTTAATTGTCATATTTAATGCCATACATTATATCATTCCATTAGTTCATGGATAGTGTTACTGAAAGCAAAGGTATATAAAGAGTGAATTGATAAAAAATAGATTTAAAGAAAGTTGTTAGGTTAATAATAGTAGAGATAATTCACAGAATTCTCAGAAATGACAAACATTTAAGGCAGAAATACTAAAAGTGTTGAAGTAAGGCAAACACAGGAAGAAGAGAATGGATAGACTGGGCATAAGGCTTCCTTCTGCTTTAAAGACACTTCTTTCTGATTCCACCCTGAAATCTAGTCTTATCTTCTGTTAGTCTCCATTTATTTTATTCAGTTCCTCAAGTATATATTCTGCCTTAGACTCCTGGTTCGAGTGTTCACCTTCAATAACTAAAGATAATCACTCTCCTTCAAATCTTGTTGCTTCTTTAATTTTTCAACTCCTGCTAGGATTACAGAATTTTATTTTATTTATAGCCCCATTTAAATTAAATTCTACCAAGTGTATAAGGATTCTGTTCCCTCAGAAGAGGAAAACCACCTTCTTTTCAAATGCCCATGAAACATTGACAAGACTGACCATTTTGAGACTTACCAAAAAACCTCAATAGATTATTTAAACATGTAAATAATGTAGACACCATTCTCTGGTCTGCATGTAATAAAGCTGGAAATTAAAAACAAAACTGGAAAGCAGAAAGCCAGTATAACCTAGAGATTTCAAAATCCTTTCTTAAAGACACATTGATCAAAATGGAAATGGAAACAAAATTGTAAAGTTCTAGCAAATCATAATTTTAAAGACACCAGATGAACATTTTCATCAAATCTAAGACAACATAAGTTGTGGTATGCATAGTTATTTTATGTTCATTAAGTTCATTAAGTTTCTGCCAATAAACCATGACAATTCTTTTTTTATGCCTTAGAATTTCTTCCACTGTACCGCCAACTACATTACTTAAGAGAGTGGTCCACAATTATCTGTAGAATTTTCTTCCAAGCCGTTGACATGTTTTAAAGTGCTGCTTTCTTGATCTTCTTAGAAAGTGTCCATAGAATATTTTCAATTGAAAAAATGAAGATATTCGAAACAGGAACTAAACTCACCTCTTATAGCACCAGTAATGCACATAACTCAACTGGAGTGATGCCAGTAGGAACAACATTCCAGAGGCTGTGCAGGCTCTGAGAATAGCAACTGTGTCAAAACTGCAGCCTGGCTGATACCCACTGGAATCTGATCAAAGTGGAGCTTAGTGTACTAATAGATGCAAATATTCATCCTTTGGTGACGGCATCTCTTGATTCTAAGAAGTGTTACAAGTTGAAATGACCTTAAAAAAAATGTGTCTCAGAATTGATGAGAATGAATTTAGATAGTATGGAGCCCAACTAAGGCACTGCACCATGAAAGTTCATAGGCTTAAATACTTAATTCATTTAATTTTTCACATTTAATTTAAGTATCTAGGTTCAAACTGTTAAAAAAAAAAAAAGAAACAAAAATGAATCTAAGAAAAGAAAAATGGGATTTAATAGAAAAAATCTGATATCAATGCTTTAGAAATCAGAAAAACAGAAGAACCAACATAAATATAAAAGATAATTCTTTGGGAAAAATAAGTATAAATACATATATCTAAACTACTTAAGGGAGAAAAGGGGGTGGCATGAAAACAGAAAATAAGAAATAATAAGGCAGAAATAGCAACAGATAAAGGAAATGAAAATAAATTTATTTTCCCTCAATAGTAAAGTAGGGATAATTAATTTATGCTAATCCATGGGACTTCAGTGGATTAGAGTTAATATATTTAAAGCTTCTGATCCTGTGCACACAGGAGGCATTCAGGTCATGGCAAATACTGCTGCTGCTGGTGATGTAAGTTCTGATGTTAGTATCACTATTATTGCTCCTACTGCTGCTGTACTTGTACTGCTAGTACCAATACTACTACTGACTGTTCCTAGTATTATTGCCCAACTAAACGGTGGTGATAATAATAACTTGTCCAGGATGCTCTTGGAACATCTGAGATGGACACCAAACCCAGCTGGAGAGGTCAGGGAAGATTAGCTGAAGAGAAGAGGACCAAACTGAACTTTGAAGTACTACTAAGAAATGGAGGAAAGGAAATGAGAAAAGAGAATGCACAAAGGCACATTAGGATGAGAAATCTTGGTGGACCCATACATTTTTCAGTATGTTGTTCTATAAGATATGCATGCAGGGTTAAAGGGAAGATGATAAGAAATGAAGTGAATGCATGAATTGGGATACATATATATATATATATATTAAGATGTTAAGACTGATTTTGGCACAGTTATTTTATTGTGGTTTTTCTTGGCTTATCTACATGATATCCTGTACAAAATTTTAAAATGATTTGCCCTGGATGTGTGCTTTAAATTTCTTTTGCCCTAGAGTTTGAATGCATAAATAAAAGAGACCATGGTGAATTTACTTTAAATTCTTCAGGCAGAACAAACCAAGGTTTGCTGATGTATCTAAAAAAAGAAAAAAATATAAGGATCAGATTTTGTTAAAATTAGAGATTCAAACTGGCCATAACACATCGTACCCCCAAAACACACACTTGCCAGAAATTTTCACAATTAGCAGACTCTTTTAGAAATAGATGAAGTTGTTTTAGAGTACAAGTACGTGCTTTTAAGTGAACTGGCTCTTTCAAAGAGAAGAATCTCCAGCAATCAAGATGTGAGTTATGGCAGTTTGTTCTAGTAATTATTAACTTAGGCAGTTCTAGATTAAAATTATCTTTCTACATCTTATTTTCTATATCTATACCATCTATGTATCTCTCTATGTATAAAATATATTTTAGAAAAATTAAATAAAGAGTTGTAATAAAGTCACAACTCTGACTCTTTATCAATAAAATAGTGCACCATACATATCCTGTAAGTTTGAGGTGATAGAGGTGTTAATGTAAGCAAAACACTTAGCAGAGTGCTAGATAGATGTTACTAGGATTCTTACAAGTGCTTCCCCTTTCCTAAGTCATTTTGCATTTGTGTGCAAACTCCCCAGTAAGTCTTAAACATTTCAGAATCTGCAAGCTCTGGATTTTCTTTCAGTGCAATTACCCTTCTTGTGCCCCTGAACACCTTCCAACTCTGGGCAATAAGTGGCCCTTCTGTAAGCCAGACGAGCTTTAATTTAACCCGCCTGCTCAGTGCACCCTTCCTCCCCCCGCCCCATTCTGCAGTGAAACCGATGGATGTGCACTTCTGCTGATCAGCTTGGCTTAACACTTGCATAATATCTTGGCAAGAAAACACCAGTGCACCTGCTGCTTATTTATGTGGAGGTTTTGTCTACTGTGTTTATACATGTAAGATGAAGAGCCAAGCCGTTAAGGCTTAGGAAATAGAGCAACTATCACCCATACGTTTGCATTTCTGAGTTCAGCTGTCCTTTCTTCCGAACAACTGCGATCAGGTCTGCATGGGTGTGTGAGCACACCCGTTGTAATTTGCACATATGTTAAAACAGCTGGGGCTACTGTCTCAGATGCATCCTCTGTGAACCTCTTCTTGCCCACTCCTGGCAGCCTCTCCTGTTTATTGACTTTATATTACCACATTCTCATCACCATCATTCAGCCTGTCATCTCAGAGGACTGTGACACACTTTAAAAAGTGAGAAGGACGGGAAGTAATACTCAGAGGGGATTATAAATGAGCTGAGCTAAGAACTTGGGAGAAATGGCTCAAGCTGCCAGGTGGTACTTGAGTCTTGGAATGACCTTGCTGATGAATATTTTGAAAGAATGTGTGAGTCTGGATGACTTTTCTGAGATGTCGTAGAGTGCAATGCCTCAGAGAAAGGGATTTGGAGTCAGACTTGCTTTTGAATCCAGGTTCAACATGACTTTGACCAAATAACTTATCATCTCTGATCTTCAGTTTCTTCTCACATAAAATTGAGGTCATAATACATATTCCATAGTGTTGTCTGGAGGGTTTGATGTGATGTAAGGGAAGTGCTCCATTCTTGCCAGAGAGTAAGTGCTGGATGAACAGTATAATAGTGATAATGTCAGTGATGATGATGATATTGTTAATAATAATAAAATGATAAGTTTGACTATTAGAAAAGTAAATCTATTTTATGAAGTTCTCTAATGCTACTAACCCGCTGACAGATATGCAGACCCATTCTCAAAAACGCTGAAGATTAAGCATGGTTTATTGGGTTATCTGTACTTCCCTTTTATTGGTGCCCCAAGCTATCTAGAATATGGTTCTAGGCTTTTATGCTCCCTTTTCAGTCTAAGTTCCTACTGCTCCCTTATACACACTTGTTACCCAAGTTAAATAGTCCACAAATAACTATTATCTGTTTTGCTCACTTTGCTATCTCCAGCACCTAAACTCATTCCTGACACATATCAGGAAATCAAAATCATTGACTGACCTTTCCATACCTTCCAGACTCTGCCTGTGCCCAGGCATTTCAAGTACCCTCTTTTCCCTACTTTTTTTTTTTTTTTTAATTTAATTAATTAATTTATTTATTATGGCTGTGTTGGGTCTTCGTTTCTGTGCGAGGGCTTTCTCCAGTTGCGGCGAGTGGGGGCCACTCTTCATCGCGGTGCGCGGGCCTCTCACTGTCGCGGCCTCTCTTGTTGAGGAGCACAGGCTCCAGATGCGCAGGCTCAGTAGTTGTGGCTCACGGGCCTAGTTGCTCCGCGGCATGTGGGATCTTCCCAGACCAGGGCTCGAACCCGTGTCCCCTGCATTGGCAGGCAGATTCTCAACCACTGCGCCACCAGGGAAGCCCTCCCTACTTTTTTTAATCAAAACATTTACATCTATGCGTCTGTTGCCTATTGACTCTTAGTTCCAAGCCACTCCCTTATCTACTGTTTTCTGAGAAGTTGGGATTAGAACTCCAAAAATTACATTTCCCAGACTCTATTAGCTGCCAATTTCTGGGTATTATTTTGCCAGTGGGAAGCACTGCCAGGGGACTGGAAAGGGACAGATTGGGAGAAGGACTCTTTTCTGGCTTCCAGGTTGGGTCCTGCTCTCCATTAGAAGCAGACAACTATGGCTCCAGCTTCCAACTAACGTGGAAACTTCCAGACCCAACTTTCCTCCACCTGCAGCAGGAGAAGTACCAGACAGCTACACACCAGTCCCTCCAACACCCAGCTATGCCCCTTTGGGTAGTCTGAGAACACACCCAGGCCCCCTCAGTGGTCCAGTGCCTGCAGGGCTGTGGCCCCCCTCCTCTGAGAGATCTGACCACCAACTGCAGGGGACCCATTCTTCCAGATTCTCTCTTTTTTTTCTGACAGCCTGAGGGATGGTAGCTGCTTCCTAAAGCAACCCATGTTGACCTCTGGGTTACACCAGCATGGTGTGAAAGACCTCATGGTCTTCTTTAGCCTCTCAGTACCTGAGTAACCAATGCCCAGTATTAAATCCCCTCTGTCTGAAACACTAGTCACGGCTTCTGTTTTCCTCACTGGACCCTGATGGATAGAACATCTTTCAGAGTTCTCCAATGCCAGCTCCTTCTCTGACCCCACAATGGATTCTTTCCACCATTAACCCTGAACTTCACCTTCTTTGCTTTATACAGAAGCCCTTTCTCAGTCTTTGAAAATGTGTCCTAAGAACAAATCCCCAAATACTATACTACCAATATATTAAACTTCTATGCTTTCTATTCAGTTCCTTCACCAACACTCATTGTAAGCAATTTTTGAAGAAGGCTGTTTGTTCTTCAAAAAGCAAAGTTTTCCCCTGTTTTCTTTCAAGTGTCGTGTTGAAATATTCAACAAGTTGGGTTTACCCACTACCAGAGTTGCTGAGAACATCAGTCTCTTAATGCATGTGATTCAGAAATGTCTCTCAAGAAACCTGTACATTCCACTGAGGTTTGTATTCGTTTGGTAAGGCTGCCGTAACAAAGTACCACACAGTGGGTGGCTTAAATAAAAGGAGTTTATTGTCTCACAGTTTTGGAGGCTAGAAGTCTGAAATCAAAGTGTCAGCAAGTTTGGTTCCTTCTGAGGGCTGTAAGGAAGAATCTGTTCCATGCCTCTTCCTTAGCTTCTGGTGGTCTGCTCGCAGTTTTTGACATTTCTTGGCACTTAGAAGCATCACCCAGATCTCAGCCTTTCTCCTTTTGCATTCTCCTTGTGTGTGCAATTGTGTCCAAATTTCTCCTTTGTACAAGGACCTCAGTTGGATTGGATTAGGGTCTCACTCTACTCCAGTATAGCCTCATCTTAACTAATTATATCTGTAATGATCCTATTTCCAAATAAGATCAGATTCTGAGGTGCTGAGAGTTAGGACTTCAACATATGAATTATGGGGGGACACAATGCAACTCATAAAAAAATTACTTCCATAAAGTTGAAATCATGACTATTAAATTCACACAAGTCTACCATGTTATAATACCCTTTGAATGTCTCTTTTCCCCCTAGGAAGCTAGGCCTTAAAGTACTGTAACATTGTTTCTCGCTCCGGTATCTCTCCCCAGGGCATCTCATCCTGGGAGAACATTTGTTGAGTTGAAAGCTGCTTAGTAGTGCTTACTATGGCTATAACATATGTCGTTTATTGTCAAGCACTACTCTGTCTCCCCTTCTGGTTTATAAACTGTTTGGAAGTAAGGATCCTGTCTTTCTTCCCCACCGGTACCTAGAAAAATATAGGGTTTTAAGACACCCCATGACTGATCACTCTAATTTATGTGATAGAGCGTTCTTTCCTCATGAAACTCAAGATTATCATGACTGCAAATGTCACTTTTCAATTTATTTTAGACTATTGGGGGTGGGGATAAAAAAGTACTGGTTTTAGGGTTATATCCTTCTGTAGACTCTCACACCATTTATGCATTTTAGTTATTTTTGCTTTTCCTAACTCTAAGCATGTCACTATCTGTACTACATATTAATTAGTTTTGGTTGCACGCACCAGAAAATCCAAATAACATTACCTTATATAAATGAGGGTTATATTTTTATTGTACTAAGGTCGGCAGTAGGCTGAATGGGGCTGATACGGAAGAGGTGAGCTCCTTCTCTTTGTTCTACAAGGATTAGTATGTATTTCCATTCTTGTGCTATGGCCCTGATACAATCCAAAAAACAGGAAAAAAGGAATGGGGGGAGGGCAAAAGGGCTAGATTTCCATCTAAGTCTAGCTCCCTTTAAAGTGTTTTTCCAGACACCTCACCCAGTTACTTCCATTTGTATCACATTGACTGCTCCTGGTTTCATTAGACAATGGAAAAAAATTGGGCACCTTGCCAGTCTTAATAAAATCAGGGTTCTGTTCTTAAAATGGAAGCAAGAATGGTATTGGGTAGGTAATTAGCTATTTATGTCACAGTGATTATAGGAGATAATTAATAAATGTTTGCTGTCCATAATATAATTTTTAAAAATCAAATTTAAAAAATTCAAATAGGGGATTCCAGTTTCCTATACTGATAGTCATCATGGTATTAAGGAGGTAGTTGGTAAGTCTGGCAGTTCCTTATTGATTTGCACAAATATGACGTAACATAATATGGAGGTAGTTTGATGCATAATCTTTTTTTTTTTTTAAAGATTTATTTATTTATTTATTTTTTAAACATCTTTATTGGAGTAGAATTGCTTTACACTGTTGTGTTAGTTTCTGCTGTATAACAAAGTGAATCAGCTCTACGTATACGTATATCCCCATATCCCCCCCTCTTGCGTCTCTCCCCCACCCTCCCTATCCCACCCCTCTAGGTGGTCACAAAGCACCGAGCTGATCTCCCTGTTATGCAGCTGCTTCCCACTAGCTATCTATTTTACGTTTGGTAGTGTATATATGTCCAGATGCATAATCTTTTGCAGTTATTCTTCATGTCTTATATGTCTGCAAGGCTACATTTGTGGATTCCTTGATGTTGCGGTCATGAAATCTGACTCTACCCTAGCAACTAGTGTCTGCCTCTCTGTTTTCTCAGTAGATTTAAATCTCTTAATCCACCTAAAACTGGGGGCTTTAGGTCTACTTATGCAGCTCACTGGGTTATTTGGAGGATCAGCAAGAAAAAGGATTCAAGATATTTTTTTGGACAAGTTTTATTATAAATATCTTGCTAAACATGACAATACCACTGTACGTGGATGGCTATTTAAATCCAGAGTTGAGCTGTAAGAGCTATTATATATTTAATTGTGGAAAAATTGATTAAATCCTAACATAACTTAGAATTCTACTAGCTTGAGTTAGGCAAGCATAATTTACATTCAAGAAATGTATAGCAAAAAGTTCTTTTTGCTAATATGTATTGGGCTAAGGCTCAGGGAAAAGTGGGAAGAAGGCCAATATAACTGCAAATAATTATACGTCCTCTATATTTCTTGGTTCCATCCTTTATTTCATTACATGCCTACTTTTTAAGACTAGAAATCTTAACATTTTCTTCTTTCTGTTGCCTCAGATTCAGTCACCAACTTGTATTGATTCTGTCCCCAAATACCTCTCAGTGTTGCCTCTTCCTTTTCACCACTTGGATCAGTCCATCCATCTTCTTTTGTCTGGAGACTATGACACTGGTATCCTAACTGGTCTCCTTGCCACCAGTCTCTCCCTGGACCAATCCATCCCTCACACTGTTGCCAACATTAACTTAAAAATACTTTTTGGTTTTTCCCGGTATATTTATGTGGCACAAGAGGCCTCTCACAGTCTGAAGATCAACTGTATCTATCATTTCATTTCTTTACCCTCCCCTCTATGTGACTGCTGCTCCAATGATTCCTAATGTCTTTTAGTTTCCTTAATTTTTTTTTTTTTTTTGCTTGCTTCCACATCAGATACTATTCTCTCTACCTACGGCATCCTGAGCCCCTTTGTGCTAGATAGTAGAGAAATTCTACTTGGATACCCAGATTTACCTGAAATGTCACTCTTCTTCAAAGCTTTTATTAATTTGCTTTGACAGAATTCATCACAAGTTTTCCCCATCTTCTTATCCTATTTTATATTCCAATAATCTCTTTAGAGTTCTGTCTACTCCTCACTGTTGTGTGAGCTTCTCAAGAGTAGGGACTTTATATTACACTTATTGTATATCTTCTTTTCTCGCCAGTACGCAGTACAGTGCCTGACATATAGAGCCCCCTCTAAATGATTACTGAAGAGCTATGAATCTGTAACGAATGCTATTGATATACAAGTCAATGACTTTAGCACGTATTGTAGGAGATGTTACTGATGTGGACATAAAACATGAGTAGTCATGTAACACAAATAGTTGCCAATTTTGGCGTGCTGATGTTCCAAGTTTGAGGCTGAGCAGTTCACATGTTTATATTTATGAAAGCTTCAAACTATTCTATGATATTTTTATCTCCATTTTATGCAATTTGCCTCAGGTCACACAGCTAGCAAGTAAAATTATGACTTTCCTCTACATTTGTCTCAATTAAAGCTCATGCTCTTACTGAATATGCTCTGGTGCGCTTATAAAACCCTGGGCAGGAATGAGGAGGAACCTGCGTGTGAGAAGGGCAGGCGGAGGACTCCCCGAATACCTATGATTCAGGGGCGTGTGGAAAGGGAGTCACAGGCTGATCCTCCCCCAAGACGTGTGGGTTTTTTTCCATCTACATTAAATAGGTAGTCTTTTGAGCAGTAGGTCATTGGAGGGCTGAGCAGGTGCCTATGCATGCTCATTTCTGAACTCTGATTTCTGATCAAATCCACCGGAGAAGGATCACTCTGGTCAGCTTGCTACTTCTCATTTGGGAGTGAGCACCATCGCTCCGCACTCATCAACTGGCCACATGAAACATCAATGTAAAAATATTTTAAGTTATGCAATAAAATGAATCACCATCTACTTGAAAAATAGTATAATGGTGTAGGAGGCTGTGGAAAGGCATGATTTTATTTTATTTTTCTTTTTAAATTTATTTTATTTATTTTTGGCACATTGGGTCTTCGTTGCTGCACGCAGGCTTTCTCTAGTTGCGGCGAGAGGGGGCCACTTTTGGTTGCAGTGCGCGGGCTTCTCACTGTGGTGGCTTCTTCTGTTGAGGAGCACAGGCTCTAGGCACGCGGGCTCAGTAGTTGTGGCTCGCGGGCTCTAGAGCGCAGCCTCAGTAGTTTTGGCGCATGGGCTTAGTTGCTCCGCGGCATGTGGGATCTTCCTGGACCAGGGCTCAAACCCGTGTTCCCTGCATTGGCAGGCAGATTCTTAACCACTGTGCCATCAGGGAAGCCCAAGGCATGATTTTAGATTCAGGTAATTCTTCGTTTACTTTCAATTTTCTCATCTGTAAGTGAACATAATAATACATCACAACATTGAGATACTAGATTTAAAAAAACCTTAATATCTTAGCTATATTGATTGTTCAGTAAAGGGTATTTGATTATACTATTTCTTATCCTTCTGTTTCCCCTCTTCCTTTTCTTTCAAAATCTTCAGTTGACTAATGTCCTCTCAGTTGACTAAAGAGGTGACATGCATGTTGTGTTCAAACTATACCATAGATAATCCTCTTTTCAAACCCGTAAGCTCCTCTCCCACCTATCTTATCATCTAAAATCCAGGTGCTAGTATTTCCCAAGACCCATTTCAAATAGTGTCACTTTATTTTTCTTTCTTTTTCCCTCTCTCTCATTCAAAATAATCTTTCCCCTCCTCTGAACTCTGATAGCATTTGAACTGAACTGTACTTAGAGCAGTTGGTATAATTTATGTATTTCTCCCATGATCCACTTTGAGTATTTTTTCTGAACCATCTCTATGCTGAGTAGTTTCTCATTAAATATTTGATTAGTCAATGATGGACAGGGCCAATCGTTAATTTGGCATTTGGTAATTTTCATTACCTTTCATATTTATCATCCCTTTTGGTTCTCATATTAACTGTGAAGAGATCTGTCATGCAAGTAAAAGTGTTCTCAATTTGGATATTGTAAGGAACAGAGAGGTTAACCAGTATGCCAAAAGTCATACAGCAAAGTAGTTACAGACCTTAAATAAAAATGTGATTTTTCAGGAGCTTCCCTGTTGGTGCAGTGGTTGAGAATCTGCCTGCCAATGCAGGGGACACGGGTTCGAGCCCTGGTCTGGGAAGATCCCACAGGCCGCGGAGCAACTAGGCCCGTGAGCCACAATTACTGAGCCTGCGCGTCTGGAGCCCGTGCTCCGCAAAAAGAGAGGCCGCGATAGTGAGAGCCCTGCGCACCGCGATGAAGAGTGGCCCCTGCTTGCCGCAACTGGAGAAAGCCCTCGCACAGAAACTAAGACCCAACACAGCCATAAATAAATAAATAAATAATTTTTTTAAAAAAAATGTGATTTTTCAGACTCTCTTTCCAGTGTACATTTCATTATCCTTTCCACCCTATCTGGAGAAATACTTCAAACACACAGAAACTACGAAGCATTCGGTTGATAGAAGTAAGTCATCTTGAGTTCAGATCAGTATTTAATATAGCTGTTCCTTCTACCAATATATACCAATATATTTGCAGCAAAATACATCTATCTTTCAAAGAGCTAATGATGATTAGCATTGTAAAATTATGGTCCTCTACAGAAACTAATCTGTTGAAGTGAAAACTGCTTATTTTACCATCTCTATTCATTGTATCAAACATATTTGAAATATCAGACTGACCAAGAAAGAAGTAATATTTTAAAAATCCAGTAAAATCTAGCTGACATTAACAAGGAATTACAATTTCAAATGCATTACCCTTGTAAGATAAATCAAAGGTAACAGTAATTAAGATAATTACAAAAGATATTTTGGGTTCTGTGTATTTGCTCAAGGGTTGAGAGGTGGAATATAAATGTGAAAGTATTTTTGTTCACTTTGGTATCTTGAGCTTGAAGTAATTTTTAGACTACAACATTTTTTTCATGCTGAGTTAAAATCTGAAATTCATTGCTGCAATCTTATCCTTGTATGTGCATGTAGTCTCATATTTTAAAACAAAATACTGATTAAACTAGGTTTGTTATTGTTGTTTGTCTTATATAGAATATGGAGTTTACTACATGATTTTTTCTTTTTAACATCTTTATTGGAGTATAATTGCTTTACAATGGTGTGTTAGTTTCTGCTTTGTAACAAAGTGAATCAGCTATACATATACATATGTCCCCATATCTCTTCCCTCTTGTGTCTCCCTCCCTCCCACCCTCCCTATCCCACCCCTCTAGGTGGTCACAAAGCACCGAGCTCATCTCCCTGTGCTATGCAGCTGCTTCTGACTAGCTATCTATTTTACGATTGGTAGTGTATATATGTCCATGCCAGTCTCTCACTTTGTCCCACCTTACCCTTCCCCCTCCCCATATCTTCAAGTCCATTCTCTAGTAGGTCTGTGTCTTTATTCCCGTCTTGCCCCTAGCTTCTTGATGAACATTTTTTATTTTTTTTAGATTCCATATATATGTGTTAGCATACGGTATTTGTTTTTCTCTTTCTGACTTACTTCACTCTGTATGACAGACTCTAGGCCCATCCACCTCACTACAAATAACTCAATTTTGTTTCCTTTTATGGCTGAGTAATATTCCACTGTATATATGTGCTACATCTTCTTTATCCATTCATCTGTTGATGGACACTTAGGTTGCTTCCATATCCTGGCTATTGTAAATAGAGCTGCAATGAATATTGTGGTGCATGACTCTTTTTGAATTATGGTCTTCTCAGGGTATATGCCCAGGAGTGGGATTGCTGGGTCGTATGGTAGTTCTATTTTTAGTTTTTAAAGGAACCTCCACACTGTTCTCCATAGAGGCTGTATCAATTTACACTCCCACCAACAGTGCAAGAGGGTTCCCTTTTCTCCACACCCTCTCCAACATTTATTGTTTGTAGATTTTTTGATGATGGCCATTCTGACTGGTGTGAGATGGTATCTCATTGTAGTTTTGATTAGCATTTCTCTAATGATTAATGATGTTGAGCATCCTTTCATGTGTTTGTTGGCAATATGTATATCTTCTTTGGAAAAATGTTTATTTAGGTCTCCTGCCCATTTTTGGATTGGGTTGTTTGTTTTTTTGTTATTGAGCTGCATGAGCTGCTTGTAAATTTTGGAGATTAATCCTTTGTCAGTTGCTTCATTTGCAAATATTTTCTCCCATTCTGAGGGTTGTCTCTTCATCTTGTTTATGGTTTCCTTTGCTGTGCAAAACCTTTTAAGTTTCATTAGGTCCCATTTGTTTATTTTTGATTTTATTTCCATTTCTCTAGGAGGTGGGTCAAAAAGGATATTGCTGTGATTTATGTCATAGAGTGTTCTGCCTATATTTTCCTCTAAGAGTTTGATAGTGTCTGGCTTTACATTTAGCTCTTTAATCCATTTTGAGTTTATTTTTGTATATGGTGTTAGGGAGTGTTCTAATTTCATTCTTTTACATGTAGCTGTCCAGTTTTCCCAGCACCACTTATTGAAGAGGCTGTCTTTTCTCCATTGTATATCCTTGCCTCCTTTATCAAAGATAAGGTGACCATATGTACGTGGGTTTATCTCTGGGCTTTCTATCCTGTTTCATTGAGCTATATTTCTGTTTTTGTGCCAGTACCATACTGTCTTGATTACTGTAGCTTTGTAGTATAATCTGAAGTCAGGGAGCCTGATTCCTCCAGCCCCGTTTTTCTTTCTCAAGACTGCTTTGGCTATACAGGGTCTTTTGTGTTTCCATACAAATTGTGAAATTTTTTGTTCTAGTTCTGTGAAAAATGCCAGTGGTAGTTTGATAGGGATTGCACTGAATCTGTAGTTTGCTTTGGGTAGTATAGTCATTTTCACAATGTTGATTCTTCCAGTCCAAGAACATGGTATATCTCTCCATCTATTTGTATCATCTTTAATTTCTTTCATCAGTGTCTTATAATTTTCTGCATACAGGTCTTTTGTCTCCTTAGGTAGATTTATTCCCAGGTATTTTATTCTTTGTGTTGCAATGGTAAATGGGAGTGTTTTCTTAATTTCACTTTCAGATTTTTCATCATTAGTGTACAGGAATGCAAGAGATTTCTGTGCATTAATTTTGTATCCTGCTACTTTACCAAATTCATTGATTAGCTCTAGTAGTTTTCTGACAGCATCTTTAGGATTCTCTATGTATAGTATCATGTCATCTGCAAACAGTGACAGCTTTACTTCTTCTTTTCCAATGTGGATTCCTTTTATTTCTTTTTCTTCTCTGATTGCTGTGGCTAAAACTTCCAAAACTATGTTGAATAATAGTAGTGAGAGTGGGCAACCTTGTCTTGTTCCTGATCTTAGAGGAAATGGTTTCAGTTTTTCACCATTGAGGATGATGTTGGCTGTGGGTTTGCCATATATGGCCTTTATTATGTTGAGGAAAGTTCCCTCTATGCCTACTTTCTGGAGGGTTTTTACCATAAATGGGTGTTGAATTTTGTTGAAAGCTTTTTCTGCATCTATTGAGATGATCATATGGTTTTTCTCCTTCAACTTGTTAATATGGTGTATCACATTGATTGATTTGCGTATATTGACGAATCCTTGCATTCCTGGAATAAACCCCACTTGATCATGGTGTATGATCCTTTTAATGTGCTGTTGGATTCTGTTTGCTAGTATTTTGTTGAGGATTTTTTCATCTATGTTCATCAGTGATATTGGCCTGTAGTTTTCTTTCTTTGCGACATCTTTGTCTGGTTTTGGTATCAGGGTGATGGTGGCCTCGTAGAATGAGTTTGGGAGTGTTCCTCCCTCTGCAATATTTTGGAAGAGTTTGAGAAGGATAGGTGTTAGCTCTTCTCTAAATGTTTGATACAATTCGCCTGTGAAGCCATCTGGCCCTGGGCTTTTGTTTGTTGGAAGATTTTTAATCACAGTTTCAATTTCAGTGCTTGTGATTGGTCTGTTCATATTTTCTATTTCTTCCTGGTTCAGTGTCGGAAGGCTGTGCATTTCTAAGAATTTGTCCATTTCTTCCAGGTTGTTCATTTTATTGGCATAGAGTTGCTTGTAGTAATCTCTCATGATTCTTTGTATTTCTGCAGTGTCAGTTGTTACTTCTCCTTTTTCATTTCTAATTCTATTGGTTTGAATTTTCTCCCTTTTTTTCTTGATGAGTCTGGCTAATGGTTTATCAATTTTTGTTTATCTTCTCAAAGAACCAGCTTTTAGTTTTATTGATCTTTGCTATCGTTTCCTTCATTTCTTTTTCATTTATTTCTGATTTGATTTTTATGATTTCTTTCCTTCTGCTAACTTTGGGGATTTTTTGTTCTTCTTTCTCTAGTTGCTTTAGGTATAAGGTTAGGTTGTTTATTTGAGATGTTTCTTGTTTCCTGAGGTAGGATTTTATTGCTATAAACTTCCCTCTTAGAACTGCTTTTGCTGCATCCCATAGGTTTGGGTTGTTGTGTTTTCATTGTCATTTGTTTCTAGGTATTATTTGATTTTCTCTTTGATTTCTTCAGTGCTCTCTTGGTTATTAAGTAGTGTATTGTTAGCCTCCATGTGTTTGTACTTTTTACAGATACTTTCCTGTAATTGATATCTAGTCTCATAACGTTGTGGTCGGAAAAGATACTTGATACAATTTCAATTTTCTTAAATTTACCAAGGCTTGATTTATGACCCAAGATATGATATATCCTGGAGAATGTTCCATGAGAACTTGAGAATAATGTGTAATCTGTTGTTTTTGGATGGAATGCCCTATAAATATCAATTAAATCTATCTTGTTTAATATATCATTTAAAGCTTGTATTTCCTTATTTATTTTCATTTTGGATGATCTGTCCATTGGTGAAAGTGGGATGTTAAAGTCCCCTACTATGATTGTGTTACTGTCAATTTCCCCTTTGGTGGCTGTTAGTATTTGCCTTATGAATTGAGGTGCTCCTCTGTTGGGTGCATAAATATTTACAATTGTTATATCTTCTTCTTGGATTGATCCCTTGATCATTATGTAGTGTCCTTCTTTGTCTCTTGTGATAGTCTTTGTTTTTAAGTCTATTTTGTGTGATATGAGAATTGCTACTCCAGCTTTCTTTTGATTTCTATTTGCATGGAATATCTTTTTCCATCACCTCACTTTCAGTCTATATGTGTCCCTAGGTCTGAAGTGGGTTTCTTGTAGACAGCATATATATGGGTCTTGTTTTTGTATCCATTCAGCCAGTCTATCTCTTTTGGTTGGAGCATTTAATCCATTGACATTTAAGGTAATTATTGATGTGTATGTTCCTTTTACCATTTTCTTAATTGTTTTGGGTTTGTTATTGTAGGTCTTTTCCTTCTCTTGTGTTTCCTGCCTAGAGAAGTTCCTTTAGCATTTGCTGTAAAGCTGGTTTGGTGGTGCTGAATTCTCTTAGCTTTTGCTTGTCTGTAAAGGTTTTAATTTCTCTGTCAAATCTGAATGAGATTCTTGCTGGGTAGAGTAATCTTGGTTGTAGGTTTTTCTCCTTCATCACTTTAAATATGTCCTGCCACTCCCTTGTGGCTTGCAGAGTTTCTGCTGAAAGGTCAGCTGTTAACCTTATGGGTATTCCTTGTATGTTATTTGTTGTTTTTCCCTTGCTGCTTTTAATATTTTTTCTTTGTATTTAATTTTTGATAGTTTGATTAATATGTGTCTTGGCATCTTTCTCCTTGGATTTATCCTGTATGGAACTCTCTGTGCTTCCTGGACTTGATTAACTATTTCCTTTCCCAAATTAGGGAAATTCTCAACTATGATCTCTTCAAATATTTTCTCAGTCCCTTTCTTTTTCTCTTCTTCTTCTGGGACCCCTATAATTCAAGTGTTGGTGCATTTAATGTTGTCCCAGAGGTCTGTGAGACTGTCCTCAGTTCTTTTGATTCTTTTTTCTTTATTCTGCTCAGCAGTAGTTATTTCCACCATTTTATCTTCCAGGTCACTTATCCGTTCTTCTGCCTCAGTTATTCTGCTATTGATCCCTTCTAGAGAATTTTTGATTTCATTTATTGTGCTGTTCATCAATGTTTGTTTGCTCTTTAGTTCTTCTAGGTCCCTGTTAAACATTTCTTGTATTTTGTCCATTCTATTTCCAAGATTTTGGATCATCTTTACTATCATTATTCTGAATTATTTTTCAGGTAGACTGCCTATTTTCTCTTCATTTGTTAGGTCTGGTGGGTTTTTACCTTGCTCCTTCATCTGCTGTGTGTTTCTCTGTCTTATTTTGCTTAACTTACTGTGTTTGTGTTCTCCTTTTCGCAGGCTGAAGGTTCGTAGTTCCCGTTGTTTTTGGTGTCTGTCCCCAGTGGCTAAGGTTGGTTCAGTGGGTTGTGTAGGCTTCCTGGTGGAGGGGACTAGTGCCTGTGCTCTGGTGGATGAGGCTGGATCTTGTCTTTCTGGTGGGCAAGTCCACGTCTGGTGGTGTGTTTTGGGTTGTCTGTGGCCTTATTATGATTTTAGGCAGCCTCTCTGCTAATGGATGGGGCTGTGTTCCTGTCTTGCTAGTTGTTTTGCATAGGGTTCCCAGCACTGTAGCTTGCTGGTCGTTGAGTGGAGCTGGATCTTGGTGTTGAGATGGAGATCTTTGGGAGATTTTTGCCATTTGATATTACATGGAGCTGGGAGGTCTCTTGTGGACCAGGGTCCTGGACTTGGCTCTCCCACCTCAGAGGCACAGCCCTGACACCTGGCTGGAGCACCAAGAGCCTTTCATCCACATGGCTCAGAATAAAAGGGAGAAAAAATAGAAAGAAAGAAAGAAAGAAAGAGATAAAATAAAATAAAATAAAATAATTAAAATAAAAAATAATTATCAAGAAAAAATTTTTAAAAAGTTAAAAAAAAAAAAACGGACAGACAAAATCCTAGGACAAATGGTAAAAGCAAAGCTATACATACAAAATCACACACAGAAGCATACACATACACACTCACAAAAAGAGAAAAAGGGAAAAATATATATATATCATTGCTCCCAAAGACCACCTCCTCAATTTGGGATGATTCGTTGTCTCCTCAGGTATTCCACAGATGCAGGTACATCAAGTTGATTGTGGAGATTTAATCTGCTGCTCCTGATGCTGCTGGGAGAAATTTCCCTTTCTCTTCTTTGTTCGCACAGCTCCTGGGGTTCAGCTTTGGATTTGGACCCGCCTCTGTGTGTAGGTCGCCTGAGGGCGTCTGTTCCCCACTCAGACAGGACGGGGTTAAAGGAGCCGCTGCTTCGGGGGCTCTGGCTCACTCAGGCCGGGGGGAGGGAGGTGTACGGAGGCGGGGCAAGCCTGCGGCGGCAGAGGCCAGCGTGACGTTGCACCAGCGTGAGGCGTGCCGTGCGTTCTCCCGGGGAAGTTGTCCCTGGATCACGGGAGCCTGGCTGTGGCGGGCTGCACAGGCTCCCGGGAGGGGCGGTGTGGAGAGTGACCTGTGCTCGCACACAGGCTTCTTGGTGGCGGCAGCAGCAGCCTTAGCATCTCATGCCCATCTCTGTGGTTCACGCTGATAGCCGCGGCTCACGCCCGTCTCTGGAGCTCGTTTAGGTGGCGCTCTGAATCCCCTCTCCTCGCGCACCAGGACGCAAAGAGGCAAGAAAAAGTCTCTTGCCTCTTCGGCAGCTCCAGACCTTTTCCCCGACTCCCTCCTGGCTAGCTGTGGCGCACTAGCCCCTTCAGGCTGTGTTCACGCAGCCAACCCCAGTCCTCTCCCTGCGATCCGACCAAAGCCCGAGCCTCAGCTCCCAGCCCTGCCCGCCCCGGCGGGTGAGCAGACAAGCCTCTCGGGCTGGTGAGTGCTGCTCGGCACCAATCCTCCGTGCGGGAATCTCTCCGCTTTGCCCTCCGCACCCCTGTGGCTGCGCTCTCCTCCGTGGCTCCAAAGCTCCCCCCCTCCACCACCCGCAGTCCCCGCCCGCGAAGGGGCTTCCTAGTGTGTGGAAAGCTTTCCTCCTTCACAGCTCCCTCCCAGAGGTGCAGGTCCCGTCCCTATTCTTTTGTCTCTGTTTTTTCTTTTTTCTTTTGCCCTACCCAGGTACGTGGGGAGTTTCTTGCCTTTTGGGAGGTCTGAGGTCTTCTGCCAGCGTTCAGTTGGTGTTCTGTAGGAGTTGTTCCACATGTAGATGTATTTCTGATGTATTTGTGGGGAGGAAGGTGATCTCCGCGTCTTACTCTTCCGCCATCTTGAGGCTCCTCCCTGTTTTATTTTCTACATGATTTTTTAATACCGTTTTTGTGTTGGTTATAAAAAGTTTTCCTGTTTCTACTTGATACACAATAAACATGTGATTCATTATTTAGTTCTGATTTTAAAGTCACCAAGTTATCATTAAATCTCCAAATATTACATGTCATTTGATTGGAGGAGTGTAAACACGAATGTTTATTAGAAGTACACAATTAATGCTCTTTTAGTTAGACGTGATCCCAAATTATCCCAAGAGGTGGGGGAGCCATTTTGATGTAATGTGCACATACGTTCATTCTTGATAATGGCTCTTTAATATCATGGTGAAAGTCTTATCCTCTGCTGTAAATTAAATGTTAATGATAGCCACTTAAACTCTAATCATTCATTCTGACTCTTCTAGAATTGCTTATATGCTTCAATAATACTTTGATAGTCTTATATATCCCAGGGTTCAGCAACTTTTCAATAACAGTATATTAAAGCTTCATTTTATTTCTTTTAAAATGTAAAAATGATTTTTCCAGAGTTTTCATGGTGAATGAGCTTACTACAAGTCTGATTAAAAGGGCAGGAGAGGGAACATAGGGAGAAAGAAAGGAAGGGAAAGACTTTACTAGTCATAGATCCACAATAAATGACCAGAGGGTTTTTCACAAAATTGGATGATTTCAGGAGATGTCCCAGGATTCTGTCACACTGGTCAGACACTTTTCCTCACGTGTCCATTCCTAAACTAATCATCATCAAGGAGTTCTCATTAACCAGCCTTGGATCATATGTTCACCCCACCAGCCAAGGGATGGGACCTTCCTTATAAATGAACAGTGTAGAAGGCAGCATGATGTTGCAAAAAGCAAGGATGGGCTCTGGTATCAAAAAACTGATTTGAGGCAGGCTGACATAAAAGATTAAATTATATTATGTATCAATATGTGAAACATTTCATACCACTCCTAGTAAATACTAAATGCTCAATTCATGGCACCTATTATAATCCTTTCCTTAGTAATGATAGTGAATAATATAATTGTCTTAACTTTTACTTCTTTAACTGTTTTGGTCTGATGTTTCTGGTGGGATATAGAGCGTGCATCAAGCTGGCACGTTCCTCTAAATGAAGAAAACCAGCGGAGTCATTGCTGTTCATCAGAGATTAAGTGATCAAAATTAAAAGGACAAGTCCCATGAATTGTTTCTGAGATCACTTTTGAGGGATAAGAGGAGAGTAAACCAATTCCTGAAGTCTATTTAGTCTTTGGTCTGAGGAAGTGATCAAACAGACTTTCCTGTCTCAGTGATGTCTAAGGACATTGTAGTTCCATCCCTTCTGTTTTGAGTCTTTTTTTTTTTTAGCAATTTCATGTATCTTTATTTATTTATTTTATTTATTTATGGCTGTGTTGGGTCTTCGTTTCTGTGCGAGGGCTTTCTCCAGTTGCGGCGAGTGGGGGCCACTCTTCATCGCGGTGCGCGGGCCTCTCACTATCGCGGCCTCTCTTGTTGCGGAGCACAGGCTCCAGACGCGCAGGCTCAGTAATTGTGGCTTAAGGGCCTAGTTGCTCCGCGGCCTGTGGGATCTTCCCAGACCAGGGCTCGAACCCGTGTCCCCTGTATTGGCAGGCAGATTCTCAACCACTGCGCCAGCAGGGAAGCCCTGTTTTTAGTCTTTAATGGACTCTCCCTTTCACTCCCACTTTCTTTCCTTCCTATCAGGAAAGGATGCTGAAAGGAAAACCATCTTTTTCTAGTGCTTGTTGTTCACTTTGGACAATGGGTGCAAATGGTTACTTCACTCTTCTTTATATTCCTACTAATCCTCCAAAAGGTCCTGAGGACATCGAAACTCCCCTAATGGGAAAGGTTATTTCCTTACTAATCTGTATTTCCCCAACTTGCGTCAGTGCACGTAACAAATAAGTGTGCAATCCAGACTCCAACTGTGGCAAACTGGAACACTCCATGTAATGAGATCTATTATTTTTCCTCATGCAATTTAATAGACCAGTAACTTTAATACCAAAAAAAGTTTCCAAGACAAATCAAAATGTGGTTCTAATTGTATTGCTTGTTTTCTTTTTCCAGCATTGATTTTTTCCCTTTTAATTATGTAGTATAATCTATTTAGTACCAATAAGAACAAGGTTTCATTGTTCATTTGTGGAGGCATCAACCTAGACACTTCATAGCAGCACACAGTTTTATACTTGTTGGCTGAACCTTCCTAGAGGGTTACAGAAATTAAAGCTTGTTATCTTCTGTGAATAATCATAAAAAGAAATATGCCCAAATTTATTAACCTTTTAAAAGGGCCAGAATCAAGTCAATCAGTGAAGTAAATAAACCTAAAATGGTATCCTTGCCAATGCATTAAATAATATAATATTAGGCGATACCTTATCATTGTTTAGACATTAACATTTCAACTCCCATGAATGAGAGCTATATTTGCTCTCATTCCCCAAATAAGCTATAGTCCTCTTAAGCTATAAAAGAAGTTGCTTAACATTAATACAGTATACTTAAGGCAGACATAACTAAGATTATTTGGTAATAAGTACTACTATCATTTGGCTTTCAGTAATTTTGAGTCTGTGGTTTTGTGAAATGAGCTGTATTTGTGAATATTTAATTTTCAGAACTTTGATCTGTAATAGGCACTTATTTATGGGTACACTTTAACTTTTAATACGGCTCAATTACAGAAACAACTATGAGCTATGGTCCGTTTGCTGCAATGACCTCTAACCAGAGTTATGATAAACATAACTATATAATAATCGGAAAATCAAATGTAGAGTTGGTTTTACAACTGGAGTAACCCAAGGGTACATGACCTTAAGGTCAGGATATTGTGCATCAGGCCACACCAAGTGAAACAAAGTTCGATTTAGATCCCCATGAAGTATCATTGGAAGCCTATTTGCATTTACATTATCTGCTTGTTTTTAGAATATGCATAAATTAACTCCCTGGGTGGGGGGCAAATTGCTACGTACAAAGAGAGAAGGAAATATTCTCAAAGGAGCAGCACCTGATTAAGAAGCAAAAAGTCAAAGTAAAATGACATAAAAGCAAGTAAAGGTATAAATCAAGTAAGAGAAAACTATTACATGAAAAATGAAGAAATTAAGTAAAAAGTTATCCCCAGTGGAACTGAAAAGCTGAAATTATTTCTTCCTGAAAACACATTACTTGTTTGGGCGAATAAGAGAAAGAGTGGATTATAAAGCATTGAGGTATTAGTAGATATGGGTCACAGGACCTGAATTTCAGTTCCAATTCTGCCTCTAATCTGTTATGCGACCATGGACAATTGATGTGTTTTTTTTCAAGTTCTTGGTTGTCTCATTAGTAAAATAGAGTTGATACTCTCTCTGTCCACCCTACAAGGTATGGTCCACTCTGCTCCTTCTCTTCCTTCGAGACCCAGTAAGTCACCGCCTTTTCTGTGAAGTGACTTTCACTGCAGAGTTATTGCTTCTTCTTTTCATTCATCAACACTGTTTAGACCTCCATCGCATCCTGGGGTGCTTCGTGTGCATCGTTCCCTGTTTATACTCTGAACTCAAGAGGCAGCTGCCGTCAGTAATTTCTTGAATAAATCTGGGTATGAATAAGTAGTGTATATGCACTAGTGGAGAATGTATGCACTTTGAATTTCCAGTGCCTACCACAGAGCTTGACAAATGGTGGGTCTACAGTATATTGCCAAATAAATTTTTTAAAGTTCTTTGAGACTATTTAGAACTAAGTAATTCAGTGTCCTCATCCAAATAGTGAAAGATTTGGATTGAATCACCCTTAAAAGTAGGTGATAATTATTATTATAATTATTTCTTACCATTTATTTGCTGATGATTATGTGCTACATACTGTTCTAAAGCTTTATATTCATTCCATTTGGCCATAAATATGTCTATTTAGGTAGCTTTTATTATCCAGTGTTTTATGGACGGGAAAACAGAGGCTTAGAAAACTTGTCTTATTCAAAACAGATGGCAGAGCTTACATGTAAATTAAGGTCCCTTTGATTCCAAAGCCCATTCTCTCATCCGCTAGGTAAAAAGGTACAGGGAAAGATCCTTAGGCATGTGGGTTAATTTTATTGACTCAATGAAATACATTGAACAGAATGGCAAGGATTAGGAAGTCACATCAGCAAAGAGCAAATGGCCAAAGTAAGAACTGCTTATACCACTCACAAACTGCTGACTACTTTTTAATCACCACAGTCTTAACATTACAACATCTGGTAAAGCATGATCTATAAAATCTTTGCTTCATGTTCCAATTAATTTATTATCATGGCATGGCTCTAAACAAGCAAGAGATCATTGTTTTCTTTTAATCATCACTTTTGATGGTTGTATCTAAATAGATGGTGTTGATGTCCTTAGTTTTTGTACCTAGATATTTCTTTTTTATGTCGCTCAATAAGGCAGCACTCCCTAATAAGGCTAGCAATGTATGGTTTGTATTACTTTGGTAAATTTATATCCTGAAAAAACACAGACTGCTTCTCATGTAAGGTAACAGGCACAGTGACTGCAAATATCCAAAATAAAGCTGATTTGTAGCACAGCCCTTGGCTGCAGTGCACTCTGGTTTACGGGAAGTATCTGGCCACAGACACTTCTGGCCACAGCACACCTCCCTGGCTACTTTTAAAATCAGAAAGAATCAGAGCCACCTCCCCTTCACAGTAGCTTCTATTCAGGCTCTCAGCCAGGAACCTCAGCATTGACATCCACGCTCTTTCCCCTTTCTGCTCATCCATAAGTCCCATGTGCCCTTCTCCATTGCTGGTCCAGCACCTGGCCGCCTGTAGTGGAAGAATCCTGGTTCCTTCCTTGGTACCTGTTTTGTTTTTGTTTTTTCCTAGTTTTATTGATATGGAATTGACATATAATATTGTATTAGTTTAAGCTGTACATCATAATGATTTGATACATGTATATAATGCAAAATAATTAGCAAATAAGTGTAGTTTGTATTCATCACTCACATAGTTACAAAGTTTTTTTTTTTTTCTCGTGATGCGGACTTTTGAGATTTGCTGTCTTAGCAACCAAAATACAATACAGCATTGTTAACTATACCAGGCTGTACATTGCACCTCCAGAACTTATGACTACACGTTTGGACCTTTTGACCACCTTTACTCGTTTCCCCCACCCCTTGTTTTATAGAAAAACAAAACTATAGAAGTTACAAAACCCAGGAAGGAAAGTGAATTCACTGTGGCCTAAATTAGTTTAAGTTATTTGCAAAACGTTTGACTTTGGATTCAGAATTGGAAAATGGGATGTACCATTATCTCAAGGATATCCTCACTACCAAGTACTGCTATGGGCCAGCGAATAGTGCTAATGAGACCTGAGTGGTGGATTTGAGTCCACTTGGAAATTTCCTACTCTCCGTTCCATGTCGCCAGGACATGTTGTTCTCTCTAGTTTTCTGATTTTAAGATGCAAAATATTGATAATCAGGGAGCTTAAAGTGGAGAATTTTTCATAAAATCACCATTGAAGTATTACTGGAGTCATAAATTTTATCTTTATACAGGACATTTTCCATGTTAAAGACTAAGTATATATGGTGGCAATTTTTATTTTTATTTCTATTTTTCCCCAATACTGTATTTAACCCTTCTGATCTTTCTTGCCATCTTTATGACTGTGAAATAATGCAATTCTGGTAAGATCCATGGTGAAACCAGCCAGGGTAATTACATCAGTGTTGTCACAGTATAATTTACCCTGTGTGTGTTTTCTGTGGTGTATATTAAATCTAGGAAGGTCTATTACTATAGGGACTAAACTTTCCATTAGTAGAGCATTCCTAAATAGTTATCTAGGGGAAAAATAATAAAGCAGTCATGTGGTCAAACATATTTAGGAAGTGCTGTGTACTCTACCCACTACTGGAAGGTATGCGATACACATATTTATATTTAAGGTGGTTGTTAAGTGCTGCAGTAAAGAAATCTGTTTCACATAATTTAACCCAGTGTTTTCCATGACAACTTTTTAATATTGTTTTCAGTAATGTCTACTGATGTATTTTGGAATTAGTGTTCCGCAGAGGACCCTTTGCAATAAACTGTCCTGTAGAGTTATTTCAAGGTAACTGGCAGTTTGAGAAATCAGTAATGGCAACCATTTCTGAAATCGTCTGGAAGAAAGAAAACACATCATCCCATCCTTGAGGAGGGTAACCCTTCTCAGGAGGTTTGACTGTTTATTCCTATGTAAACCAGGAGATAAAAGACGAGTTTGTGTCCCATCTCTGACACAAATCAACTGTGAGAACTGGGGCAAATTATTTAACTCCTCTAAACTAGATGGTCCTAATCTCTAAATTGGATATAGTGATTGCTGAACCATGTACTTAACATATCTGTTGAGAAAACACTTCATAAAATGAAAGAACTATGTAAAAAAAAGAATTGCCATCAGATCAACACCATTAGAATTATCCCTTGAAGGCTCTCCAACTTGAAAGCCATTAATCTATGAACATTTCTCAATGTTCTCAAAATTCATTTTAAAACATATGTTTCTTGTCCCTATAAAAACAAAAACAAAAAACTGTTGGCTTTACAAATGTTTTGAGCAAAATTCATTTACCTCAGTAGTATATTGTGATGCAACAAACCAAAAGATATTTTCCCTGCAACATTTGAGATCTGAAATCATTACACAGTTAACTAAGCCTGTGTTTTTTATAGCATACAGCTGTGTCTGCAGGCACACCTGGGCCAACATGCTTCCAGCCTCTGATAGACCAGCTAACTAGACCTGGATCTGGAGTTGAGACCTGGATCTGACAACCGTGGGAATAACAGGGGACATTGGTCACAGTGATTCTATTTTTGCCACCTATAATGGTGGCCTCCCTCTCTGTTTAGATGCTCAGGCTAATTGGATAAATTCAATATTTATTTAAAGGAAGACATTTTTCAAACATGAAATAGAAGTCCATCTGAAATATTTCTTATTCCCACCAATAATTGAGAGTAGATGTCTAAAATGGTTCAGGTGCCTCTTCCTTCTGTAAGATGCATCCGTTTTGGTTCTGTGTTCTTATTTCCACAACTCTCATGCTTTAACACAACTGTACATACTCACTTCGGAGTTTTCATTAGAGAAATTCGATCAGGAGAATTTGATTCATCAAAAAATTGAGTATTTCCAAAGACCCCATTGCCCTGAGGCATCACTGAAGGCCATGGCTGCTGGGTCCATTCATGCTGGAGTCATTGAAGGGAGCAGACTCTTTTCACTGCTTTTGTATGTGTATGTGTGTGTGTGTGGGTGTACGGTTCACAGATTTTATTGATTTTTCAGGACTCAGGTGCCTGAAAATACAACACACCTCAGTGAGCTCAGTACACAACAGGGGTGGAAGAAAGCAGTTCCCTGAATCACAGACTTGGCTGCTCTGTTGCAGGGATTTGGTGGGTGGCCTCAGATGGGTGAATGCAGCTCTCTTTGTGCGTTATCTCAGACTTAATGTAGGGGAAACATTCTAGCATGCATCAGCGTTTTGAGGCATTTCCAATTCAAGAATAATAGGCCAGTAGCTGAGAGCAATTCTAATGAACGGTTAGAAAAATGTTTAGCTTGTGTCCTGGCACTAACCCTCTACAAATTCACTAAACACCGAAAGAGAGTCTATGTTTAATTAATTAATGGGATGGAATGAATGAACCCCGGGCAAAATCAAGTCAAAAAAGACTGAGATTCCTTTACACATTTAACAGACATTTATTCGGCACCCATTGTGCAATATGCTAATTTCTGGGACTGCAAAGATGAGTAACACATCGACATGGCCATAAAGAACTGCAGAGTCCAGTGGGGGAAGCAGCCTTGTAAACAGACGGTGACAGTGCAGTGAAGGAAGTGCTCAGGGAATAGGTGCCCTGGAGCATGGAGGGAGGGTGAGCTGCCTCTGACCAACCACGGCAGAGGGAAGAGGCACATGGGGAGGGCAGGCAGGCAGAAGGAATCGTTTATGCAGACGCATGACATGTTCACTGAAGCACAAGATGATGAAAAGAAATGGTAGGAAATCTCAAATTTAGTTTTAATATTGGCAAAGGATTGCTCTTAGAGTACTGTCTCATTATTAGAGCTAATTATTTGAGAACACAATATTTAAATGTTTAGGCCTATGTCTA
Organism: Balaenoptera physalus; assembly: GCF_965194825.1. Lineage (NCBI taxonomy): Eukaryota > Metazoa > Chordata > Mammalia > Artiodactyla > Balaenopteridae > Balaenoptera > Balaenoptera physalus. The sequence goes on from NC_138884.1 coordinate 102,198,307, forward strand.
GGGTTTGGCTTAAAATAGAATGTGTGCCTTAAAGATGAAGATATCTGTGCTGCTCTCAGCCTCCCCATCAAACTTGGAATAAAACGCAAAATCCTCCTCATGACCTGTATGCTCTTTAGTTCAGGCTGCTGTAACAAAATACCATAGATTGGGTGGCTTATCAGCAACAGGAATTTATTTCTCGCAGTTCTGGAGGCTAGAAGCCTAAGGTCAGGGTGCCAGCATGGCCAGGTTTTGGTGAGAGTCTTCTGGGTTGCAGATGTCCGTCTTCTCCTTGGATCCTCTCATGGTGGAGGGCAGAGACAAGAAGGAAGCTCTCTCATGTCTCTTCTTCTAAGGGCACTAATCTCCTTACTGAGTGCTCCACCCTCATGAACTCCCCAAAGCCCTCCTCCTAATGTCATCATATTGGGGATTAGGATTTCAACATCTGAATTTTGGGGTGATGCATTCAGTTCGTAACAACCCCCTCATCTCTTTCCCTACTGCCTTGCTGCCTCGCTGTACTTCCAGCCACCCCAACTTTCTTGGTTTTCCTGTCTCTCTTTGCATTTGCTGCTCACTCTGTCTAGGGCATGTGTCCTCCATTTGTTTGCATACCTTACTCTTTCATGGTGTCTTTCAGCTCTTGGCTCAGATGTCACTTTCAGAAGGCCTCTACTCATTGCTTTCTCCAAAGATCATCCCCCATTCATCCTTAACCCTTGTTCTTTAGAGCACTATCACTACTCGGCATTACGTAATATGTCAATTTATATTCTTCACATTTGGATTGAATTGGGGTTCCTCCAAAGATGTGACCATCTCCTAACACTGGGGAAACTATGAATGTAACCTTATTTGGAAAAAGGATCTTTGAGGTTAGGATCTTGGGATGAAATCATCCTGGGGTTTAGGGTGGGCCCTAAGTCCAATGACAAGTGTCTTTATAAGAGAAGAGAAAGGGAGAAGGTAGAACTTTTTATTTTTTTGGCAGAACTTTTGACTCTCTCGTCCTATACTAACAATGATGGTAATAATGACAAAGGCTAATATTAATATGCAAGGAAATTTGCTTTCATTTTCTACTTTAATGCTCATAACAACTACATGAGATGGTGAATTATTATGATCCCATTTTATAACTGACTAAATTGAAGCTCAAAAAATCTCAATAACATGCCCTGAGATCACGTAACTACTAAGGTGCTTCCTCAAGCACAATAGGGGTCTCAGGTGGCACACCTGCATCTCTGAAACCCCAGCTCTGTCTCTGTGTTCCTTGTAGAGCATCGCCTTCTAGCATTGGCATTAGTCTTAGGAAAAAGAAACAAACTTCCATGAAGGTGTAAGATATGCAAATATTACAATAGGTCTTTTCATATACATTTTCTCAATTCATTCCTTTCCACACTTCTGCAAGGCTGCTATTGTTGGCTTCAATTTACAGATATGCTAGTGGAGATTAGCAAAAAGCTTGAGAGAGATGCATGGCATTTTGAGGTTGCTATGGTTTACTCAAGTTCCTGATCTTTCCACAGTAAGCAACTTTCAGACTACGCACACCTGCGCTCAGAACAAGTTATTTCAACTCTTTTATGCCCCATTTTGAGCTTCCAGGGGTTTCCTACAATTCTTCAAGTATGCTGAATTGACTAGCCTTTTTCATCAGTGCTCTGTGCCCTTGGAAGAAAGATTTTATTTTTTCCCGTCAGTCACCACCTAGTGCTTATTCCGCAGGAGGCTGAGCTTCTTGCTGCTTTCTTTTCTCAGGACAGCTGAGCAGGATGTGAGCTAGGACGTTGAAAAGCCACCTTTGGCGTTTCAGAGGTTCTTCAACATCCTACTCTAACTTAGCAGAAACTTTGTTTTGATTGTATGTTTTGTTCCCACATCCCCTTTATTTTCTGACTCTGCTTCTTCATAGCTTTGTGAACCCCAGGAGGCCTGGGAATAGTGTTCCACAGCAAGATAAGCTACTCTAAGGAAAGGTCAGTCTGCCAAGAGAAGCCTAAAAAACGAGATATTTAAAAAATAGGCTTTGCTGTGGCAAATAGAGATAACACTCCATCCTCCACATCCTTCTCAACCTCTAACCCTTTTGAAAATAAAAGTATTCACAGTCCTAGAGACTTTCAAACTCCACGGTTATATCCGATCAGGGTATGGGCAAGAAATATTCCATAGGTAGGGATTTCTTATAACTTCATAATAACAAAAGAAAATAGCAAAGTGATCTCTGCACACTATTTATTCAGTTTTGGAATGATCACTTTTTAGATGCTTAAAATAGCTCCTCTAATGCAAGATTGGTAAATGACCTCAATCCACTAAGTTGACTTCAAAGGAAAAAGACTAATGTCTTTTATTAGTACATTTTTGCAAATTAATCCTTTACCTGCATTTCTGTTATATCCAGTAATAGCCTAACTTAATTTAATCAGCACTTTGCAGGATCTTGTGTTTGTGGTTTGAAGGAATTATCACTAAATGGTAAGATTAGAAGCTTGTTTTTCTTCAAATGAATGGAATTTTGGAAACTAAGTATCTAATTGACCTTTTCCTAATCACATGATTCAATAATATAATTTTACCACATGAATTCCATACTTACTAGTTGTAAAAATAAGAATGCCTATATTTTGCAACAAATAGGCTTTTAGTAAAGCTCTCCCCTATCTTTCTCAATCTATACAATAACCCAATGATCATCTAGAACTGGACAGACAAGCCATTTGCACTTGCCTGGAGTACCTGAATACTTTAACTGTATTTAAGTATCTCTTAACTGAAATCTTTTGTCACAATCCAGTATTTCTTCCGTTTTCCATTTTGACTGCTGCGTCTGTTCTTCAAAGATTAACTGCCATTTATGGAGGAAGGAAGACAAAAAATTCTAGGGCCAGTGAAAGGAACTAAGGTATAAAGACCCAAGGTGTGCCAGGCAAGGCTAGATATCTTGTATATTCTATTTAATCCTCATGAAATAGCCTACTGTTTCTCCAAGAAATTGAGCACTCTGAAAGCTTCACAATTAATAGCTTTTGGCGGAATTGTGTCCTTTCCATTGAAAGTATAATAATTAATTTTTTATCAGGCTGTCAAGGATGCTTAGTCTTTTGGTAACAGTTCACAGCACTAAGACACATTGGACTGTCACATTTCTATGACCTGTAGCCAACTCCAAAGATCATTTAATAATTCAGTATGGAAAGTTCTTAGTATCATAATGGCAAGGCAGTGTGAGACTGGCTATGGATTTGGTACAGGTAGAAATTATAATTATTCAATATGGGAAGATTTATCATTAAAAGCTAGGAGAACCAAAGAGTTCTATCATTTGCCTCATTGCATTACTCTTGAAAAAGCTAAGTGTGTTTCTGTTTTCCAAATATAATCATGCCCTTATGAAAAATTTTCAGTTTGAAGTGAAGAGGTAACAGAGCATTTTTCAGCTTTGTATAACAATTAAAGGAAACATTTTTATACACAGCAGTTTACTCATAAATACATTTATTTGTATAGATCATATATATGATAATAACAATGGCTCATGTTCTCTGTGTTTTTTTGTTTGTATTATTTCTGTTTCTTAACATTTTCAAGAATGTAATTGGGTTATAAAACTATCTGAATATGCAGTGAATAACCATAAGTGACCCTCTAAAGCACTTTAATTTATTTTTAACAAATTTCTTTATTGAAGTATAGTTGATTTACAATGTTGTGTTAGTCTCTGGTGTACAGCAAAGTGATTCAGTTATATATACGTATATTCTTTTCCACATTATTTCCATTATGGTTCATTACAGGATATTGAATATAGTTCCCTGTGTTATACAATAGGATCTTGTTGCATTTTAAAGTGTGCTAACGCATCCGGCTATGGAAGGGGACAGAGGAGGGAGTCTTTGGTACTAGACATAGCACTGTGGGTTTCTGGCTCAGAAAGACTGAGAACTGTATTTTCTTTTTAAAAGTTTTGTTTATGGTGTACTTTCACAAAATTTCTCTGTCAAAAATCATAATAAATAAATTCAGGACATAGCTCTCCTGGACTCTCCATTATGCCAAAAGTCGTTGACCATGTAGGCAACTGTATACCTCATTATTTTTCCATTGGAATTTGTAAGAATACATGTCTGGGATCATGTCTATTGGGAGGGGGGTTAAGTGGTCAAGAATTTTGACCCATCAGGGATAGAGGTGGTGATGGGCTTTAAGGAACTGCGTGAAATGAGCAGTTACTGTAACAGAAAAGTGGGATTTTTAAAATTTTTTTGTTTTTTTAATTTAAATTTATTTATTGTTTTATTGATGTCTAGTTAATGTACAATATTATATAAGTTACAGGTATACAATACAGTGATTCATAATTTTTCAAGTTTATACTCCATTTATAGCTATTATGTAACATTGGGTATATTCCCTGTGCTATACAATATATCCTTGTAGCTTGTTTTACACATAATAGTTTGTACCTCTTAACACCCTACCCCTGTACTGCCCCTCCCTAATCCCTCTCCCCACTGGTCACCACTGGTTTGTTCTCTGTATCTGTGAATCTGCTTCTGTTTTTGTTTTATTCACTAGTTTGTTGTATTTTTTATATTCCACGTATAAGTGATACATACAGTATTTGTGTCTGTCTGACTTACTTCACTTAGCATAATGTGGAGAGGACTTTCATTTATAGGGAAGATGTTAGCTATACTGAGGGACGCTCACCACCCGTTCTGCTATGAGCCCCCGTGACAGATGTATAATCATAGTTTCCATGGTCAATTATTAGGGTTTATGCATCTGCCCTTACTCAGCCACAGAAAATGTGGATTTAAAAGTGGTTTTAACAACACCTGAATAGGTTTATTGAGGGAGAAGAGAGGTTAGAGACAGATAAACTAGTGAAGGCAAATTTTCAGGGAGGTTACGGAATGGAATTTAGCATTTTCTCATGCACGGTAGTCTTGCAATTTGTCTTGAGAATGTGATTTACAGTAGGCATCTCAGATGAGGAAACTGGCTTCTTCCAGTGTTCATTATTAATTTAATTAACACTCTCGGGCTGATCACATTTTCTGACACTTACTTCAAATGTTAGTCTTCGCTGTCATCTGGCTAGCAGTTAACTCCTTTCTGCCGTTGGCTATGCAGGAAGGGAGAACTTATGTGTATTCTCTCCAAACATGTCTGTGATTGGCTGTGACCCTGAAGACCTTGTAAAGAGATCCATGAAAAAATTTGCAAGACTGTTTTGTGAGCAGTCTCTCTTCCTGCAGAGTTTTCTCACAGTGGTGGGTTTAAGGAAATGTACGCACTAAAACACTGTGAATTTCGATCAGTGAAGATGGATGCCTGCCATTAGGAACTGAGCTGCTGTAGCTGGACATTATCTAATGTGTGGTTAACTTGCCTTTATTGAAATAAATCCAGCCAAATAGATCTGCCTATAATTTAGGGACCCACAGATCCTCTGAGGTCATCTCGCTCAGCTCCCAGATGTAATAGATGAGCAAAGAGAGCTCCAAGGGGACACTGCTCATGTGTCCAGGGTCTTGCTGGAATCCTGATGTATTGAAGCCCATTTCATTTAGGACTTTCTCCCCATAAGGGCAGAAATTCCTGTGTTCAAATCCAGGCTCTATTTTTAGTTTTTTAAGGAACCTCCATACTGTTCTCCAGAGTGGCTGTATCAATTTACATTCCCACCAACAGTGCAAGAGGGTTCCCTTTTCTCCACATCCTCTCCAGCATTTATTGTATGTAGATTTTTTGATGATGGCCATTCTGACCGGTGTGAGGTGATACCTCATTGAAGTTTTGATTTGCATTTCTCTAATGATTAGTGATGTTGAGCATCCTTTCATGTGTTTGTTGGCAGTCTGTATATCTTCTTTGGAGAAATGTCGATTTAGGTCTCCTGCCCATTCTTGGATTGGGTGGTTTGTTTTTTTTTGTATTGAGCTGCATGAGCTGCTTGTAAATTTTGGAGATTAATCCTTTGTCAGTTGCTTCATTTGCAAACATTTTCTCCCATTCTGAGGGTTGTCTTTTCATCTTGTTTATGGTTTCCTTTGCTGTGCAAAAGCTTTTAAGTTTCATTAGGTCCCATTTGTTTATTTTTGTTTTTATTTCCATTTCTTTAGGAGGTGGGTCATAAAGGATCTTGCTGTGATTTATATCATGGAGTGTTCTGCCTATGTTTTCCTCTAAGAGTTTGATAGTGTCTGGCCTTACATTTAGGTCTTTAATCCATTTTGAGTTCATTTTTGTGTATGGTGTTAGGAAGTGCTCTAATTTCATTCTTTTACATGTAGCTGTCCAGTTTTTCCAGGACCACTTATTGAAGAGGCTGTCTTTTCTCCGTTGTATATTTTTGCATCCTTTATCAAAGATAAGGTGACCATATGTGTGTGCGTTTATCTCTGGGCTTTCTAGCCTGTTCCATTGACCTACATTTCTGTTTTAGTGCCAGTACCATACTGTCTTGATTACTGTAGCTTTGTACTATAGTCTGAAGTCAGGGCGCCATATTCTTCCAGCCCCGTTTTTCTTTCTCAAGATTGCTTTGGCTATTCGGGGTCTTTTGTGTTTCCATACACATTGTGAAATTTTTTGTTCTAGTTCTGTGGAAAATTGGTTGTTTGATAGGGATTGCATTGAATCTGTAAATTGCTTTGGGTAGTATAGTGATTTTCACAATTTTGATTCTTCCAATCCAAGAACATGGTATATCTCTCCATCTATTTGTATCATCTTTAATTTCTTTCATCAGTGTCTTATAGTTTTCTTCATACAGGTCTTTTGTCTCCTTAGGTAGATTTATTCCTAGGTGTTTTATTCTTTTTGTTGCAATGGTACATGGGAGTGTTTCCTTAATTTCTCTTTCAGATTTTTCATCATTTATGTATAGGAATGCAAGAGATTTCTGTGCATTAATTTTGTATCCTGCTACTTTACCAAATTCATTGATTAGCTCTAGTAGTTTTTTGGTAGCATCTTTAGGATTCTCTGTGTATGCCAGTAGGATTCTTAAAAAGCATGTGGAAAGGTGTCTGGTACAACATCTGAAACAGAATAAGCCCTCAATGAATGTTAGCTCAATTCAGACATTAATATTTCAGTGGTCTTTTAATTTTTATAAGGTCTTACATAAATTTATAAACAAAGTCATAGAGCATTATGCACGGTTAAAAAAATTCCTAACTTACAACACCAAGGAAACCAGTATTAAGAATTTGAAGAACCTCTGGAATTCACTCATTATTTTTGTTCCCCCTCCTTCCATCCACCCTCTTTCCCTCCCTCCCTCCCTCCCTTCCTTTCTTCTCTTCCTCCCTCCCTCTCTCTACTTCTCTCTCTTCCCTCCCTCTCTCCCTTCCATTCTCTAAATGGAGCATTTTCTGCTGATTCTTTTAATTTAGGAAGAATTACATTTTACAAAGACCGCCTTATAAAAGGTGGTCCCCAAGTTTGACAAAAGACACTTTAACTGATGTGATGGTAGAGGTTAAACTAGAAAGCATGGGAGGCCCACTGCATTTGGGGGAGTCCAATTACTGTTTTCATGCATTGGATGGATTGTAAAAGCTATTTGTTTTCCAATGAACATCATAGTTTTATGATAATGGTTTTGTGGTTTTGGTCCTGCCACATTCAAACAGGGCACACACTGGCATTGTAGAAGCTTGAGTGAGAGTGTGCCTAGCTCAGTACTGGGACACAAGCCTTGATAAAAACAGCGTGTAATATGTGCTCCGTGTGGAGAGTGTGTTTATACCTGTGCATTTTATTATATTGCAGGAAAACACAAGTACAAGGCATAACATATTGGAGAGAGAAGGAAATACTAGGACTTCTACTATGTAAGTGGCAGTTTTGGGAGATGAGGAGTAATGAGGAAGAGGGAAACAAATAATGGTCTGGGGCTTCCCTGGTGGCACAGTGGTTAAGAATCTGCCTGCGAATGTAGGGGACATGGGTTTGAGCCCTGGTCCGGGAAGATCCCACATGCCGTGGAGCAGCTAAGCCCGTGCACCACCACTACTGAGCCTGCCCTCTAGAGCTCATGAGCCACAACTACTGAGCCCACGTGCCACAACTACTGAAGCCCGCATGCCTAGAGCCTGTGCTCTGAAATAAGAGAAGCCACCACAATGAGAAGCCCGTATATCGCAACAAAGAGTAGCCCCCGCTCCCTGCAGCTAGAGAAAGCTCACGCGCAGCAACAAAGACCCAACACAGCCATAAATAAATAAACAAACAAATAAATAAATTAAATAATAAATTAAAAAAAATAATAATGGTCTGTGGCTGTTTAGAAGAGACATGGTAGGCTAGAGTTAAAAGGAAGTGGAACTTGTTTGCCTTCCTCCTGTATACCTGCAGGCACAGAACAGATATGGACCTCAGAAGCCAGGCTCATATTCCCACTGGTCCATACTCTCAACACTGAGCAAGGTGCCTTGCCCATAGTAGGTGGATATTTATGAATGACATATTCATTTCCTAGGGCTGCTGTAACAAAGTACCACAAACTGGGTGGCTTAAAACAACAGAAATGTATTGTCTCACAGTTCTGGAGGCTAGAAATCCAAAATCAAGGTGTTGGCAGGGCTGTACTGCCTCTGAAGGCTCTAGGGAAGAATCTTTCCTTGCCTCTTCTACCTTCTTGTGGTTGAGGGCAATCCTTGTCATTCTTTGACTTATGAATGCATCACTCCAATCTCTGCCTCTGTCTTCTCATGGTCTTCTTTTCTGTTTCTGTTTTTGTGTCCAGATTTCCCTCTTCCTATAAAGACTCCAGTCTTACTAGATTTAGAGCCCACTGTAAACAAGCATGACCTCATCTTAACTTGATTACATATATAAAGACCCTATTTCCAAATAAGGTCACATTAACAGGTCCTGGGTAGACGTGACATTTTTAGGCAACTCTCTTCAACCCAGTAGAGGTGGTGATTTTTTTGTTTGTTTCTGCAGCATGCCAAAAGCTGTGCCAAACACACAAAAATTGATAAGCTTCTGTGCTTTAGAATATAAATGTTTAAAATTTTCCTACTGCTCTTTCAATACCGTGAACTATAAAGCATAAGCAATATTCAGTGGTGTGTAGCACTGTCCATAAGCTGCTGTTAGGCACCCCATTAAAAGCATCCTTCAACAGTACACTATCCACTGAACTTTGTCCAAAATACAAATTCAAAAATGACAACAAAAGTTTTGAGTAGTTTTTACAATGGCCAGAACCTTGATCTACTGCAGAGTTTGGGGAATAAAACATTATCTGAAATATCTATTACAATTTAATCCTCAATGAGTGGTGCCCAGAGCAGACCCTGATTCTTCACTAGATGGATATGGAGTGTGACCCTGAGGAAATGAGTCTGTTGTGTGACTTTATAGAAATTCTCTCTCATTACTATATGGCCACAGTATGCTTTCATAGTTGTTTTCTTTAAGTGGTACATATTTGAGGGGAACAAATGGAAGTAACATGGTGTAGCAGAAGAGAGCACAGATTTCGCATTGGGTGTAGTAGGGCTTCACATCCAGTGCTGAGAGTTATTAACTTTGAATAAGTTATTTATCCTCTTTTTGTTTTGTTTGCTTTACTTTTAATATGAAGACAGTGATATTCTCTCATTGGAGAGTTGTGCAGATTAAATAAAGTAATAACAGTAGGTTCATAGAGAGCATTCTGTTCTTTCACCTCTTGCTTATTTGTTGTCATTTGTTGAAATGAAACGTAAAATACAAAGTAGAACAGACAAAACTATACTAAGAAAACAGAATTAGCAAATGCAGCTATTCATCAGACTCTGTATAGCATGTTAACTTGTAACATTGCCTAGCTAGCTTGCAAAATCTCAAATATTCAGCCTCAGCAGGGCATCAGCTGGGCCCATGGGTGTTAGCATTTATGCTCTGTTAGCACAGTTTTCTCTTCTTGACTTCCTGGAAGTAAATGAAGCATCCAGGAGCCAATGAAACCTCCCCACCTGAGCCTTCCTTGCTCTCGTAGTGCCTAATTTGCATGAGCTTGTATGGTGAGATGCCCAGGAGTCACTGTCAGGCAGGTTAAGGAAAGCCTATGGCACCATCACTGGCCCTAATCACTGTTCCAGCAGATTGATAAAGACAGAGGCTAAGATGCAATGAGGGAGAGTATTTGGAGACTTTGGCGTACTAGCTCCAAAGAGCCAGAATAAGGAATAAGGTAGGATCAGAGAGTAGACGACCCCAGGGATTGCTAATTTAGATAGTGCATAGGCTTATCTTTGAAAAACTCTAGAATAAAAGTAAAAATAATATATAGCAGAGAATGAGGAACCCAAAGATTGGACTATATCCCCCAAAGTAACAGCAAAAAGTGTTGAGCACATTTTGTTTCTCCAGCCAATTCATATGAAAGTATAATTTTTGAACATAGGGTTAATGAAATGAGGGGGCTTCTCAAATCTTTGCAGAAATTAAGTAGGCTGTTTTAGAAAAATAGAGTCTAGAATTCCTACAAATAATATGACATTTGCACTCTATTTGTCCTAGCTACCAGAGGTCATGCTGCTTTACAGAAAGGAGGGATTGGCAAAAATGACAGAAAAAATGTGATCCGTATAAAATCTAGCAGTGATGGTTTAGCACATTCAAAGGAAAAGAGAACTTTGAGATTGTAGACTCTGGGTCTTAATTGGAAGTATTCTCAGAGTAGTGAAACACACCTTTCTAGTTTTCATGGTTCATTGGAAATATACCTTGAAACTGTTTTATTTTACCCTTACAATGAAGTTCCCAAGAATGAAATCTTCTAAGTAGACTTGTCTAGCAATAGGAAGAACGCTGTGACCGAATCTTGTTTTAGAGCCAGGAGTATTCAATTTATTTTGTAATGCATTCTGTTTCACAGATTGAGATATGTTGTAAGTTACTAAGTTAGTTTTTGGTTTTGTAAACCTACTGAATGAAGCTTTGTCAGCCTGAGAGCTCCTTGAGAGCAAAACCTAATCATTTTCAACTTTGTAGCAACAGCTGCTTCTTTATTAGAGTCTAACTTGGGATAAGTAATCAATACATTGGAATGGAATGAAATAAAGGAATAGAGTGGAATGCAGTGGAAAGGGGTGAAATGGATGGAATGTGGAATGGAGTGGAGTGAGTGCAAGCATAACATTGGAAGCACCAGAGTTTTGACTCGGATCAACTCTGGATGAATTGATGACATCATGTCTCAGGGCCATAAAGATAAGGACCTGACTTGGGGATACTTCACTCAACTTCTGTCCTCATTTGTGACCCTGCCTACAGTTCAGCACCATACTGCGCTAATCCTGAGTTGTCTCTGAGGTTGCAGATGGGAAACTGCTCAGTTGGCCCTCTGGTTCTCCTGGTCTGTGCTCAGGAAATGTGCTCTGGGATGATATACCCTACAGGCAGGCATTTAGCAGTCACTTTAACAGCCAGGGCACTTTGTAAAGCACGGTAAGAGCTGAAAATGAACAGGGAAGTTGCAGTTACCATTGGTACCGTTCTATACCTGTCCACATTATTCCTTAAAAAGGCACCATAATGTATCAATAGTTCTCAGGAGTATGAACTTAACGTCAGAATATCTGGTTTTTAATATAGGGTCTACCACCATAGCTGTGAACTCAGGCAAGTTATTAAAGTTCATGGAACTTTATTTCCTCACCTGTAAAATGAGGATAACAGTACCTACATCAAAATGTTGTTAAAGTTAAATGAAAATAGAATCCATATAAAGCCCTTAGCAAAATCCTTTTTCATGATAAATACTATATTAATGTTAGTAATTATTTAAAGGACAAGATGTTACTGATATATTTCACTACACTTTAGGGACAATATAGAACTCCTCTTTAAACTACAAAATCACAAGCAATTTGTCTTCACAGAAATAGAGCTAACATTCTATACATGATTACTGTAAACACAGGACTCTGCTAAGTGCTTTACATGCATTTAGTCATTAATTTTCAGAGATTCTATCTGGTAGGTATTATTCTCATTTTATAGATGAGGAAACTGAGGCACAGAGATGGTAAATAGCTTACCTAGAGTCACATATTTAGTGAGTGGCAAAGTTGTAATTCAAACTCAGCAGTTTAGACTCAAATCTCATACTCAGCTATTATTCTATACAACTGTGACCATCATTTTTTTCTTAATTGGCGTATAGTTGCTTTACAATGTTGTGTTAGTTTCTGCTGTACAACAAAGTGAATCAGCTATACGTTTACATATATCCCCTCCTTTTTGGATTTCTTTCCAATTTAGGTCACCACAGAGCATTGAGTAGAGTTCCTTGTGCCGTATAGGTTCTCATTAGCTATCTATTGGGTTAGCCAAAATGTTTGTTTGGGTTTTTCCATAACATGTTACTGAAAAACCCAAACAAACTTTTTGGCCAACCCAATGTTTTATACATAGTAGAGTATATATGTCAGTCCCAATCTCCCAATTCATCCCACCCCCCCTTCCCCCCCTTGGTGTCCATATGTTTTTTTCTCTACGTCTGTGTCTCTATTACCGTCATTTAAGGAACTTCAGGCTTTTTCGGTTTTCTACAGGAGTCATCTATCTTATGTCCTATGTGTCTACATTCATGACTTTCCAAAGCTCAGTGGCTATCTAGAGCATTTGTTTTACTTTGAGTCTTTTTCTTGTTAACTTCCCAATGCTTTGTGAAAATTGTTCCAGTTTTCATTTCTTTTACATCACTTCCAGTTTTCATTTCTTTTACCTCACTTTTGTCGGTCCAACCTCAATTTCTTAGTAAGTTGGTTTTATAGGATTCACTGAAAAGAAGTAAATGAAATACCTAGGTAACATAGTACCTGTAATAAGTGAGGCACTTGTTAAAATGTTTCCTGCTTTCTCTTTATTATCCATCCCTACTAAATTCCAAATCCATTTCAGTAAATTTAAAATCAACACAGCTACTCTCCAGAAAGTCATCATTGATCATGATATTTTCCCATTGGCTATTAAATTTGTGCTTGAATATAACAGATGAAAATGGTCTAAGATGGGATTAGATTTAGCTAACTGGCTAAAGCCAGTTAGCAGACAAGACAAGCTATTGGTTCTGGGCCACATTTTGATGTCATCCTCCATTTGCCTCTTTTATTCTTTAAAAATCAGTTAATCCATCAAGCAAACATGCAATTAGCTTTTATAATACTTTACTAAAAGAGGGAGACTTTGGACAGCAAACGAGGCTGCAGTGAGTAGTGCAGACATTAGGCAGCCAGCTGGTGTGTTGGGATAAACATAATCTTTGGAGTCAGACATCCTTGAGTTGGGGTCCTGGGTCTCACCTATGCTTCCTTGAGACTTTGCTTGTTATTCACCTTTGCTAGCTTCAGTGCATCAGGAAGGGGAAAAAGGAGGCTTGAGGACAGGATAGGGTGACCAGTATTTCCTGGTTTGCTTAGGTCTTTTCTGGTTTTATCACCGAAAGTCCTACATCCCAGGAAACCCCTCAGTTCCAAGCAGTGGCAGTCGATCACCCTGCAAGAACCGTTGTGAGGATTTAGTGAGATGACAATGTGAAGTGCCTGTAAACTGGGCTTTGAAGGAATTGTATTATATTAATGATGTTGGTCTGTTTTAGGTGAGGTTCCACAGAGTCAGATTCACGTGCAGGTAGTTTATTGTGAGTGTGCTCAGGTGGACACGTGAGGGAGTGAGGGAGGCAGAGTAGGACAGCGCTTAACTAAGGTCAGTCCAGCTGAAGTTTTGCCTCAACCTGATTCTCTGGAAGATTCTGGCTTGTACATGGCACCACAGAGTTGCCCCACTTTGGGATGAGGGGGTTGGCCATTTGTATGTTGCATCACACAGACACTGGCCTCAGGCCACTCCAGTTGAGCATTTCTAACCAAGGGCGATTCCCGGGAGAGGGGCATGGCTGTACACTGCTACAAGCAACACTGTACACTAGAGAACTGGTGCACCAGCCTGTGAAGTGGGCCTGAGCACGTGCCACCAGCTCTGCTACAAATGCTCAGGAGTTTCCTTAAAGAACATTCTAGCAGTCAGTTTAAATGAAGGAGCCCACATTCATAATATGCCACTACTTCATGGCTTCTGTTTTGATACTTACATGTCTAGCTATTCCCCAGATTTTCAGAACTTTAAACATTAATGATTAGTCATCCAAAGGGGATTTTAAACTCTTTTGGAAGAAGATACTATATAGTTATAAATATTATTGTTGGTTCTGGCTGGCAGGTGTAGAGGAGAATTCTTTTTTTTTTTCTTTAATTGATTAGCTTTCAATGGGCCATGTAACAATCTTAAGATACAAATTAGAAAAGAAATAAAAGCTGATTTTTTAAAATCTTGGGTAATGTAATCTGGTAGATTTCTGTAATTTAAAACAAATGCCAAGGTTAAGTACAATGCATCTTCTCCAGAGATCCATATGATTTAGAAAATGTTTCAGTTAGTAAGCAGGCTTAACATTGCTGATTGCCCATCAGCAACTGGGAAAAAAAGAAGCCAAACCACTTAAAGACAAAGTGCTAAATTAACTCGTTAGCAAGTTGATACACAGAGATTGATTTTAACCTTCTTAGGTTTAGAGATTTTCCAAAAAGGAAGTTATATTAATTATTGAAATAAATTTTTCATACAGAACGTATCTACTGACTTGTGAGAATAGAATGTTGCTGATGTATGTGATATCCAGTTTATATTTCTAATATTTTCCTCCTTCTTATGTGTTTCCCAATTTGATTTTTGGCATGCATGAAAAAGTGCACTCATTTTGAAATAACTTTGTGTTTTTATTAAAATCGTATTTTATTGTAATAGAAATGTATGAACTTTAAATAAGGGAAAAAAATAATATCACTATAAATGTTGTGAACCTCACCACAAAATGAGATGATTGCGTGCATGGATATGTTTTTAAAGTGCATTTGCAAAAAACCACCTAGTACTTTGGTACTCACAACAAAGAAATATTTCGTTATTGGTCTTATATAAAACTATTAGCCAAAAAAACCACCTTTTTGCAGTGGAGTAAAATCTGATTTTTTCTTCTCTTAATAAATACCCATCTATTTCTTTGTATCTATATATTTACATAAACATATTCCTGTTTCAAAATCACAGTGATTTCATATTGCAGTTGAATGTTCCAAGAGTCAAAGTATATCAACACATTAGAAATACTCAGAAAATATTTATCACACACTAACCACCTTGAGGGTTGCTGAAAATAGCAGTACACTCTCAATTTCCTACCTGCATCATTTTTAACTTACTTCTTGTAATAATTTTCCATATCAAGGTTTAAAATAATAAGAATTTCTTATACTATGACTTGTATATTATGTTATTGCTGACGATTAAGTACTTTATATATTTCCACCTAAAATAGAATTAAAAATGGATTCAATAATGCATTTTAATACAACATTTAGAAAATAGACAAAAATCCCACCCCACACAATAACTGTCTTTTTATTTTTTAACCCCTTGCCATCACTATTTTTTCAGATGCAAGATTCCTGCCCTCTTCAGACTTTACAGTAATAACAAGTTTAAAAACAAACTGCAGTTTTCAAAACCACTTTCCAATTTCCCTTCTCTTTATCTTCTAATTCTAGATAAGGCAAGGCAAGCAGGTTGGTATTCACTTGGAAGCCTAGGATAGTGAGCTCAAAGAGCAGGTTAAGTCTCCAGTCTCTGTCAAAATCATAGGACCAGCTTTTCTCTTCTGCCAGTGGTTTTGTAGCTCAGAATGATATGCTTTGACATAAGCCCTCAAATCACATTTCTTAAAGATCTTTAGCCCCAACCTTTAGACTTCAGACCTGAACGTACACCTACTTTGCAGCCTCTGGGAAACCGTCTCTGGGGTCTTTGCTTATACCCAGACCACATAGCCCAGTTTCTTCCCTATGGGTGCAACTCCTGCGTTGGCTTACCTCTGGTGACCTGCACTGCTGTCTTCAATTTGCTGAACGTGGACACAATGTCTGCTGTTGTGTAAGTGTGAAGAAAGCAGAGACTTGGTTTCTGTCTTTTTTAGTATGGTCCTTAAAAAATTATCAGTAAATATTTATGGAATGAAGAAACAAATTGATGAATCTACTCATCTTATTGTGATATTTTAATTACCTTAGAAGTTTTTGATAACCCTTTATTCAGTGATCTAGAAATAGCCTACACAATGAGTCCTCTGTAGCATTTAAGACATTTATAAAGAAATGAGAGATCTCATGTTCCATGTACCTCTCCCCTATGTATTAATTCATTATGATATCAACAATCATTTTACCAAATTGTCACCAAAATTTTTGCTAATATCTTAAAATATTATTGTGTTGTATACTGTATTCATTTAGACTGTAGTTACCTAACCCTAGACATTAATATATCACAATATGTAAAGAAAAGACAAGTATTTAAGGGATGACACCTTTAAAAATAGTTACTAACTAAAAATGAATTGTAAATAAAATATTTTAAAGAATAATGCAGTCATTTTTGTGACATTGTTTTCTCTCAATTTTAGTTTCTATAGGACTCAGACCTGCACATAGGATGTATGACCTTAGAGCCCAAGGTACATTATGTATTTGCCAACATATTTTTTTATACCAAAAATTACAGTGAGAAAAATGAATACTCTTTGAGATATCTCAGTGCCTCTTCCAAACTGTGTCTTAGAGAGGGCAAGGAACTTAGCTTTTGCCACGTATGATTCTATTTGTCTGAAAAACAAAGATGGTAATGACACCTCATATTGGAGTTAGGAAGATTAAATGAGCTCAACTGTAGACATTTCATTACACAGCACCTGATATCTAGTAAGTGATCAATATGTGCTAGTTATTAATTATTGAGTAGTGGAATGATGACTAAAAGAAAAGATTTTAGAGTTTCCCGACTGCTGTGATTTGAGCAAAAGCTCAATCGTCTCTGCTCACTCAGCATGACCAAAGTGTAAGTTTCCAGGACTTGCCATGATGCATTTAATGTCTAGAAAGACCAGACATCCTCAGATTCACAAAGCAATAACAGTCTTGTCTTTTATCTCATAACACCTGGGATCATGCATCAGAGACTGTAATGTTGATGATAATGTCTCTCTTGACAGTTGTTCCCAACTCTTTCCACTTAGAACCCTGCCAAGGAGTCTAAGGATTTACTACTTCCCAGGGTAACATTAAAAAGTGTAACAAGCCTGGAAAGAGAACTGAGAATATTTCATTGTAATAAACCTTCTTCAAGAGAATGCAAAAAAATGAAAAGACCAGGAAAATTGATTCCTATAAAATTATATAGCTGATTCCATTAGTTTGGGCTTTCAGTCACCCCTCTCATCTCAAAACTGAATTCTCTTAGTTATGGTGTAGACTATTTTTAGTTCCTGAACTAATCTTAACTTGAAGAAGTGTACTTTAACCACTGTCTCGAACTTGTATATATTCCTGATGCTCTGTGTCCCATCTTTGGATGACCAGTGGATGCTGGAGTTCTAAGAAGCTTTAGTGTATTTTGTACCCTTTCCCCCTCCACTGTGTTCACATAGGTTTTATTACTTCTCTTCCCATTCCAAGACCGATTATGACCTAAACCCATTTATCTGGAATAAGAGTCAGCAATCAATAATTGTGGGCCTCTGATTCTTCATTCTGTCCCAACCTCTTCGGTTTTCATCCATCCAATGTCCAAATAGTCACTGCGCTGTACCTTCCTTCCAATTCTAGGCAGGAGAGAAGAACAAAAGCCATATGGAGGAAGGAGCAAAACCTATGAAAATACAGCATAATTTTAGCAGAAATCCTAAGCAGGGTCTACTTCTCATTGGCCAGAGCAGTGTCACATGACCACTTGTGAGGCCAGCTGGAATGAACATGCAGTGTAGCTGACATCGTTGCCATATTTCCAAAATCGAGCTTTGCTTTCTATGGAGGAGAGCAAAAATTAGATTCTGAGTAGTCAACAAAATCTGTGTAATCATTCAAAAAATATTTTATTTGAGCCACAGATGAGTTTTAAATGAAGCCCTGGAGAAATGCAGAACTAATGGTTTAATCTAAAGAACCATTGATCTGGGATCAGTGAGAGCAAAATCCTGTACTAGCTGGAGATGTCAGAAAGTGCTATTCAATTAAGTACTTTCATTAATCGTTATAAAATTAATCCTTAGTAGTTGATGATAATGTATTAAAATTAAGTGCTGATTAGGGCTGACCCCATAGCAGTTTCTTCAGGAAGTTTTCAAAAAGTTATTCTTTAGGCAAGGTTTTGGCCTCTTTTGATGGGACTTGTACCTAGGAAGATACCTTCATGGAACAGCAAACATAAATAGAAGCAGGAAATGGCTGGACCCTGTGGTACAGGGGTTAAATGCAATGTATCCTCACTAATTTTGACTAATTAAAGACAAATGCAGATTGATTTTGAGAAGTCTAGTTGTACAATATTTAATGCGATTGTTCTGCTTTCACGTTTTATGACTATACAAATTTGGTTTTAAAATCTGACATGGTAGAAAATTTTCAAAGCATGATGAATGATTTCTATTTTATACATTACAGATTTCCTCTAAAACTGATATGATGTAAAAGTTATTTAACATTTTTGATCACCTACTATATGTCAACTACGGTGGTAGTCTCTTTATATCCATCACCCATTTCACACTCATAATAGTCCTTTGATTTAGGTTTTACCTCAATTTCACCAATCTAAAAACTGCATATTGCAGGGTCACCCTACTAGAACTATCAGGGCTAGGATTTGAACCAATTCTCTGCTGTCCAAGTCCACACCTTCTCCATTGTGCTGCATCACCTTCTATGAGCTGAAGTGTAAGGTATGGCAAGGAGTCCATGACTTCATATGGTAGGAAACATTGATTCTTTTGTCTTTCTCTTATTTCTTGTGGGTTTTTTTTTTTTTTTTTTTTTTAATATTAGACCTGGTGAGGAGATGAGGATAGAGGAATATCAGAATAAGTGAGGGACTATCTTAGAAAGTTCTTTTCAGTTTTGTATTTATTTTTAGTACGCTCAGCATGTCACCTTACACATGTTTATCATTACCTTGGGAAATATATATTCATTTACTACCATTGATGGAAACGTTACTTGGGAGGAAACTGCAGCCTAGGCATTTTCTGAATACCACAGTCCTCTAAAGAGTGGCATCCTAATTAATGAGGTTCAAAATGCTGTAGACCAAATTCTGTCCTCTAAGATACACAAATGCATGTAGGAAAAGCATAAAGCAACATCATTCTGTCCCCTGAAAGCACGTTAAAAAGAACCCCTTTGTGATTTGTTGTGGGTTATATCCAATACAAAAGCATCTCCCCAAGTTGCTCAATTATTTTATTAAAAGACATCAGATAGTAGAAGAGTGAGTTGCTAACATTTTGTAGGCAGCTTGGAGTCCTCTGTGTATCCTTTAGTTACATTTCTTTGAAAAATTTTATGTTTGTTTGTTTGCTTGTAGAAACTCCATAGAGTTGAAAATCAGGCTGTCAATTTAGTCTCTGTAAATATGACCTCCACTACACTAGAATATGAGCCCTAGATCTCATAGAGATCTTATTTATATTTGTGTCCCATGTGGCATGATGCTTGGGATAATAGTCAATTCATAACTGTTAAAATGAACTGAAATTATATGTTCCAATCAAGGAAAGGCACATAGTTTCAATTTTCTTATATACAGATGCTTATTTATATATTTTTCTGTGTATCCATCCTTCCATACACTCAACATCCATCCATATACCCATCCATCCAAGAAATATGCCAGTAAAAAAAATTCTGGTTAATTTCTTGATTTAGTGATATGATAATGGCTTTATTTTTCTTTGTAGCAATATCATTTATAAGCTTAATATAATTTAATTTTCAAATCAAGAGCAACCCTTTCCTGATTATTAATGATTGTAAAGATTAGAAAGGAAATAATTACTGTTGATTTACTAAAATGTGTCACAATAACTTGAGGATTGAATTGGTATTAATTAATTCAATTGTATATAGTTTCCCTCACTTAAGGAGCACAGAATCATGTTCACTGATTCCTTGCTACACTTCTAAATCCCTGATTTAGGGCAACCACAAGCATAGGAGCATGCTTTTCACAATAATCATTATTCCAGTGATAGTATGAACACTTGTATCCTTATTGTTTAAAGGAAGAAAGAATGACCTTCTAGGTCCTGGGAAATGAGGCACTTCTATAACAGTGAGTAACTCTCTATGATACTAGTTATTTTGTGAAGCATCTTTCATTTTTAAAAATTTTTATGGGGAGTTGGTTGGATATTTTCCCTGAAGTTAAAAATGTAAGCCTCTCTACTCTTCCTTCACATTTGAGTTCATAAGTAATAGAACATACATATTTTACTTCGTCAGTATCTAACATAATATTATACATAATGTAAGAACTGAAAAGTTAATTCAGCATGTATTTATGGAATACCTATAAAGTGTCCAGCTATTACTAGGCATTTTAAAGATTACAGAGCTAAAGTTAGGACTTTTGACTTGCATAATCTTTCTGTATCATTGGAAAGACAAGATACACAAAACAAATTAATATAATGGCATAAGTGTTTTTCCATATACTTGGTAAGATTTACATGTGGTTAGAAAACTAGGCAGAGAGAGAAGTCTCCTTTGAGATACTTTTTTGGAGTTAAATTGCTCCTTCTTTTAATAAGTAGTTCTTTGTTGATGTTCTCTTTGTTAGTTGTTATTTGTCAAATGGAGCATGGAAATCCACAAAGCTAGCGGAAGGAAACAATGGATATTTGATAGTTTCAAGTGGATTGCCACTGACTATATTGGAAAACAGTCTTCCAGAGGGCAAGGGCGCATGACTAACTTAGCAAGGTGCCTTTTTTTCACACGGTATATGATGAATTCATGGTTGTTTAATGAAGACAGAAGTCATTTACGGATTCAACAAGTATGCATTGACTATGTATTGTTATAAGTATGTATTGTTATGTATTGTTACGTATTAGGCACTGTGCATGGTGCTAAAGAATCTGTTGACAGGCAAACCGACAATATCTTTGTTTTCATGGAGCTTACAATCTGGTGAGGGAGACAGACAGCAAATAGTTCAAAACATAAGTTATAGAAAACTATGAGATGCTGTAAGAGAGAATAACAGGGAGGCTTACTTAAAGGATCTCTCTGAAAAGGTGATATTTAAAATAAAACCCAAGGAAAGAAAAAGTGTTGAGTATGTGAAGAATGGGAAGACAGAGGAAAAAAAGTTCTAAAAGGCAAAAATGAAAAAGAACTTGAGTGTTCGCAAAACTGGAAGAAGAAGAAAAGTCATAGTGACTGTAGCATAAGTCAGAAAGGAACATCAGACAAAATATGAAGAAAAGTCAGGTGCAGGGTATATTTTACAGTTGTGTGAACATGGGGGGGTGGTTCTCAAAAGGCTTATCAATAAATAGAATCTTATCCCTATCTGAATGTGGACAAAGTGATAAGATGCTAGGGTAAGCATGGAAGCCAAACCTTCCGTGGGCCCATGTCTGGAACACAGAAAGATGGACACCTCCAGCCCATTCATAAGAAGGACTGGACCAAGGCAGGCCTACCTGAGGGGCAGATGGGAAGAGGACCAAGCAAGGCAGAGTATGCCAACTAGTTCTTCCCACATTCACCGTCAGGTGTGTCTCACACCTTCTCAAGGGTGGAGCAAATTAAGGAGCAGGGAAGGATCAGACTCACACCAAACCTGAGTCCTTCACAGAAAGGAAACGTCATGCTGGCAAAGAAACAGGGCAAGAATATTATACAATGTGGATGTTGTCTAAATCACCTTAAGGTTTTAGGATGATATACCTGATCCAATCAATACATGTTGTTAAAAGAGTAAAGTTGACCCTTGAGCAGTGTAGAGGTTAGGAGTTCCAACACTCCCACAGTTGAAAATTTGAGTATAACTTATAGTTGGCCCTTCATATCCGTTGTTCCTGCATATCATGACAGATTGTGTAATATTGTATTATTTACTATTGCAAAAAATCTGCATATAAGTGGGCCCACTCAGTTCAAGCTAGTGTTGTTCGAGGGTCAGCTGTACTTCAGGGGCTTGACGTAATTGTGTTGAAAAAGAGAAATATCATAAATATTATTTAGAACTAAATCATATCAAATCACTCTCATCAATGCAATTTCATATTTAATATAGCATTTGACAGTGGCAGGAGTAAAAAAGAAAGCTGTATAGAATTATAGAATTTATCATCTTTAGCATCAGATGCACTGACACATTACAAAAAAAAAAAATCACAGAAGTAAAAATAAAAAGCAAGATATCTTTTACTATGTGCTAGGCAATGTTCCAGGTGCTTTACAAATATTAACTCACTTAATGCACTTAATAACCTAATGAAGTAAGAGTTATGATATTTCATCCTCACTTTAGACGTAAAGATCTCAAACATTAGAAGATTTGAAAGTTTAGTCTAAGGTCAAACTGAGAGGGGTAGGATTTGATTTTAACCACTCTGCTATAGATTAATAGGGTAGGGGTGGGAGAATTTAAGGACTAGTTTGCATTTTCTTTGTCTTATTTTTCATTTCACTGCTTTGGGTAGAAAGAACTGTCATAACAAGAATATACTGTGACAAGTGAAAATGTATTTTTCTTTATTCATAATTACTTAAAAACATTGTATCACAGTATTATTCATTGAGAATACATTTATAAGAAGGTTTAAAAATTCAATGCCTACTGTTATTTCTTTCCTGGAATTTCTGAAGGGTTAAACGCAACTCCTTAGTCAATTGGCTTGGGGTATGATAATGTGTAGACTGAAGTAAAATATCCTAATGCATATTATATTAAAATAGTCTTGTCTTTTTGCAATCACCTGTCAACTCATTTGCCTCTATTAATGCTACTTTAACTATGACAGACACAGGTTGAAGTAATTAGTGTTTAAAATGTCTCTGGAAATTGTACTACATTTCCCCATCATCCCCTAGAGGAGGTAGATGTGTTGATACATTGTCCTGAAAGACAGCAGGCTTCTAAGGCTATTTAAATGGCCCGTGGTTTTTTATTGTAATGTTCATTTACAGTGTCTTTTTTTTTTTTTTTTTTGCAATTCACATATGCTTTCCAGATTGTCTGGAACCTCTAAAAAAGACACATCATTGAAACAACTTCCATCCACTTCATGAGTAGAAATTACTCTGGCTGCTATGAAGAGAAGGGTGGAAGGTGATTAAGAATGAAAGTTGAGGGAGCATTTTGTAGACCATGTCAGTAGTCCAGACAAGAGATGATGGTGCCTAAGAGAGTAAAGATGTATTTTTGATAGGCACTCTAAGACTTGTTGATAGATTAGGCAATGAAAGAAAGGAAGAATTAGAAGACATCCCTACACTCAGGTTTATTTCTTTTTAATTGAAGTGTAGTTGATTTACAATGTTGTGTTAATTACTGCTGTACAGCAAGGTGATTCAATTTTACATATATATACATTCTTTTTTAATATTCTTTTCCATTATGGTTTATCATAGGATATTGAATATAGTCCTTTGTGCTATACAGTAGGACCTTATTGTTTATCCATTCTGTATATAAAAGTTCACATCTGCTAACCCCAATCTCCCACTACATCCCTCCCCCAACCCCCTCCCCCTTGGCAACCACCAGTCTGTTCTCTTTGTCTGTGAGTCTGTTTCTGTTTCATAGATAGGTTCATTTGTGTCATATTTTAGATTCCAGATATAAGTGATATCATATGGTATTTGTCTTCCTCTTTCTGACTTAGTTCACTTAGTATGATAATCTCTAATTACATCCGTTTTGCTGCAAATGGCATTATTTCGTTCTTTTTTATGGCTGAGTAGTATTTCATTGTATATATGTACCACATCTTCTTTATCCATTCATCTGTTGATGGACATTTAGGTTGCTTCCATGTCTTGACTATTGTGATGGCGCTGCTATGAACAGAGGGGTGCATGTGTCTTTTTGAATTATAGTTTTGTCTGGATATATGCCCAGGAGTGGGATTGCTGGGTCATATGGTAGTTCTCTTTTTAGTTTTCTGAGGAACTTCACACTGTTTTTCACAGTGGCTGACCGACTTACATTCCCACCAACAGCCTACACTCAGGTTTTTGATGTGAAGTAGACGATGATGATAATGCCATTCTTGAGTTAGGGAAGACAGGAGTGGGGGCATGGCAAATAGTCTTGGAGAATGGGATGATTCCAGTTTCAAATATGTTAATTCTGAGATCCTTTTGAGACTTCCAAGCAAGGAACTCAAAGAAAAAGAGTAATAACAGCTGACACTGCATAGAACACATTGTGTTCTAAGTCTATTCACAAAGTTTATATCATGAATTCAATGAACCCTTACAAGGACCGTACGTGGCTTTAGAGGGACTATTATTACCATTTTACATGTGAAGGTAGTTGCTCATACAATGAAATGAATAATCTAAGTTAAAGTATATAGATCAGTGATAAACCCTAAGAAAATACTCAGAAAAAATACATGCATTAAGTTTCTTACTTAGAACATTCACTGATAATATTTTGGAAGCTGTTGGATGCACAATTATTGAAACAGTGTTTCAAAAAGTGTGTTTCAAATCCAGGTACAGCTGTAGATGGTAATTAGAGGCACAGCATAGATAAAGCTCTGAAGGACAAATGAAGAAGATGCAGTGATCATGACAAAAATACTGGATGCCAAATTCTATGGTCCAGCAAGTTCACAATTTTACTTCACAGAATGATAGTAGAGGGCAATTTAATTAAAAGATAGTGGAATAAATTAAGAATGCTCCAGTATCTTTGTATGCCTCAAAAGCATACATTTTCACCTCATAGAAGTCAACCCAGGAATCTTTCTTACCCAAACTGAGGTAGTCTATAAATATCACACATTTGGGATAAAGTATATTGAAACAAAGCTGGTGGAAATATTTTTCTAAGGTATTTTCTCAGATAGGCATACAGCATTTTCTCCTTTAAAAATGAACTATCTGAGTTAAAAGTAAAAGCATGAATGCATTGCCTTGTAAAATTTCCTCTTTTTACTTCTTCCTTAAAATATTATTTACTGAGTGCCAAGCACTGTGCTCAGACATCAAGCCAAGTGCTGAGTTCACGTCTTAATAGATATCCCCACAGAAGAAAGAGAGTCTGCGAATTTTAAATGGCATTTGAAAAGGCAGAGACACTATTCTCTTTAGTGACATGTAATGGTTAGGAGTGAGAGCTTGAGGTGCCTTGGGTTTAAATTCCAGCCCTACTAATTTGTATCTCTGTGACCTTGGGCAAGTTATTCAGTCTCTTTGTCCTCTATGTGTTAAATGGATAAGATAATGGTATTTCCTTATAGACTTGGGATTTAAGTGTATTAATAGGTATGTAAAGTGCTCAGAATAGGGCATGGTCCATAAGAGGCACTCAATAACTATTAGCTGCTATTAAATCTAAATCTGACTTTGGCCAGGGCTCGTTTTCTCTCTTCTTGGACTCCAAGCAAGTTAGGAGGTTATTAGGTATTTGTTTTAGTGTCTCCAAATATACCCTGGCAGTTAGGCCACTTGGAATTGGCTGGTCTGCTCTGGCCACTTAGACAACTTACAGGGGATTCTATTGTATCATTTCAGATACAAGCCTCTTAGAACCTCCTTTCTGATCTAGACAAAAGACCACTACACTCTTCTACAAATCTCTTTTGGTATGTAAAGAAATGCTGTTTTTAGCTGACATGTTCTAGTATTTTGCCAGGCTTAGCTCTTAAGGACCTATGCTTTAGCAAAGAAAATTGTGTCTGTCTCATAAGAAATAGGACCACTGCCACGCATTATAGAATCTGGTCAAACACACTGCTGATGGGCCCATTGGAAATACTGTCTACTGACAGGTTCCTCTCTTGGCCTGACTTTCCACCCTCTATAGTGAGGGTACATCTTTTCAGGTCCTTTCTACATCCTGAGGCCTCACTGAGTAGAAAGATTAAGAGCTGAACGTGAACTGAGAGCTGTGGGGTTCAATCTGCTGATTCCTTTGCTGTCTCTTCTTCTGCTCACTCTTACCTGCTCCACCTCCCCTGCTGTGTCTCTCATCAGACAGCTGCTGTTCGGCCTATTTGTATTTTCTTGATGGTTAGGGAAGATTGTCTCCTCCCATTATAAAGAAAATGCAATGGTTTATCTTAGTGTCTTAGAACGGATTGCTGAGAAGAAGGAAGAATAAATGGGGGATAGCATCTTCTTTAACTTATTCTTTTTTTTAAAAAAAAATATTTTATTTATTTATTTTTATATTTATTTTTGGCTGTGTTGGGTCTTCGTTTCTGTGCGAGGGCTTCCTCTAGTTGCGGCAAGCGGGGGCCACTCTTCATCGCAAGGCGCGGGCCTCTTCGCTATCGCGGCCTCTCTTGTTGCGGAGCACAGGCTCCAGACGCGCAGGCTCAGTAGTTGTGGCTCAGGGGCCCAGTTGCTCCGCGGCATGTGGGATCTTCCCAGACCAGGGCTCGAACCCGTGTCGCCTGCATTAGCAGGCAGATTCTCAACCACTGCGCCACCAGGGAAGCCCACTGTGCCACCAGGGAAGCCCCCTTTAACTTATTCTTTGGAGAGATGTTGGACTTGAGTCATAGGTGCTCACACTTGTTTATGCATTTGCCCAGGCCACTTAATTGGTTCCATGGAAAGTCAATGAATATTTGGTGGAGTGAGCTGGTGTGCTATAATTGATCGTAATGAAAATTCAGAGAAGAGGCACTGTGGAAACGTGGGAGAGTGGAATAGGTACAGGGTTTGGAATAAAAAAGACCTGAGTTGGGAAATCCGATTTTCATGTCTTATTAGCTATATGACCTTGGGCCAGACTTCTAACTTCTCAAAGCTTTAGTTCTCTGTGTGAGATGGGAGTAGTAATGCCTAGTTATGGAATCTTGTGTGGAATAAATGGGATAATGTGCTATGTTGAGCATATAGCAGACCCCACAATAAATGGTAGTAGTCGTTACAGAAGTCTGATACTTTGAGTCTTCTATGATGGGTCACAGATGTCTGTGGGTACAGAGAGTGTAAGTGTAAAGTGAAGTACACTAGTGATGGCATTGTATTCACATCACTGGGTGTTTCCTCAACCTTCTGCTAAGGGAAATTTGAATTTGTGTGCACAACGTTCTTCATTTCAACAAATACTCTTGAGTGTTAATCAATGTCAGCAACAGGGTTAAGTACTATAGGTAAAGAAATTAGTAAGACAAAATCCTTGACCCTGAAGGAGGGTAAGAACACAATAGCTCATACTGGGTAAGAAAAATCAGTGATAAATAGAAGCATAACCAGTTTATTGAAAAATCTCAATTCTTTGGAGCAAAAATGTGAAATGATTTTGTTTCTTTCAATAACTGCTTCATTTGAATATGCCTCCCCCTTCTTCTTGCCCCTTAATGACATCTTGGGAATCTTCTAGAACTTTTTACTTTTTTCAGATATTAAAGCTTAGTACTTTGAAGTTCTTTATCACATGTTTGGTACAAAACTCTCTACCTTCCCTCCCCTTTCATTTATGACCTAACTCCTCCAGTATGTGAGACAGAGTGAGGGGGAAAGAAAAATACTTAAATCCTGTGTGCATGATTGTTTATGGGGAAAAAGTCCTTGATTCCACTGTGATGTAGCTGTTTCTGAGTGTGTGGTACTCATGGTTTTCCTGGGTGTTGCTATTCAACTCCTGCCTCCACTGGGAACTCTTTATCTGTATTAGACTTGTCCGCTGTTCAGGCAGCCCCAGAACCATCATTACCCTTCATATGGAGGCATGGACATCATTGGGATCTTCTCTGACATCCTGTTAGTGTCCCATGGACTTAGGATAAGTTGTACACATTTTGCCTAGGCACACTACACAACATTTCTTGCACACCTGGGCTGCTGTACCAATTTTTCAATTTTCCTTATTCTCCAGACTACAACCAGGCATCAGTCTCTATTATCACGTATGTTCCTAAACTCCAGATCTTCCCAGGCACAAATCACCAGGCTCATCTCTGATTTGCTGGCTATACTAAGTTGGACCTGAGTGTTCTGCACCTAAGCAGCCTACAGCTAAAGAAATAGGTGCAAGTCTTTCCTTCTTCCAGGCACCCCAGATGTTAACTATTGACTCATGGGTGTCACCAACCAATTTAGTTTGGAGGGTTGTGAGAGAAAAGAGGAAAGAAATTATACCAATCTTGTCTCTGTTGTCTTTTCCTCCAAGTCCTCTCATCAATTTTCCATGGGTAGAAGTGGAGGAGGGATTGTTGTTGGTAGGACCTGCTCTGCTCTTTTGGTCTGCACATGTGATGGCATCTGACTTCAATTATGGGTGATTCATTAGAGTTGAGTTGCTTAGCACTTTGACTAAGCTTTGGGCTATAAGAAGAGACCCTCTCAACATCATAGAGCAGGTACAAGTATCATTCTTTATAGCAATGAAGAGGGAAAATGACTAATTTTTCTGAAGATCCTTAGGAGGGCTCCTCAATGCCTCCCATACCCACTACCTTGCTTCACATAGCACCTTGCTCAAACTTACAGCTCAATGTAGGTTTTTTCGCTTGACATTTTTGATCATCAGCCAGTCTCTTGATTTGTTTCTTTATTATCTCATGCAACAATCATCTGTTGAGCTACTACTCTGTGCAACTGGTCTGCAAGAAGACAACAGCACAGCGCACTAGAGAATAGGACAGATACAGCCCATTGAGGGAGAAACAGGTGCAATGAGTATGATACTAAAGAAGAAGAGAGTTCTTCCAGAGTGGGAGCACCTGTCACTAAGACCAAGCCAAGTCAAGGAGTTTATGGAAATCTTCTTTAGAGAAATGATGGTTAAGCGGGAACCCAAAGGATAAGTAAAAGCTAGTGAGGCAAAGAAGGGGACAACAGTTTCTGAGAAAAGAGGGTGCATGTTCAAGCCACTGAAAGAGATTTAAGATGGGTGGAATAGTATAGAGAATGAGTTGTGTTAGGTTATATTAGAAAATTGGTACTGAATAAACAGACTTCATAGATTATGTTTAGAATGGAGGTAAAAATAAATGAATGAATGAATGAGTGAATGAATGGGTAGAGAATGAATGAATGAGTGAATGAATGGGTAGAAAATGAATGAAGTCTTCTTTCAGGCACAAATCTCCCCCAAAAGGATGGATAGGTCAGGCTTAGATAGTGATATTTCCAGTGAGAAGGAGTAATCAGCCTACTTTCTCCCCCATTCTCCATGTAGGATGTGGGGCTGGACATTTGGGAATAAATAAATGAAAAGGCTCTGATGAGGAGATAGCCTTTTCTTTACTTTTTTGTTCAGTTATAATTTAATTGTTACTTCCTATATCTATCCCTCCTTTTACTTTAATATTTCTTCCTCTCATTCTTTGTGTCTCATTCCCTTCTGTAACCTTCCAATGACCCTGTGCTGATTGGGTTTGTTTACCCACAAACGTAATTTTAATTCTTTAGAGGAAAGAAAAGCCATAGTCATTTAGTTACTATTTTTCCCACTAGGGCTGTCTTTGTAGGCTCTACATTCTCCATGGAAACATACACTTGGCTTGAAGTGGTTATATTTTATTGTGTGGATATCAACAATCTGATGATGGCTTTTCTAAAGTATCTGCCCTTTTCCTCTGTGTGCCATATGGAATAACATTAGCCTTGTAGGGATCCAGTTGCCTTGAGTTAGTGACACGCTTTTCTCTGCTGAACTGAAAATGTTTTTACCTTGAGAAATATAACTGAAGACATCATATCACTGTCATTTCTGAAGGCATGACTACAACTTAGGGACAGTATCAGCACATGCAAATCAAATCACTCAAATGGTTTGTAACTAAGGTTATATCAGGGAAATGGCATTATCTCTAAATGGTCAAGATGCATCTTACAGTTAAGATTTTTCTGGTTTCACAGGTCTGACAGTCTCACATTAGAAATATTAGGTGACAACACAAGGCTAATGTCTTCACTTTTCTCAGGGACTTTATTATCCTGTGATTTATGAAGCACCTTTGTTGAGAGGACCTACTATGTCTGTTTCATGAAAGGATACCAGACTTGGATCTGTTTACAATTTTTAACCTGTTTTCTTGAATATGAGGTGCCACTTTTGCACCTCTGTTAAACTTGTTAGTAAATCAAGCTCTCCTAAATCTTTCTCCTACCTTCAGGTCTCACAGATAGATAGACCTGGCAGGATGCACTAAAGTTTTTTTGTGCCATTGTTCAAGCCAAAGATTTCGCTTCTTTTTATTCCTTTTCTGGGTATTGAAATGGAATCTAACTAAAAAACAGCCAAGTGGCAAAGTTGAATAAGAAGTTAACAGAGATAAATTATTCAGATGATAATAAAAACGTATTGGACATTTAGTGCATGCCCCTTAAAGGCTAAATGATTTGCCTATGTTCTGCCATTCAATTCTCACAACAAACCTTTGGGATAAATACTATTAATGGATGAAGAAATGTGCTTAAATTTGTTTAACAAATTGAACAAAATCCCACAGATATTAGGAGAAATATCTAATATTCAAACCCATGTTTTTCTGATTCCATTATGTAGCGATAAAGGACTCATAGGTGTTCTATATGGATCCCTCAATATTTTTTTCATTTAAAATAGGTCTATATGTTACTTAAGTTGGAAAAAATGCTTTATACTATACTACTTTTTACAAAACAGAACTGTAGCCCCGATCTTTCTCCTACTGGCTAGGTGGTATTTGATAGAGCATATAAACTCTCTGGATCTCACTTCCTCTCCTGAAAGCATTAAAAAGGCTTGAATGTCTCTTTGTAAAATAAACGACTCTTTTAAAAATAACTTTATTAATTGGTAAGTATATTTATACAACAATTTATTTCATTAGTATGTGGATGATTACTTTTGTAATTACAAAGTAAAGTACAGGATTGTATTCATAATGATGTCTTCAAGGTGTTATCATTCTCTTATTACAGGATTTGAGTTTAAGAAATCTAATGAGAAAGATACAAATCATAAAAATACCTCCATATATCTAAAAATGTGGACATTCCAAGGACAATTAATTCCTCCTCATTTTACATATATGCTGTTTTGTAGTACTTATCCGTCCAGCGCCAGCTCCCTAAATATCACCGAGGCAAGCTGTTGATAAGGCAAAGAAGAGTTTGTTGTGTATCCTGGTATGGGAGAACTCCACCTTGGGATAGTTGGGGCAGTGTCTCCGAAGTGGGATAAGGTTGGATTTTACTGAGAATTTTAACTTTGATTTAAGGCAGGTCTTTCAATGAGGGGCCTTGATTAGACTTGGGTAAGGATCACTACACAATTTTCCAGGACTGATGGAAACAGCAAGGCAAGATTTTGAGGTGAAAATTTGGTATAGTCTCAGGTATATATAAACTGTTGATTGATGCTTCCCAGTGAAGGGTTAATGTGTATTTCTGGAAATTCCTGTAATGAACTATCAAGTTATTTGCCTGGATAAGAGTCTCCTAGAATAGTAAAGGAATACTAATGAAGACAGAAGAATAGTAAGTCATGTCAATGTAGACAGTATGTTGGGGGTAGGAAGTAAATCATTTCAGTCCTCAGTGTTCAACCTGCATGGAGAGGTGAATGGTTTTGGTCTCATTTCACTTAGTGACAAGGTTACTTAATTACATGCTCACGTCTACTGCTAAAGGATGAACTGTTCCACAGCAGGGCCGCCCTCCTTGCCATTTGTGTTTCTCCACCTGGAACAGAGTGGTGCCATAGCAGTGGAGTGGGAAAGTGATGGTAGTGGTGGCATAAATGGTAATACTATAATGGCTTTTATCTACTGCTCACCTCCCATTTGCCAGATCAACTACTGCATGCTTCCTGTGAAATATCTCATCTACTCTTGGTAACAACCTTATGGGTTTGCTTCTATCTTCATTTCAATGATCTGTCATAAAGAGATTTTTTTTCATTGTTTAATAAAAGGTAGGTACAATTAATTGGACATTCTTTGAATAGATTTATATCATGTAAATCAGGCTACTGTGTTTACCTTTACTCATTCCAAAACTAATATTAGCATTTCCAAAAAATTTTGCCTACTAAAAGCTAAGCAGGAACTTAAGCCCTCAGTGGCCAGTGGGTGTGTTACAGTAAACATATGCTCATTAACCAGTATTTTCTTTTGTCGGAGTTTGAAGCACATAAAAACTGATTGGCATTTGATCCCCATGCATATTCCAGCTGAGAACCACTCTGTGGCCTGGGTCTCCCTGAATCAGACTTTTGAATGAATTTTCCCCGCAACACTGGTGGCTTCTCCCACTTTTTAAGTCTCTGCTGCCACACTGTGGGGAAACACAGAATAATACATTAGCTTAGATATTTTTGTCATCTTTCTACCAAGGAGCAGTTGTCATTTACAGTGCCTCAAATTCAATTTAAAAATAAAAGTAGCATAAAAGAAAAAAAGCTTTCAGGCAAAGGATGATGTTAGATGAAGTCATTACAGAGTGAGGGAGTGATGGTATTATTATTGCTAAGGTTGCTTTATTGACTACTTGGGTAATAAGCTCAGTTCAAAACATAGTTGCTTTAAGAGAGGCAGCCTGGTGTAGTGAAACAAATATGAATTTTTGGTTCTGATTCTATTAATGATACAGACTTTCTTCTTCATATCCTTGCAATTTTTCTTCCTCTCAGCCTTCATTTTTCTTCCTTTCCTCCTTCCACTAAAATTTATTGAATATCTACTACCCTGTTCCAGACATTTTGCTAATGTTATTAATACAAAATCAAATTAGGCATTGTCTCAAAATCTCAATAGGGACACTCTTTAGTGATAAAGAAAGGTGTATAAAATGAAAATTAGAATATAAAGCAGGCTTGAGAGAGTTATGCACAGGATATCATGGGACTATAAAAAAGCAGCTTCCAAAGCCACAGTTTGAATTATTTGCAGCAAAATTCTGACACTTCCCCTCCTGAGAGTCAGAAATCACATCTTCCAGTGACTGTGGCGGCCACTCTCTGTGGATTCCATGAGCTCCTGTTAGCCTCCTTACGATGAGAGCGATTGTTTGCCATCTTTGGTGGAAGGCAATCGGAATGGATAGGGATTAAGGCAAGTCATTATCTAACAGAGCATTTCTCTATAACTTAATCAATGCCATTTCAAAATAATTGAAAGAGCTTTACATGTAAAGGTAGAGATCTTTTCAACCTTCTTTAGAAATATACTTCTTTTTGTACACATATATTTTATCATCTGTATAATGCAGTATCGGTATCTATCTAGTTCTAAGCATCTCTAGGAAGCAACACCCAAGAATAAGGACACCCACCAGGGTTTAAAAATAGAATGTAAATAGTCTTACCGCAAAGAACATAGAAAATAGCTTTACAGTATTCAATATCAACTTTTGCTTTAGGTCATAAAAGTGGTAGCTATATACTAAAAATGACTTTTATTTATTGTTTCTTTAATATACTGTTTCCTAGTTTCAAGTGCCTGGAAATACCTGCATCTATTTTAAGGCTCAACAAACCTGGGAAACAAGATTATAATGACCATCTTTGTTGGGGAGATTGAAGGAAGGAAGAGTGTGAAT
The DNA here is from genome assembly GCF_965194825.1 of Balaenoptera physalus. Classification (NCBI taxonomy): domain Eukaryota; kingdom Metazoa; phylum Chordata; class Mammalia; order Artiodactyla; family Balaenopteridae; genus Balaenoptera; species Balaenoptera physalus. Next base: position 102,231,933 of record NC_138884.1, read on the forward strand.
TAATGTTAAGTGGATATCATGCACAGGCGTGTGCCAGACAATTTATATACACTTGCTTATTTAAACACTCAAAAGAGAAGTAAAAGAGGTCGATATGTTAGCTCCATTTCAGAGATGAGAAAACTGAGGTTAGGAGAGCATAAGCAACTTGCTCAATGTCTCATAACTAGTAAATGACAAGAACTTGGATAAAACCAGACCCATGATGCTCCATTCCACTAACAGAACCAAAAGGAAGCATTTTAAAAAAATCTACATTCAAGCAAAAATGTCCATTATCTAAATCTGCCTGAGTTTATTTTTTAAGAGGAATATATTATCGGTGACATCAGGAGGATAAGTACAAAGGCCTTGTTTTAAACCGCATGAAAATGTATTTGCTTATCTTTGAAGTGCACACATTTTTATCAAGTACATTTTAAATTAAACCTTCTTCTTGAAAGTGGAATAAAACTGTAAGCTAATTTGAAAGTTATGAATCCAAGGAGTTCTTTTGAAGTACAGGTTTTCAGAGCTGAAATTCATTAACATCAATTCAATGGGAGGAGCAAGTCAAATAATTCAATGCTGAATTTTTTCATGATGTGAGACAGATGGTTGCCATTCTTAAATACAAGTGAAATTTACAGTCCAGTGGCAATGGAAAAAACAAACAAACAAACAAAAAGCAGAAGGTGGGGAGACTCTAGTTTAACAGCTTGATTTGGGCTCAAAGACAAAAATCCAGCCTCCTTGGATAGAAGGGTAGGAACGTGCTACGCGGGTTGGTAAGGTGAGAACAGCTTGATACAAGGGTAAGGCTGGTGGATTGTCCCTGGGCAGAACCTCACTTTCCTCATCTGTTATGGGGATGATAATAGTGCCAGGCCATCACATCATTGTGAACATTGAATAAAGTAATATATGTAAAACTCCTGATGCACCGGATGCCCTTAGCACATAGTACCTACTTGATAAATGTTCATCTTTATTATCATCCCTACAGACAACAGTGTTAAGTAGGCATGATACAACTTATGCTATTGTCGTACCGAGTCTCCAGGAAGAAGTTTATATCATAATGGGCTGACATTCTAGAATAACTTAATCGTTCTAAGGTTCAAATTCCATTCCTATAAAAATGGAATATTAATCATACCTACAGTGCAAAGTTGTCTTGGGGTCAAATGAAAGAGTGTTTGTGAAAGGCCTTTGTAAAGAGCTACTCAAATGCTGGTAATCATCTTTATCTCTTTCTATTCCTTTCTAGTTTTCATAGAAGTCTCATCTTTAAGGTCATTAATGAATCAGATTCATGGTAATAATCATCTTAACAATACCACAGTGATATAAAGTATACTTGCTAGCTGGGATGAACTTTTCTAGCTGTCCTCTGTGAATACTGAACTATGAGGGGGAAAATCTCTGCAACTAGCCAGATGACAACTCAGGCTTGGAGGGGACATAGAGATTCGTATTGATTGGATAGGAGGAAAATGAGGATTAGGAAGCAGAAGTAGGGAAGATGCATATATTAGGAATCTATTTGGCTACAAATAACATAGCATTCAACTAACGGTGACTTAAATTAATGGGCTACTGTCTTCTCATATAACAAGTTTAGAGGGAGGTGGTTTCTTAGTCTTGGATCAGCTGGCAGCAGTGCTGAGACCTAGGATCTCTCTGATCCTCTGTTCACAGTTTTCAGCCCCATGGTTGTTGCCTCATGGCAGCAGACAGCTGCATCAACTTCACTATCCACGTTCAAGGCAGGAAGGAGGGGAAAGGAATGGCACCAGCCCTATATGCTCCTTACAAAGAGACAAAAAGCTTTCCCAGAATCCCTGGCAAACTTTCTATTGTATCTCAAAGGCCAGAGTATGTCAGATGGCTACTCTTGGCTGCAATCAACACTGGGAAAATAAATATTTAATGAGGCATGAGGCCTAGGAAAATCTGAGTTATGTTAACAAGGAATATGGGAAGAAAATGCATAGGCAGCTAGCAGTACCTGTCACAGTGCAATTCTCAGAGCTCTTAGAGAAGGGACCATTCCCAATTAGAGGTATAGGAACTCTGTAGCCTGGTAAGCATGATGGCATTTCCAGTGAGCTTGGAAACTTAAGTTATTTGTGCATCTGTTTTTGGGCTGAGAGACAAAGAACATAATAGGATAGATGGAGAATGAGAGAATTTTGAATTAGTTAAAGGGATGGAGTAAGAAAGTTGCTTTAAGTAACAGTTCCTTTACAAACCATTTCTGTTATCACTGTTGGAAAAATAATACATGTATTTTTCAAGTGCCTACATCCTTACCTGAAAATATCACATTGTTCCTAATCCAGGTTTTTTTCGCCAGCAAAATAAGTACCGTCTACTGTACCCTCCAGAACAGATGTCATAGTGTTCAGGTACGGTGTTAAGTGTTGTTCAAAATTGTAACTGAAAAAGAAATTTGGCTAAAGAAACCATGGTTCCAAACCGTGGTTCTAAGCTTATAGGGATAAAAAGATCCCATTAGGTGCAATCTAGCTGGTGAAATTAAACACATTATATAAAGTAGTTCCTCAGAAATTTTAAAATCTTATAGCCTTGCACATAAAATGGACCTGGCAAACTTCAGAATATCTGTTTGAAGAAAATTGGGATTTGCCTGATTTTTAGTATTGCTGGTTTCTTATGATAAGATGATGCTTTTTTCCCATTAGTTCATCATAACTATCTTTGTAGAATTTGGAATCAGCATAACAATGGAACATGATATTGTAAGACTAAACTACATCATTTTAAGAACCTTTAGTTTATTCAAGAACAGTATTTGGCTTCAGCACCACCCAGTGACAAATCTAAAAACTGCATGTGATTGAGTCGGATGGCATCTTAGACATTTTTCTAATACACAGGCCATTGACCGTGTGCTTGAAACGTGGCTAGTTCTAATTGAGATTTGCTGTAAGTGTAAATACATGTTGAATGCCATTAATAATTTTTATGTTGATTGCATGTTAAAATGAAAATACTTAGACGTATTTGGTTAAAGAAAATATGTAGTTCATTTGTATATTCTTTTATTATTTTTGATGTGATTATTAGAAATGTTAAAATTACACCCATATTTTGCATGATATTTCTATGAGACAGTGCTTACTTAGAGACTTAATTGGGAGTTTTGCCCAGATAGGTCATTTGGCAAAAGTATGGAGGTAAACCATCTGAATTTATTCAAAAGAACATGTTGGATCATGAATAGAGAAGCAGGGAATAAATATATCCACCTTTCCTTTGTATGTATAATTCTGATCACAAGAATTTAATCATCTTATTAGATTTAATGACTCTTAAAGTGTCTGTATTGAGAATTCACTGAGTTGCGGGCATCGTTTTAAGAACTCTGCATGCATTTACTTCTGAATCCCTACAGAAATCCTATGAGGCAGTTACTCTTTTTTTCACCCACACAACAGAGTAAGGCCCTGAGCTGAATACCTTGGCCAAGATCACATGGCTGTGAAGAGGCAGAGGCAGGATTTGAGGATAGTCTGTCTGGCTCTGGAGTGTACATTTCGAACTGCTCTGCTGTCCTCCTGCTAAAGAGAAAATGTGGATGAAAAATAAAAACCACACCGGCCGTCGGAAAACTGCTTTAGGCACCTTTACCCCAACATTAGGAAGTAATCATAGATTGTTGCCAAAGTTTTAGTTATTGGGTTCTTGTTAATAAAATTCAAATAGCTTTAGTTAGGAATGTAGTAGATTTAAATACTGTGTTTCAGGGAGTCCGTGGATTATTTAGCAGCCCCTGCAATTGGGAGGCAGCATGAGGATCCTGAGATGGATAAGACCCATGATGTACCTTTCAGGCAATCCGACTTGAGGGCAATTGCAACCGTAAACAAATAACATAGAGGAGGTATGCAAAAGAAGGCCCCCAAGGAAGCTGGCATTTAAGCAGAATTTGGAGGAAAACCAGGATTTGTCAGGCAGAAAAGAGAGAGAATCCAGAGGTCCCACGCAGAGGTGACAATTTGGGCAAAGTTACATAATCATAAAACAGCATGACACATGTAGAAAACTAGAAATGGTTCGGTATTCCTTGAGCTTACCATCATGGAGGAAGGTAAGGGTGTTAGTCTACTGGGCCCATCCTGAATGTCTTTTCCACCCCCAAGCTGAACTCAGAAATGTGCCAGCCTGCCAACCTGAGTAGGAGAAAATGATTTTGTAGGGGAGATGATAAGTTCTGAGTTTGGTTTGATGTAATTTTTTTTTGCTTTAATATTGCAATTTCTATTTGATGAGATGAGTGCCCTGGGGAGAAAAATCTATGAAACTGCAGTCACAAAAGTAGTTCAAGAACATGTCTCTCTAAACTTTGAATGCTCTCCAGGCCTTGTGAAAAGCAAATGAACTCATATATATGACACCACTTTGAAAACAGCCAGTGCCACTTAGGTGTAGGTTTTATGATGATCGTCACCTGGGAGTTGAATCAATCAGGCCATTTAAAGATCTAGGATACCATTATTTTTAAAATAAAACTTTTGGATACCCTTTTTATTAGTTGTTACTATAGTGTATATTTTTTAAAAAGTTTTATTGGCTACATCACTACAAGGGTGATAGGTTTACTCTGAGGATTCTTGAGGTCAGGTCACAACAAATTGGTGCATTGATTTTGACTAAAATGCAAAGCAAATTTGGTAAAGTGGTCAAAATGCCTGTGTATGTATGCAAACTGAGACTGATGAAAAATACAATTTGGTCTTGTTCACGACATTTTTAAAAGGACCTTAATAAGTATCACACATATCACCTGATGATATGCAAGGGGAACCTCTACAATCATTTTAGTCTCAACTTGAGGAACTAGAAGGACTCAGCATAGACGTTCCTCAAACTGAATGTTAGGTAAATTTGCCTCCCTAAAGAATGGCCCCTCATGTAGAGCAGCAACACAGAGATGGGTCTTCCGTTCTGTCTGTCGTCCCAACAGCATTGGCCCAGGGTTGGGTACAGACAGGTGCAATTTCTGGTGACGGGTAGATTGAATCACCTCAGTGATGTTTAAAATACAGATCTTTAAACCCTGTAGAACCAGATAATGAGAGTCTGTGGGGCATGGGAATTAGTATTTTGAACAAGCATCCTGGATGATTTTAATGCTTTCCGAAGTTTGAGAGGCTCAGGATCAGATTGTGGTTTATCAGTAGTCTGTGTAATTAAGTATGTCACTGTTCCATGGGGATTCTCACTAACTACTTTTCCAGAAATCAAGAGCTGAGAGCTATTGCTAATATAGCTTCTCCCTTATCAAACACTGAGACACTGCTATCACGAAATTTGAAGCCTAAATTGGCCAGTGCTGTTCACTCAGTCTGATTTTATCTTGCCTCAGCATTCTAGGGAATTAAAGCTAAAACATCTCCCTGCAGACTTGCTCCATTGCCATCCTGGCAAATCCTTCCATCAGTCATTTTCCTGCCATAAAAGAAAAAAAAAAGTACTAAGAGAGTAGGTCTTAAAAGTTCTCATCAAAAGAAAAAAAATTATAACTGTGGTAACGGATGTTAGACTTATTTTGGTGATTATTTTGTGATATGTAAGTATTATTGAGTCATGCTGCACACCTGAAACTAATATAATGTTGTATGTTAATTATATCTCAATAAAAAAGGAAAAATGACAAGGCTTTCCACTCCTCTATGGAGAAATTCCAATCAATCAGTATGTTTTCTGAAAAGAAAAATATATGTATATATGATTTCAATACATGATTTGAAATGAATAGTTCACCTAAGTTTCCAGTTTGACCAATAAGTAGATGGATCCATTCTGCATTCCTGATACTTTCAATGTAAATTATAACAGATTATGTTTCTTATTATAACAATAATTGCTATTATATGATTCATGATTTATTAGGATGGTTGAAGTTTATGATGACAGGTTTGTTTGTATATCTACCTCAAGGAACTATCGGTTATATTAGGTATTTGATGGTTTGTTTTGAATGCCTCCCTCCATTTTCACCGTGCCCTGCAAGACAGCTGTATGCACGGAGAAAGGAATATTTAGGAGAATGTGGCTAAAAGACTAGTATTAAAGGCAAGACAAGTATTACAGGACAAGACTACGTGAGTTAAATGTTGGATGAAATGTTACAGCTCAGTTTATATTTTGCCTTAAATTTCATTCCCATCAAATATAATATTCTTTAAAGAAATGAAATATAGAAGCAGCAGACTTTTTAAGATGTTGTAATAAACCCAAGTTAAGACAGTGGGCTGGAATTTTATCACATTAAGTAAGTCCCAGTTCTCCACACCACATTTATTTCATGCCTACGTAATGAGACAACTGGTGTATATGATTATAAAATCACTTTTAATAATAAAGAAAATGTGTTTATCAAAAAGAACTGGTCAATATAGATTCCAAAAACTATGGATATATATTTCTTGTAAAAACTTACATTGTATTAGCAACTACATGATTTTACATGGAAACCTGAAGATCCTCTTAGGACAAGCTAAGGGTTATAGTGAACCCTGTATTATGTGCAAAGTGTGATCAGGTTTGTACCTTTTAGTCTAAATTATGCCAACTTTCAAGGCTTTTTAATAAGAAAAATGTATTCCCTCATTAAAGATAAAACTCACATTTCTGGCTTTATAATTTATTCCTGAAAGAGGCAGTATTGGAGAAAAGAAGTAATGAAATTTCAGGGAAAGAGATAAACTTTAGGGAAAGTTTTGGCAGAAGGAAAGAGTATCATGGATTCAGGGAACATTGAAGAGGCAATATTAGATAAATCAGAAGATTTGAGGGAAAAATATATTGCAAAACTTGAAAAAAAATCTCACTCAAAAACTAAGATCCTGGTGTTTATAGATTCTTGGGGAAAAAACTGGCAATGACAAAGAATTGTTTGATAATTTCTCATTTATTACAACTGTTCAGTTTCAATTCATTTAGGTAAGATCTAACCTATGTTATGTCTGGTGATTAATATAGACAACCTGTACCTTCAACTGCAGATTTGAAACTTCTGCTTCCTTCTGAATTCTGAATGATATTCAGGTAAATTTGTGCCCACAAAATCTCACTCTACTAGTAAACGAAATTTGTAAAAATCTGTAGCCCCCATCCCCCTTTTTAATGTCGAGATTTGAAGCCAGGGCTTTCTGAAAGCTTGTGACAATTCAAGAATCATTTGCTTAGATGATGCTATTTGCCCAACATCATAATAAGACGCTGGGGATGTAAAGATAGAGCTTACCATATCCCAAGAGTTTTCATATATTAGTACAGAATTTCCCACCAGAGTGCTGGGATCAAGTGGGTTAGCTGGCAGATGTGTTACCCACCCTTCTGAGTGGGCCCCAACAAGGGTCCTCCTGCCTGGTGTCACTTGCACCAATAAAAGGAGACTGAGTTTGGTTCAGAAGCAAAGGAAAGCTTTATTCTTTGATCAAAGAATGGAGAGGTGCTAACTCGGGCTGGGAGTGCACCAGGACAGGCTGTGGGCAGGGCTGCTTTATAGGGATCTGTCAGCGGGGAGGGGGAGGGGTTCTCAAGGGGTGGCACCACTGTGCTGCTCACGGCTCCAGATTTCAGTGCCAGGTGCAGGGTCTCTGCCCACGGCCTGCCACCGCCATCTCAAATTGAGGCGCCCGGCGTGATGCAGCGCTTCACTTCTGCAAACGGCCCATGAAGCTGAGGTGTTGGGCGTTTCACACTGGGAACTCTGGTCTGAAGGGCCCGGTGCAAGGCCTCTTCCTACGGCCCCTGTGAGCAAGTGACATTAGACTAAGCACAAAGGAAAAGAAAAACAAAAACAGGTTAGACTTTATTTTATCACTTAGAGTCTACTTTTATTTCCTTGAAATTGTTAATGGTTGCTTTGCTGCGACAGATGGACACAGATTTTTTTGTTGCAATTATTATCTATTTTAGAATAATTTATGTACTGACTAACTTACGATAGTCATAGAAAGTTTCCTTTGAAATAAATGCATGTAAGTGAAATTGCAGGTTGATTTAGAGAAAGGTTAATTACAGTAAAGGTTTAGGAGGATGTGGCATCAGTTTTGGAGGTGGTTTAATTCATGACATCGTCTGGGGCATATTCTTCTTGTAGAAGCCAATAAATATGAAAGACTCATGACTATAACAACGGAGGCATGGACTTGATATACTTTTAATGGAAAGGTGGGAGTAAAAACTAGGTGGAGTCAGGGAAGGCCACAGAAAGGAGACATCTAAGCCAGGACTTGACAGATGTGAAGGAGTTCATCATTTGGGCAAGGGGATGCCTTTGAGCTGAAAGGTAGTGGTGGTAATGCACGAGGTATGCAGCTGCATCGATCACAAAACTATGAGTAACTTGCTAAGGATGGAAAATAAGAGTCATGTGGAGAAATGACAGAGGGGTAATAATAGAGACTGCTCTTCCTGAGGCTGATACTTTCTGGGTATCAAATTATTTCATCTTCCTGACAATTATGTGAGGTATGTATTTGCAGATTGCTTCACTGCCCTGCTCCATGGGGTGCTTTTTACATCATAGTTCATTTGAATGATGCCCCATATAATTTAATACATCTGTTTTATAGATGAGAAAACTTCAGCACAAGGAAGTTAAGTAACTTGTCCAATATCACATAGTTGTGGGTATGAAGGCTAGATCTGAACTCAACTAGTCTACTTTAGGTAAAGGAGAGATGATCCCTTCCACATGGCCATTAGAGGGAGACTGGATATTATCCTCTTGGCAATGGGAAGTAAATATTATGATATAGACTACAATGATTAGCCTGGTACTCAGAAAGTCATTTCTGGCTAAAGCATGTTGAGAGGACTGAATTAGGTTGAGCCTGAAGGCAGGAGACCAGTCATGTTGGATCAGTTAGGAACTGCTGAAGGTCAAACCATGATCAAGATGGCAGCACCAGTTTGGAAGTGTGTTGGGTGTCTGTCCGATTGCCAGAGTTGGGCCAGGCCATTTTTTTCCCCTTAGGGCTTAAGAACCCAGACTCTGAATCTGTATCCCAGTCTGAGCTGTTCCACTGTACCATACATCAAGGAAAGAAAGCGATTGATTCACTCTTGTCACTAATCCCTGTTTTGGTCCCATGATTTTTCTTTGTTGATTCTCAGTGACATAGGTCAGCCTATCTCCAGCACCAAGACATCCCTTCCTCTTTCTCTGATTACCTGTAGTCTTACTCCCAATCTCCTGAGCTCCTTCTACAGGCATAAACTTCCATTTGAAATGGAATCCAAAGCTGTTGAATGGTGTAATAGCATAAGAAGATCTTTTCTTCTTGTTCATTTTTATTTAGCTTGTAATATCTTTTTGTTTTAGCCTGTAACATGTGAAAACATTAATTTATCTTAGAAGTGTCTTTCCAGAAGTGGCCCTTGAACCACCTCCATCAGAATCAGCTGAGGGTTTAAACTATGCAGATTACTGGGTACCACCCCCAGACTTCTGGATGTGAGCTAGAATTTGCTATTTAACTGCCACCCACAGCTATTTCTGATGTTGACAGTCAACAGACTCTACTTTGAGAAAGACTAATGTAGGACCTAGCAGTACTGAAACACTGTTTTGATTGAATTGTTAACTCCCTTTATTTAAACTCTAACTCTGTGTAGCTCACACTTTCTCTTATGGAAGAAATAGGGAATAAGCTGGTCTATTTGTTTCAGCAGCCTCTAACAGTAATCACATCAGAACTGGTGGAGAATGAAGTTTCTGTACAGGGAAATGCAAAGGGTGCATTGAGTTCTGGATTGTGTAGGGATCCAGGCTGCACTACCACCACCAACAAAAAAGTCAGTTTTTAACAATGTTGCCACTCATCATGCTCATTCCAAATTCCTAAGCATCCCCATCACCTATCATCATCGGGAGTCTTAACCTCACATTCTGGGGTTGGTTCCATACTTTGACTTGATCCAATCTCTTGCCCTTCTTCAACCTCACAGAGTCTTCCACTGTGTCCACTGGGTTGCAGAGCCTGTCCTTGGCAAAGTCCCTTAAGTCCACGCCTCTTAATGTTCCTTTCAGCTTCTCCTCCAGTCTTGTCACATGGTGCTGTTCTCCACCCCTCTCCACCGATACCACAGAACCAGTAGGTGGAGTATCTTCCTGCACCTTGATTGCTACTTTCAAAGCTTGTCCTTCTCTCCTTCCAGAAAAACCCCAGCTGCTCTGAAACACTTATTCATTGAGTTCCCCTTCCCCAAGTATTGGATCCTGATCTTATTGGAGAGGGCATTGCAGGGATTCTAGGGAAAGCAGTTCCTGAGGAGGTGTCTTACTAGAGGCACTCTACTGTAAAACTGCCTAAGAGGGGTGCTGGGCGGAGCTGCTGGCTGCTGTGCCCAAAAGGAGGTGGTTCTGGAGAAATTATGTGCACTCTAGTATTCCGTCAAGAAAGCATGCCAGAGCCAGGAAGGAAAAGCCCTTCCTCCTGTAATGCCTACTCAGTGCCTTCTGCTGACTAAGCTTAACATCCAGCCAGCTGGCAAGGGAATAATATTCAAAGGGATTAACTTCATTTTCAAACATCGCTAAAGAAAGATAGATATGGAGTTGAGCGTCTGTAAGTCAATAACCAGTACACACACACACATTTACATTTTTAAAAATGTATTTAAAATTTATAGCTTGCTTTAGTATCTTTTGCAAATGTCTCTCATTGGTTATCTTTTTAATTTTTTTTTTTTAACTCACCTTTTCTTCCAGAACTCATTATTGTGTCGGGCTCAAAATCATATTCTCCTAGGATATTTTAATGTAGAAGTGTGTTAAGCCTATAAATTAATTTGGAAAAAGAAGTGTTAACTTTGCCATGTTCAGACTTCCCAGATAAATATATAACATACGTCTCTTTAAAATTTTATGTCTTACTAGACCTTTATTGGGATTTACTTTTTATAGAAGACTTTCAGATTTCCAGTTAGGTGTATTCCTAAATATTTTAAATTATATTATTAATATTGGTGGTAGTTCAGTTTTACATTAGATATTTTCCCCCATTTTATTTTCTATTTTGTTGTCATTGGTATTTAGAAGATTATTAATTTTTAAAGTCCATCCCGTATGACTTCTAATAGATTTCTAATTAATTCTCCTAGATTTTCAAGGCCAACACTCATTAATTAAAAATAATTGTGTCTCCTGTTTGTCTTCTCATGAATCTTTTAACGTTGAGGCAGTTAAAATGGCATCACCCAGCTGTGGGGCAGAGTCCCCCAGCTTGGTCACTTACAAGGTGTTTGATAATCTGGACCAATTTACAAAATTGCTATTTCATCATCTCTGACATTGTGGAGTAATTCTCTCTACATCATAAAATTGTCATAAGGATTAAAGGAGATAATTATTATAAAATCCTTCATACAGAGCATCTAATAAATGTTCTCTTTAAATATTTAATAGGAAGTAGAATGAACCTTTTTCTGTTATCTTTATATTTGGGCTTTAGCTGTAGCTGCCAGACAACCCCTCCAGGAGCTTGCTAAGAGGTTGCCTAAGTGATCATTTGAACTCCCTTCCACCCTATTAAAAAGAAGCCCAAAGTCTTTGGGAGATGAAATTTGTTACTATGGTAGTGAGTGTTAGATCTACTGAGGCAGGTCTTTGGCTTTTCTCCTACCCTCTGAAAATGGCAAGGATGTGCTCCATTCAAGTGAAAGAAGGAATTCTCAAGAGATAATCTCAAAGATACTGTGTTGTCTGCTAGATGAGCAGACAGGACTCGTTGCCCTGCCAGGAACTTGCTGAGTAGCAGAACCTTAAGGGCCAATCTAGTGTATTAGAATGGAGTGTAAGGATACAGTTCTTAGGAGACCTTAAAAATTTCCTCAGGAGTTAGTGGTGTGCATGCACCCAAGCATAGACTGGTCCTGCTTTCTCGCTGGAGACTTCCGAAGGTGAATGATTCTCTAGAGCTCTTTGTGATGGGAGAACAGGAAAGACAGGGAGTGTAGGAGCTGAAGCTACTACAAGGATGTATTGATTTCCCACTGGCCTAGTGGATGCCTTAGGAGATAATTACAACCCATCTAATGGGACCCCAACTAAGAGGACTGCCTACTAGGCAAAGGGACCCCAGTGTTTAGAGCTGTGGGGTAGATTTGAATGAACAGGAAGTACAGGATCTGTGATTAGAGGTCAGCCAGTTAATGTTCCACCTGTGTGAGAGAAGAGTGCCCTGCAAATAGCCCAGTGGGGGCTCTGCTTATGTCCCAATAGAGAGCCAGAATTCGGCATCCTCACCCCAAAGTAACATCCAAAGCCAAAGGAGCCTCTAAGCAGCTCCATGTAACTAAAACCTGTCGCCTTCTCTTCTCAACTCCTTCCTTGCTCAGACTTTGGAGGACTCTGAAGCAACAGCGTGAGTGGGTTGAAGAGGTAAAAGGAAGAGAAAAGTGAAGAGAGCAGTTTGTCTTCCTCCACTCTAGCTCCTCAGGGCTGAAACACAGTCTGGGTGGAGACTGCAGGGGAGAAGTGTGCGTTGGAGGATGAAGTTTATTAGACTGGATTGAACGGGTTCATATAGGAGGTTGAATCCTAGATTTCAAAATGGGATTCTTCCTTAAAACATCAGTGACTCTAGTACATGGAATGATCCCCAGATATTATCCAGAGATAGGGAAGAGATATCCCACAGGACGTTTAAAGGCAGTAGATGAAGAAAAATCAATTTACTTCCTGTTATACCTCATGAAGTTAAGACCATTCAATTGACGAGTCCCACATGTATCTGCTCGATGCTGTGAACTCACAAAATGCAATCTTGGCAGGAGAACCAGTGGCATATCATCAACAGTGATGTTTTAAATATCTGCCCAAGGAAATCCTTGAAGAATGAATTAATAAAATGATATGTCAGTGGATATATTATACTTACAGATCTTCCTTGGCTTATAGAGTTACCTTCTGATAAACCCATCGTAAGTTGAAAATATCATAAGTTGAAAATGCATTTAATATACCTAACTCAACGAACACCATAGCGTAACCTAGGCCACCTTAAACGTACTCAGAATACTTACATCAGCTTGCAGTTGGGCAAAATGGCAAAGCATATTTTATAATAAAGTGTTGAATATCTCGTGTAACTTATTAAATACAGTACTGAAAGTGAGAAGCAGAATGGTTGTCTGGGTGTAGAATGGTCGTGTGTGTATCAGTTGTTTACCCTCGTGATTGTTTGGCTGTCTGGGAGCTCCAATCACTGCCACTGCTTAGCATCGTGAGAGAATATCACTAGCCCCCCAAAAGATCCAAATTCAAAATTCGAAGTACAGTTTCTACTGAACACTTAGCACTTTTGTACCACCGGAAAATCAAAAAATTGTAAGTAGAACCATCATAAATTGGGGACTGTCTGTACTGATATTTCCATTTCAATCTTTTTTTTTTTTTAATGGCCATCTACTTAAGCTGAAAATTATAGTAATCAGATTTCAACTGTAAGTCAAACTTTCTATCACTCTCTTGTTCAAAATCACAATTAGTTGTCCTTGGCTACAGTAGGTAATCTATCCATGAAGGTAAAATGTCCGCTTCTTAGATTGTGTGCCAGGGAGTTAGAAAAAAATGAACTTTTATCCAGTAAGTCTGTGATTCTATGATTCTCCCAAGTTTTACGATCTTTATTTTTTTCATTTAATCAGTTATTGCCCTGCATTTACTATTCCTCTCTGGGTTTTTAATTTCGGAGTTGCTGGCAGTTTGACTATGTTATTTGAAGTAGCACCCAAACTTAGAGCAAATGCGTCTTAGTATATTAGTTAAGGTAACACTTAGCCCATTAGTTGAGGCAACATTGTTATAACAAGCAAATCCCAAAGCAAACAGGTGGCTTGTCAGAACAAAAATATATTTCTAGCCCTTTATAAAGTCCCGGTAGGTGTTTCTGATAAGCATAGAGCTCTGTTTTGAATGACATTTCAGGGACACAGGTTTCTTTCATCTTGTGGCTCTGTAGCTTTAACACACTGCTTCCAAGGCCAGACCTGACCACAAGGGTGCCTGGGATGTGTTGTCTTGTCTTGACATGTGCCAGGAGGAAGAACAGAAGAGCTTTGTCAATAGCTAGCCAGTCTCTGGCACACTCGGCATGTTCTATCTCCATTCAGACCATCCTTCTTGTAACCATGCTTTTTTATTTTTCTTTTTTAATAAGCATCACTTTACTTTAAATTGGGGAGTAATGGGGATTTTTCCCCCCTTTTTCAGGTCTTTGCACCTGTTCTTCTTTTTGCTTCAGATAATCTTTCTGTGGATCCTTAGGTCTCAATTCAATTGTTACCATTTCAGAAAGGCCTTTTCTTAAAATTCCAAGTTGAGCAAACTTCCCACCTACTCAGACACACACTAATACACACCCTACTTTTCCTTCATCTTAAATGTATATGTAAAGCATGTAGGACATGAGAAGCCTGTGATTAATGCCAATTTCTTCTATTTGCCTCAGCCTATAAACTGGCATTTATTTCTGGCCAAAGCCAAGAATAATATGTTTTAGGTTAAGTAAAAACATTTTCTTACAAAGAACTTTTCAAATATTAAATGGATAAAGTGCGTGCTACTGACTTTTGTGGTTTTTCTAAATGACTCTGAACATGAATTAATCTCTTTGTTAGGAATCCTGTTTCCTAAATGAGATATATAATATGAGTATTTGCTAATTCATGTTTGTAATATTTCCAGCTATATCTGTAGTTTTCTTTTTGGTTTTACGTTTTATTTTTTTTCTTCAGCCTTACTGCCTTGGTAGTATTTTGAAGTCTCTTAAGAGAGAAAAGTCTTTATGTTTATGAGTTTTGGGGGGTGGTGATGGGGTAAGCACAGAGATATTTGTGCTCCAGGAAAGTAAATAAATGTGTTTCATTAGCTGATTTTTCTCCTATCAAATTTAAGTGCTCGAAGAGATCTCAGCTGCTATTCAAACCTTTCTTTCTTCAAATAAAGAATATAGCCAATTTAATACTATCCCCTTTTCACAGAGGAGCTGGCAAAAGCCCAGGGAGCGAAATGACTTTTCCAATGTTACCAACCCAAAACCTGTAAGTTTATAAGAATGGAAAATACTTCAGAAGTTCTCTTTTAAGTACATTGCCTACCTACATAAAATTAAAAATATCTTTCAAAGCAAAAAAAAGACCACTTTCCACGTATTCTACACCCTCAAATATTTCATATAAGATTATGCAAGTTAAATTAACCGTTTGAAAAATAAACTCTAGTCAGCCAAGAAATTGCAAGTCTCACTAAACTTATCAAAGTTTACTTTTTCTCCCAATCAAAGAACTTTGGGATGTCATATTTTTCTTCATCCAGACTGGAAGAACGTGTCAAAATCTCAATGTTTATACAGTTCAGCTCATTCTACGAACAGTTTGGGAATAAAAGCTCCCAGTGGCAAAAGTTGCCCATGTTCTGACTGTACAGAAAACTAGTGACATCTTTTAATTAGAGGACAAACTCAGAATATCTACTCTCCAGTCCTTTGCATCACCAAAGCAATTTCTAAAGATGGAATTGTCTGCAGGAAAGGATAATGCAATGAAATGTATTCTCAATGCATCAAGCAGAAATTAGAGTACAACTGAAATGCCTAATAGTATAATTTCTTAGCTATAGCTCCCTGAAAAAGAAAGATGTAAGATTCTAGTGAGCTACCCATTAAAGGGACTGCAGAATAAAAGGATTAATGAAATGTGCTAATATAATTTATTTTCATCATAGGTTTTAGTCATTTCAGACAGATTACTGAATTACCTATCATTGCATTAAAAAAAGATTTTTTAAAAAGTCATTGGAAAAATCATCATGCCAAGGGCCCACCTTCTTAATGAACTGGAAGGGCATTGACTTAGTGCTAGAGGGAGTTTAGTGCTAGAGTTTCTTGAACTCTTTGTTCATAAACCCTCAGTGTCTGGGATTCTCACTTTCTCTTTGTTCTATTTATTCAGCATGTACTGAGTTACTGCTTGTTGCCAAGCACAGTGCCAAGTGCTGATGATCAAAAGGAACTAAGGCATCGCCCTTGCCTTTACAGACTTCACTCTCTAGCTCACAAACATGTAAGCAAATTATTACAGTATGTGAGGAGAACTGTAAGAGTGTGAACGTCCTACTGTGAGATATAAATGAGGAACCCTTATCTACCAGCCTCAGAATGCTTCTTGGGGAGAAAGCTTTATGTTGGGTCCTGAAGGATATTATTCAGTGCTTGAGTTTAGCTAAATGCTCTTCATTTCTTTTCTTATCAGCTTTAATTCATCCATACTTGGACTTTTCCTCACAGGACCCATGTAAAATCCCTGAAAGAAAGTAATGATGAGATCCTGTGCCCACATGTCATCAATTCTTCCCTTGCTAACGATATCTGGATTCTGAGATCCGAACCCTTTAGCCCTACTTTACTTTCAGTACATCTCCTAGCCTCTGACTATCTAACTGACTATCTATCTAATTCAAATTCATCTCCTAGCCTCTGACTATCTATCTAATTCAAATCCCTTCTTCCCTATTTTTTTAATCAGGTTTCCTGATTCTGCAGCTGCCTTAATATAGGACTTCTTCACCACATTCAAATTCTTTGGTTTTGCCTCATTTAACTTGTCTTGACATTAGCTTTCCTCTTTTCCTTACACACTTCTTTCAAGTTCAAAAATATATCCAAAATTAGAAATGAAATGTAGTTTGAAAAAATATGGGGTATGGGTTAACAACTCATATATATATATATTCATATATATATGCATTGAACAATTACATAAATAGAAGAGGCTAGAAAAGTCCATGTGGTAAAGGATTACAGTCAGACATATTAGTATGAACTCATGTTTAGCTTAATATAGGTACAGGTAACTCAATATAGAAATATCTATATCTGCATGGGCTAGTATTCAGACATATATTCTGTTTGCTCTGTCAGCTCAGTGGGCTTAGAAGCAACAACACCCAAGTAGCAGTGAGCACACCTATTGCCCAGACTTTGGTTATTAATACCATTCTTCAGTAAAAGGAACCAGGGCTCCTTGGAGAAATGGTTGACGCTAGGACTGAGCAGAACATACACAAGATGAGCCAGGATCACTTTGTCATGCCAGAAAGCAAGAAAATGCTCAATTAAAAAACAAAAAAACCCACTACAGTGCTGTCAAGGAGACACAGAAATCAACTGAATCATTTCGCAAGGGCCAGAGCTGGAATAATTGGAGCCACAAAATAATGTGGTATTTTATTACAACTCAACATATAAAATAAACAGCCATGTTGAAGTAAATAAATGATGAAGTAACTTAATGGAGGAGAATAGACAAATCTCCATGCAGAAAATATCCAAATAAATTGTATAGATACTCTGCCCTCACAGAGGTGGACCATAAGTCCCCATTCCTTAAGTGTGGACGGTACATAGTGACTTTCTTCCAAAGAGTACAGCATAGAAAAAGGGGGAAAAGTGTAATTTTACAGTGAAGAAACCTGACAGATGCTACCTCAGCCAGGTGATCAGGGCTAACATCGACAGTGATAAGGCATGTTGACAGTATGCACCCTTGATATGATGTGATGAAAATATATAACCCCAGTCTAATCATGAGACAAATATATGACAAATCTTGATTGAGAGACATTGTACAAAATACCTGACCAGTACTCCTCAAAGGATACAAGGAAATTCTGAGAAACTGTCACAGCCAAGAGGAGCTTAAATAGACGTGACAAGTAAACATGATTTGGTATCATGTATGGGATCCTGGAACAGCAAAAGACTTTAGAGAAGAAGTAAAGAACTTTGAATAAAGTGTGGACTTTAGTTAGTTAATAAATATGTATAAATATTGTAACAAAATATGCCAAAGTAATATAAGATGTTAGTAATAGGGTAAATTGAGTGTGTGTCTTTGGGAACTCTCTGTACACAATTTTTATATAAATATAAAACTGTTCTAAGATTTTAAAAAATTATTTAAAAATGGTACAGCTGATAGGAAACAGCATAATGGGAGGAAAGTAACATTTGGGGAGAATATTTAGAATGAGAGTTTGGCTGACAAAATTGAGAAGTACTGTCCTAGGTGAAGTAGAGTTTTTTAATTTTTTTTATTATTTATTTATTTATTTATTTTAGAGTTTTTTAAAAAGAAAAAAAAAGACTTTTCTGTTTTCTCTTAATAATTTTTCAGTCACTAAATTAGGTAGAGCTAGAATTACATAAAATAGAAATATGAGCCAAACTCACAGTTCCACTGAAGGTTTTTGAGATGAATCCTTCTATTTCCTTTCATCTTGGGGGATAGAGAGATAAAACACTAAAACCACCTAACATACATTACTTATTTCGTATCTTCTATGTTCAGAGCATCTCTCAATTTATAAATTTATAAATTCAGCTTTTATCTTGGAGATTGCTTTTGAGTTGTGGAATTATTCAGTCTGTGTCCTAATCCAAGCTCAAAGCATACTTCTAAGTCTCTGCCTGCAGCTCCCATACACGGCATTGAGAAAGGAACTGAAACATTCACTGTAAAAAAGAGTAGGAGACACATGTCGGGTCATTCCAGTGCTGTACTGTCCAGAAGATTCTTAGTAATGATCAAAAAGCATCAGAGCGAATATATATATATATAAAAAAGGTAAAGGAATGAAGCTCATTTGTGCTGCCAAGTTTCCAGGAAGCTGCCCTGAGATGGCCAGTGGTGTGAGGCACAGGCATGGAAAAAAGAGAGAGAAGTTGATTTTCCTGGAATTTTGAGTTTCCTTCCTATGCCACAGGGAAAAAAAATAATAAGGTGAAAACCAAATCCCTACCTGGCCCAGCTGTGAGCTTCTTCCAAGGGGAACTTTTCACAAAACTAGTGACTGGGGACAGACCTAAACCAGACTCTCCTGTTTGCTGCTTCACCACTCATTGGATACTGGGGATTCATGAATAAGCAAGACTCAATTCTTGTTTTCAAAGAGGTAAAAGACAGATGTAAAATGTGACAAGTAAACAATTATACATACCATAGAGTTTTATACCCAGGACTAGAAAAATTGCAGGCAAGGAGCCCATGATTCCACTGGGGTTGGGGGTTGGGGGGAAGAGGTTTCACAGAGGATGTGATGTGGCTTTTTCTTTTACATATTTATTGGAGTATAATTGCTTTACAATGGTGTGTTAGTTTCTGCTTTATAACAAAGTGAATCAGCTATACATATATATATATATATCCCCATATCTCGTCCCTCTTGTGTCTCCCTCCCACCCTCCCTATCCCACCCCACTAAGTGGTCACAAAGCACCCAGCTGATCTCCCTGTGCTATGCGGCTGCTTCCCACTAGCTCTCTATTTTACATTTGGTACTCTAGATATGTCCATGCCACTCTCTCACTTCGTCCCAGCTTACCTTTCCCCCTCCCCGTGTCCTCAAGTCCATTCTCTATGTCTGTATCTTAATTCCTGTCCTGCCCCTAGGTTCTTCAGAACCTTTTTTTTTTAGAGTCCATATATATGCTTTAGCATACAGTATTTGTTTTTCTCTTTCTGACTTACTTCACTCTGTATGACAGACTCTAGGTCCATACACCTCACTACAAGTAACTTGATTTCGTTTCTTTGTATGGCTGAGTAATATTCCATTGTATATATGTGCCACATCTTATTTATCCATTAATCTGTCGATGGGCACTTAGGTTGTTTCCGTGTCCTGGCTATTGTAAATAGAGCTGCAATGAACATTTTGGTACATGACTCTTTTGGAATTATGGTTTTCTCAGGGTATATGCCCAGGAGTGGGATTGCCAGATCATATGGTAGTTCTATTTTTAGTTTTTCAAGGAACCTCTATACTGTTCTCCATAGTAGCTGTATCAATTTACATTCCCACCAACAGTGCAAGAGGGTTCCCACAACCTCTCCAGCATTTACTGTCTAGATTTTTTGATGATGGCCATTCTGACTGGTGTGAGGTGATACCTCACTGTAGTTTTGATTTGCATTTCTCTAATGATTAGCGATGTTGAGCGTCCTTTCATGTGTTTGTTGGCAATCTGTATATCTTCTTTGGAGAAATGTCTGTTTAGGTCTCCTGCCCATTCTTGGATTGGGTTGCTTGTTTTTTTGATACTGGGCTGCATGAGCTGCTTGTAAATTTTGGAGATTAATCCTTTGTCAGTTGCTTCATTTGCAAATATTTTCTCCCATTCTGAGGGTTGTCTTTTGGTCTTGTTTATGGTTTCCTTTGCTGTGCAAAAGCTTTTAAGTTTCATTAGGTCCCATTTGTTTATTTTTGTTTAATTTCCATTTCTCTAGGAGTTGGGTCAAAAAGAATCTTGCTATGATTTATGTCATAGAGTGTTCTGCTTATGTTTTCCTCTAAGAGTTTGATAGTGTCTGGCCTTACATTTAGCTCTTTAATCCATTTTGAGTTTATTTTTGTGTATGGTGTTAGAGAGTGTTCTAATTTCATTCTTTTACATGTAGCTGTCCAGTTTTCCCAGCACCACTTATTGAAGAGGCTGTCTTTTCTTCATTGTACATTCTTGCCTCCTTTATCAAAGATAAGGTGACCATATGTGTGTGGGTTTATCTCTGGGCTTTCTATCCTGTTCCACTGATCTATATTTCTGTTTTTGTGCCAGTACCATACTGTTTTGATTACTGTAGCTTTGTAGTATAGTCTGAAGTCAGGGAGCCTGATTCTTCCAGCTCCATTGTTCTTTCTCAAGATTGCTTTGGCTATTCAGGGTCTTTTGTGTTTCCATACAAATTATGAAATTTTTAATTCTAGTTCTGTGAAAAATGCCATTGGTAGTTTGATAGGGATTGCACTGAATCTGTAGATTGCTTTGGGTAGTATAGTCATTTTCACAGTGTTGAGTCTTCTAATCCAAGAACATGGTATATCTCTCCATCTGTTTGTATCATCTTTAATTTTTTCATCAGTGTCTTATAGTTTTCTGCATACAGGTCTTTTGTCTCCTTAGGTAGGTTTATTCCTAGATATTTTATTGTTTTTGTTGCAGTGGTAAATGGGAGTGTTTCCTTAATTTCTCTTTAAGATTTTTCATCATTAGTGTATAGGAATGCAGGAGATTTCTGTGCATTAATTTTGTATCCTGCTACTTTACCAAATTCATTGACTAGCTCTAGTAGTTTTCTGGTAACATCTTTAGGATTCTCTATGTATAGTATCATATCATATGCAAATAGTGACAGCTTTACTTCTTCTTTTCCAATGTGGATTCCTTTTATTTCTTGTTCTTCTCTGATTGCTGTGACTAAAATTTCCAAAACTATGTTGAATAATAGTGGTGAGAGTGGACAACCTTGTCTTGGTCCTGACCTTAGAGGAAATGGTTTCAGTTTTTCACCAGTGAGAACAATGTTGGCTGTGGGTTTGTCATATATGGCCTTTATTATGTTGAGGTAAGTTCCCTGTATGCCTACTTTCTGGAGAGTTTTTATCATAAATGAGTATTGAATTTTGTCAAAAGCTTTCTCTGCATCTATTGAGATGATCATATGGTTTTTTTTTTACTTCAGTATGTTAATTTGTTTACCACATTGATTGATTTGCATATATTGAAGAATCCTTGCATTCCTGGGATAAACCCCACTTGATCATGGTGTATGATCCTTTTAATGTGCTGCTGGATTCTGTTTGCTAGTATGTTCTTGAGGTTTTTCGCATCTATGTTCATCAGTGATATTGGACCTTAGTTTTCTTTCTTTGTGACATCTTTGTCTGGTTTTTGTATCAGAGTGACAGTTGCCTCGTAGAATGAGTTTAGGAGTGTTCCTCTCTCTGCTATATTTTGGAAGAGTTTGAGAAGGATAGGTGTTAGCTCTTCTCTAAATGTTTGATAGAATTTGCCTGTGAATCTATCTGGTCCTGGGCTTTTGTTTGTTGGAAGATTTTTAATCACAGTCTCAATTTCAGTGCTTGTGATTGGTCTGTTTATATTTTCTATTTCTTCCTGGTTCAGTCTCGGAAGGTTGTGCTTTTCTAAGAATTTGTCCCGTTTCATCCAGGTTGTCCATTTTATTGGCATGGAGTTGCTTTAGTAACTTATCATGATCCTTTGTATTTCTTCAGTGTCAGCTGTTACTTCTACTTTTTAATTTCTAACTCTAGTGGTTTGAGTCTTCTCCCTTTTTTTCTTGATGAGTCTGGCTAATGGTTTATCAATTTTCTTAATCATCTAAAGGACCAGCTTTTAGGTTTACTGATCTTTGCTATTGTTTCCTTCATTTCTTTTCCATTTATTTCTGATCTGATCATTATGATTTCTTTCCTTCTGCTAACTTTGGGTTTTTTTTTTTTTTCTTTCTTTCTTTAAGTGCTTTAGGTGTAAGGTTAGGTTATTTATTTGGGAAGTGTCTTGTTACTTGAGGTAGGATTGTATTGCTATAAACTTCCCACTTAGAACTGCTTTTGCTGCATCCCATAGGTTTTGGGTCGTCGTGTTTTCATTTTCATTTGTTTCTCAGTATTTTTTGATTTCCTCTTTGATTTCTTCAGTGATCTCTTGGTTATTTAGTAGTGTATTGTTTACCCTCCATGTGTATGTACTTTTTACAGATTTTTTTCCTGTAATTTATATCTAGTCTCATAGTGTTGTGGTCGGAAAAGATACTTGATATGATTTCAATTTTCTTAAATTTACCAAGGCTTGATTTGTGACCCAAGATATGATCTATCCTGAAGAATGTTCCATGAGCACTTGAGAAGAAAGTGTATTCTGTTGTGTTTGGATGGAATGTTCTATAAATATCAATTAAGTCCCTCTTGTTTAATGTATCATTTAAAGCTTGTGTTTCCTTATTTATTTTCATTTTGGATGATCTGTCCATTGGTGAAAGTGGGGTGTTGAAGTCCAGTACCATGATTGTGTTACTGTTGATTTCCCCTTTTATGGCTGTTAGCATTTGCCTTATGTATTGACATGCTTCTATGTTGGGTGCATAAATATTTACAATTGTTATATCTTCTTCTTGGATTGATCCCTTGATTATTATGTAGTGTCCTTCTTTGTCCTTTGTAATAGTGTTTATTTTCAAGTCTATTTTGTCTGATATGAGAATTGCTACTCCAGCTTTCTTTTGATTTCCATTTGCATGGAATATCTTTTCCCGTTCCCTCACTTTCAGTCTGTATGTGTCCCTAGGTCTGAAGTGGGTCTCTTGTAGACAGCATATATACGGGTCTTGTTTTTGTATCCATTCAGCCAGTCTGTGTCTTTTGGTTAGAGCATTTAATCCATTTACATTTAAGGTAGTTATCGATATGTATGTTCCTATTACCATTTTCTTAATTGTTTTGGGTTTGTTATGTAGGTCTTTTCCTTCTCCTGTGTTTCCTGCCTAGAGAAGTTCCTTTAGCATTTGTCGTAAAGCTGATTTGGTGGTGCTGAATTCTTTTAGCTTTTGCTTGTCTATAAGGGTTTTAATTTCCCATCGAATCTGAAATCCTTGCTGGGTAGAGTAATCTTGGTTGAAGGTTTTTCCCTTTCATCACTTTAAACATGTCCTGCCATTCTCTTCTGGCTTGCAGAGTTTCTGCTGAAAGATCAACTGTTAACCTTATGGGGATTCCCTTGTATGTTATTTGTTGTTTTTCCCTTGCTGCTTTTAATATTTTTTCTTCATATTTAATTTTTGATAGTTTGATTGATATGTGTCTTGGCATGTTTCTCCTTGGATTTATCCTGTATACGACTCTCTGCACTTCATGGACTTGATTGACTATTTCCTTTCCCAATTTAGGGAAGTTTTCAACGATAATCTCTTCAAATATTTTCTCCGTCCTTTCTTTTTCTCTTCTTCTTCTGGGATCCCTCTAATTCAAATGTTGGTGCATTTAATGTTGTCCCAGATCTCTGAGACTGTCCTCAATTCTTTTCATTCTTTTTTATTTTTTCTGCTCTATGGTAGTTATTTCCTCTATTTTATCTTCCAGGTCACTTATGTGTTCTTCTGCCTCAGTTATTCTGCTATTGATTCCTTCTAGAGAATTTTAAATTTCATTTATTGTGTTGTTCATCAGTTTGTTTGCTCTTTAGTTCTTCTAGGTCCTTGTTAAACGTTTCTTGTATTTTCTCCATTCTCTTTCCAAGATTTTGGATCATCTTTACTATCATTACTCTTAATTTTTTTTTCAGGTAGACTGCCTATTTCCTCTTCATTTGTTTGGTCTGGTGGGTTTTTACCTTGCTCCTTCATCTGCTGTGTGTTTCTCTGTCTTCTCATTTTGCTTAACTTACTGTTTTTGGGGGTCTCCTTTTCACAGGCTACAGGTTTGTAGTTCCCATTGTTTTTGGTGTCTGCCCCCAGTGGTAAGGTTGGTTCAGTGTGTTGTGTAGGTTTCCTGGTGGAGGGGACTGGTTCCTGTATTCTGGTGGATGAGGCTGGATCCTGTCTTTCTGGTGGACAGGACTACATCTGGTGGTGTGTTTTGGGGTGTCTATGAACTTATCATGATTTTAGGCAGCCTCTCTGCTAACAGGTGGGGTTGTGTTTCTGTCTTGCTAGTTGTTTGGCATAGGGTATCCAGCACTGTAGCTTGCTGGTTGTTCAGTGGAGCTGGGTCTTAGTGTTGAGGTGGAGATCTCTGGGAGAGCTTTTGCCATTTGATATTGCGTGGAGCCAGGAGGTCTCTGGTGGAGCAATGTCCTGAACTCAGCTCTCCCATCTCAGGGGCACAGGCCTGACACCCGGCCAGAGGACCACGACCCTGTCAGCCACACAGCTCGTAAGAAAAGGGAGAAAAAAATGAAAGAACGAAAGAAAATAATAAAATAAAATAATTAAAATAATAATATAAAAATATTATTAAAAATTTAAAAAATTGAAAAGTAATAAAAATAAGAAGAAAGAAGAGAGCAACCAAACCAAAAAAAAAAACATCCACCAATGATAACAAGTGCTAAAAACTATACTAAAAACAAAAACAAAAACGGACAGACAGAATCCTAGGACAAATGGTAACACAAAGCTATACAGACAAAATCACACAAAGAAGCCTACACGTACACACTCACAAAAAGAGATAAAGAAAAGAAAAATCTATATATATAAAAAAAAAGGAAAAGGAAGAGAGCAACCAAATCAAGAAAGAAATCTACCAATGATAAAAAAACTCTAAATACTAAACTAAGATAAACATAAAACCAGAAACAAATTAGATGCAGAAAGCAAACCCCAAGTCTACCCTTGCTCCCAAAGTTCATCATCTCATTTTTGGGATGATTCATTGTCTATTCAGGTATTCCAGAGATGCAGGGTACATCAAGTTGATTGTGGAGATTTAATCCACTGCTCCTGAGGCTGCTGGGAAAAATTTCCCTTTCTCTCCTTTGTTCGCACAGCTCCCGGGGTTCAGCTTTGGATTTGGCCCTGCCTCTGCATGTTGGTCACCTGAGAGCATCTTTTCTTCACTCAGACAGGACGGGGTTAAGGAGCAGCTGCTTCGGGGGCTCTGGCTCACTCAGGCATTGTGGGGGAGGGTGGGGTACCGAATGCGGGGCAAGCCTACGGCGGCGGAGGCCAACGTGATGTTGCAACAGTCTGAGGTGCACCGTGTGTTCGCCTGGGGAATTTGTCCCTGGATCACGGGACCCTGGCAGTGGCGGGCTGCAAGGCTCCCAGGAGGGGAGGTGTGGAGAGTGACCTGTGCTCGCACACAGGCTTCTTGGTGGCGGCAGCAGCAGACTTAGCATCTCATGCCTGTCTCTGGGGTCCACGCTAATAGCTGCAGCTCGTGCCCATCTCTGGAGTTCGTTTAGGTGGTGCTCTGAATCCCCTCTCCTCACGCACCCCAAAACAATGGTCTCTTGCCTCTTAGGCAGGTCCAGACTTTCTCCTGGACTCCCTCCTGGCTAGCTGTGGTGCACTAGCCCCTTCAGGCTGTGTTCACGTAGCCAACCCCAGTCCTCTCCCTGGGATCCGACTGAAGCCCGAGCCTCAGCTCCCAGCCCCCACCCGCCCTGGTGGGTGAGCAGACAAGCCTCTCGGGCAGGTGAGTGCTGGTTGGCACCGATTCTCTGTCCGGGAATCTCTCCGCTTTGCCCTGTGCACCCCTATTGCTGCACTTTCCTCTGTGGCTCCGAAGCTTCCCCCCTGCCACCCCCTGTCTCTGCCAGTGAAGGGGCTTCCTACTGTGTGGAAACTTTTCCTCCTTCACAGCTCTCTCCCAGAGGTGCAGGTCCCGTCCCTATTCTTTTGTCTCTGTTTTTTCCTTTTTTCTTTTGCCCTACCCAGGTACGTGGGGAGTTTCTTGCCTTTTGGGAGGTCTGAAGTCTTCTGCCAGCATTCAGTAGGTGTTCTGTAGGAGTTGTTCCACATGTAGATGCATTTCTGATGTATTTGTGGGGAGGAAGGTGATCTCCACGTCTTACTCCTCTGTCATCTTGAATGTCTCCTGTGATGTGGCTTTTAAGCTGAAACTAAATTATGAGTAACAGCTTGATGTCCTCCAAGAGTAGGAAGGATATTCTTGGCTGAAGTGACAGAATATGCCAAAGAATGAAGTTGAGAGATGATTTAAAGAATTGAGATTGGATCAGGGCAATTTCAAGCTGCAAAGCGTCTGAATATGTGGCACCTGTATGGTGTGGAAATCATGAGAGTGGGGAATGGGTGGGGCTAGGAGGATAGAAACTTAGAGAGACAAGGGCCAGGTTATCAATAGCGTTCTTGGCCATATTAAGAATTTTGGATGTTAGTCAGGGAAGAGTATTTGAATGGTTTAAATGGAGTACTGTGTTAGCATTTAAAAATTAAGAAAAAAAAGAGTGGTAATTATGTTTCTTGCTAACACTTTTATTTGCACTGCCACAAAACTTAATGTTGCAGTATTTATGTATAATGTTTAATAGTAAAAATAAAGTGCTGATAGGAGTGTTTTGCTAACTGTAAAGATTTTATAGCTGAGAACTGCCTCCTTGCTAATTAATGTGTGATAAGACAACTATTCATTTCTTCTATGCCCTCAGAAAATGTTTGATAATATCACCAAGTGGGAGCAAAGAAATTGATATCTTGCAGATTGCCATCCAGCAGAATATCCCAGTAGAATATCCCTCTGGACCTTGTTATTTATCAACAAATTTATTAAATACCTGCCATGTACCAGATTCAGTGCCAGGAACCATTTATGCAACGATAAATAAGAATTCCTGAGCTCAAGCAGCTTGTAATCTGGTAGGGGAACCAAATGAGTAACTAAATAAACAAGACGAAGAGTTAACATTGTGGTAAGAGTTGTGTGTGGAAGGAATGATGGGACGATGGAGAAGACAGAGGTCAGATTTACCTTGTTCTAAGTGCCAGGACTGGACCAGGAAAAATCATTTAGAGAAAGTGGCCTTTGAATTGAGTCTTGAATGCTAAGCCTGTGTTCATGATGTAGATGGGGGAGGGCAGTTGGGACTGTAGTATATTAGGTGTGAAGGTGGCCAAGACCTCACTGAATTTAGAAACTCTGGAGAGCTGCCAAGTTCAGTTATACAGCTGATATGCAGTACCACCCTGGAGTGTACGACTCACCTCCAAGTCTGTGAGAATGCCACCCCCTAAAAAACTCACACCAGTGAAGCTGTGCAGTGTACAACCTATACAACTTTACATGGTGGTCCTGCATATCAATTTAGTGTTAGTATGTTATGTATTGATAATTAGTTATGTAATTAACTGTGAAATGGGAGTGACACTACAGCTAGCTCATAAGTTGGAGTGAAAATTAAATGGGTCAATCAGTATACATAAGCATTATTATAAATGCTATACAAACATATATAAACATCAGTTTTTAATTAATCCCCATATAGAATTTTAAACATTTTATATAGTAAATTCAACCTTATTTTTTTAAAGTATATGACTTCTAGGTTTAGGCTTTATCCACCCCAAGAGTGTAAATTTATGCTCCTATATTTCTAGCAATATTTTTTCATATTTTTATCAATTCCATCTAAGATATATGCATAAATATATAGGTATGTGAAAGAAGTGTGGTAGAGATGGCTCTTATATTATATTGGCCCTAAGTTTTTTTAATTCAAGCGCAGGCTGGGGCCCATTAGCTCAAAATCTCACCAGCACCAAATTTTTACACATCCAGTTGTTTTAACCCTAACCCCACTAAGCAGATCCTTAGCCATTTAGAGACTGCCTGCTTTGCATCTCCCACAAAACTGCACCCACCTCTATGAGACATAAATAAGACAAACTCCAGCACAATAAGACACCAAGCGGTGCTGCCCTTCGGAGTAGTCAGACCCCCAGTGCGGCTGAGCAACATCACTTAGGCAAACCTCTCTCCCACTCTCCTCCCCCGGAAAGTTCCCCTGCTCTCCTTCCATCTTGAGCAGTGACCTTGCACCACTACCTCTGGAAGGTCTCACGCTGGGAGGGACACTCCCTCCTACAATTCTATCGAAGCGCTGCCCCAAGTAAAACTCACTCTATGCTACTGCCACTTCTGGTCTTACCTTTTTCCTTGATCTCCCCCTCAAATCTCTTGAACTCACTACAGGATCTATTAACTATCTATGAATAACCAGTTTTACCTGTGACATTTATTAAGTAATTTATACTTCCTACAGCAATTTTGATTTTCCAAATATCCATTGTTCTACTTCAGAACTTTTAAATCTGTTCCAGTGATCACATTTTCTGTGTTTGTACCGGTATCCCACTGCTGTAAATATTGTTTTGATAACTGGTAGTACAGGTTTCTGCTAGTTATTATTTAATTTCTCTTGCTTTTCACTTTCCTTTATTCTATAAGCCCTATTTTTAAATGGGCATGCCTTATGCAATGAAACAATCCCTTGGGATTTTGTTCAGGATTGTTAGAATTTTAGAAATTACTAGGTAGGAGGTAAGTCATATCTCTACAATATTGGGTGTCCCCAGTAGGAATAGTTTATGTATTTCCACTTGTTTAGGTCTTCTTTTATGTTCTCCATTTATGTTTTATAGATTTCTGCATATGGGTCTTTAATTATTTTAATTAGACTTATCCTACATGTTTTATAAATTTTGTTAACTTTTGCAAAGTGAATATTTTTTATATTTTCTCTGCATATGGGTCTTTAATTATTTTAATTAGACTTATCCTACATGTTTTATAAATTTTCTTAACTTTTGCAAAGTGAATATTTTTTATATTTTCTCTGATTATTGCTGACATATACAAAATTATAGCTTTTTGAATGATTATTTTGTACCTTACTACCTTAGTCAACTTTATTAGTTCTAAGTTTTTTATTTGCCTGGTTTTATGTAAGCAAGTATTCTTGTCATTTTAGTGAAACTGACTGCTTCTAGTGAATCATCATTGTAAAGTATAATGTTTTGATGAGGTTCTTTAATTACCCCTTTATCAAGTTAAGGAAGAGTCCTTATTTTATAACCCTACCAAGATTCTTTTTCTATTTTACATAGAGTTTTTTATCTATAGGAAAAAGATTTGGTTTTTGACTTTTTTTTTTGTTTTAGCTATCCCTGTCTGTTTTGTTTGGGTTTATTTTTATTTGTTTTTGGTATCAAAGTTAGACTTAATTGGTAGGATTAAATGAACTGGGAATTTGTCCATCTCTCTATTTGTTAACTTAGGAAACAGTTGATTTTTGAAAATTTGATTTCGTTTTCCTCTTAAAAATATTTTTCCCAAGTGTTTAGATGCAGTAGGCTGTGACTATATGACTACTTTAAAATTTCTTATGTGACTCTTAGCCTACTTAGGTTTCCTAAAGTTTTGAGTCATTTTGTTTCCTATAAAACCATTACCATTTAAATTTGTATATTATTAGAAAAATTTTAAAATCTCTTTGTGTCCAAGTTCTCTTTGTGCACTCTTTCTTATTCCTAATACTAGTTATCTGTTTCTTGTTTGTTACTGATAATATCAAATAACTGGCTTTTTTATACAATTCAACTTTTCTGAATTTATTTTCTATATTATTAATGTTTATGATTTTTAAATATATTTCTTATTTTGTAAATGTTTTCTCTATGTTATTAATTCACATACTTATTTTCAATATTATGCCTTCTACAAATGTATGTGAAACTGTATCTTTCACTCTGAATTGTTTTACTAAATGCCCTATTTAATATTTTTATTTTTATATGATTTTCATTTTATATGATAAACGTATTTAGGTTATGTAAATATACATGTGTATATACATGTACATGAAGATATATGCATGTGTGTGTATGTTTTAAAGACTAACCTTATACTTGCAGAGTTGCACAAGTACTGTCTTCCTTCATGAAGTCAACCCTGCTTCACGTGGTCCTCTGTTCTTAAATCCTACAGCTTTAAAGTCTTAGCCACACTGTTTATACTCAATCATATGTCCCTTTTAAAATGCATTATTGATTCCATGTGAGTCATGGAATATTGCTTTTTGAGGACAAGAATCATGTCAGACACATTTGCCTTTCCACAGAGTTAAACAATAGCCAATGCTCAGCAAATTATTTCTAATTTATTGTCATGATTTACTATGTTTTATCATATCAGCTTTATCTTCATGTACTTTATATTTTGCTTCATCTTTTGTTCTTCTTGGGTGGTGGCAGGATGAGATTGACTGGATACTGTAAAGAAAAGGAGTTGGTAAGAGTAAGTGTCTTCTGGCCAACCCATGCCCTATGGAAACCGGGCTTTTTCACATTTCTCTTCCTTTTAAATCACAGAAGCTTATATAAAAGTTCAGAGGTCTGGTTCAACGGTCTTTAAAGGGAAATGCCAAGAGGACTTAAAGATCATCCACTGCACCCAAAAGATCATCTACTGCAGTGACTGGCATATTGTAGTCATTATGTATTTGTAATTAATTAAAATTTCATTTTGAAATTAGAAAACTGAGCAAGGTAAGTAGAAATGTTGGAACTTGAACTCAAGTTTCCTAACCCTGAAATCCAATTATGTATATTTTTAAATCCAATTATCTTTTTCCTATGGGATGTTGCCATCTAGATCATCTAATTCTGCTGAACATAGTAACAAAAGGCTCTCCTTCAGAAATGTATAAGGGATTCAGATTGAATTGATAAACCCTATGATGAAGGTAGAAAGATCAGAAACCTTTACTGAAAGCCATATTGCTTATTATTATGGCATTCACTGTGTTGGTGTCTCCTGGACATTCCTGTCCTAAAAGGGAATGAGAGATGACTAGAATCAAGGTCATTCCCCATGTCAGGGTTTTAGGGGAAAGCAGTGTTTATGAAGGCCAAAATAACTGTGCGTTTGGAGTCTGAGTGGTAGCGATTTGGGGAGCCAACTCATCTTCATATACTCACTCCTTCAGTGACTTGAAAACATCCCTTTATTACTAAACCTTTGATGTGTTTTTGTTTTGTTTTGCTTTGTTAGTTTTCCTTCTATTGAGGAGAATCTTAACTGCTTTACAGATAATTGTTTTATAGATTTTTGTGGTACTACAACTGTAAAAGACACCAAGGAAACTTGTACTTTTAAGCATTAGAGAAACTGGCTTTATCACCCTATTTTATTATGGAGCAGCAAGCAGGGAGTAGTTATTTAGGTCTTAGCTGGGATGGTGAAGTAGAAGTAACATGTGCCAGACTGGGATACATCAACAGGAGAAAAGCCTTACCTTTGGGATTTCTAAAGACTCAAGTCCTAGGTAGAAAGAAGTCATGGAATCTCTGTTGAGACAAAGACTGCCTACGAAATAACAGAGGACTCAATAAATAAATAAACAAACAATGAAAACAACCTAGGGCCCTGAGTCTTTTGATGCTAATTTGAACTGTTTTGTAAATGGGAAGTTAACCAGATTATGGGATAAAAAAATAAGACACATCAAATAGAAATACTAACAGTGAAAGAAATAAAATAGAAAACCAAATGCCACTTACAAAAAGGAGAATGGCAGAAGTTTTTCTAAGAAATAAGAATGGGATATTTTTGATATTTTTTAATATATTTTTATTGAAGTATAGTTGATTTACAATGTTGTTAATTTCTGATGTACAGCAAAGTGATTCAGTTATGCATATATATACATTCTTTTTTTAAATATTCTTTTCCATTATGGTTTATCATAGGATATTGAATATATCGATAGTTCCCTGTGCTATACAGTAGGACCTTTTTGTTTATCCATTCTATATGGATGGAGCAGCTTACATCTGCTCACCCCAACCTCCCACTCCATCCCTCCCCAAACCATCCCCCCACTTGGCAACCACAAGTCTGTTCTCTATATCCATGAGTCTGTTTCTGTTTCGTAGATACGTTCATTTGTGTCACATTTTAGATTCCACATGTAAGTGATATCATATGGTATTTGTCTTTCTCTTTCTGACTTACTTCACTTAGTGTGATAATCTCTAGGTCCATCCATGTTGCTGCAAATGGCATTATTTCATTCTTTTTATGGCTGAGTAGTATTCCATTGTATATATGTACCACATCTTTATCCATTCATCTGTCAGTGGGCATTTAGGTTGCTTCCATGTCTTGGCTATTGTAAATAGTGCTACTATGAACATAGTGGTGCATATATCTTTTTGAATTATAGTTTTTCTGGATGTATGCCTAGGAGTGGGATTGCTGGATCATATGGTAATTCTATTTTTAGTTTTCTGAGGAACCTCCATACTGTTTTCCATTGTGGCTGCACCAACTTAACATCAAATGTGATATTTTTTGAATGGTAGGAGGATGGATGTGTTGATAGGTTGATATTAAAAGGTTAGAGGCACTGAAGACAGGTTTTGTTTAATGGATTTGTTTATAACAACAAAATAAGGAAATAAAATGTGAATGAAAATTATAATAAATTATGTAGGAATATACCTCCAGGCTTGTATTCGTTGGGCTAAAATACTCTAGTTATTATGACACTTGGGGGATATTTCAGACTAACTTGGAGCCTGGAGAATGAGTCTGCAGTGGGATTGACTCACCTTCTATACACAATGCACTCATAGGAAAATAATTATAACATGGATTTACTAATGTTTTGAGAGATCCTGTGAGAACTAACTTAATGATTTTTCAAATAGCACAGCCTCTTCCTGTCGTGAATGAGCAGGTTTGGAGGGTCAAGAAAAGCCTTATAAATACTCACCTTCTTTCACAGCAAGGCTACTAGTTTTGCCCCATGACATGCTTCAGTAAGCTGTGGGTTTGTGGCCCCCATGATACGTGGATTAGTTGATGTATTGTTGACTGGTATGTCCTACCAAGAGAGTGGGTGTTTTTAAATTCAGAATGTAAGAAAAGTCAATGGCATTCAATGGGATTTTCAGTCTTGGTCCCTAGATTTAATATTTTCATCAAGACCTAGAGGAGAGACTATGATATGAGCTCATCACATTTGCTTCAGACACTAAGCTACGGGTGTCAGGCAAATTCCTGAGAAATAGCTTGGCAATGCAAACTTACCCTAGGGAGCTGCAGAAAGTTTAGTAAAGACAGTTGTTTGCAAAAGAAAAGAAACCTGAATGGACACGCTAAAGAGTAATTGGCTCTAGAAATATAGTCAGAATAAAGTATAGGACTCTAAGTCATTATATCCCGACCATGGTCAGAGCTGTAGCACTGAACTTTTAAAAACACACATTGATTTTTAAAAATTTATTCAACACATATTATTCAAGTGAGAAACTGCTGGCGATAAGCACAGCTAGTACATCCCTGGGGGTCAGGGGCTGTGCTCAGGCTGCTGTTGCACCCTGAGCCCCTAGAGCAGTGCCTGGTGCAGAGTCCTGCCTGGCTTTGTTAAAGGAGACAAGGGAAGTGGGAACAGGAACACAAAGAATAAAGCAGTGCCCTGTTTTATTAGCAGAACTCTAAGGACAGAGTTCCTGCAGGGAGAGGGAAGAACACACGTACTTTGTCCGAGAGTCTAATGGAAAACACAAGAGTATTAAGTATAAGAGGCTGACCACTTAAGTCTGACCCTCAGGTTTTCCAGATTCTAGCACATAGGCTATGCAAACTCTTCTCTGTGTTTCAGGGTCTTATTATTTAAAATAGGGCTAATAAATTCTACTTTCAACAATGTTATGAGAAACTCAGATAAATGATAGATAGATAAATAGATAGAAAAATATTACTTTTCCTCTCATTTTACCTCCATGAAATATAGAATGTTGTTGGCTCTCAAGGGAAGATAGAAACACCTAAAGTGAACTTTTCCTTTTGGGCTGGAGATGTTTATTTATTAAATACCAGATTTGAGCCAAACTCCATTAATCTAGAAGGCAGGATTCTGGGTCTTCATATGAAAAGAAATCAGATATATATACCTATATATATATATATTTTTTTCTTTTCCCTCTAGAGAACTAATCTGTGAGAAAATGCTGCAGTAATAAAAATGTAATAGCATAGTATTGAAGAGAAATATGTTCTTCATGATAAAATGGTTTATGTGTTTTAAATTGAGTTTATGGAATTTAAAAATTAAATAACATGGTTATATCATCTAGATTTCTAATCTTCTAGAACTGGGTAAAAAATATGAATGCAATTTTTACTTGTCAGAATCAGAAATCACCAGTGAAATAGAGATGAATAGGTCCTTGGCTATAGTATCAGAGTTTCACAAAGCTTTCATCTGTGCAGCTGCAATATAGCTGAATTTGCATTTCCTGGAATGTACCAGAGTACAGTTTTGCAAGCCCTGGAACGGAGAACTTATTTTTCATCACCCAAAAAGATTCTTTGAAAAATATACCAAGGGTGGTCAGTATTAAATATATGCTCTAAGTGTTTCATGATTGTTGGAAAATTAGTTAAATCATGGTTTGTTTTTAGCAACACCATTTTAACACATAGCTTGCATTTGTTAGGAAATGTCAGTTAATGGAATTCAACTCAACTCATCAAGCTCTCAGTGTTGGTTCCACACGTAGGTCGTGGCATTTCCCATGTGATATGAGCCGTGGGTGCAGTGGTTGAGTTCCTAGTCACTTCTGTCATGTCTTCTCCAAGCTTCATTTCATCTGCAAGATGAGGATATGCTTGATTAAGTTGATGCTTGACCACACTGAATGCAACTCAGTGTTGATTTGGAGGTAAAGTGCAATCTGATGTGTAAACACTTGGCAAATTATAAAGCATGTTTAAAGTAAAAATAGAGAAGTGTGTATTCTTCAAAGTGTGCCTTTCAACAATATTTTAGAGAGAAGAGGTTGGCATGGTGTCAGTTAAGCCTCTAATAAAAATACGTCACGATAAAGTGTGAAAGGAAAGCTCTGAAAAACATAAGGAAGGCAATGCAGGGCAGAGCTTTTTAAAAAAATGTGCTTGCTTCCTCCTTACACACAGGTTCTGCCTTTTTTCCTGTCCTTTCCTTTACCCTTACCTGATCCAGGCCAGCCTCTGCATAAAGGTATGATCATTATAGATGATGTTATTTGGAAAAGGCATTCTTTTCAAGGAATCGTAGCAACTGTGGGAGAAGGGGAGTGAGACTTCCATAACATTACAGTTTTGAACTAACTCTTTGGTTTTCCAAAGAATGTCCCATAAGGTAAGAACATAGCCTGTGGCATGCATTGCCCACAAGAGTTCAAGGAATTTATCTTCTGTGTTTTACTGTGAATATAGTAAAATCAGCATGAAAACATTATTTTTTCCATCTGCAGACTCTGAGTTAATAGGACTGTGGAGTACCAAATTTCCAGGTGTACTGTAGTTTCCCCCCAACCCTCCAAAAATGAATAACAATAAAATGAGAAATTTAGAGTTATCAACAAAATGAACACTGACACTCATTTTTTTCATTTTGCCTGTTCTTAAGTAAAATTTCAGCTAAGTATTTCTCATCAGTAGAACTCATGACAGAAAATAATTAAAGGCAATTTTTTTTTTACCCTGGGCTTCTTGCCATTTGTCTGATATAGAATTATTCTACAGAGATGTCAATTTTCTATCAAGTTCCATTACTCTATAGCCCTGTTAAGAATTCCAAGTCTTTTGTGTTATTCCCCAAATACTGAATTTGCCTCATGTAAAGTATGATGCTCTTATCCAAGCTTTCATTTGTACTCCCTAAAGCTATATAGTCTAATAAAATAGTGTAAATTGAATTTCTGTAAGACCTAATTTCTATTTATTAAATATGAACTTCCAAAGGACATCATGGAAATCAGATCTCATCTTCAGTTTGTTTTTTTTTTTTAACTCTTTTCAACTACTGTCAGAAAATACTTCATTCTCTGTAAGTCTTATCACCTCTTACAGGACAGAGTCTACATTGTTTTTATTGTAAAGTAGTTATTCATAGGAGGCAAGGAAGGAGGGGCAGGGAAAGTGCTAGATATCCTGGTTCTTGGTGGAGAGTTAGGAAATTTAAAGAATTTTTCCCATATTGTCTGGTTGAGAAACATATTTGATGCGCTTGTCATAAAAGCCGGGGATGCTGTAGTAACATATGGCCCCCATATCCCCATGTCTTATAACATCAAAAGGTTGTCATTTGTCCCACTGTCAGGCAACTCTGGCTTTGCTCCATGTCATCTTCATTTCAGGATCCAGAGTTATGAAGCAATTTCTAATTAGAATAGTGCCAGTCATCATGTCGGATAGAAAAGAGGTCAGGCTTCAACTTCTAAGCAAGTAACACATCTTTTCCACTTACATTTCATTAACCAAGTAAGTCATATGGCCAAACCCAATGATAATGGGACAGAAAAGTATAATTCTCCTCCGGGAAGGTGCAGCACATATTTTTGAAACTCTACCACCAACTGCTAATACTAGCTAAGAACCAGGCTTTACACTAGGCATTTACGGATTTTAATTCTAATGTTCATAATAATCTTAGAATATAGGGATTTGTAATCCTTACTTTGCCAGGAGAGGAGAAAAGCTCATCAGTTTGCCTGTGCTCACATATCTAGTGGAAGAGCCTAATTAGATCCAGATCTATCTGAGCCGTATCTCAAATAGTACACTTTCCTTGAAGAGGAACAAAGAGGGGAAAAAAACATCAGTTTCCTCAAAACCAATGAGTGAAGAACCCAGATCATGAAACTTTATATAATCGATACTTTTCCAAACATGGAAATTATCCTCAATAAAATTATCGTCTAAGAGAGGAAATTAAATGCATTAATTAGGGTATTGATAGTTGCAGTAATATACAAAACCCCAAATTTCAGCAGATTAGCAATACAAAATTGGTTTTCTCACTCATGGAACTGGTTGGTGTGGGCATTCCATTTTCTTTATCCAAATGCAGACTATAATATTAAATATACATGTTTTTGTCAAGAAATCTATTAAATGACCTTCCAGATCATTTAATCAGATGTTTTATTAGACATTGTTAGTAAAATCAAGTATGATGCATTTTCTGCCACAAAGAGATATCATGGACTTCTCCCACTTGAATGTCAAATCCTGGGACAGAAGGAATTCTGTTTGAATCTCATCCGCAGCTGAACCAGTAGGTGGAGGAACCTGTGTCCTCACCTGTGAAAACGAAATAGTGATATACCTGTCTGGCTAATATGATATGGGATTAAACTGGACTGTTTACTGTCTCATCCCCCCTTCCACAACCCATAGGAACTAGTATATACAAATATTTCTGAGCACAAAATGAAAATATAAGAAAAGTCATCCAGCTCCATTTATATAATCCTGGCAAAATATAAAATTCTCACCTTCTAGAATTGAAATGTAGAGATAAAGGCCATCAGTAATTTTCTTATTATTCTTACCTAATTCCTTTTTTTTAAATTGAAGTATAGTTGGTTTACAATGTTGGGTTAAATTCTGCTGTACAGCAAAGTGATTCAGTTAAACATATGTATACATTCTTTTTTAAATATTCTTTTCCATTATGGTTTATCACAGGGTATTGAATATAGTTACCTGTGCTATACAGTATGACCTTGTTGTTATCCATTCTATGTATAGCAGTTTGCATCTAACCCCAAACTCCCACTCCATCCCTCCCGCATGCCCCCTTCCCCTTGGTAACCACAAGTCAGTTCTCTATGTTTGTGAGTTTGTTTCTGTTTCATAAATAAGTTCATTTCTGTCCTATTTTAGATTCCACATATAAGTGTTATCATAATGTATTTGCCTTTATCTTTCTGATTTACTTCACTTAGTATGATAATCTCTAGGTCCATCCATGTTACTACACATGGCATTATTTCATTCTTTTTTATGACTGAGTAGTATTCCATGTATATATGTATCACATCTTCTTTATCCATTCCTCTGTTGATGGACCTTTAGGTTGTTTCCATGTCTTGGCTGTTGTGAATAGTGATGTTATGAACACTGGGGTGCATGTATCTTTTTGAATTATAGTTTTGTCCAGATATATGCTCAGGAGTGGGATTGTTGGATCATACTGTAACTCTATTTTTAGCTTTTTGAGGAACCTCCATACAGTTTTCCATAGTGGCTGCACCAACTTACATTCCCACCAACAGTATAAGAGGGTTCCCTTTTCTCCACACCCTCTCCAGCATTATTTGTAGATTTTTTAATGATGACTATTCTGACTGGCATGAGGTGGTACCTCGTTGTAGTTTTGATTTGCATTTCTCTAATAATTAGCGATGTTGACTATCTTTTCATGTGCTTGTTGGCCATCTGTATGTCTTCTTTAGAGAAATGTCTATTTAGTTCTTCTACCCATTTTTCGATTGGGTTGTTTGGATTTTTGTTGTTGAGTTGTATGAGCTGTTTGCATATTTTGGAGATTAAGATCTTGTTGGTCGCATCATTTGCAAATGTTTTCCACCATTCCGTAGGTTGTCTTTTCATTCTGTTTATGGTTTCCTTTGCTGTTCAAAAGCTTGTAAGTTTGATTAAGTCCCATTTGTTTATTTTTGCTTTTATATCTATTGCCTTGGGAGACTGCCCTAAGAAATCATTTGTATGATTTATGTCAGAGAATGTTTTGCCTATGTTCTCTTCTAGTATTATGGTGTCATGTCTTATGTTTAAGTCTTTGAGCCATTTTGAGTTTATTTTTGTGTATGGTATGAGGGTGTGTTCTAACTTCATTGATTTACATGTGGCTGTCCAACTTTCCCAACATCCCTTGCTGAAGAGACTGTCTTTTTCCCCTGGTATATTTGTGCCTCCTTTGTCAAAGTTTAATTGACCATAGGTGTATGGGTTTATTTCTGGGCTCTCTGTTCTGTTTATTTCTGGGCTCTCTATTCTGATGCATATGTCTGTTTTTGTGCCAGTACCACACTGTTTTGATTACTGTAGCTCTGTAGTATTGTCTGAAGTCTGGGTTGGGGGGTGTTATGCCTCCTGCTTTGTTCTTTTTCCTTAGGATTGCTTTGGCAATTTTGGGTCTTCTTTGGTTCCATATAAATTTTAGGATCATTTGTTCTAGTTCTCCGAAAAATGCCATGGGTGATTTGATAGGGATCACATTAAATCTGTAGATTGCTTTAGGTAGTATGGCCATTTTGACAATATTAATTCTTCCAATCCAAGAGCATGGAATATCTTTCCATTTCTTTGTAATTCCCTAACTTTTTAACTTGCCTAATTTCCTTCCTCTTCCCAATTAGGAAATCAAATCTACTAGGACTCTGGGAATTGGTAGCCTACTGTCCTAATTTCAGTCAATCCACAGCTAAAATGAGGGAAGAGAATTTGAATTACTTTACCTTTCTCCAGGGGAAAGGAGCATTTTATTAGGTCTATGGTAAAAGGTTCCCTCAATACCTACAGCAGGACCCATTAAACTTACCTGATAGTAAAAGGAACCCAGAGCATGTGCTAAAGGACTTATCCAAACCTAGTTCTCAAACTTAAGCATACCTCTAAATCCCCTGCAGAGCCTGCTAAAACACAGATTTATGGGCCATGTCTCAGAAATTATTGTTTAATGGGTCTGAGAGTGGAGGAGTGCTGAAAATTTATATTTATGATAATTCCAAGGTGATGATGATGCTGCTGGTCCAGGGACCACAGTTTGAGAATCACAGAACTGAAAGCATTGATA
The DNA here is from genome assembly GCF_965194825.1 of Balaenoptera physalus. Classification (NCBI taxonomy): domain Eukaryota; kingdom Metazoa; phylum Chordata; class Mammalia; order Artiodactyla; family Balaenopteridae; genus Balaenoptera; species Balaenoptera physalus. The sequence goes on from NC_138884.1 coordinate 102,271,931, forward strand.
CTCAGCCCTAGCTACTCATCCCAGTCAACCCGCTGATAGACACCTAGAGTTAAAAACAGTGTCCTAATGACTATAGGCTTCCAGAGAGGACAGTTTATTTTTTATTTTTTTATTAGTACCTGGGCCTTGAATTAGGAATTTGGCCAAGAATTCTCTTATAACAAACTGACTCCCCGTGGCTTTTCAGTGGGTCACCAAAGGCTCTTTGAGATTGTAATTACCCTTGCTCCCTCTTTCTGGTCTGTGACTGTTTGTTCCTCTTTATCCTTTATATGCTTTAGTCTCTCCTGCTAGTTCCCTCTCTGGGACCCAGGAGGTTATTTGGTCAAGGCATTGAGAGGTGCAAGATAAGCAATGTCTAGTGCAGTTGCCTTTCTTTTCTGTACTTGGCTTTGCCACTTAACACTTGTATGACTAGACCAAATTAGCTTTTTAAAAAAATTTTTGAAGTTCAATTTTCTCATCTGTTAAAATAGAGATAACACCTTACATGTTTATGTGAACAAATAAAAGTACAGAGTGAAAAGTAGGGGCTCAATAAATATTCTGTATTGCTTTTTCTTCCCTGACTTCTTGCTTTCCCATTTTTCTTCCCTTCTTCCATTCCTGACTTTTTTCCTTTACTCCCTACCCACCCTCCAATGTAAAAAAAAAAAAAACAGACAAGAGATAGTTTTTCTCCATTTCCTACCTCTGCCAAATGGTTCCACAAGGCCTATTTTTTGCCCATATCTTGTTTTCCTTCTCTGGAACAGTGCAATCTCTCCTCAGGTTCTAAGAATCTCATCACACTTAAAGACCCAAGATCTCACTCTGTTCCAGTGTACACTATTAAAATGATCTCATGAAGCAACATAGAACACTTTCTGAAACAGTTTTATGTACTGTTTCTTAGATGGCATTCTCAATATTACCTATACTGTCCTCCATTTTTTTCCTTGTAATGTATCTCTGTCATAATTATGGCATAGGTAGTATAAAAACACAAAAACACAATCTATAAACACCCTGAAAGGATTGAATGTTTTAAAACTCAAATGTCTGGCTACTGGTGTGATTAGGTCATGTATTAAAATGTGAATAATAGGGACCCATTTAATAACTCTGGCATCAGGGATAAGATTGCCTACCTTCTAAGTTCTCTATTCTGTAACAACAGGTCTTGTCTTAATTGTAGACCTTCCATTTAAGCAAATGTGCCTCGCCACACTGCGTTGAGACTGGGAAATAATGAGTCTGATTCTCTTTGGGGTCTCACTAATTCTGGTACAGTATTTCAAATGAATAAATTACTGTCTTCAAAGTAGAGGTGTTATGTTGTTCTTGAGCTTTAGAGGGCAGTAGAGGAACTGTCTGAAAAATTTCTAGCTGACCAGGAAAAATATTTTTCTTTCCCAGGTTACTTCTACGAAGCTTTATCTTTGGAAAGAAAGTAAAGGATTATACTTTAAAAGGTGCTTGTAATACACTTCTTTTAAAATGAAGATATTACCTTCTAGTATATTTCATATATAGAAGACATTTATTTTCTCTGTGAAAAAATTTATACTGATTATTAACTTGTGAAGATATCCAAAAGAATTTTTTTAAAAGGAATTATTGGCTATAACAAACTGATGTAGATTTTATTTTTAAAATGTTTTATTCTGTGTATGTTTTACAATGTAAGTTTAGAAGGACAAAAATAGTTTTGGAGACTTGTGACTGTGTGTAAAGAGTCACTGGATGATTTGTACAAAAAATATGAATTTCAAAGGTAATAAGAAAACTGTTTTGCTTTAAGAATTTAAAAACACAACAAACAGAAAGGTTAAACAGAACTTTTCTTTTTGGTTGGAAAGTTACAGTTCACTTATTAACTCAATCAGATTTTGTCCAAACATTGAGACGCACAACATCTGAATTCAGCCATCATTGAGTTGAAGAGAAAATTATTCAAAAAGGACTTTCCAAGATCTTACTAAGCCTGCAATGAGAAATGCTCACCCTGGATTTCCTTCTACTCTCTGGGTAACCCCAGATCCACATCCACCACTATGATTCCAGTTCCCATAAAGAGGAACACAGTTATGTGTGAAGAGCCACCTGCACAACATACACAGTTCCACGTATGAATTTATTGCAAGTCTACAGTGCAAGAGAAGAAGAGTGCGCTGCATAGGATCAAAGCAGAGTCCACCGAGCTTTCTCTCAGTGTGAAATGTTTCCTTTTGAGATTGGGCCTCCCTTGCCCTCTCTGCACTGGTGACAGCGGGTTTTGCTCAGAGCTGGTATTCTTACAGTAGAAGCCCAGAGCTTACACTTTGCAATAGATGCTGTCTTGTTTGCCTTGCCCAGATGATTTTCCATTGCTATGCAAAAGCATGAGCTCAGGACTTTCTCACATGCTTGGCCTTTCTGATGTTTATTGTCTTTCCTAGTACATTTTAATTTTTCTAGTAACTATCTGATCATCCTTGTTTTCTGGCTTTCTTGTCACTTTTGACTCTTCATCTGGGAATATATCTTCTCCACCTCTTAGAACCTGGTTTGTAAGAAATCAGGCATGAGATTATGTAGCCCTATATCTTCTCCAGTAAACTTATTGGAGGCTGGTCAGTCTGTCCTGTTCATAACTCTCACAGGAGATCTTCTGGGGCAGATGTTCCAAGTTTGTTACCATCAGTACCAGCTTTCCATAGCAGAATCGTTCAGCGTCTGCTGATACTATCCAAGACTCTGCCCACAGAGATGAGAAATCAAGAGGTTTACTAAAGTTGTGTGGCTCTCCTTTATCAATATAGCCACATCCTCAGTGACCCTGAGCCATCTGGCTTTAAGAATGTAACCTGACCAATGTAGCACGCCCATTTGACACAAAAAAGTGGGAGAGGGCCTCAGAAACTCCAAAAATGAGTCATGATGGCCATCAAACTTTCAGGAAATGCCATGCTCCCTTTATTCAAAAGTAACAGTCATTATAAAAGAGAAGGATTCCAGGAGTCTCAAAATTCCAATTCCAAAATTTTCTTTTTTAAAATTTTTATTGAAATATAGTAGATTTACAATGTTGTGTTAGTTTCAGGTATACAGCAAAGTCATTTAATTATATATGTGTGTATATATGTATATTATACTTTTTCATTATAGGTTATTAGATTCTTATTTAGATTCTTTTTCAGATTTTTTTTATTATAGGTTATTACAAGATATTGAATATAGTCCCCTGTTCTATATGGTAGGTCCTTGGTTATCTACTTTATATATAGTAGTGTGTATATTTTAATCTCAAACTCCTAATTTATCCCTCCTTCCCATTTCCCCTTTGGTAACCATAGTTTGTTTTCTATGTCTGTGAGTCTGTTTCTGTTTTGTAAATAAGTTCATTTGTAACCTTTTTTTTTAAAACATTCTACATATAAGTGATATCATATGATATTTTTCTTTCCCTTTCTGACTTCATTTAGTATGATAATCTCTAGGTCTATCCATGTTGCTGCAAATGGCATTATTTCATTCTTTTTTATGGCTGAGTAATATTCCATCGTATGTATGTACCACTTCTTTATCCATTTATCTGTTAATGGACACTAGGTTGCTTTCATATCTTGGCTATTGTAAATAGTGCAGCTGTGAACCTTGGGGTGCATATCTTTTCTAATTACAGTTTTCATCTTTTCCAGATATATGCCCAGAAGTGGAATGGCTGGATCATATAACTCTATTTTTAGTTTTTTAAGGAACTTCCGTATTGTTTTCCGTAGTGGCTGTATCAATTTACATTCCCAACAGTGCAGGAGGGTTCCCTTTTCTCCACACCCTCTCCAGCATTTATTGTTTGTAGATTTTTTGATGATGGTCATTCTGACTGGTGTGAGGTGATACCTCATTGTAGTTTTGATTTGCATTTCTCTAATAATTGATGATGTTGAGCATCATTTCATGTGTTTGTTGGCAATCTGTGTATCTTCTTTGGAGAAATGTCTGTTTAGATCTCTGCCCATTTTTTATTGTTTTTTTTTTTTTTGATATTGAGCTGTATGAGCTGTTTGTATATTTGGAAATTAATCCCATGTTGGTCCCATTGTTTGCAAATATTTTCTCCCAGTTCATAGGTTTCCTTTTCATTTTAGTTATGATTTCCTTTGCTATGCAAAAGCTTTTAAGTTTAATTAAGTCCCATTTGTTTATTTTTGTTTTTATTTCCATTGTTCTGGGAGACAGAGCCGAAAAAATATTGCTGTGATTTATGTCAAAAAGTGTTCTGCCTATGTTTTCCTCTAGGAGTTTTATAGTACCTGGTCTTACATTTAGGCCTTTAGTCCATTTTGAGTTTATTTTTGTATATGGTGTTAGAGAATGTCCTAATTTCATTCTTTTATAATTTCATTCATTCTTGAATGTTCATTTTATTCAAGCTGTGCAGTTTTCCCAGCACCACTTGTTGAAGAGACTATCTTTTCTTCATTGTATATTCTTGCCTCCTTTGTTGTAGATTAATTGACCATAAGTGTGTGGGCTTATTTCTGAGCTTTCTATCCTGTTCCATAGATCTATATGTCCATTTTTGTGCCAGTACTATCCTGGCAGAAAAAACTAATTCCAAAATTTTCATTGTGTATTCTCATATCTTCCTCAGGCATGCCTCCTGTTACTTCAATGTGGTACTCTATCTGAGCATGTGTTCATGAAGATAAACATCTTTTGTTGCTTCTTTTCATTTATCATTTATGATTTTGAGGTCTGTCTATTCTAATTCAGTAACTCCCAAGTGGTTTCACCATCACTGAGAAGGGGGTACGAGTTCCCGGGGGAAGCTGCACATATTAAGGCATAGTGTCTGTGAATAAAGCTCTCACAGCAAATCCAAAAAGAGAGAAAGTCAGAGAAAGTTTTCAAGTTGGACAGACATTTCATTCAGGCATTTATCACATTTCCTCACTTAGCCTTTTAAATCAAACCAAAATGCCTTGAATGCCTACTATGTACGTGGAATAAAAAATCTTTAAGCAGTAAAAATAATGTCAAACCCAGATGAAAAGTTATTGTATCAGGTTTGTTTTATTATTATTTTTTTGTTTAGATCCTTGCTATGCTATATGTCAGAAAAGATTTTTGACTGTTATGAAAAGTCTTAGGGTCAGGGAAAGGGAAGTTGTTTCTTTTTAAAGAAGTGTAGGGTGGTAAATATAATAATGGGCATTGATGTGTTATTTCTTTCGGGATTAGATGTGTTTGATCCACTTCTACTGACCAGTCCTCTGGATGGGTCACATTATGACTTTAGAGTGGGGTGGTGGCATGCATTTTGGAAAAGACACAGCCAACTCTAAAGTATATTGATTTTCCTGATATAATATGGGAGCTCCATTAGGAGATGTTACGTGGGGTATTCCTGTAGGTGGGATGGGGTTTTGAGGACAGTAAAGAAATGATGTGTCATACCTTTAATATTAAAACATGCTGAGCATTATTTGATCTGTTTCACTGTCTCTCATTCTCTTTTTTACTGTTACTTTCATTCTCTGTATTCTGAAGTGATTTCAGAATCCTTTAGTGACACAGGTTATCACTATGATAATTAATTATCATTGAACTGTCATTGAATGTGTTAGTTAATGGATGGTATTTGTTGATAAAATGCCAGATAACAGATAATTAATTATAATGGCTCATTTTGGGGAAAAACAACTCCATCAGAATGAGGTTAATGATCAATTTTCCATCTGGCCTAGATTAAAGGGCTGTCTGGGTCAGTGTTGAGAAATTGTAAGTTCCCTGAAGTGTCAGATGTATCTATTGCATATTATGAACATTGTTGATATGACCCTGGAATTCAATGTTTACTGTCCGTAATTTAGCTGGGCTGGGTCCTAAGGGGTTTTTGGACTTCAGTAACCTGAATAAATGGAACAATTACGGAAGCAACAGAATGAGGCAGGAAAGTGATCCTGGTCTCAGGTAGCAGTACCTGCAAAGGGTGTGCTTTGAATATAAAGAATCATGGTGAACTTGAGTGTTGGAGAAGCAAGATGCTAATGTCTAGCAGCTCTATGGGACCAGGTGGTGAGTTCATTCACAGTAGAATTCCAGCTGGTAGCCAAAGAAATAGGAAGAGGCAACACTCCTGTTACCCATCCTTGCCCCCAAAAGAGTATCAGTTGTTTGCAGGTACTGGACAAGATGAGAAAACAGGTCAGCAGTTTTGACTTTAGAATGAGCTCGACTTCTAGCTGAGAGTTGGAGTATAAACAGAAAAGAAGAGAGTGAGAAGGTAAGGATTGTTACTGGTATGTTTTAAGCTACTATTTGAGGAGAGTGCTATTATGTGCCATGTACTATAATGACCTTATCATATTTTAACATTTATTGCAACCCTGTAAAATTGATGTTTTCATGCCTGACTTCCAGATTAAAAGACTGAGGAACAGAGAAGGTAGGCAAATTGCTCAATGTCACATACTAGTAAGTTCTAGAGTCAGGTTTTTATCATAAATGGGTGTTGAATTTTGTCAAAAGCGTTTCCTACATCTATTTAGATGATCATATTGTTTTCATGCTTCAATTTGTTAATGTGGTGTATCACACTGATTGACTTGCAGGTATTGAAGAATCCTTACATCCCTGGTTTGAATCATGGTATATGATTGAATCCCACTTGAATCATGGTATATGATCCTTTTAATGTATTGTTGGATTTGGTTTGCTATTATTTTGTTGAGGATTTTTGCGTCTATGTTCATCAGTGATATTGGCCTGTAATTTTCTTTTTTTGTGGGTATCTTTGTCTAGTTTTGGTATTAGGGTGATGGTGGCCTATAGAATGAGTTTGGGAGTGTTCCTTCCTCTGTAAATTTTTGAAATGGTTTCAGAAAGATAGGTTTTAACTCTTCTCTAAATGTTTGACAGAATTTGCCTGTGAAGCCATCTGGTCCTGGACTTTCATTTGTTGGGAGTTTTTCTAAAACTTTTATTGGGATATAGTTGATTTACAATGTTGTGTTAGTTTCAGGTGTACAGCAAAGTGAATCTGTTATACATATACATGTATCCACTGTTGGGAGTTTTTAAATCACAGTTTCAATTTCAGTACTTGTGATTGGTCTGTCCATATTTTCTATTTCTTCCTGATTCAGTTTGGGAGATTCTAAGAATTTGTCCATTTCTTCCAGGTTGTTCATTTTATTAGCATATAGTTGCTTATAGTAGTCTCTTATGATCCTTGGTATTTCTATGGTGTCAGTTGTTAACTTCTTCTTTTTCATTTCTAATTTTATTGAGTTGAGCCCTCTCCCTTTTTTTGATGAGTCTGGCTAAAGGTTTATCAATTTTATTTATCTTTTCAAAGAACCAGCTTTTAGTTTCATTGATCTTTTCTATTGTTTTCTTCATACCTACTTCATTTATTTCTACTCTGATCTTTATTATTTCTTTTCTTCTGCTAACTTTGGGTTTTGTTTGTTCTTCTTTCTGTAGTTGCTTTAGGTGTAAGTTTAGGTTGCTTCTTTGGGGTTTTTCTTGTTTCCTGAGGTAAAATTGTATTGCTATAAACGTCCCTCTTAGAACTGCTTTTGCCGCATCCCATAGGTTTTGGATCGTCGTGCTTTCATTTTCATTTGTCTGTAGGTATTTTTTGATTTCCTCTTCAATTTCTTCAGTGATCCATTGGTTGTTTAGCAGCATATTGTTTAGCCTCCGTGTGTTTGTGTTTTTTTACAGCTTTTTTTTCTTGTAGTTGATTTCTAATCTCATGGCATTGTGGTTGGAAAAGATGCTTGATATGATTTCAGTTTTCTTAAATTTACGAAGTCTTGCTTTATGGCCCAGCATGTGATCTATCCTGGAGAATGTTCCATGTGTAATTGAAAAGAATATGTATTCTGCTGCTTTTGGATGGAATAATCTATAAATATCAATTAAGTAAGTAAGTCCATCTGGTCTAATGTGTTATTTAAGGCCTGTGTTTCCTTACTGATTTTCTGTCTTGATGATCTGTCCATTGATGTAAGTGGGGTGTTTGTTTGTTAAAGAAGTCTCCCACTATTATTGTGTTACTGTCAATTTCTCCTTTTTATGGCTGTTAGCACTTGCCTTATATATTGAGGTCCTCCTATGTTTGGTGCATATATATTTACAATTGTTATATCTTCTTCTTGGATTGATCCCTCAAACATTTTATAGTGCCCTTCTTTGTCTCTTGTAATAGTCTTTATTTTAGTCTATTTTGTATGATATGAGTATTGCTACTCCAGCTGTCTTTTGATTTCCATTTGCATGGAATGCCTTTTTCCATTCTTTCTCTCACTTTCAGTCTGTATGTGTCCCTAGATCTGAAGTGGGTCTCTTGCAGTCAGCATATATATGGGTCTTTTTTCATATCCATTCAGCTAGTCTGTGTCTTTTGGTTGGAGCAGTTAATCCATGTCTGTCTGTATCCAGAGATCTTTCTGCTTCAAGACAGCAAGCAAGCCAATGTAATGGGAATGAGGGGGAAGGTTGCAACTGCTGAGCCCCCAGGACACTGGACATTGCCCTAGACAACTGATGAAAGTTAAATAAACCCAGTTTTAATTCCCACTAACTTGTATGCTGGGGTATTTATTAGGTAAAGCACTCTTTTGCTCAGATCTAGAATTCATTGGGACAAGGAAAGGGGTATTTGGTTAATCCTGTGAGTAGAAAGCAGCCATAAGTAAGTCTAGCTTTAATTTGGAAAAGGGAAGTCATCCACCTGTTGATTATGCTGTTATTACATATTATTTTTAAGAGAAATGGAAAAACAAAATGAATGCGTTTGAAAATATATTTATTAAAATTAAAAATACATTTTGAACTAGTCAGAAGATCAAGAAAATAGAAGAGTTGAACAACACTATAAACAGTGAAAACAAATAAATCTCTCCCTTTAAGAACACCCAAACAGGAGAATACACATTCTTCTCAAGTGTACATGGAACATTCTCCAGGATAGGCCATATGTTTGTTAGGACATAAAACAAGCCACAATAATATAAAATGACTGAGCTCATACAAAGCATATTCTTAGATTACAATGGTATGAAATTAGAAATCCATAACAAAAAGAAATTTAGAAATTTGTAATTATGTGGAAATTAGGCACCAAACTGCTAAATAATCAATGGGTCAAAAAAAAAAAAAAAATCACAAGCAAAATTAGAAAATACTTCTTTGAGATAAATGATAAACATATCAAAACTTACTTACTGTATGCAGCTAAAGCAGTGCTTAGAGGTTAATTTATAACTATAAATATCTGTATTATAAAAAGAATGATCTCAGATTGACATGACTGACTTGCCAACTTAAAAAATTATTTAAAAATATATATAGGTAAGTGAAATAGAATTGAAAGTCCAGGAATAGACCTTCAGATTTATGGTCATTGATTTTTTTGACAAGGGTGCCAAAACAATTAATTAAAAGGAGAAAGAGAGAATGGTCTTTTCAACAAATGATGCTGGACAACAATTGGATAGCCACATGAAAAAGAATAAAATCCGATCCCTTCCTCACAATGCACATAAAAATGAACTCAAATGGATTATACTCCTAAATAAAATTCATAAGAAAATATAAGAGTATAGCTTCATGACCTTGGTTAGGCAGGAGTTCTTAGATAGATATGACACCAAAAACTCAAGTGACAAAAGAAAAAAAAAAAAAGATAAATTACTCTGCATTAAAACTAAAAGCTTTTTTACTTCAAAGGACAACATCAAAAAGTGAAAACACAACCCATAGAATGGGAGAAAATATTTCCAAATCATTATATAAGATCAGGAACATTTGTCTGGATAACAAAAGAATCATAAATCAATAATGAAAGCAAGCTAATTTTATTTATTTATTTATTTATTTTTAAAATTTATTTTTATTTTTTATTTTTGGCTGGATTGGGGCTTTGTTGCTGCATGCGGGCTTTCTTTAGTTGTGGTGAGTGGGGGCTACTCTTTCTTTGTTGCAGTGCATGGGCTTCTCATCGTGGTGGCTTCTCCTGTTGCGGATCATGGGCTCTAGGTGTGTGGGCTTCAGTAGTTGTGGCTTGCGGCTCCAGAGCACAGGCTCAGTAGTTGTGGCGCAGGGGCTTAGTTGCTCCGCAGCATGTGGGATCTTCCTGGACCAGGGCTCGAACCCGTGTCCCCTGCACTGGCAGGCGTATTCTTAACCATTGCGCCACCAGGGAAGCCCTGCAAGCTAATTTTAAAATAAGCAAAAGATCTGAATGGACATATCTCCAAAAATACATAAATGGCCAATAAACACGTGAAAAATATGGTAAACATGATTAGCCATCAAGGGAATGCAAATCAAAACTAAGTTGACAACAAATAACAAGTGTTGGTGAGGGTGTAGAGAAAAGAGACCCCTTATGCACTGTTCATGGGATTGTAAATTGGTGCAGCTACTATGGAAAACAGTATGGAGTTTCCTCAAAAAATTAAAAATAGAATTGCCTTATAATCCAGCAATTTCACTTCTGGGTATTTACCTGAATAACACTTAAACACTAATTCAAAAAGATATATGCACATCAATGTTTATTGCAGCATTATTTAGAATACCTAAGACTTATAAGCAATCTAAGTGTCCATTGATAGATGAATGGATAAAGAAGATGTGGTACATACATATATATACACACACACACACATACACAAAGGAATATTAGTCATAAGAAAAAGAAAATTAAATCTTGCCATTTGTAACACCATGGATGGATCTAGACAGTATTATGCTAAGTGAAATTAGTCAGAGAAAGACAAATACTGTATGATCTCACTTACATATGGAATCCAAAAAACAAACAAAATAAAAACAGACTCATAGATACAGAGAACAAATGGGTGTCAGAGGGGACGGGGGGGGGGTGCAAAATAGGTGAAGGAGTTTAAGAGTTACAATCTCCAGTTATAAAATAAGCCACAGGGACATAATATACAGCATAAGGAATATGGCCAGAAATATTGCAATAACTTTGTATGGGTACAGATGGTTACTACACTTACCATGGTGATCACTTCATAATGTATGCCAATGTCAAATCACTATGTGGTACACCTGAAACTAACATAATATTGTATGTCACTTATATTTCAATTAAAAAATAACTAAGTTGAGATACTACTTCACACTCAGTATCATGGTTATAATCAAACAATACAGATAATAAGAAGTACTGACAAGGATATGGAAAAACTGGAACTCCATACATTGCTAGTGGGAATGTAAAATGGTACAAACTGCTTTGGAAAACAGTCTGGGAGATCCTCAAAACATTAAAATAGCCTTATCACATATATTAGTTTCCTAGGACTGCCATAATAAATGACTACAAACTAACTTGGTAGCCTAAAAAAAAACAGAAATGTATTCTTTCACAGTTCTGGAGGTCAGAAGTCTAAAAGTTTATTGATAGGGATACACTCCCTCTGAAGTCTCTAGGTGGGACTTCTTCCTTGCCTCCCTATTTTTGGTGGCTCTGAGTGTTTCTGTGGTTTGTGGCTGCATAACTCCAATCTCTGCTTTTATCATCACATGGCCTTTTCCTCTGTATTTTTCTGTCTCCTATAAGGACACTTCCCATTGGACTTAGGGCCCATCCAGGTAATCCAAGATGATCTCATCTCAAGATCCTTAACTTAATTACATCTGTGATAATTTCTTATTCATAGATTCTAAGGTTGAGACATGGATATATCTTTTGGGGAGCCACAATTTAACCTATTACATCATATGACCCAGCAATTTCCCTCCTAGGTATATACTCAAGAGAAATGAGAACATATTTCCATGTAAAACCTTGTATATGAATGTTCATAACAGTATTATTTTTAATAGCCAAAAGGTAGAAACAAACTAAATGTCCTTTAGCTGATGAATAAATAAAATATGGCATGCCCATGTAATGAAGTATTATTTAGCAACAAAAAGGAATAAAGTACTGATTCATGCTACAATGTGGTTGAATCTTGAAACATATTATTCTAAGTGAAAGAAGCCAGACACAGAAAAACATATATTGTATAATTCAATTTATAGGAAAGTCCAGAAGAGGAAATTCTATAGAGACAGAAAGTAGATTAGTGGCTCCCCAGGGATGAGAGAGAAAGGAATTGACTACTAATGGGCACATGTTTGGGAAGATGATGAAAATGCTCTAAAATTGGTTGTGGTGATGGTTATACTACTCTGTGAATAATTAAAGGCCACTGAATTATATAGGTGAGTTGTACTGTATGTGAATTATATCTTAATAAATCTGTTAAACAATAAATTCTGAATAATTACTTAGTAGATGATGTTGTGTTTGCTAGAGAGTGAATTCCCAAAGCAAGAATTTGGATTTATTCATATCTAACAGTGAGACTATAGATCCTTGCACACTGCAGGTGGTCAATGTGCATTTGTGGTAAAGAAAATGATTCAAGAGAGGGGAATCAATTTTGGGATAAGTTTACCAGAATGCTGTGGAAGCACAGAGAGGCAACCCAGATCTGTGTAGAAGAATCTGAGGATTCTTCATAGAGCCAGGCTTTGGAGCTGGGTTTGGAAGGATAAAGAAAAGTGCACCAGGCAGGTAAGGAGGACAAAGGCTTATCAAGCAATTGAGCAGCCTGGACAAATGTGAGGCACAGAAAAACAAATTGACTCAGTTGGCATATAGGGTGCAACTGGAGAAACGGCAAGAAAGTAGCCCAGAAACAAAAGTGGCAGCTGGATCTCAAAGTGCTTTTTTTATACTTTTGGGCTTTAACCTATGTTTCCCAACGTGTGCTTTAATAAATTGCTTCTCAAATTATCTGTGGTAAGGACCAGGTTTTTTGTTTTTATTGTTATTTTTAATCTGTCATGAACTGATACTTTTTAAAAAACATAATAATGATGAATTACTAGAAAAATGAAATGAGAAAAACAAAACAAAACAAAACAAAAAACAAGCATGCCGATAATGCTCTTGGCAGCAATGTCAAGTTACTATAAAATTTTCTAAATATTTACTCTCAATTTCTGTATTTTTCTCATTGCATGTAATTAATAATTTCTGAACCAGCACTGGTACACAAACTACATTTTGAGTAGCACAGGTCTAAAGAACATATCTCAAAAGATGCCCTGAGACACCAGTGATCAAATGTGTATGAGAAACATCAGGAATTTTATCTGCCATATCCTCCTCCAGGAGAGGCATAAACAGCATTATCAAACTAAAAACCCTAAGAAATCTTGCAATAAATAAATTGACTTACATTTGCTTAAATTAGCATTTACAGTTTTTTTCTTGTTTTCATTTATTCATGAATGCATTTATTTTATCTTTCATTAATCAAATGTTTGTTGAGTGCCTGCTATTTGCCCAGCAACATTCTAGGCACTGAGGATACAGACAAAAGTCCCTGCTCTCATGTACCTTGTGTCCCAGTGGAGGAGACTGGCAATAAACTAAATAAGTAAAGAAGATTAGAGTGAATTTGGTTATGATAAATGCTGGGGTGACAAGTGAGGCAGTGACAGTGTCCAACAAGAGGTACTGCAGTTAAATATGTTCTCACTGAAAAGATGACATTTGGGTAAAAACCAAAGGTGAGAAAGCAAACCATGCAGATCTGGGGTGGGAGGGAGAGTGATTAAAAAGAGAGATCATTATGTGCAAATGCCCTGATGCAGGTGGATGACTGTAAATTTGAGCAAGAGCTAGAGCAAAATGAGTGGGAAGAGAGAGGTGAGAAAGAAAGTCAGAGGGGTAGGAGGGGGCCAGATCATGTAAGGCCTTATAGGCCTGTGTGAGATTATGGCTTTTACTCTGAGTAGGATTGGAAGCCATTGGAGGGTTGGATCAGAGGAGTGGTATCATCCAAGTTGTGTTTTCACAGGACCATTCTGGCTCCTCTGTAGAGAAGGGATTACAGGAAACAAAGTTTTAAGCAGGGAGACCAACTCCTAAGTTATTGCAGTAATTCAAGCTTGAGATGGACAAAGCTTAGGGTGAAGTGTAAGTAATGGAGGTGGTGAAAGTGGTTGGATTCTGAATATACTACAGACGAAAATCTGATTGAAGTATGTTAAAGAGGAATTTGGAGTAAAGGAATTGAGGGGACACCATAGGAACTCTCTTGAGGAGTTTGGGGCAGTTGCTGGATGGGAAATGAGAATAAGTGGGGTTTTGATGATGATGATGATGATGATGATGATGGTGGTGGTGGTGGTGGTTATGAGAAAATAATAACAACATGTTCATATGCTGAGGAAAAAGTAACAATATAGGGGGAAGAGAAACAATGTCTTTGAGCAGGAAGAGGAAAAGGAGTCTTGTGCATAGATGGAGCAGTTGGTCTTACCTAGGAACAGCTTCAGAAAGGAGGGAGGTAAGAAATGCAAAGGAGCATAAGAGAATACTACAAGCAACTATATGCCAATAAAATGGAAAACTTGGAAGAAATGGACAAATTCTTAGAATGGTACAATCTCCCAAAGCTGAACCAGGAAAAAATAAAAAATATGGACAGACCAGTCACAAGTACTGAAATTGAAACTGTGATTAAAAAACTCCCAACAAACAAAACTCCAGGATGAGATGGCTTCTCAGGCAAATTCTATTAAACATGGAGAAAAGAGTTAACACCTATCCTTCTGAAACTATTCCAAAAAAATTGCAGAGGAAGGAATATTCCCAAGCTTATTCTATGAGGCCACCATCACCCTGATACCAAAACCAGACAAAGATACCACAAAAAAAAAATTACAGGCCAATATCATTGATGAACAGAGACACAAAAATCCTCAACAAAATACTAGCAATCCAAATTCAACAATACATTAGAAGGATAATACACCATGATCAAGTGGGATTTATCCCAGGGATACAAGGATTTTTCATGTCTGCAAATCAATCAGTGAGATACATCACATCAACAAACTGAAGAATAAAAACCATATGATCATCTCAGTAGATGCAGAAAAAGCTTTTGTCAAAATTCAACACCCATTTATGATAAAAACTCTCCAGAAAGTGGACACAGAGGGAATCTACCTCAACATAATAAAGGCCATTTATGACAAACCTACAGCTAACAACACACTCAACGGAGAAAATCTGAAAACATTTCCTGTAAGATCAGGAACAAGGATGTTCGCTCTTGCCACTTTTATTCAACATAGTTTTGGAAGTCCTAGCCATGGAAATAAGAGAAGAAAAAGAAAAGGAATCCAAATTGGAAAAAAAGAAGTAAAACTGTCACTGTTTGCAGATGACATGATACTATACATAGAAAATCCTAAAGATGCTACCAGAAAACTACTAGAGCTCATCAATGAATTTGGTAAAGTTACAGGATACAAAATTAATACACAGAAATCTGTTGCATTTCTATACACTAACAATGAAAGATCAGAAGGAGAAATTAAAGAAAAAATCCCATTTACAATCACATCAAAAATAAAATACCTAGGAATAAACCTGCCTAAGGAGACAGAAGACCTGTACTCCAAAAACTATAAGATGCTGATGAAAGAAATTGACCATGAAACAAACAGATGGAAAGATATACCATGTTCTTGGATTGGAAGAATCAATATTGTCAAAATGACTATGCTACCCAAGGCAATCTACAGATTCAATGCAATCCCTATCAGCTTACCCACTGGTGGGTTTTTTAGTGGCATTTTTCACAGAGCTAGAACTAAAAACCTTAAAATTTGTATGGAGACACAAAAGACCCCAAATAGCCAAAGCAATCTTGAGAAAGAAAAATGGAGCTGGAGGAATCAGGCTGCCTGACTTCAGACTATACTACAGGGCTATAGTCATCAAAACAGTATGGTACTGGCACAAAAACAGAATATAGATCAATGGGACAGGATAGAAAGCCCAGAAATAAACCTATGCACCTATGGTCAATTAATCTACAACAAAGGAGACAAGAGTATACAATGGAGGAAAGTTGGTCTCCTCAATAAATGATGCTGAGAAAACTGGACAGCTATGTGTAAAAAAATGAAATTAGAATGTTCTTTAACACCATACACAAAAATAAACTCAATATGGGTTAAAGACCTACATGTAAGACCAGATACTATAAAACTCTTAGAGGAAAACATAGGCAGAACACTCTTTGACATAAATTTCAACAATATCTTTTTTGATCTGTCTCCTAGAATAATGGAAATAAAAATAAACAAATGGGACCTAATTAAACTTAAAAGCTTTTTGCACAGTAGGGAAACCATAAACAAAATGAAAAGACAGCCCACAGATGGGAGAAAATATTTGCAAACGGTGCTACCAAAAAGGGGTTAGTCTGCAAAATTTACAAACACTCATGCAGCTCAATATCAAAAAAACAAACAACCCAATCAAAAAACAGGCAGAAGGGACTTCCCTTGTGGCACAGTGGTTAAGAATCCACCTGCCAATGCAGGGGACCAGGGTTTGAGCCATGGTCTGGGAAGATCCCCCATGCTGTGGAGCAACTAGGCCCATGCACCACAACTACTGAGCCTGCGCTCTAGAGCCCGCACGCCACAACTACTGAGCCCACGTGCCACAACTACTGAAACCCACACGCCTAGAGCCCATGCTCCACAACAAGAGACGCCACCACAATGAGAAGCCCACGCACCGCAAGGAAGAGTAGCCCCCACTTGCTGCAACTAGAGAAGCCTGCATGCAGCAATGAAGACCCAATGCAGCCAAAACTAATAAATTTTTAAAAATGGGCAGAAGAACTAAATAGACATTTCTCCAAAGAAGACATACAGATGGCCAAGAGGCACGAGAAAAGATACTCAACATTGCTAATTATTAGAGAAATGCAAATCAAAACTACAATGAGGTGTCACCTCACAACAGTCAGAATGACCATCATCAAAAAATCTACAAACAATAGATGCTAGAGAGGGTGTGGAGAAAAGGGAACCCTCCTGCACTGTTGGTGGGAATGTAAATTGGTACAGCCACTATGCAAAACAGTATGGAGGTTCCTCAAAAAACTAAAACTAGAGTTTCCATATGATCCAGCAATCCCACTCCTGGGCATATATCTGGAGAAAAACATGGTTCAAAAGCATACATGCACCCCCATGTTCATTGCAGTGCTGTTTACAATAGCCAAGACATGGAAGCAACCTAAATGTCCATCAACAGATGAATGGTTTAAGAAGATGTGGTACATATATACAATGGAATATTAATGAAATAACGCCATTTGCAGCAACATGGATGGACCTGGAGATTATCATATTAAGTGAAGTAAGTCAGAGAAAGACAAATATCATATGATATCACTTATATGTGGTATCTTAAAAAAAATGATACAAATGAACTTATTTACAAAATAGAAGCAGACTCACAGACTTAGAGAACAAACTTATGGTTACAAGGGGGGAAGGAGGGGAGGGATAGATTGGGAGTTTAGGATTGACATGTATACACTTCTGTATTTAAAATAGGTAACCAACAAGGACCTTACTGTATAGCACAGGGAACTCTGCTCAATATTCTGTAATAACCTAAATCAGAAAAGAATTTGAAAAAGAATAGATACAGGTGTATGTATAACTGAATCTCTTTGCTGTACACCTGAAGCTAACACAACATTGTTAATCAACTATACTCCAATATAAAATAAAAATTAAAAAAGAAAGGAGGGAGATATGAACATAGATAAAGGTAGGTGGGTAGCTATAGTGGCAGAAGCTAGAGGAATTTCTTTTCTAATTGTTTCTATTTTTTCAGGAGGTTTTAAGCTGAGAATGAGGACGGGACAGGTACAAGAAAGGTGAGAGACAATATGAACCAGTTGTCTGGGAGAGGGGGCAAGTATGGTCTACAGTAATGTGGTTTAATGGCCAGGCAGCCTTGAGGGCTCTCAGGTTAGTGACCATGAACTTAAGGTGAGACCTGTCAACATGGCTGGGTAATTTAAGCACACTACCCTTTTTCATGCTAAGCTTCTTGCCAATCAGCTGAAATTATTTGTGAAATACTATTCTAGGTCATAGGTGAACAGTTTTAGGCAGGACATAAAAATGATCAAATTGACATAGTAAGAGGGTCACCAAGGCATCAGCAAGTAGGATGGATTCATAGGGAATAAGATGGAGGTTAAAAATTTAGGCAATAGGCTATTGAGACCGTCAGGCAGGAATCGAGAATGAATAGAGATTCTTTTATTTTTGTTTGTGTCTATACGTGGTTCAGAGAATGTCATATTTGAGGAGATATTCTCTTTTTCCACAGAGCAATGAAGGAGTCCATCCCCAACAGTCCTCTGTATAAGATGGTTTTGGCATTTGCTTTTGATTAACCTTGTTCTGGGACTGCCATATGCCAATTCCGCAGACCTCAGCATCCTCCATCTGCCTCGACTCTCTACAAGAGGCAGGAAAGAGAGATGCTGGCCAGGTTGTGTGATTTTTATTTGCATGAATGAACTAGTGTTGCATTGCTTACATTCTACTGTTTTCTAGCCCCATAACTCTTCAATACCAGAAGAAATTTCTTATTGACATGAAGCCATTTCTGATTGTTTTATGAAGTTCTTTTTATGGAGGGAGAAACTCAGAAGATGATTGAGACAGTAAATGATGGTGAAGTATTATCTGAAAAAATTGAGAGCTGGAGATACGATTTTTATCTCATTTTGGAAAAATTCTGAAAAACATAGCTGGCATGCTAAAAGGCATTAAACCTGGCAGGAAGGTAAAGAAAAAGGGCCAGCAAGCTGCCAACAAGGAATTAAAAGAGATCATGGAATGTAGCCCAGAGCTCTGTCAGGCTGCTAGGGGCGGTCCAGGAGAAACAGCAGGACATAACAAATGATCATAAGATGAGACCTGATTCATTCAGTGGGAAATGAAGGTGGAAGCAAAGGAAGAAACCTAGACTTTACTAAATGAAAGATTTCTTTTATAAAGTAGCCTTAGTAACATGGACAGAGAGTGAGAATGGAAATGTTCAATACAATAGACATGATGGTGCTTCACACAACTGAAGAAGAAATGTGCAAAGACCACAAAAAAGGTCACCAGATTCAGAATTTGACTCATTAGAAATGTTCCATCAGAGGAGAAGATATAGGAAAAGCTCAGGACAGCCTGAATCCCCTGGATAAGCAAGGAGTGTCATATGAAGAAGTGTCCCCTGGACTTCTTAAACAGCATATCTTGAGCTCTTTGGGAGTCTGGAAATTCATAAATAGCATCATACTCTGTAATTCATCCTGTAAAATGAACTAAATGTAACTTTGTAATGGAATAATTGCTCCAGCCATGTGGGCATGATGAGGGCTACCCAGGAATAATCAAAGAGCAGCAAATCTACATGGAGCTGGAGGGATGGGTCAGCCTAGCTGACTCCACAAATAAGCTCACTGAGCTTACCTGCTTCTCTTGGAAACTGATTCAACATAAACTGATTCAAACATATCCTAAGAGTGACTTAAAAAATGAAGGCAGCAAATGTAAAGTTTCCCTAGACCAAGAGAAATTCCTTGTTTAAATTATTTGAATTTACAAAATGACACATCTTGTCCCAAGCCAATCCAATTTGTTGAAAGACAAAGAATAGGAAAATAGAATAGACAAAGAATAGACAAAGAATAGGAAAAATTGTATTTTAAGTGACTATCCAGAATTGAACCAAAAGAATCTGAAAAACATAGTGCTATATGCAAAAAAAATATTGAAGGAACAGGAAAAAGAAAAGAACATTAATATAAAATAGAAACTGTTAACCCAAGCTGTCAACCTGGAACAAAATTCTTTATTTCCACTAATATTTGTGCTAGAAAACTACTGCTTAGTTGAGCTTGCAAAAAGGATGCCTTTTCTAATGCTCCTTAATATTTGGGGAATTATGTTAGTAAATTGAGAAGGATTATCTACTTATTCTGTTTGGAAAATTGACTCATTACCTCTGTTACAGAAAGGGATGAGGGGGTCTTAGCATCAGAAGCATTTTACCCTGAAGTCATGATGATGAATCAGGAATTCAATCAGGCTGTATCTCCAGTGAATTGCACTGTCAAATAATGTTAATAGAACCAACTGAAGCCTCGCTCACGGCCTTCTCAAGTTTTAGTGTGCCTTAGAATCTCTTTGGGAGTGAGTTAAACACTTAGTCTCTTGGGCCTCCTCCCCAGAGTCTTAGGCAGGGCCCCTGAATCTGCTGTTAACGATGTACTCTAGTTCCTTGCTACTCGAAGTGCAAACTGGTCCAGCAGCATTGGCACCAGCTGGGAGCCTGTGAGAAAAGTGAAATCTCAGGCCCCACCCTAGACCTACTAAATAGCATAAGGTTTGAGGTGTCCTGCCCTAGAAGATTGAGACAGTGGTCCAAGGACCGCATGTTGAGAAAATAAATACATTCTTGCATCTTCTAGGCCAAGAATAACACCACCACCAAAACTTAATGTGTTTGAGTGCTTATTATGTCCCAGGCATTACTCTAGGGCTTTACCATGGCTTAACTCAGTTAATCCTCCTAACAAACCTCTAGAGGTCCTTGTTTTTAGATGAGGAAACGGAGGCTGTAAAAACAGGAAGTTCCCAAGTTCACCAGCAAATGAGTGATAGGACCTGGCTTCAAAGGCAGGTGGTCTGATTTTAGAGCTGGGTACTAAGCAGTCACACACACTATGTACCCTGGCAAACAGGTTTGCAAAGGTGAAAGGAGATGGGAACCATGTTTAATCAGCAGTTCAGGGAAGACATTCCCCAAAGCCTGAAAAGCAAAAGCTGTTAAGGCTTCAGTGTACTGTGTTGCTGATGATGAATGACAGATATGCTTTCTGGGGATTCTGTGTTGCCTCAGTCCCCTCACCTGCAACCTGTGGATGCCACACCTGACCTCACAGCACTGTTGTGAGGCTTAAATGAGCTGCCTGAAGCAAAGGGCAGGGCCGAGGGCAGGGCTGGAATGGATGAGGGCTGGAGAAGTTTCACAATGTGCAAAGTGAGCTCTTTGTAGTTTGAGAAGCCTGGATGGGACTTTCATTTCTGCTCATTATCAAATTGTACCTCAGTTTCCTCCGCTGTAAAACGAGGTTAGTAAAACCCATCTTCTAGGATTACTGGAGGAATTAAATGAAATTATGTTCATTAGGTATCAAGCCTACAGTTCCATATGAAAAATTCAATAAATGATTATTACTTACCTTTTCCTGTCATAATCGTTTTACCCCAAATTTTAAGCCATTACCCTCTTCCAGATAATTATGAAGTCTCAGCATTGGAAGGAATCTTAGAAGTTGTAAGTCTTTCTCCTGCTTGTCTCACCCTCAAGTCTGCATGTTTTATCAGCATAGCTGACTCACATGTTACTATAAAATGAGCCTCTGTTTCCTAAACAAGAGAACCTTCTCTTTGAGTGTAAAATGACTGCCATAAAGCAGTGGAAAATACTCTATTGATGGTTAAAAGTGACCTAAAGTATGGGTAGCCCCAAGTGTCTCATCTGTGAAAATAATTTTTCCTCTTGAATAAGCACATATCAATAATGAAACGGGTTTATTAGTATTAATTAAAATAAGAACACAAGTGTGTATTCCCTTTGTTAAGGAATACAGCCTCTCTTCACACTAAAAACTTTCATGGTATTAACTATTGTTAAAAGGCCCTGCAAAAAGGATTCTTTTTTCCCCCCAGAGACAGCAGAAGCTTTGGCTTTCTTCTCATGCTCTGACTTCTCCAAAGAAACACAATTCCACATGCAGGACAAATGATAGTACTAGTGATGACAATGATAATGATAATTACAGCATCTGTCATCATGGTAGTAGCTACAATAATGGAGACTGATATTTATTATGTATTTATTTTGTGCTAGGTGCTGTTTGAGCACTTTATTAAGTATTTGTCAAAACCACCCCATGAGGGAGATCTTATTACTATTATCCCCATTCAGGTTAAATAAATTGCCCAAGACCATATAGTTGGTAAATGTGGAAGCCAGTATGGGAACCTAGACAGTGTGATGACAGAGCCCAAACACCCGATAACAGAGCATGCCAACTCACATAAAAGAGACTCATTCCCTGTCCAGAAATTTCTACCCTCTATTCTCCAGGATTCTTCTCTCCTGACAGCTTCTAACTGCCTTTTTCTCCTTCCATGTAGGCTGGATCTTGGATGTAAGGACTCCTAGCTGCATACTAGAGAATTTAAAATATAGAATTTCCAATGCAGTGGCATTAATTCATAGAATTCTGCTTTTTTACTTTCTTCTTTTAGAATGTTAACTTTTGAAATTCTTTGGCTTATTTCCAACATGTGCAATGATCACAGATTCGCTCAATGACTAAATCCCCAGTGGTTTAAACCAAGAAGTTAGGGAGGCAAATTCTCCCTGCTAGCTTCTGGAAGGTTAGAAAAAGGAGAATCACTTTTTTTTTTCCTTTTTATTTAGCTGCCAACATATTAAACTTATTTCAGCTAGCTTAGGCTCTATAAGGAATCATTGTATTTTCTTTTAAGTGACTAAAAATCCTCAACCATCTTAAATGTTCAGAAGCTCTAAGAATTGCTCTCTTACAGTTTCCTTTTCCTTCAATCTTTCTTTGACTTTGGACCAGAAAATAAACTTGAAACTTTGGTACACTGTAACCAGCAAAGATGTTTTCACATTTTCTCACATGTCTTTTTGTGAAAATTACTGAGACCACCTTAAGATCGTTTTGATTACTGTTACCACACCACTGATATATTCGGTAACCTTGTGACTGCACGATGTGACTTCATTAAGGAATCTTTCATTTGTCATTGTGGAGAGGAAATCACTTTTGTGTTATCTTCCCTGCAACAAAAACAGCAGTAACCACTAACTTCTGTATAGTACACTACAACTTAAAGGGCATTCACACGCTTTTGATTGTTCAAATACTGTTGCAAAATAGGGATTATTATTGTTTTTGTTTTATAAATAAAGAAAATCAGGAACCAAGTGATTAAGTGACATGTGTCTATAGTGGAACTAGGATTCAAACCACGTTTCTGACTTCAATCTCTTTTACTACCGCACAGACTTGGATTCACTTGCATTAGAATATTTTCCGGGATTTTATGCCACCATTGATGTTTGGGTCTGTGATCATATTTTACAAATGACATAAACCACCGTTAGCAGTGACATTTCACCTTATGCTACTGCTCTTTTCAGCCACAAAATGCCAGATGGGAAAGCGATCTTGTTACTCATTACTCAGGAACAGCAATAATTATGGAATGAAAACTATCTTCAGATTATAAACAACCACTAGCTCTTATTACAGGTCTAAGAAATTTATCCCATTGCCTGTGAATAGGACATTGAATTTCCATTATCAAAAAAAAAAAAGAGTATTCTTTTCAATGTATGAAATACTTCTCATGCCATTTACATTCACTTTTATGTCATTTTTGCTCTGTGTTTAAACCCACCCATTTTCCCTCATATCTGCAAGCAGAATATCTAAAGTTTAATGCCCTTAATTCTCACTTTTGCAAATTCCAGATTATTTTATGACTCTGAAATTATTGTAAATAGTTATTGGCACATGATGGAATCTCAATAAAATATCTTCACGAAAAATAACTTACATTTGTAAAGCAATTAAAATTTGTAAAGTATTGTCAAGTGCTTTTATTTACTCCCTATAATACTCCTATGAGTAGGCAAGGGAAATATTATTATTAAACTCAATTTATAGATGCTGAACAGAGTCACAGATATGAGAAGTGACTTATCCAAATCCACTGAACTATCAGGTGTGGGAAAATCAAATGGAAACTTGATTTAGAGGAAAAACTGAGAATTTAGCAGTGGCCCTGTAAAGTTGTAGGTGCCTATTAGATAGCTAAGAGGAGTTTGATATGAATCCTGAGATGTCCAGGGCATGGAGATGAAATTGAGAGTTGTTAGGATATTGATGGATTTAAAGCGATAAGCCTGGATGAGGTCATCAAGAGAATAAGTAAAGACAGAAAAAGAAGGGGAGATGAACTGAACCCTGAGGCACTCCAACATTCAGAGGTAGGAAAATAACAAAGAACCAACAAAGAAATAAGCGGAGGTATCGGTGAGAATGGAAAAAAGTCGTTAACTGTGTCCTGAAAGATCAGAAAACTTTTATAAGGAAAGGAAGTGGTCAGCTGATAAATATGCCAAGTAAGATAAGGACTGAAAATTACATCTTATATTTAGCAATGTAGCAGTCATTATGGTCCTTGCTAAGAGAAAGTTTGGATTAGAATAAATTCAAGAGAGCATGGGAGGAGAGGAATTGGACACAACAAATATAAACAATTCTACTGTAAAACAAAGGGTGGAGATTAAAGGTCTAAAGACTAAGTCTAGGGGTTCTAAAGACCCTAAGACTAAAGGCTCTTCATTGTTTACTTGAAGCATAACCGATTTATTAGTCCCCAGTGGATAAAATCAATCAGGGCTTTTGGTATCAATGTTGACATTATGAACCACAAGTGCCAGGAAGGGAGAATTATTAAAGGCCTCACTCTTTTTCCCTCCTGGGGAATCTCTGTAAGCCCTGGGGAATAGGGTGTCCATGGTAGCCCCTCTAACTGAATTTGTCAGTTATAGTCTCTTACTGGCAGGGCCTGGAGTTGAAGACAGTGTTACTGAAAGCAAATCCTGATCTCAGCAATAATGAAAAAAAAAAAAAAAAGGTGGAGGGAGGGGTAAAGTTGAAAAACTGAAAACAAAGTAATAAAAGTACAATACAAAAGTAAAACATAAGTTGATAAGCAATGGAAAGTAGGACTTGTCTTGAGTATCTTACCGTTTTCAGGAGATATTTACAGGTACTTCTTAAATGAAGTAATGAAGTAAAGTTGTCAGTAGATTAGATGTTCAATAAATATAATATCTTTTTCCAGGACCTCCAGACCTACCTTGTCATTCTCCCTCAGATCCCCTCTCTCCAGTATATCTGAGGAATGTACAGTAGATTTGAAAGTCATCGTAGAAGGATGAGTGTTTATAACAGAAAGATAGAGAAGGAAAAACATCTGTTAGTAGCCCTCGATCTTTTTTTTTTTTTTTTTTTTTTTTTGCTTAGGGAGAGAAAAAAGGTTCAGGGAAGTTATATAATTTATTTGCTCAAGTTCTGTGCTTTCTGACTCAGTGTATTGTTCTTTCAATCAGTTATACTGCAGTATGAAAAGTCCTGTGAATTAGATGGACTCTAGTGAATGGACAATGGGGAAAGGGAAATTGAGAAAGGCATTGTAAACAAGAGCAGATGGAAGCCCCTGAAGCACTGAGAATAATTTAAATTTGATACAGAAAGTGACAGGCAGCCCTGGAGGTTTGAGAAAGGGAAATATGCAGTCAAAACTATGAGCAAGGAAGATTATTTTGACAGCCTTTGATACTGATTGGACATTTCATAGTATAAAGCAATATTTGAGGTCTTGGGAAACATTTTATATCCCTTGATTTTTAAAAATATTTCCAATATTACATAAATTGCTGTATATTCTAGGAATTAGGCCCTTTGTTTTGATTTGTTTCACTTCGTTTCAGGAGGTCATGCAATTGAGTTATGTGACTGATACTTATTAGCTCAAACCCTATCATCTCATTTGGCTCAGCATGATTTTCACAAAATAGAAATGATTCTGATATTTATTCAAGTTGAATAGAGATGTATGATTCCATCAAGTTAATTATTAGCAAGAAAGAAAAAAATGAAAGTGTGATATTGTTTAAATAGCAGATGTGTTAATACAGAGTAATTATGTTGACTGAAAATGAGCAGTTCCATCAGGCAGACACCCAATTTTTTCCCCTACCAGTGTCTACACTGAATGTCTTTTAA
Source organism: Balaenoptera physalus (assembly GCF_965194825.1). Classification (NCBI taxonomy): domain Eukaryota; kingdom Metazoa; phylum Chordata; class Mammalia; order Artiodactyla; family Balaenopteridae; genus Balaenoptera; species Balaenoptera physalus. Next base: position 102,297,742 of record NC_138884.1, read on the forward strand.
TACACCGGAAAATTACTGGGCAGATTTGAAATAACAAAGCAATCATTCCAGGCTTTGTTTAAAATTCCTCTAGAGAATAGGACAAATAAAATGATTACAGTGATTCGAGTGGCTGGAATTTTATAGCTATTCACTTAGAAAAACAATCTCCCAATTAGTTGACAATTGATAGCTTTTGATATTTCCTGAAATGGTTTCTGCATTAAGAGTATTGATCTGCACTTCTATTCAGTAGGTTACCTGAGAGAAGGTTATTCTCATTATAATGAACACATGCAAAGGCTGTACTTACAAATATACATATTTTACTATTTCAAATTTATGGTCTAAATGTATTACCCATATAGGAACTTGTATTGTTTGTACTACTAACACTATTGCAACAATATCATGTTGAATATTAGTGAATCTGGAAGCTTTATTTTCTTCCACTCTAACTGTCTCGGCTAGGGTTCTAAATTTAATGCTTTCATTTCCTCTGTAATTTCGGTAGAGGATAAGCAAATTCACTGGATTTCCCAACCTGAGTATTTGAAAAGTCTGAGTGTGGATTGTGATTTTCTAAGGTCAAGTGTGTTAGAGTTATAAGTATTCAAGATATTTACTTATAAAGCGAAATGAATGGACTGTGAAATGAATACCGTGCCACCAAGTCTATTAGCTATATGCATCCTCTGTAACGAAAAACCAAACAAATGCTGCCTTAAACAAGTAGACCTTAATTTCCTCTCATACCAAGAAGTTTGGAAGTAACTACTTATTTTGGTTTTGTGGATCAACCATGTTGAGCCATGATTTGGTACCTCTTGTATCTTTCAATCATGCTCACAAGACAGCTGCCTCAAGTCCAGGCAAAACATCCATGCTCGAGGCAAGAAGAAGGGAGAAGGGAAGTGTCAGCTCTGAGCATGTCAGTCCCATTTATCAGAAAGCACTAACTTTACCAGCAATCCAGCAGACTTCTGTTTACCCCCCATTGGCTGGAACTGTATCACATGACCATCCCAACGTGCAAGGGGGTCTGGGAAGACGTCCTTTTCACAGTCTTTCTAGTGGAGGCAGACAAGGAAGAGTCTGGGAATGAGCATTGCTTAATTAGTCTGCCAACCACGTCTGCGACAGTCAGTGAGTTATATGAAAGAGTTTCCATACCCAGGGTTTCACTGGCTCTGCTATACTTAATTCTGTTTAAGGTTCCACTAGAAGTTAGGAAGGGATTACTAATGCAGCTATCCAGGGGGTATGCATGAACATGGCCTTGAAATAGTCACCTACTCCCCAACAAGATACAAGAGGCACCAGAAAGTCTAGGTCAGGTCAGGGTGCAGACTTTCCTCTTACTGATTCCTTTCTCCTCTTTTGATCATTTCTAGTATTTAACATAACTTGGCTGTATCCCTGGAGTTCTCCTAAAACCATGTTTTTGTTCTAAAAAGCAATGTTCTCTAAGTTATAGCCTCAAATGTATATTTAAATTAGCACAAACATGTGAAACATCTATAATTAATAAAATTCCTATGTAAATGAACTTCAATTTGAATTTATTTTATTTACATGTCCACATTAGTTTAAATATCTACTTTATGGTATTTCACTAATAGTTCATAATTACCTTTCTTATTTTTTCATATAGCCATCTAGGTCCTTTATGAAAATCCCCTGATTTTTTTCATATACAATATTGGTAACTCAATTGTACATACACCAGCTCATTCATGTTTACAAAAACTAGCCATTCTTGAAAACAAAAAGCCCTAAAAGAGACATATTTGAATCATATTTTTGCACAGAAAGAAATACTATTATATGCATTTCTTATGCTAAACATTTTATGGAAATGACAAAAATTCTGCATTGACTTAAGTTTAAAAAAGATCATATATCTCTATATAATATATTGCATAAAGCTAACTTTATATATACTTATTAAACAGCAGCAAATTATATAAAATTATATTCAGAATACTTAGAGAACTTTAGCTCTAGAAAAGAAATATTGCCTTTACCAACACCAAAATGGCCTTATCATGTCTCCTTCCTGAGCCTTGTTTGAGCTTTGAGGGGTTTGTAACCTGCTATTGGCAGGTTATCTTCAGTTGGAGGGCTAAACAGATGTTTCAGATAGAGAAACTTTGCTTTTAGGTGAACAAATGCTGTGAAAATATCTGGCCACGAGCACTGTCTAATAATTCCAAGAGCGGAAGGTTTCATCATCATAAAAAGGCTCAAGAAATCTATTGCCGAAGAACAGAGTTAATGAGTATGAACTAAAAAAACAAGAGCATAGAAATTTAATCAGTGCTCTCCTTCAGACCACTAACCAACCACACACACACACACACACACACAGAGCCATTTGTAAAAATGAAAAGACATAAAAGCTTAAGTTCCATTGACGTCATGTTGACTCATCACTTTAGCCACAGCAGCTTTAATTCAAAGAAGATTGAAGTAATGAAAGCTTTATCAGCCCTTTTTGTTACAGAGGAATTTCTTTGCTATCTTGCTCAGCAACCCTATCACTGAGAGTTTAGTTAAGCCACTTTGGAAGATCCACAATACCTTATTTATATATTTCAATTTTCCCTCTTTGCAAACTGGAAACAGTTCTATAACACGTGGAAGGAAATGAGGTTAATGGGAGCTGGGGCATCCAGAATTCCTGGGCCCCCGGGCCGCAGATCTAAGATGGTGTTCCCTGAAATCCTGAAGGTTCAGCAAAACTGCCTCTGGGGCTTAGGAGAAGGGAGTTAGGAACTGGGAGGAGGAGCGGCTGCCTGGTGAGTCCAAGGTTCCAGAATTCTTGCTTTTGAATTCTCTGGAGATATCCCAGAACTGTGTGTTACTTGTTGTCTAATTTGGTTTCTATAAAAGATTTTGTTCAAAGAAAGTGTGTTTTGTTTTAAAATGTTTGTTTTTGTTGTTGAAAACAATTGTGCCTTTTTGATATTGAGCTCCATGAACTATAAAAAGGGACAAAATTGGGTCATTTGTAGAGACGTGGATGGACCTAGAGTCTGTCATACAGTGTGAAGTAAGCCAGAAAAAGAAAAACAAGTATCGTATATTAATGCATAAATGTGGAATCTAGAAAAATGGTACAGATGACCCTATTTGTAGGGCAGGAATACAGACGTAGACATAGAGAACGGACATGTGGACACAGGGGGTGAAGGGGAGGGTGGGACGAACTGGGAGATTAGGTTTGACATAAATACGCTACCATGTGTAAAATAGCTAGCTAGTGCGAATCTGCTGTATAGCACTGGGAGCTCAGCTCGGTGCTCTGTGACAACCTAGATGGGTGGGATGGGGGGGTGGGAGGGATGTCCAAGAGGGAGGGGATATGGTATACATATAGATGATTCGCTTCATTGTACGGCAGAAACTAACACAACATTGTAGAGCAATTATACTCCAATTAAAAAAAAAAAGAAAACAATTGTGCCAAGGGGATACAGACATATGAAGAAAACGCAAAAAAAAAGAAAAAAAATAAGCCTGAGAAACTGTTGTGAGACATAGTGAAAGGAGCAGCCAAAGGAGAAAATTCAGTCCAGCAGGTTATGACTGGGCATCCCCATTGCCTAGCACTCTAATATGTCAGGGGATGAGACAAAATAAGTAACTTATGAAGGGATAGAGCTAAGGTAGGACGAGCACTGCCCTTAAATTGGAAATTTGGTTTCCTCTACTGACTCCACCTGAAGGATTGGAGGCTACAGTTACTTGTCCTCTTATAAGTGACTTGTCAGTTAGTAAAATGGTGGCACGGTTCTTTGTTAAGCACCTGCTATGTGCCAGGCACTGTGCCGGGTCCCGAGGATTCAAATGTAAGTGTGATCTGCTGCCTTGCCCTGAAAGAACTCACAGAATAGTAATAGTCATCGGAACAGTAAACCAGGCAACATTTATTAGGTAATTGTTCTGGGCCCAGCAATGTTCTAAGCACTTTTATAAGAATTAGTTTTTAAATCTTCATGGCAGTCCCACTAGGTACATAATATATGTATTCCCATTTTATAGGTATGGAAATGAGATATAGATCAGTTCAATAACTTGTCCCCAAAGTGCAGAGATGTCTCTGAGCTTAGTTCTCAGAATTCAAGATCCTGTCCCATAGACAGTTTCATTCTGTTGCCAACCCTGAATGGAGGAGGTATGATAAGAAGGAAATAAGTAGTGGTTTTATGAATGCACTTTGAAAACAGTGGTGTTCTGTGCAAGTGTTAATTATTGTTAAATCAAGGAAAGGTAAATGAATCAAAAGTTAAATAAGTCACTTGGATGTGTCCCCCCCAAAATGTAAAGATGCAAGCAAAATATAGAGTTGTTATATATTCTCAGGTTTCTAGAATATAAATAAGACTTTATAAAGTATTCCTGTGCCTTCATTCAGAGTCCCTTCTGGATTAAATGTTGGTAGGAAGGAAATTAAAGGCCAGGTATTTCTCAGGCTCTGACTATGTATATCTCATCCTCAGCAGCCAGCAAAACAATCGAAAGGTAGCTACATATGATTTTCATGACACTGAGTCCGCCTATGCCAACGAGGAGCTGGGGTTGGGTATCAGGAATGAAACAACAAACCCCCTTTGACCTAGAGGGTGAAAATGTACTGCCCAAATGATTTCACTTGTGTTCTAGAAATAAGCCACTGGGCGTTGTCAAGATATAGTAGTAAGGAGATGCTCGAGGGGTACACCTTTCCCTTCTCTGCTTGAGCCTGGATTTTGTCCTGCTATTGCATCTACAGTCTGTTCTGATCCAAGCCTATTTGCAGAAATTGTATTTGTAACAAAAGCAGATTAGAATAACTTAAAGATCAATGGCAAATCTGAAATATTACCAATGTTAAACACAACACTTAGGAGATGACCTCCATAACAAGGTGCCTGAAAACATCTGAGGTTAGAAATTGGTTTTAATTCAGCTAGTGGGGGAGGAAAAAAAATATCCTTGTCCATATTTGTGATGTTGATATAGCTCCTAGCGTCTATAAAATGTGCTCTTTATTGAGAGCATGAAAATAGACATTTTAGAAATTTGCTATCCAGTGTCACTCTTCAATTAACTTCTGTTCATTCAGCCAGCAAGAAACGGTGTTCAGCCCATTAAAAATAAGAGGCTTGCTTTTCTATCCCCTTTGCTGTTATTGATATTGTTAATCATTTTAATTAGTGGCTTCCCATGATTCCAATCAAGCCCAATTAGACTCAAACCCGATAAACAATGAAGAGGTGAAAACAGCAGCTTCAAAACATGGATTAATCTCACTAGTACAAAGTGGAAGTAGCTGCATTTTAAATTGCTTCTATTCACCTCTAAACAATAGCATTCCCTGGTCCTACTGACTATAATGGCATTCGCTTGCTTATGTGAAATGCAATCTATAGTCATACCTTTCAAAGACTTTTACTGTATGCCCTTTCATACAGTATATTTGCTTGTCCAGATATTCTCCATCATGCCACGGTTTACATTTTTCTATACCAGCTACCAAATCAGTTTAAATTTCTTGACTTTCCTTTTCCTCATCCCCTTCAGTGTGCATGTTACCCTGCCTTTCTCTGCCCTTAACAAAAGTCCATTCTTCATTGGAAAAGAGTAATTCCCATTCTCAGTGATGTTATAGAAGTTCAGTACATATATTTTCAGGCAACTACAATATATTTATCTGGATATAGTGCTAAATTATTTTATAGGACACTTTTCATTTAATTCCCGCAACAAATTTATGAGGTAGTTACTACTGTTAGCCCCATTTTATGGATGAGAAAACTGAGGTGTCAGGAATATAAGTAACTTCATCAAGCCAGGAAAAGTTAGACTCCCGGGATGTAAACTCTGTTCTCTCTGGTTCCAGAGCCCAAGCACTGAACCCTCATGTTCAGACTTATATGCTGGTCTTTTCACTTCAGAAGAGAATCAAGACAGTCTCCCAGTTGGAAAATGTCCAAACACTAAAACTTCACCATTGATCTTTCTTAGAATGACTGCAATGAATAATATTTTTTTTTTAATGAAAATTGCATCACCTTATCCAACCCATCCTCATTTCTTCAACCATACTTGCCAAGTGACATGATACTATCTTTTAGACGAGCCAAGGAAATTTTATCAGTAGTTTTAGGTCTACACAGTAGACAATTTTTATCCCTTGGAAACTATTCAATCATAACATGGACAACTATCTTATTACTTCAAAACTTTGTGATCCCTCCATTTTAAATATGTGACATGGAATAGCCTAAAAAGCAACAGTTGAGTTTGGATTATGGTTCTAGTACTTACTGTCTGAAGTGTCTTGAGCAGGTAACTTACCTTTTCTGAGCTGAAGGCCTTCCGGATATAGACATTATAAAGAATGAATGAATTTAACCCAGAAAATGGCAATTATAAAATTTGCCTTGCAATATTTTTTTAAATTTTAAAGAATTAACTGAAATATATGTCTAAATGTGCCTGACCTGTAACTGTTTCTTAATAAATAGTAGTATTAGTTATTACCATTTATTTATCCTGCATCATGTGTAAAGCATATGATGTTATTTATATATAGAAGCAGGTAGACAGTAGGTTTCAATTAGGCAGAATATCAGGAGTATGGCAGCCCGTAGCAAAACATCCAACCAAAGGGACTCAGATTAGAAAGGAAATTGGGTATAGTAGAGCATTAGTCTGGTTACTGGAGATAAAGTAGAAGGCTGAGCTTGAACGAAAAGAGCAAGGTAATTAAGATAGCAGTTACTAACACTCAGAAGCATTTGTATCAGTCAACTATTGCCACAATAATGCTGAGAAACAACAACTCCAAAATACAATGCTTACAAGAGTATTTATTCTCGCACTCATTTTGTCTTATCTAAGATGGGCTCAGCTATATCTCTGCTTCATACTGTGGGACAGCTAGCCTTGGCTAAAGGCTGAAGATTCAGTTTAGATCTGTTCCATGAGTTTTTGTTCTGATGCTCAGGCTAAAACGGCAACAGTTTTTAGAGAATGTTTTTCTCATAGCAGATCACTAAATTGTAACAGAAAAAGCTCACTTATATCTGCACATTTCAAGCTTCAGCTTTCATCAGACCTTCTAAAATCCAGTTGGCTAAAGCAAATTACATGACTTCATATAGTGAATTATAGTCTACCCACCGTCAGACAATAATATGGACATACAGTTTTATTACAGGGGAATGAAAAACTGGGATGAGTTATATTAATCTAACATACAAAACTTAGAGATTGCTAAACCTTTTAGCTATTGATCTAGAGATTCTCCTGCTTGCTCTGTAGACTTATCCTAGAATTTAGACCTGAAACTTCAGCTTGGGTTGAGAGATGTCAGTTCTAGAAATTGTAGGAAAATTGCACTAGTAAAAGAACAAATCAGCCTGATTGTGACTGTGGTTCAATTATTTGACCTGGTCCATGTAACCTTCTGTTTGTGGCATGGCACCCTTAAAAGCTTTGCTTTGGTTCCTAAGGTTTCATTTGTTTGCCTTTATCAAGGTTGCTGGTACACATTGATGGAGCTATTGATTACTTATCCATTTGCTTTCCTAATTTTTTCCAGGAATTTCATGTCTAACTATTAATTTTCCATTTCTTGAGCTATATTTGTATAGAATGCAGAAAAATCAGTTGCTTCACCTTTGGTCCTGGGCTTTTTCCCAGCTGACTAATTTGAATAGTGTTAGTAAAGATTCAATATGATTTTATCTCCTTGTTTTGTGCTTATGAATTGATGCACTCTTTAGAGCTGTTAAATACCATCATTTCTGTTACACATTTGCAGTGCATATCTTCCCCCCAAATCGATATATGTGGAATCAATTCTGATTTAAGTGTTTTGCAGGTACCATTATGTTTGCTAAACTGAGATTATTTCTTATTGTCAAAGTATGGGAGGCAACTTAGATTAAGTTTTATTGGGAACTTCTGCTGGCTCTCGGGAGAAACAACTGTGATTATTCATTGAGTGGCTTGAGCCTAATCTAGACTTTTTCTGACTTTGCTTAGAGTTATGCAGTCTCACCTGGCATAATGCCTCCTTAATGTAGTTTTCTCTGGTAGAAATGGAGGACAATCTCCCTGCCTTCAGATCTCTATGCTCCTTTTATTATATCACTGTGAATGAATTATGAATATTATTTTATTTCATTTCCCTAATGAGCTTATGAGAACAATATGGCAGGTACAAAGCATTTATTCATGTGTGCATTCAGTACCTAAAATAAAATAACATTTTATTAAATGACGACTCATTGTGTTTAGGTGCACCATACCAAACATTATGATCAAGACTTCAATCATTAGCCACATTTTTTTTTTGTCAACAATTTTCCCTATTTGTGTTTCATATGACATCTGAGAAATGGTGGCTTGTAGGCACTAATCTGTCCTAGCATCTTATAGTTCAGTTTTTAATCATTTTAATCAAATGACTATATGCTCATACAAGATATTAATCTAACTTGAGATTTTATCCCTAGTTAAATCATCCCCTTATATTTTCTTGAACATTTCCATTCTGTATCATCTTAGTGATAATTCTTGTTCTGTACTTCTTTGGGACTGTATCACTCTTCTCTGGTTGTTATCTGAGATACATACAGCACATAATCTCTAACAAAATTACCTTTAGGGACCGGTTCTGAATTCATACATGTCTGAATATCATTTACTGTTATCTTATGAAGGCATTTCAGTACTGTTGTATAGTATATATACATTCATAATCTTTAATCTGGGAAAAATCAGAGTCAAAGCAAACCAGAGAACTGTGGTTGATACTATGGGGTTATAAAGATCAGTATTTCATTTATGTCCTTTTGTATTTATGATTTGTTCCTGATTTCACTTTTTATTGATTGGAATGTTCTGAGATAGATCTTTCTTTCATTTATTTAGATTTTTTTCCTGCAGACTCTTAACTTTTTCCTGAATTTTTCATAGTTCTCTTTGATATTCTTCTGTATCTTCTTACACACGTTCTATATTCCTTTCCCTTTTCTTTGAATTTATTGGGTATCATGGCCCTTCTCCTCTTTTCTTCTTTAATTCAGTATATTTTATTAAAGGTATGCTCATGGCAAGTTGACAACATTCTGCCTCCTCATCCCTCATATTTCTTTATATCTAATGAGATTGTTCTTATAAGAAGTGCACACCAGAAGCACATTCCATTCCATTTTGTACATTGCTTTGATGCTTTGTTTGAATTTCTTCTGTAAATAATATCTTAAATCAGTGCCTTTCTTTTGAAGGTCTTTGGATCTATTTGGAATAGTGTGCCTATTTTTATCTTCAGCTCCGCTGATATTTCATGATCCAATTTAGAAGCAGTATAGTGGAATATAAAGAGCTGGATTTACTCAATCTAAGGTTTTGAATCCTAGGTCAGCCACTTTACCTATATGACCTTGGGCAAATTACTGAACCTCTCTGAACTTCAGATTTCTCACCTATTAGTCTTCTGTTTTCATCTATAGTGCCTTTAACCCTCACAGGCTATTTTGAGGATAGATCAAGAAAAATACTGACACATGGTATACCTTTTGTAAAAGATGTTTAAATGATGCTGACATCTACCTGAAAGATACTCAGAAAATTACTTTTGAGTCATTACCCATAGAATTAATCTGGGGTGGATTTAATTGAGGCTTCTTCACTCTCTTTAGCATCGTTGCACTCTGTTGATGATGGGTTTATGGCAGGCTTCCCTGAAGGTTATTGCATGACCCCCCTCATATTGTGCTGATCTCTTCCATTTTCATAATAGAATATTGCTGATAACCTTTCCCCTATCAGGCTCTTCTGTTTACCTTCCCTTTGAAGAAAAGCCATTCATAAGAGCTGTTACCACTTTGAAATATTTGTGCAAATCATTAAAATATATGTAATAGATTAATATATATGTAAATATGTAATGTGATGCAAGAATAAGCTATTATATAGTCATTTTTATTTTAGTTTATTAGGATAAAAGATGTGTCAATAGGAGTAAATTGTACTAAATAAGAAAGGAAGGCTGATAGAAGAGAGGAGAAAAGCAGGAAAAAAAAAAAGGAGAAAGTTAACTCTACCAAGACTTACTGAGAACATATTTTGTGCAAGATACTGTTTTAGGTTTCTCAGTGATACCAAAGTGTTTCAAGCCTGTCAAGAATGACAATTTTGTCAGGAGAAAGTCCTGTTGAATTGGAAGTTCCTTTCTTAACACTCGCAGTGACTGAAAAAGGATGGGTGCTGAGTGTGTTTGGGGTGAATGAGGGAAAGATCAAACTAAAAAGGCTTAATTAATGTTACCTTGGAGGTAGGTGAATTGGAAGAGAAGTTAGAAACATTGTTTTGGTAAGAATGTTTTGGTCAAATAATAAGAGATTGTTTTTCTTTTTTTAAAAAAAAAATATTTTCCTTTCCTGTTTATGGGTTAAGCAAGTAAACTTACAGAATTATAAATGACCAGAATAAAAAAGGGATCTTAGTGATAATTCGAGTCAACCTTCCTTATTTTAGAGGCTGATTTTAAAATCATACTAGAAAATATGTACTTTAATTCCCACCATTTCTACCAGAGAGTATCACCTTTTATCTTGGCCAGTTAGCCAACCGGCATACTACCTTAAATGATACTTAGGTGTTGTCAGTTTGAATTATTTCTATAGGAATCGCATTTGTAAATTTCCTAAAAATTACTGTGGATTCCACGATCGCTTCCTCCTACCACTAAGCATAATTATGGGTTTCACTCCCTCATGTCAGCTACAGTGGTTTTTGAGGCTACAGGCTGATTTTAATTCTGACCAAAGTAAGCATGAGTTACATGAATTCTCCTGATGAAAAAAATATCAACTTTTATTTCAGTTGACTTTTATGCCTTCTCTCACTGTGGCCTCCTATCAGTATCACAGTGGCCTAATGGCCTTACTAGACAATTGTGTGGCTGGCAAGTCAGGATATTACATTTAAAAAGGAATGCATACAGATAAAATTGGAATCCTTCAGTGTGTCTACTTCAAAAATGACAATGCAATGCCCTTCTCTGATTCAGAAGTAACAGCATGAGAAAATAGAGAGATGGCCCTTAGCTTGTAATAATTGTTTTATTTGCCATCCATTTGTCTGAGTTCTACACACATAAAAGCCCACTCAGACACTTCTCAGCACCATTCCTCCCTCTAGGTTACCATACCCATTACTGCTCAAGCATGTTGTCCAATTTTCCGTGAAAATGAAGACAACAATCAATCATTCCCCATACCTTAGTTTGTTTTATGCTTATATTGGAAGGAGAATTCATGTTGGCTATAGTTAATGTCTGGCAGTAAGTTTCCTGTGGAACTTTGAAAAAAGACAGGGAAACTCTTTGTTGAAAATCCTTTCCTGTTTCTGCCATACCTGGATAATTCTTATCCATATAATAACAAGCCCTAGCTCCCACCCACTCCTAGTGAATTTCTCCAAAGTAGACATACAGATTGCCAACAAACACATGAGAAGATTCTCAACATCAGTAATCATTAGAGAAATGCAAATCAAAACCACAGTGAGGTATCACCTCACACCGGTCAGAATGGCCATCATCAAAAAAATCTACAAACAATAAATGCTGGAGAGGGTGTGGAGAAAAGGAAACCCTCCTGCACTGTTGGTGGAAATGTAAATTGATACAGCCACTATGGAGAACAGTATGGAGGTTCCTTAAAAAACTAAAAATAGAACTACCATATGAGCCAGCAATCCCACTACTGGGCATATACCCTGAGAAAACCATAATCCAAAAAGAGTCATGTACCACAATGTTCACTGCAGCACTAGTTACAATAGCCAGGACATGGAAGCAACCTAAATGTCCATCACCAGATGAATGGATAAAGAAGATGTGGCACATATATACAATGGAATATTACTCAGCCATAAAAAGAAATGAAATGGAGGTATTTGTAATGAGGTGGATGGACCTAGAGTCTGTCATACAGAGTGAAGTAAGTCAGAAAGAGAAAAACAAACTGTATGCTAACGCATGCATATGGAATCTAAAAAAAACAGTACTGATGAACCTAGTGGCAGGGCAGGAAGAAAGACGCAGACATAGAGAACAGACTTGAGGACACAGTGGGGGAAGGGGAAGCTGGGATGAAGTGAGACAGTAGCATTGACATATATACACTACCAAACGTAGAACAGATAGCTAGTGGGAAGCTGCTGCATAGCACAGGGAGATCAGCTCAATACTTTGGACGACCTGGAGGGCTGGGATAGGGAGGGTGGGAAGGAGGCCCAAGAAGGAGGCGATATGGGGATATATGTATACATATAGCTGATTCACTTTGTTGTACAGCAGAAACTAACAAAACATTGTAAAGCAATTATACTCCAATAAAGATATACAAATAAATATACAAATAAATAAATAAAATGCAAAAAACACCACTTATGATTATCAAAGGGGAAAGTAGGGAGGTTGGGATAAATTATGAGATTGGGATTAACATATACACAATACTATATATAAAATAGGTAACCAACAAGGACCTACTGTATAACATAGAGAATTATACTCAATATTTTGTAATAACCTATAAGGAAAAACAATCTGAAAAAAAATATATGTATCACTGAATCACTTTGCTGTACACCTGAAACTGACACAAAATTTTAAATCAACTATACTTCAATAAAAAATAAAACTGAAAAAAAACCCCATTAACAATACTGTGTTGTATATTTGCAAGTTGCTAAGAGAGATCTTAAAAGTTCTCATCACAAGAAAAACATTTTTATCTAATTATACATGATGATGGATGTTAACTAAACTTAGTGTGGTAATCATTTTGCAGCATATACATAAATCATTATGTTGTACATTGAAAACTAACACAATGTTATCTACCATTTTGAGCTCAATTTTTTAAAAAGCCATTAAATATTACTTTACTGAAATTTTGGAAGTAATGGATTGAAAAAAAAAAAGAACCTTAAAATTAGATTTTTTGTTCAGTTTTATCCCCATGCCTAAAACATTGCCGACCCAGAGTAGATACTCAATAAATATTTGTTACATAAATAAATGCCAAATGTGACTATTCCAGGGAAATAAATTATATCTTTTTTTTTTTTCAACATCTCCACTGGAGTACAATTGCCCTACATTGCTGTGTTAGTTGCTGCTATACAACAAAGTGAATCACCTATACATTTACGTATATCCCCATATTCCCTCCCTCTTGAGTCTCCCACCCACCCTCCCTATCCCACCCCTCTAGGTGGTCACAAAGCACCAAGCTGATCTCCCTGTGCTATGCGGCTGCTTCCCACTAGCTCTCTATTTTACATTTGGTAGTGTATATATGTCCATGACACTCTCTCACTTCGTCCCAGCTTACCCTTCCCCCTCCCCATGTCCTCAAATCCATTCTCTACGTCTGCGTCTTTATTCCTGTCCTGCCCCTAGGTTCTTCAGAACCATTTATTTTTTAGGTTCCATATATATGGGTTAGCATACAGTATTTGTTTTTCTCTTTCTGACTTACTTCACTCTGTATGACAGACTCTAGGTCCATCCACCTCATTACAAATAACTCAATTTCATTTCTTTTTATGGCTGGGTAACATTCCATTGTATATATGCATCACATCTTCTTTATCCATTCATGTGTCGATGGCCATTTAGGTTGCTTCCATGTCCTAGCTATTGTAAATAGAGCTGCAATGAACACTGTGGCACATGACTCTTTTGGAATTATGGTTTTCTCAGGGTATATGCCCAGTAGTGGGATTGCTGGCTCATATGGTAGTTCTATTTTTAGTTTTTTAAGGAACGTCCATACTGTTCTCCGTAGTGGCTGTATCAATTTACATTCCCACCAACAGTGCAAGAGGATTCCCTTTTCTCCACACCCTCTCCAGCATTTATTGTTTCTAGATTTTTTTGATGATGGCCATTCTGACCAGTGTGAGGTGATACCTCATTGTAGTTTTGATTTGCATTTCTCTAACGATTAGTGATGTTGAGCATTCTTTCATGTGCCTGTTGGCAGTCTGTATATCTTCTTTGGAGAAATGTCTATTTTGGTCTTCTGCCCATTTTTGGATTCGGTTGTTTGCTTCTTTGATATTGAGCTGCAGGAGCTGCTTGTATATTTTGGAGATTAATTCTTTGTCAGTTGCTTCATCTGCAAACATTTTCCCCCATTCTGAGGGTTGTCTTTCATCCTGTTTATGGTTTCCTTTGCTGTGGAAAAGCTTTTGAGTTTCATTAGGCCCCCTTTTTTTTTTTTTTCATTTTTGTTTTTATTCCCATTTCTCTAGGAGGTGGGTCAAAAAGGATCTTGCTGTGATTTATGTCACAGAGTGTTCTTCCTATGTTTTCCGCTAAGAGTTTTATAGTGTCTGGCCTTACATTTAGGTCTTTAATCCACTTTGAGTTTATTTTTGTGTATGGTGTTAGGGAGTGTTCTAATTTCATTCTTTTACATGTAGCTGTCCAGTTTTCCCAGCACCACTTATTGAAGAGGCTGTCTTTTCTCCATTTTATATTCTTGCCTCCTTTATCAAACATAAGGTGACCATATGTGTGTGGGTTTATCTCTGGGCTTTCTATCCTGTTCCATTAATCTATATTTCTGTTTTTGTGTCAGTACCATACTGTCTTGATTACTGTAGCTTTGTAGTATAGTCTGAAGTCAGGGAGCCTGATTCCTCTGGCTCCATTTTTCTTTCTCAAGATTGCTTTGGCTATTCAGGGTCTTTTGTGTTTCCATACAAATTGTGAAATTTTTGTTCTAGTTCTTTGAAAAATTGGTAGTTTGATAGGGATTGCATTGAATCTGTAGATTGCTTTGGGTAGTATAGTCATTTTCACAATGTTGATTCTTCCAATCCAAAACATGGTATATCTCTCCATCTGTTTGTATTACGTTTAATTTCTTTCATCACTGTCTTATAGTTTTCTGCATACAGGTCTTTTGTCTCCTTAGGTAGGTTTATTCCTAGGTATTTTATTCTTTTTGTTGCGATGGTAAATGGGAGTGTTTCCTTAATTTTTCTTGCAGATTTTTAATCATTAGTGTATAGGAATGCAAGAGATTTCTCTGCATTAATTTTGTATACTACTACTTTACCAAATTCATTAATTAGGTCTAGTACTTTTCTGGTAGCATCTTTAGGATTTTATATATATAGTATCATGTCATCTGCAAACAGTGACAGTTTTACTTCTTCTTCTCCAATTTGGATTCCTTTTATATCTTTTTTGTCTCTGATTGCTGTGGCTAAAACTTCCAAAACTATGTTGAATAATAGTGGTGAGAGTGGGCAACCGTGTCTTCTTCCTGATTTTAGAGGAAAGGTTTTCAGTTTTTCACCATTGAGAACGATGTTGGCTGTGAATTTGTCATATAAGGCCTTTATTATGTTGAGGTAAGTTCCCTCTATGCCTAATTTCTGGAGAGTTTTTTTCATAAATAGGTGTTGAATTTGTCAAAAGCTTTTTCCTGCATCTATTGAGATTATTATATGGTTTTTCTCCTTCAATTTGTTAATATGGTGTATCACATTGATTGATTTTCATATACTGAAGAATCCTTGCATTCCTGGGATAAACCCCACTTGATCATGGTGTATGATCCTTTTAATGTGCTGCTGGATTCTGTTTGCTAGTATGTTCTTGAGGTTTTTTGCATCTATGTTCATCAGTGATATTGGACCTTAGTTTTCTTTCTTTGTGACATCTTTGTCTGGTTTTTGTATCAGGGTGATAGTTGCCTTGTAGAATGAGTTTAGGAGTGTTCCTCCCTCTGCTATATTTTGGAAGAGTTTAAGAAGGATAGGTGTTAGCTCTTCTCTAAATGTTTGATAGAATTTGCCTGTGAATCCATCTGGTCCTGGGCTTTTGTTTATTGGAAGGTTTTTAATACAGTTTCAATTTCAGTGCTTGTGATTGGTCTGTTTATATTTTCTATTTCTTCCTGGTTCAGTCTCAGAAGGTTGTGCTTTTCTAAGAATTTGTCCATTTCTTCCAGGTTGTCCGTTTATTGGCATATAGTTGCTTACAGTAATCTCTTATGATCCTTTGTATTTCTGCAGTGTCCGTTGTTACTTCTCCTTTTTCATTTCTAATTCTGTTGATTTGAGGAGTCTTCTCCCTTTTTTTCTTGATGAGTCTGGCTAATGGTTTATCAATTTTCTTTATCTTCTCAAAGAACCAGCTTGTAGTCTTATTGATCTTTGCTATTGTTTCCTTCATTTCTTTCTCATTTATTCCTGATCTGATCTTTATGATTTCTTTCCTTATGCTAACTTTGGAGTTTTTTGTTCTTCTTCCTCTAATTGCTTTAGGTGTAAGTTTAGGTTGTTTATTTGAGATGTTTCTTATTTCTTGAGGTAGGATTGTATTGCTACAAACTTCCCTTTAGAACTGCTTTTGCTGCATCCCATAGGTTTTGGGCCATCATGTTTTCATTGTCATTTGTTTCTAGGTATTTTTTGATTTCCTCTTTGATTTCTTCAGTGATCTCTTGGTTATTTAGTAGTGTATTATTTTACCTCCATACCTTTGTATTTTTTACAGTTTTTTTTCCTGTAATTAGTATCTAGTCTCATAGCATTGTGGTCGGAAAAGATACTTGATATAATTTCAATTATCTTAAATTTACCAAGGCTTGGTTTGTGACCCAAGATATGATCTATCCTGGAGAATGTTCCATGAGCACTTGAGAAGAAAGTTTATTCTGTTGTTTTTGAATGGAATGTCCTATAAATATCAACTAAGTCCATCTTGTTTAATGTATCATTTAAAGCTTGTGTTTCCTTATTTATTTTCATTTTGGTTGATTTGTCCATTGGTTTAAGTGGGGTGTTAAAGTCACCTACAATTGTTGTGTTACTGTCTATTTCCCCTTTTATGGCTTTTAGCATTTGCCTTATGTATTGAGGTGCTCCTATGTTGGGTGCATAAATATTTACAATTCTTATATCTTCTTCTTGGATTGATCCCTTGATCATTATGTAGTGTCCTTCTTTGTCCTTTGTAATAGTCTTTATTTTCAAGTCTATTTTGTCTGATATGAGAATTGCTACTCCAGCTTTCTTATGATTTCCATTTGCATGGAATATCTTTTTCCATCCCCTCACTTTCAGTCTGTGTGTGTCCCTAGGTCTGAAGTGGGTCTCTTGTAGACTGCATATATACGGGTCTTGTTTTTGTATCCATTCAACCAGTCTATGTCTTTTGGTTGGAGCATTTAATCCATTTACATTTAAGGTAGTTATCGATATGTATGTCCCTATTACCATTTTCTTAAATGTTTTGGGTTTGTTATTGTAGGTCTTTTCCTTCTCTTGTGTTTCCTGTCTAGAGAAGTTCCTTTAGCATTTGTTGTAAGGCTGGCTTGGGCTGAATCCTCTTTGCTTTTGCTTATCTGTAAAGTTTTCAATTTCTCTGTCGAATCTGAATGATATCCTTGCTGGGTACAGTAATCTTGGTTGTAGTTTTTTGCCTTTCATCACTTTAAATATGTCCTGCCATTCCCTTCTGGCTTGCAGAGTTTCTGCTGAAAGATCAACTGTTAACCTTCTGGGGATTCCCTTGTATGTTATTTGTTGTTTTTCCCTTGCTGCTTTTAATATTTTTTCTTTGTATTTAGTTTTTGGTAGTTTGATTAATATGTGTTTGGCATGTTTCTCTTTGGATTTATCCTGTATGGGACTCTCTGAGCTTCCTGGACTTGACTGACTCTTTCCTTTCCCATATTAGGGAAGTTTTCAACTATAATCTCTTCAAATATTTTCTCAGTCCCTTTCTTTTTCTCTTCTTCTTCTGGAACCCATATAATTCGAATGTTGGTGCATTTAATGTTGTCCCAGATGTCTCTGAGACTGTCCTCAATTCTTTTCATTCTTTTTTCTTTATTCTTCTCTGCAGTAGTTATTTCCACTATTTTACCTTCCAGGTCACTTATCCATTCTTCTGCCTCAGTTTTCTGCTATTGATTCCTTCTAGAGAATTTTTTATTTCATTTATTGTGTTATTCATCATTGTTTGTTTGTTTTCTCTTTAGTTCTTCTAGGCACTTGTTAAACGTTTCTTGTATTTTCTCCATTCTATTTCCAAGATTTTGGATCATCTTTACTATCATTACTCTGAATTCTTTTTTCAGGTAGGCTGCCTATTTCCTTTTCATTTGTTTGGTCTGGTGGGTTTTTACCTTGCTCCTTCATCTGCTGTGTGTTACTGTGTCTTCTCATTTTGCTTAACTTACTGTGTTTGGGGTCTCCTTTTCCCAGGCTGCAGGTTCGTAGTTCCCATTGCTTTTGGTGTCTGCACCCAGTGGCTAAGGTTGGTTCAGTGGGTTGTGTAGGCTTCCCGGTGGAGGGGACTGGTGCCTGTGTTCTGGCGGGTGAGGCTGGATCTTGTCTTTTTGGTAGGCAGGACTGCATCCGGTGGTGTGTTTTGGTGTGTTTGTGAACTTAGTATGATTTTAGGCAGCCTCTCTGCTAATGGGTGGGGTGTGTTCCTGTCTTCCTAGTTGTTTGTCATAGGGTGTCTAGCACTGGAGTTTGCTGGTCATTGAGTGGATCTGGGTCTTAGCGTTGAGACGGAGATCTCTGGGAGAGCTCTCTCTGATTGATATTACATGCAGCCAGGAGGTCTCTGGTGGTCCAATGTCCTGAACTCGGCTCTCCCACCTCAGAGGCTCACGTCTGACACCCCCGGAGCACCAAGACCCTGTCAGCCACACAGCATCTTGACCCCCAAGAAAGCTGTTCACTGGACACACCACTGCAGTGGGGATCCACGTGGCTCGCTGGGAATAGGAAACGATGCCACCGCTCGGCCTTGGGCACCTGAGGGATGACCTGGATGCTCCAGGAACACCGTCCAGGGCAGGGTGAGAAGAGCTCCCACACTGAGGCAATAAATTATATCTTTACCTAAAATTTCCTCATGGGCATACCTGTTTCCTAGCCTAAAGTCCCTATTTTAAGTCCCACTTTTCTTGGTCTGGCTCCTACTAAGCTGAACATTTTCTTAGTCATGTATTGGAAATTTCAAGTTCAGTTTAGGAAAACGCTAAGCCCAGCACAAAAAGAGCTGGTCTTGCTGTCAGACTGGATTAGACTGCATTTATGAGAATAGAAAGGTAATGATCAATGTGAAAGAAAAATAATAGGATATAAATGCTTAATTAAAATGTTTTCTTTTTTTAAAGATAGTTTGGATTTTACAGAACATAAACCCAATTCATGTCTTAAGGTATGTTGATTTCTTTTTATCAAAGGATATGCATTTTCCACATATTAACCAAAAGGAGTTGTATTTTAAAATATTCATAGGTAATTCATGTAAAGAAGCAAAAAAAGGGTCTGCCCTAAAAGAATAAAACCACAAAAACATATTTTTCCAGACTTTTAAAATCCTGTTGTTTTACACTTTTCTCCTTTCTGTTGTATTCTAAATATTTAACTACTTTTTCCAAGAGTGAATGTACAGACTTTTAAAATAGCTTTATTAAAGGGTAATTTACATGTAATAAGATTAACTCATTTTAAGTATATAATTCAATACTTTTCATTAAATTTACAGAGGTGTGCAACCATTAAAACCATCTGATTTTAGAACATTTCCATCACATCCAAGAGATCCCTAGTGTCCATTTTCAATCTCTGTTATCTGCACTCCTGGTCCCTGGAAACCACTAAAATACTTTCTGTCTCTATGTCTTTGCCTTTTCTAGAGATTTCATATAAATTGAATCACACAATATGTATCACTTGTGCCTGTTTATTTCACTTAGCATAATGTTTTTGAGGTTCATCCATGCTCTAGCATGTATTAATACTGTGTTCTTTTTATTGATGAGTAATATTCCCACACACTGTTTTCAATATATATTAGCATGTGATACAGCACTGAAGACAAACGTGTTTGAAACTCTGAACAGTTTCTTTTTTAAAAAATGTAATTTATGTCACAACTTCTGAAAGATTTATAGTAAAGGCTAATGACACATAAATTATATATGCATAAAATCTGAATATATAGAAAAACCTTCCTAAATTTTGTTTATTCATTTTATCTATTCATTAATTCTTTAAAATATTACTTTCACTTAAATTCTTTTCTAAACTTAATATGCATACATACTTAAATATTTCCCTTCAAATATGAGGTATAGAAAGATGTGGGTGAGTTAAGTTTTAATATCTTACTAACTAATATAAAGAAAAAAAGAAACTGTAGTATTGTCATAGACAGTTTTAGTTGTCTTTTGAAAAGCCAAAATACCTAATGAATACTGCTTAATTGAGAAAAGTTGGCTTAGGAAAATTAGCCAGTTTTAATACTATAATATTGAACTCCAAGTTAGGTTAGAGAAAGGAAGCATTTTATGCCTATTTTTTATTTCATTAATATTGTAAAAGAGTTAGGGCAAGATAGAGAAAATGCCACATATAACCAGAGTCCTTCAAAGGTTAAGTGAAAACACATTGTTGAGGATTCTTATATTTCTTTCATCTCTCCTGAGTTTTCTTTCTTCTCTTATCCACTATCTCTTCCACCATTTTAAAATTTTCTATCTGTCTCATCTTAGACCTGGATAAATTTGTCCTCCTATATGTTTTACCACCAAAACAAAACAAAAACCTTTGTTATGAGGTGCAGGGTATTTATGAAGAGAAGTTGGAAAATAAAAATAAAATAGCCTAAGCACATCTGGGGGCAAGATCTATTCTACCCAGCTTTTGTATCTCCCAATATATGGCACTGGGTATCCTATTTAATGTTTATGAATTAGGAATTATGCAATAGGGGAGAAATGGAAAACCTTCTAAATATAATATCTTAGAGTTTTATTTTTTTAATACTTGAGTTTTTTTCTCTCTCTCTCTCATAATTTAGAAACCTTAGGTACAATTTTAGTAAGAGTGTTGTGTGATGGGCCTAAAAAAAGAAAGGAGGGCTTCCCTGGTGGCGCAGTGGTTGAGAATCTGCCTGCCAATGCAGGGGACACGGGTTCGAGCCCTGGTCTGGGAAGATCCCACATGCCGCGGAGCAGCTAGGCCCGTGAGCCACAACTACTGAGCCTGCGCGTCTGGAGCCTGTGCTCCGCAACAAGAGAGGCCGCCATAGCGAGAGGCCCGCGCACCGCGATGAAGAGTGGCCCCCGCTCGCCGCAACTAGAGAAAGCCCTCACACAGAAACGAAGACCCAACACAGCCAAAAATAAATAAATTAATTAAATTTAAAAAAAAAAAAAAAAAAAAAAAAAAAAAAAAAAAAAAAAAATAAAAAAAAATAAAAAAAAAGAAAGGAAACGTCCTTCACTATTTTTACTAAACGTCTATTATACCTGGATAATCCAAATATAGAGCCCCTGTCCCTTTACTGATGCAAAAGGTAAATGTACTTTTACACATCCCTTTACCTGTCTTCCATCCAACCTTGGCAAAGCAAGGAACCCCTGAATGAAAAAAAATATATCTTGAATCACATGGCTCAAATACAGGATGCTGTACATTCAAATGAAGTGCAAAGCTAGTAATGTGGCTTTCTGGCTATGGATTTTGTGAAAACACATCACCTCTGTGAAACTTTAAAAAATCAATTAGGTTGAACAATGTGACGTGGACATAAGTACAGGGATGGGAGGGGTACAGAAAGAGTGATGTGGGAAACAGTTAAGGAAACATGTTAGAAATTAATCACTAAATTGTTCTCTTTCCTAAATTAGCATTACTAAGTTACTTTGTCATTCACCAAATGTTTACAAAGGATCTTTTTTTGTGTGTGTGCTAAGCCTGGTGTTAAAGATGCAAAAAATGAGCCATAGGGACACGGCTTCTATAAGTAGAGCAAAATGAAAATTCAGAAACTACATCTCAGATAAGTGAACTCATATTGTTTTCACTTGGAGCATCACCCCCAAGAGGGAAAAGAAACATTTAATCTCCCATATCTCTTCTGCTTATCTTTCTCTTTCAATGGCAGGAGACTAATTCCACTTTTGGTCTTATGGGCCCTTCCCTTAAATAAATACTGCCAATTCTCTCCAGCCTTTGGTTTATAATAAAACACTGTTTTTAAAGATATACTACAGAAAATTTAGATTAAAAAAAATCCTTTTCCATAATTTCAATACCTTGGCTTTCGTGCTTGTGTTTAGGCTCTCAGCTTTAAGTTAGTGTTCATGAAGCCAAAAGCTTCATTTCATTCCTTCTAATCCTATCTGTAGGAAAAGGATACCCCTCATTAAATAGGGGGTTAGGTTAGGTGCAAAGAATTGATACTGTTACATGGTCTATCATAGGGTCTGTCAGAGACTACCAATGCTACATAAATAACACAATGTAAACAGTGATATGGTAGAGGAAAAATAGATTCCACCAGACGAAATGGCATATATTTAGTTTGGTAGGTCCTACATTGGTCTAGAATGAAGAATGACTTCTCAGAGTAAAAAACATTCTTAAGCTTTAAGTTCTTAAAGTTGAATAGCAGTCATTCTACTTAGAGAGAATTGCATATTCCAAAGGGGAAACAATGAAAAATGAAAGATGTGTGAAATAGGTAGAAGGTAGAGCATCAGGGGCAATAAAGGACACTGGAGAAAAACCAGTCCAGGAACTGGAAGATCTCCTAAACCATTTTAAGGATTTTGGACTTCCCTAATGGGAGGTTACTGGAGGCTTTTCAGCAGGATGTTGACTTTATCTGATGTATATGTCATAGAGATTGCTATGGAGAACAGACTGGCTGGAGGCAAGGAATAGAACAAGACAGTAAAGAGGAAAACCTGTGGGCAGCTATTAGAGCAGTTCAGGAACAAAATGATGGCAGCTTAAACTGGAGTGCAGTAGAGTGATGCCAGTGGGGAAGGGGAGGGATACAGGGATACAGGCAAGACTTAAATAAGATGCATTTTGTCCTTTTAACTTTGTTTTTTACAGTTGAATTAAAAAATAAATAAAGGACTTCCCTCGTGGCACAGTGGTTAAGAATCCACCTGCCAATGCAGGGGGACACGGGTTCGAGCCCTTGTCTGGGAAGATCCCACGTGCCGTGGAGCAAGTAAGTCTGTGCACCACAACTACTGACCCTATTCTCTAGAGCCCACGTGCAAAACTACTGAGCCCGAGTGCCACAACTACTGAAGCCTGCACAACTAGAGCCCGTGCTCCGCAACAAGAGAAGTCACCACAATGAGAAGCCCGCCCTCCACAACGAAGAGTAGCCCCTGCTCACTGCAACTAGAGAAAGCCCACGCTCCGCAACGAAGACCCAATGCAGCCAAAAATAAAAATTAATTAATTTAAAAAAATAATTTAAAAATTAAATAAATAAAAACCCAGATATCTAGTATAATACATTCCTCAATTATGATAATATTTTGGTGCATTTCTTTTAGTGGATCTTGGAGTATTTCACCGACGTTGGCAATTAGGCATACAGTCAGTGTTTGTCTACTTCATGTGGCCACATAGGGCAGCTTTTACAAATAGAGAAAAGTGAGGCTGTAGCACTTGTGAGAGGTCTGACCCAGCTCAGGCAAAATTTCAAAGCTACAACTAAATTCTCTTTGCCTGTGATTACTTTTGACGTCAGAATGACCCTTGTGCAAATTCAGAAGGAAGATCAAAGTTACAGCTCGTTTATAATTATTCATCTGTTTCTGCCCAAAGCTAACAGCTGTAGGCAATGTAATTTCTGCATGTACTGAGATTCATGTGGTCTCGTAGTTTTTTTCTAAATCTCTCTGCACAACCCATCTCTTCTTTGGATTGGTTTAACAATGACTTGGCAAGGAGCAAAACCAAATAGAATCAAGTCAAAAAAATTCAATCATTTACTTTTCTGCTTGCTTGCTTTCCTATGCTCTTTCTTTACCTCCTTTAAAAAAATCAATAATGATAACTAACAATAGCTAATTATTTTTGAGCCCTGCTAAGTGCTTTACACAATGCTAAGTACTGTACCTATCTCATTTAGGTATTCTAAGATAAATATCCTCTTATTAGATACAATGGATGTTGTTATTGATAATATTATTTTCTACTATGTAGATGAGCAAACAAAGGCTTCTAAAATTAAAAAAAACTTAGTGGTGGAAGTGGCATTAAACTCAGTCTTCTCTGACTCAATATAACTATCTGATTGTACACTTATTCTCTCCATTCTCTTCCACCAAAATCATCATCATCACCATCACCATCACCTTACTATATACATAACTCCCTGGAAATGAGGAATATATGCTCTAGGAAACTATTTAGAAAGCTACTGCTTGGGATGAAAGGGGATAGTACTCTGCATCATTAATTTTTCAACACTTTTCACATTACAGATACTGTAATTGGTACTATACCTAGGAATACCATCATGAACAAGTTTCTGTCTCATTATAAAATAGTGTGGAAAAGAGGAAAACTACCATGGCAGAATGGCAATTGCAGAAGGATGCATCAGCCTTGATTCACATTATTGGAAGAGTGCAATGTGAAGTACAGATGAAAACTCCATAGTGAAAGGCCCTGCATGGGCACAGCTTTCCCCCCTTAGAGGCTGAAGGAAGTACACACTGACTTCATCTCTTTCCTGGCTTGCCCTTGTTTCCCTTTGCTTCTTATCTTCATCTCTGTATAATCTCATTCTAGCTTCAAACCATACTTAGAAGAATTTTTATTATCCCTGCTTTTGTGGGGAAACAACGCACCATGAATATTTTCATGTTTCTGAACAACTGGGGCTTTCTGAACAAAGAACATTGGCACCTGGGTTAAAGGATGATTGACTAGTAGCCCTCAAGGTAGAGAGCTCCATAGAGAAATAAAACTCTGATCTCTCCCCAGAGACATTTGATTACATCCCAGTATGTTGGAGTAGAGACCTTCCCCCTTCCCTCCACAAATATGAATTTTTACATTGCAGGGCAAAAGTTGCTTTTTCTCTCTCCAGAGGGGTAGAGGGACAGATAGGAAAGCCACCCTATATAATCTCTAACTTCATAATTCTAAGGTTCATTTCCTATGGTACAAACCCCAATGTATACACAGGGCACATCTGGCTCTCACTCCATCACATTTGGGCATCAAGAACCGATTCAAGCTGCTCTGTGAGTAAATAAACAGTCTGATCCCTGATTCAGAGGTCCTGTATTCCTATCTATGTGTGTATGTGTGTGTGTGTGTGTGTGTGTGCGTGTGTGCGTGTGTGTACGTGTACATATATGTATATAAAGAGATACAGATTATAACATCATAGACCCCTCACAGTTTTAAGCTTAACAATTATCCAGATAAACAAATCAAGGCTAAAAACATGTTCTCATTACTACTTTCTAGAGGAATTCCTTTGTTCTACTATTCTTTGAATTTCTGTATAGAGGCCCAAAAGGCATAGGTAACTAACTCTACCATTAAAGAGTATTGGTTCCTGCCTCTACCTTCCCTTTAAATACTCATTTCCATCAGCTCTTCTAATGTCTAACTTAGGTCACACTGAGAAACCATTTTCTGAGAAGGAAAGAAAATCTCAGAAGTATATGCCCTGGTCCAAGGGTTCCAACTGTAACTGAAGGGCCAGCATCTACTATAAAAGTGAAATTCTCTATCGTTCTATATGGCCGTGCTATTATCTGTGAGCAGATGTAGGAAGGCCCTACTTTCCTCCCCAAAGAGAATAAAAATCAGAAAGCTGCTTCATGACCTCTCTTGCTAGGGAAGGACTTTGCTGTTCTGGAGCATTCTGTCTGTTGGTATGGCACATAGAATGGGCCAGTGTGACCTGCTGACCAGATCCTGCTCTGATTGGGTCCCTCCAGGAGATCATGAGCTCGTCTTTGTCCCCTGTTCAACACAGAAGAGAGGAGAAGGACTTGGGAATGCTACTATATTTAACTAATTTATTCCTTAATACCACAAAACTAGGAAGAAAGTCACACATTTTAGATCCTTAGAGATAATCCCATTTTAGATTCTTAGAGATAATCCCAGCATTTTCCTGTTTTTCTTTTATCTTCCCACAATCTCTTTTCAAGTCCCTTGTCTGGTGTCCCCTCCTTCTGCTACACTTTAAGGAACTCCAAGCTTTCCTACCTGTGATAGAAATGCAGGCCTTTAATCTCTCAACGTTCATGTGCTTTGCAAGTTCTTCCCTAATGTTTGGGCAGGATGTTAAACATGGCTTCCTTGTATACAGACTTTGCTGGCCCTACAGGGTGAGAGGGAGTAGGGGGCCCGATCTCTTGAGGGACAGAGTAATGATAGGTGATACAGTTCTAGTTCACACTTTCAAAGAGTGGAAGCTGCCATTTGTTTCCTTATGAATCACCAAAGGCAAACATACTTGGCTGCAGCAAATATGATTCATTTTTTCTAAAGGAAACACAATTCCACACGGGGAAAGCATATTCCTCCTACTAGCATGACTTTGACCTACTCATTTCAAAGTAGTAACCTCGGCATCACTGTTCAAGGAACATATGCTTCTGTCCTCTGTCTGAGTATACTGCACAAGTGGAATTCTTCCCAAATCAGTTCTCCCCAAATAGGACTAACATATATTCCCCTGACGTGGTGGGAAAGAGGACCATATGCAGATCACTCTCAATGAACTTACATATTCTATAGGATTCCTCCCTTGCTTCTGCATTTGAAGTAAGTTGTCTTAAGAAATATATGCACGTCCTAGCTTATATTTATAAATTTGGGGAGCTTTATATGTCCTTAATGCTCAGTGCACTTCATTCATTTTCCTTTTTTCCTGTCTGCAGACTATTTTCCTTGGCATATTTAAATGATGGTTAACTATGAAGACCAAAATAGACAAATTGCAACTTGTTCCTTTGTCTCTCAGTGGCTTGCTGTGCTATAAATGTATTTAATCTAGACCAAACTGAGGAGGTAAAACCTAATTTAATAGCTATCAATCACAGGCAGCAGTCCTGCAAGAAGAGAAAATAGAAAGGTGGTTCTATTATGTAGTCCTCTCCCAGGAAAAACAAAGTGAAATATTAAAGACACTCCATATCTTTACAAGATGCCTTCTAATCCCTCTACCGAGTTACACATAATTTGAAGCCCTGTGTATTTCATTTCCACTTATATGCCACCACCCTTATATTAAAAAGTGTGTAACTGACATGTTAGCTAAACTATTTAATAAGAATTAAATACATTGGGCTTCGTTAGAAGGAAACAGAGCAACTTGATATGAAATTCAAATACTAATTAGATAAAGCCTCCCTGTGTGGAGCTAGGCAGATGCTTTTCTGAGCCCCAGAATAATACACATGGCTATGCCTTCGAGCCTTCTAATGGTGGGACTGTCATCCTGTGTTGCCTGTTAAATCCCTCCAGAACCTTCTCAATTTTCTCTGATTAAAAAGCCAGTCAGACAAGTTCAGTGGCTTACCGAACAGCATTATTTCTCTAATATTGTTGTTCCCTACCCTCCTTAATGATTTCCTCCTCACTCATTCTGCTCCAGTCTCCCTGGCCCCCTGGTTCTTCCTCTCATACACCAGGTGCTCCCACATTAGAATCTTTGCACTTAACATTTTCCCCCTGAACACTTTTCTGTAAGATGTGCATATATCTCCCTCACCTCCTTTGGTTGTCACCATCTCAGTGAGGCTATCCTGACCACTCTGGTTAAAACTGCAATCCAACTACCTCCAGCATTCCCTGCCCTATTTCCTTGCTTTTTCTTTATAGACCTTATCACCATCTAACATACTCTATATTTTACTTACATATTTTTTTATAGTTTGATTCCCCCTGCTAGAATTGTAAGGGAAAGAATTTTGTTTACTACTGTATCCCCAGACCAGTGACCAATACAAAGCAAGCTTGAAATAAATACTTGTTGAATAAATGAATGAACATGAAAGCACACTGTTCTGCAGAAGCTATAAGTAATTTCAAGAGGAAATTGACCTTAATGGAAATGGTATAAAGGTTACTTGGGGCAGAGACTGATAACCCTGTGAAAAATAGGTTGAACCACTGCAGACTGCATTACGCCAATCCAAACACTTTACTTAAACTCTTACTTTCCCCAGCTATTGAACATATTAGTTCTTGTCAGGGGCTGAAATAAGGAACAAGGAAAAGGAGTCGAAGGTTCATTCATTCACACAGTGATAGCTTCTAAGGGAACTGGGCAGTGTGCAAGGCTCTGGGGATATAATGCTGAATAGGATTTGGTCTCTGTCCTTAATGAGCTCATAGTGTACCCGGGAAACAGATAATGAAACAGTTCATTACAATTCAATACTATGAGTGCTGTATAAGCAGAGTTCTGGGGAAAAGAAGGGTCAATAAGCTGACCTGCCTATAGAGATTTGGGAGGGCCTTACAAAGGAAGTTAAAGTTTATCTGAATTTTTGTTTAAGACACTTGCAATTACAAGTAATGGAAAACTCAACTCAATTAGGCTTAAGCAATTAAGGAAATATCTTGGCTCAAGTAGCTGAAAACAGCCAGAGGTAGAGAGGACTTCAGAGCTAGAGATCAGATCTCCATGGCCTTCTCTCTGTGTGAGTTTCTCAGGATTGGTCTCTTTCCTATGGCAGCTTCACCCTCAGGCTGGCTTCTCTCACGGCTTGGAACTAGCTCCACCAGCACCACATCTCCTATCTGCCTACCCTACTGCCATACCATCCACATCAAGAGTTGGTTTTCCCCCAACTGCTGAATAAAAATACAATGGTTAATCTACCTGGATCACCTAAGCCCCTGCTCACTCTTTCCCCAGTTATTGTACCCAGAAAATGCCATGGATTTATTGATATAAGTATGGATTCCCTGCCCAGCCCTACACCCACTATTAGAGCAAGGGTAATGGAACTACGGTCTCTGGCTTTTGACAGTGAAGGTCCATCTTTGAAGGAGAGTGCTGTGGTTGCTCCTCCCCAAACACAGAGCAGCTACACAAATGGGAAAGGAGCAGAGGAATGTTTGCATAGCAACTGCAGTATGCCCTGTAATCTTACAGGATGAGTAAGGACTTTCCAGGGAGATGATGGAGAAAATTAATGTTAAAGGTAGAAGGAACACAGTCACTGTATGAAAAATGATGCAAATAGAAAATAGTGTGCACCAATGTGGGAAAATTGTGTTGGATGTGGTGGAAGATGAAGTGTCTGGAAATTTTGGAAAATTTTAGATAAACCAAAAATGAGGCTGTAGACAGATCAGAATGGCTCCTTTGGGTCTTTTAAAAAATCAAATAAACATATGAAAATGATTGATTACCAATAATCAACAAGATATGGAGGAAGTCACAGGAGCTGAAGTTATGGTCCCTAGTTTCCAAAAGCTGTGTAGACAATCAAGTTGGTTAACCGAAGTAGCAATCTAAAGTGTTTCATTGCACAGGGAACTATATCCGATATCCTGAGATAATTAATTTTCCTCACTATCCAAAAGTTAACTTTCCTGCTACTTTTCTTCTTTTTAATTGGCAATTACATGAAAGTCCACTTTTCACTAACATAGATTCTTTACGCTTATCCAAACTCAAGGCATCTGTGACCCTAAATTTTACTTTATCCAAAAGTGAACCCTTCTTCCTAAGCACCTGTGGATTTTTCACGTAAGGCAATGTCAACCACCAAGATACTCCAGCTCAAAAATCTGGTGTCATCTTTGAATGAATAATTCCTGACATTTGTAGGTTTCACCTCTTTCATTTCTCTATCTCTTCTACCACTGCCCTTCTCCAAGTCACCTCTATTCTGGGAGACTAAAATAGACCCAGTCACCTTTCAATGCTATCTGTCTCTCGGCCATCTGATCTTTTTGTCAATGTTGCCAGACTGTTACTGCCAAGATGGCATCATCATCATGACATTCCCCATTGCAAGTACCTACAGAGTATCTGAAAGGTCAGAAAACAGGATATATTTATTTTAAACAGTATGTTTTCATTAGTAATTTATTGCTACATAAATAAGTACCACACAACTTATTGGTTTATAAGTGTCAGCATTAGTTATAATTCAGTTTCCTGTGGGTCCAGAATTTGGAAGCAGCTTGGCTGGATGATTCTGGCTCCATATTTAATGAGGTTGCAGTCACAATGTTGGTTCAGGCTTCTGTCACCTAAAGGCTTAACTGTGACTAGATGATCCACTTCGAAGATGGTTTACCTACGTGGCTGGTAAGGTGGTGCTGGCTTTGGTCAGGAGACCTCAGTTCCTCTCCACGTGGGCTTCTCCATGGAGCAGCTTGAGTGTCTTCACAACATGATAGCTGCCTTCCCCCAGAGAGATGTATGCAAGAGAGAGAGCCAGGCAGAAACTCTATCCTTTTGATGACCTTGCAAGTCACATAGCAAGTCACTTCTGCTACATTCTGTGCTTAGAAAGGAATCGTTAAGTCTGACCTATGTTCCCAGGGAGGAGAATTAAGCATCACCTTTGGAAGGGAGAACTGTCAAAGAATTTGCAGACCTATTTTAAAACCACTACAACCTTAATTACATTTTCCAGGAATATGTTCAATATAATTCTCTTCAATCTCCAGCACCTCTTTAGGTAAAATGCCTCTAAATCTAAAGAAGTAAGTCCCATTGTTAATCTGAACAAAGTATAGTAAGTACACTATTTTCTTTGTGTTTCCTGGCTGTTTGAACACTCTGTAGTGTATTTACCGTACTCCAGTAGAAAGAGTCACGTCAACCGCATTTATTACAACTGTGCTTTATTACTTTTTCTTTCACTCTCTGAAAATGTATTCCAGTTCAACCAGGCTGGTCTTCTCACTCTTCCAGTGCTTGTTGCTTTTATTGCTGCCTTCATGGTTTTACTGAGACCATTCCTCCTTCCTCTGTTCAGTACTTAGGACAGACAAATTCAAGTCTCATTTTTCTATGAAGAGTTGACTATCTTTGCCATCTCTGTTTCTATAATAATGCCTGTTCATAGCAAATACTCATTAAATATTTGTCGAATGAGCCAATCAATGTTAGATTAAAAGATTTTGTTTAACTCAATTATCCAATGTATTATCAACATGTAATCAATATAAACAATTAATAAGATATTTTACATTATTTTTTGTACTAAGTTTTCCAAGATCTTGTGTGCCTTTTATATATCTCAATTCATATGCTAAATTTTCATCAGGAATACCTGATCTGTATTTGGATTTCATAAAATATATAGGTCAAAAAAGTAGATCCACATACATGTTATTGTAAAAATTCTTAAAAGTTTTCCAATAACTAAATTTAGTATCCGTTTTAAAATTTAAATGAAATAACATAAAAATTAAGTTTCTCAATCTCACTAGCCACATTTAAAGTGGTCAGTAATAGTATATGACTGATGACTACCATATTGGACAGTACAACTCTAAAATCACAGAAGAAACAAATCTGGGATGTCTGTGGGCTATAAACTAACCCTTACTTAAAGCAATGCCTATGAGTGAAAAAGTGAAAAGAAATATAGCTCATATCAACACTATATGTGACCAAACTCCACAAATTAAATTTGGTTAGCAAATCCCTATAGTAATAATTATACCGAGTCTCCTTATGACGGATCCACACCTTGCTTGTTACATATAAAATAAAATAAAAATAATTCCAAGTGCAAACTAGAATAGCAAAGTAATTTGGCTTTCATAACATTTCTCAAAAACGGTCTAAAGGATTAATTAAATTGCATTGCATGGAAACAATTGAAACAACTGCACCAAAAAAAATTACGTTGCAACGAACACAGCAAAACATCTTCCAGATAACTTCAAGCATCTCTCTCCCCAAACCCTCACACCATAAGAGCTGCACCTAAAGTCTCCTCCTCAAACCCTCCTCAAAAATCCTCAGCCTACACTCCTCCAGCTCCTCCTCCTCTCTGCTCTCTTTCAGAAGCTTTATAACTTAAGTCAGTCCAAATTTCATTCTTGTAATTTGTCTCTTCACATTTCACAATAGCCTGTTAGCAAAACAGGCTATTACCCAAAACCTGAGCAGATCAACATTGAATTCTACTTGGGTGGGGAAGACAGAAAATTAAGACAGAGGATTTGAGAAGTCTCTGAATGCAAATATTTTTATACTATCATATTAGTATATAAGATAAATCTTAACTTGTGTTGTTATTAGGTCTGAAAGACACTCATTGCCCTTTGCTTAAAAAATTTGTATTAAAAAATTGTATAAGATTTTGAAATGGACCAAGAATGATTACTGGGTATCTTTGATGTCTATGGGCATTGTCTTGTTTTTTTGATTCTATGGGGTTTGTGTGTCTGTGTGTTTTAAGCTATTTTATAACCCTGTAAATTATCCATAGAAAATCAAAATTGTATCCCAGGGAGATTCTGCTGTTTTTTTGCCCTGTGAATACTGATAAGTTTTGCAAGTTCTCATCTATCGAACAACTTTATTCCAACATTCTGGATGACCTATGTTTGTATAGTAGGTAAGTCTTCTTACAAATGACTATACATCTTACTCTTTCTCTCCTTAATTAAATTATTTGAAGTGAAAGAGGAACAGCTTGCCTAACCAAAAAAAAAAAAGTCTTTTTAAATTAAGTTATATTATATGGCCTAAAATAAAAGCTGGCAAGGGAAATAGAGCGATAAGTACTTAGAGAACTCAAAATGTAGAAAACTGTACTATTTAAGAGTTTGGATTCTGGCATTAAGCTGATATCAATTCTAGCTTTGTCACCAAAAATCTGTGTGAATTTTTTCAAGGTATTTACTCTTCTGACCCTGAGAATTCTAAAATTTAAAACGTTTATTCACTCATTGATCCATTCATTCAACCAACATTTACTGAGTACATAATATACCCCAGACATTGTTCAAGGCTCTGGCTGACATTAGCGAACAAGAGAGACAAAATAAATAAGTTCCCTGCTTCGCAGAGCTTACATCCCCTTGGAAACACTTAATAAATTTGTTAGTGAATGGCCAGTAATTATTAGGACAATGAGGAAAACTGAACATATGGAGGAGGCTGCTTTGAATAGGGCTGTTAGAGATGGTTTCTCTATGAAGGGGGCATTTGTGGAGAGATCTGAATCAAGTTAAGACCTGCGGTGTAACTATGTTCTCCAGGCAGAGGAAATGCCATGAGCAAAGCCCAGAGGCATGTTAACCAAAACAAAACAAAACATAAGGAGTCCAGTCTTGTTGGAAGGCAGTTAACAAAGAGGAGGTGAGAGGAGAGACTTGCATAACCACGTAGAATTGCAGTTACTCTAAAAATCTACTGGATCCATCTTGAACCATGGATCTTTTACCCATGCATGGTATTGTAACATCATGTATTGTAACATGATGTACTGGTCATTTGGAAAATACTGAGTCACTAAGTTATGCACATTTTCCAAAAGTTGTCACATTTCATTATACAATATCAAAAAATCACATTCATTAATATTACCACCAATCTCATCAGAAAAGATTGAAGTATTGCAGAACTGCCAAGCTTATGGTGGCAGATCAGAGTTTTCCAAAATTCGAATTTCTGCTTGAAAACTCAAATTTTATCCTTAGCTGCAAATACTGTCAGTTGTTTCCCTGAAGGATTAAACTCGCTGATCATTCCCAATAATAATGAGAGTTCGTCAGATGTTCTCTCAAGTAAAAACACTGACCCTTGCAGAAGAGTGACTAATTCAGCTCACAATTACACAAGTGCCATTCTTTGAGACATTCTTAGGTAGGCAACAGATGTGCCATTTATATATACCTCCTATTTTGTCATGAAGAATATTAAACAGACGTGCTCAAGCGTTGCGATTTAATAAATGTACTTATTGTCATTAAATACATTATTAACTGAGACTGGCCTGCTTGTTCTCTGCCAGTGTGTGACGGTGAAGAATACAGTGACTACTAGTACTGCTTGATGCCACAGCTAAGACACTAGCTGTTTTACCCACCTCTGACTTGGTACCATTAGTATAAATATCAACTCAGTGGAAAAAAGCCAGTAACATTTAGTATAACTATGAAAACATTTTTGCCTATCCTGTTGATGATAATATTTATATCCTCTGCTCTACTGGATAGGGAGGAAAAGGCAAAAAAGGGTCTCAATGTGCCTCTTTATAGAAGTTTTTTTTTTTTTTCTAACCAAATAGAGTATCTTCACAAAGTCCTCTAAGTTTCCACCTCCTCAGCCATTAGTCAGTTATCTGCTTGAGAGGTTGAGAAATGTTGACTTTTGAAAGGAGAGCAAGGTCTTCTGTCTTTAAGATGTAAAAGAGGACAGGCCACTACCTGTAATGGACTGAGACCTCCTTGATAATTAGCTGAAGTGATCTCAGCCTGGCCCTACAGACTATAAGCAGTTCACATATTTGTAGGTAATACTTGGACTAACAGTAATAACAATAATAATGATAGTGACTGACATTTGCTGGGTCTTTCCATATGTTACACATGATGCTTAGTGCTTTATAGGCATTATTTCATTTTAATTCTCTTGAAGCACAGAAAAGATAAGCAAGTTTCTGAGCTTGTAGGTGGCAGAGGAAAGATCTGAATCCACAGCTGTGTGGCTTCAGAGATTGATTTCTTTACCCTACCACCTGAACACTTCCTTGCCTAATGCATTGGGCTCCAATACTAGAAAAGAAATATCTGCTGGGGTTTTCCTTGAAAGGTTCTAGTTTAGAGGATATAATATCAGAAGTTTCTATTTTTATGAAATATTACAAAACACTTAGATATCTTAAAGTTATATTATAATTTAGTTACCAGTGATTTCTGATGTGTGACAAATCAACTGCAATTACAATATGTCCCAATCTAATCATTCCCACTAAATCTAAAACTTTTTTCTCATTCAAACATTGTATATAATTCACTTATTGTTTGGTCCAAACACAATAGCTAGAAATTACTCTAACATTTTTAGAATATGTCTGTAACACCTTTTCATATTAGATGTTGGTTAGATCCTTTGAAAATTGTTCATATTTTATATGTGTGTGCATGTATACATATGTGTATGTAAACTAATATTTATGTGTTCAATTGTGTATACGATTAGGATATTTTAAAACAGAAAAATTACTCAGAATCTGATTGAGATTCAGAGGTATCTTGGGTTAGTAAGACAGACATAGGTGATGTTATATAGCAGAGATAGAGATTCATTC
Source organism: Balaenoptera physalus (assembly GCF_965194825.1). Classification (NCBI taxonomy): domain Eukaryota; kingdom Metazoa; phylum Chordata; class Mammalia; order Artiodactyla; family Balaenopteridae; genus Balaenoptera; species Balaenoptera physalus. The sequence continues at coordinate 102,332,880 of NC_138884.1, forward strand.
AACCACAGATATTTATTAAGTAGCTCTTAAGTGACTAGCACTGTTCTAGATTTTGGGAGGACAGAAGAGAATAAAACAAATCCCTGCTCTCATGGAGCTTATAATCTGAAGGAGGCAGACAACAATAACAAATAATTCTTTTTGTTTTAGTAAGTACTTAAAAAAATAAAGCAGGCTCAGGGGAATGGAGATTGATAGGAATGGGACGTATAAATTTATTGGACAACACCTGAGTCATTTGGAGGAGCGAGTTGCTCAGGTATCTGCTGGGGGAGCTCTCCAGACAGAGAAATATGTGAGCACACGGCCCATGGATGAGAGTATCCTTGGCATATTCAAGAAAGAGTAAGAAACCAAACCCACTGTCGCTGCTGGGTAGTAAGTGAAAGTCAGGGTAAAGGCATAAGGTAGAGTGGATCATGTTGAAGTTTTAAATTTTATTCCAGAGGAAAAGTGGAGGGATGAACTTATACTGGATTTTGAGCAGAACAGTGACACGATCTGACTTATATTTTAAAAGGATGGCACTGGCTGCTGGGGCCCCTGGGTCGAGAACAGACTGTAGGTGGCGAAAGTGGCAGCTAGGCAACCTCTTAGGAGGACATTTCAATTGTACAGAGGGGAGAACATGTTGATATGGACTCAAGTGATAGCAGTGGAAATCTTGAGTCATAAACAGCTCCTGGGTATATCTTCAATGCAGAGCCAACGCAATTCCAGTTGAGTGTACATAGACAATAACAGAGATTGGAGGACAGAACCCTGAGGCCTTCCAGTGTCTAAAGATCAATGAACTGTTAATAAAAAACGGAGACTGAGATGGAACAGCCTGGAGGTAGAGAGTCAAGAACATCTTACTGAAGCCAAGGGCAGGAAATGTTTCAAGGAGGAGAAAGTTATCAGTTGTGTCAAATGCTGCTGATGAGTCCAGTAAGATGAGAGCTAGAAAAGACCACTGGATTTGACAAAGAGGTGTCATGTGTGACCATGGCAATGGAGTGGTACAGACTAAATTCTGACTGACGTGAGTTTATAGGTTTATGAATGAGTGAGAGGGGATATTGAAGCAAAGGGGTTTAATTTTAAAGGGGCACAGGAAATCTCTGTCTAAGAGGCATGAGGGGCCCAAGGAAGGCTTTATTAAAAATAGGATTTGTTATAGTATGTTTGCATGCTAAAAATTCAGTGAAGAGGGAAATTGATGATGTAAGAGAGAATAGGTACATCCTGGAGAGATAATGGGACCACAGAATGAGTAGAAGAGTACCTCTAAGATCCGAGCCTGGCTGTGCATCTATAACTAGAGAGAGAAATCTGCACAAGCAGGTGCAGGTGAGAGATTGGCAGGTGGGATTGTGTGGGCATTCCATTCTAAACTTTCCATTGTAGGGCTGAAGACTTTTAGAAACGGTAGTAAAGGGAAGAGGAAGAGAGTTTTGTCTCTGTCTGCAACGAGCTATGTTAGGAAACCAGCATAAGAAGGTAGTCACTCCCACCTACAAGGAAGCACTGGGGGATTGACGGGGCCTATTAGCCATTTAATGCTTTGGCTTTCTCTATGAACAGAATTCCATGATGAGATATTCCTATTTGGCGTGACCATATCATATTCATGATTATGGTAATATGAAGAGACAGTAGTAGATGGGAATTTGCTGTGATTCGTTTACTCTTTGAGGAAGAAATAGCCATGTATGTTTCCATTGAAGAAATATGACTTTGCAACCACGAGAAAGCTATCTTTTTTGAATAACTCTGCTTTCTTAAAAAATGTAGCCTTCAGATTTGGGGAAATTGAAGTAAATCCAGAGAATCCATCTAGCCAGTGAATATAAAGAAGAAAAATCACTTTTCTTTCTCATTCTGCATTCCAAAGCAGTTAAGAATGTATCCACTGTAAGTAACCTAGAGGATAAAGTATATGCTTTTAAAAGATAAATTACATCAAAGACCCTTTAATGCCTCATTTTAAATCAATAGGGCATTACTTGCTTTTTCATCCATGACATGCTGAAGGATCCTTTCCATGCATGCGGAAGTGTATACTTGAAGTAAAAATCTGCACCATTATTTCATTATTAAGATATCAGAGGCTAGAGGTGTAAATAGCATGAGCTTCAGAAAAATAGAGACCTAAAATCTCCCTTCATCAAAGGACTACCCTCATGCTTGTCTAGCACCTCTATTTTCTAGAACTTGCCCTCCCTAGAGAAAGGCCCCAGAATCTTGCTAAATTATATAATGAACCTATGACATAAGTATAGAAAATGAGCTGTGAATTAGCACATCAGGCTCATTTTCACTGGTAACCTGGTTTTACAGTGTGCATCTCATTGCCATAAGTAAAAGCAGACAGGATCCTGTGCTCCTTAATTCTCTGTTGCCAGCCTTTCTTAAGGACATTAGTACAAGATTTTTAAGAAGCTGAAAATGATTCCTTTTCTTGCTACATTCACAACTGGAATAGGGAAATGGTTTGACTCAAGTTAGGCAGACCCACATCCAACATGGGCAAGTTCACTTGCTGCTGAGTTTTTTGAACAGTGACACCTTAATAGATCTGTCCCAGAAAAAGAGAAATGGAAGTGTTTGGGGGAGCCCCTTGGGTTTCCCTTTGAGCACGGCATAGGAGATTTGTAAAATGGGACAGTCTGCACACATCTTCATTCCTTAAAGAGAAAGTCCATGCTTTTCCTGATTTGAGAAAGATCTAAATGAGATCGCTCTAGGTTGATAGAGGATAAGATGAAAATAAAACTCAGGTGTATATTTTCACCTGCTAATCTTTGAGAGGGAATCATATTGGGATATAAAAAGCCTGCTGGTTAAATGCCCTCAAGTAAGGCAGAACAAGCCTGATTTTAGAGTCAACCTCACTGAGTTCTAATCCCAGATCTGCAACTGTCATCAGCTATCTGATTTCCCATTTGTTCTCTCACCTATGAAATCAGGGTTTGGTAAAGGTCCTTTCCAGCTCTAAAATTCTATGTGTTTGAGGAATGCAAGTGTAATATAGTTTGAATTCTATATTCATGAGCCCTAACCAAGCCAGCACCTCTTAAGCCCACTAGACTCCACCCTACCATTAGCTTTGCCCTTGACAGTGCTATCTTGCTAAACAACATGACTATTATTAGAAAAGCAGGAGGAAAGGGGGAAGAAAAGAAGGGCAACGGGGAAAAAGAAGGAGAAGGAAGAAAAGAGGAATTGTTAAGAGGGCATTTGCTCTTTTCGAGATGAACAGTGTGGGACCCTCACCCCATACCCCTCCATCAAGGTCCAGCTTAAATGCCATCTCCTCTGAGACTGACCATCTTATTCTCTCTGTACCAATGCAACAGGCATTACAATTCTCATGTTTCCACCTGTTTGTTCCTCTGGACAGATTAAGGCCTTTGAAGTGGAGGAATTGGGACCTTCTTACCCACCCTCCCCAACGATGCCCTGCATATCTGAAGTATAGGCAGTCTGAGTTAAGCTGAACTCCGAGAAAGTCATGCTTAAATTACCATAATGGCTGTTACTGCCTCCTTCCTGAGTGGATGAATTCCAGGACTTTGGGGTTGAAACCAATGTAGAGATAGGATGGGAAAGAAAGGATTTGGAACATCAGCTTGATAAATACCTTGCCTTTTCTTTTCTCTGTTATTTGTGTAAAGTAGCCCTTATTCCTCTAAAGAGAAGTGTACACTACATCCCATGGTATTATTTGTCTCTGTGCTATGGTCACAGGTGTCTTCCTTTTCTTCACTGACCTTGCTCCACATCTAGAAATAGCTTGCTCTAGGAGTTAGGATTAAAGTTGTCCGATTTTCTAAATATTGCATGGGACATACTTATATTGAAAAGTTATTTGCTGTTTTCTGAAATTCAAATTTAACGAGGCAGCCTGTATTTTATCTAGCAACCTTAGATAAGACCCAAGTGGCCTGAAACCTAGCCCAAAATGGCTTCAGCAACAACAATGACAATTTATTGGTCCACATAACTGAAAGGCCCAGGTGGTAATTCTGGGCTTCAGGTGGCACTTAATTTAATATGGCATCAGAAATCTGTTTAATCTCTCATCTTTTGGCTTCTACCCTAATGGCTTTATTTTCTGGCTTTCCATGGTGCTAGGTGATTGCTAACAATGCTTGCCTCATATCCTGCTAGGGTCAATCGAAGTGGGTAAGAGCAGCTGCTTCCTGCCCACTGAGCAGACCCAGAAGAAGATTCCTCACACCCACTCTGGATCACATGCCCCATCCTGAATCTACTCTCTGGTGAGGACAACATCATGCTCTGATTGCTCAGACCTGGGCTGCATGCCTCAACCTTACGCCTCTTAAGCCTGGGCTGATGGTGAGAGAGGAGTCATTACTTACAAATTAAATTGTGGTGGCTAAGTTTTTTTTGAAGGAAAATGGATGCTGGGTGACAGAAGCAAATGGAAAAACAAACAAGAAAACTCACTCACCACATTTGTTATAGATTCCTAAACCACGTAATTATTTTTTGAAGAGATTTTGAAAGAAGAGATGGCAGCAGAAGCTCTGAGCATAAATTCTAGTTATTCTACTAACCTGTTCAAGTTGCTTTAATTTTGTGGGTCACTTTCCACACATGTAAAAGAAGGAGCTACGTAACAGGTGATTTCTGAAGTCCTTTCTAGTCTAACATTTCCCCATCCCATGAATGGTAGCAAGAAGATTATGAGAGAAAGATATACAAAGAAAGGAATCCCAGAGCATCTTATGTGTTTGGGATCAAAGTGCTGGTGGGATAGTCTTAGTATAAATTGAATGTGAGTTTTATGTTTACTATTTAGTTAGACTGTTCTCTGCTTTTTGTGGGTTCTTTGTGGCTACTTAAAAAAAATAAATTTAATTCTGTCTATGCAAATTTGCATATGTGATGTGTATGCATTGAAATTACTGCTAAATCACTGACACTAAGTTGGTTTTTCTCTCCAAATTAATTTATTAGAGAGGAAAAAGAAACTGAAATCTCAGCAGAATGATCAAAACTCTTGTGATTTTATTTGAACATAGCATACCATTATAATGACATAGATCATTTTATGCCATGGGATTAATAGTAATTTGTGAGCTTTTGAAAGCACTTTGAAATGTTCAGATTAAAGGAATTAAGTTAAATTTTAAAATAACAAGTCTAATTACTGGTTTTTCTGAACAGTCAAATGAAGAAGAAAGTCAATTTCCCTTTTTCCTGTCTTCAGATGTCTTTTAATTTGTTCTCTTATCACAGAGCCTTCAAGTTCAAAGGCAGTTTTCATCATTTTGGTTTAAACTCTGGGAAAATAGACTTGGTCAGACTTAACCTTGACAAAAAAATTGAGTCTGAGAGGCCCAGGCCTTGGTTAAAATTGCAGCTGCCTATAATAAACTTGTGAGGTCTGGTTTCTCAGCCTCCTTCCACTAACTCCCCAAATCATCCCTGTGGGGAGTGACCCCATGGTGTGTGTGATTGTGTTTGCTTCCAATTTTTGAAAAGTACATAAGAGCTGACCTGGGGCTTTTGGTACCCAGCCATCTTAGAATAACATGTTACTTTTATGACTTTTAATCATGTAGTTCATCACCCCCCTTCAATTGGTAGGTGCAAAACAGATTACCCTTTAGGGAAGAATGACATGCCCAACGACAGAGAGCTATGGGATACAGGACAACCCACCTCTATTTTAACTGACAGCCTCTATTCTTTAAGAGTTAAAGTGAACATTGATCTACTGGCATCTTTAGCTTTTTGACAAGAGCATCTAATTCATTAAAGTAATTCTAGATCATTGGGTGAGGCAGAGGCAATGTTATATTTAAAATATTTATGGAGCTTCCCTGGTGGTGCAGTGGTTGAGAATCTGCCTGCTAATGCAGGGGACACGGGTTCGAGCACTGGTCTGGGAAGATCCCACATGCCACGGAGCAACTAGGCCTGTGAGCCACAACTACTGAGCCTGCGTGTCTGGAGCCTGTGCTCCGCAACAAGAGAGGCCACGATAGTGAGAGGCCCACGCACCGCGATGAAGAGTGGCCCCTGCTTGCCGCAACTAGAGAAAGCCCTCACACAGAAACGAAGACCCAACACAGCCAAAAATAAATAAATAAATTAATTAATTAAAAAAATTTATGAACACTGATGATATGATTTCATGATAGAAATATGAATCTCAATGTTTAATTCCAAGTGTTCCCAAGATCCTCTGTAATAATTGAAACACCAAGGGAGGGTTTAAAATAGACACTGCAGAGCCAGATAAGTTGATGTTTTCCAGAAGTTGTCTCCTAGCTATTTGGGTATAATTTATTAAACTTAGAGTATCAACTGTAATGTCTTGTTTCATATTTAATTTTTTTTCCTTTTTTTCCTTTTTTAACATCTTTATTGGAGTATAATCGCTATACAATGGTGTTAGTTTCTGCTTTATAACAAAGTGAATCAGCTATACATATAAATATATCCCCATATCTGCTCCCTCTTGCGTCTCCCTCCCACCCTCCCTATCCCACCCCTCTAGGTGGTCACAAAGCACCAAGCTGATCTCCCTGTGCTATGCAGCTGCTTCCCACTAGTTATCTATTTTACATTTGGTACTGTATATATGTCCATGCCACTCTCTCACGTCGTCCCAGCTTACCCTTCCCATGTCCTCAAGTCCATTCCCTAAGTCTGTGTCTTTATTCCCGTCTTGCCCCTACGTTCATCAGAACCATTTTTTTTGTTTTTTTTTTTAGATTCCATATATATGTGTTAGCATACGGTATTTGTTATTCTCTTTCTGACTTACTTCACTCTGTATGACAGACTCAAGGTCCATGCTCCTCACTACAAATAACTCAATTTCATTTCTTTTTATGGCTGAGTAACATTCCATTGTATATATGTGCCACATCTTCTTTATCCATTCATCTGTCGATGGACATTTAGGTTGCTTCCATGTCCTGTCTATTGTAAATAGAGCTGCAATGAACATTGTGGGACATGTATCTTTTGGAATTATGGGTTTCTTAGGGTATATGCCCAGTAGTGGGATTGCTGGGTCATATGGTAATTCTATTTTTAGTTTTTTAAGGAACCTCCATACTGTTCTCCATAGTGGCTGTATCAATTTACATTCCCACCAACAGTGCAAGAGGGTTCTCTTTTCTCCACACCCTCTCCAGAATTTATTGTTTGTAGATTTTTAGATGATGGCCATTCTGAGTGGTGTGAGGTGATACCTCATTGTAGTTTTGATTTGCATTTCTCTAATAATTAGTGATGTTGAGCATCCTTTCATGTGTTTGTTGGCAATCTGTATATCTTCTTTGGAGAAATGTCTATTTAGATCTTCTGCCCATTTTTGGATTGGGTTGTTTGTTTTTTTGACATTGAACTGCATGAGCTGCTGGTGAACTTTGGAGATTAAGCCTTTGTCAGTTGTTTCATTTGCAAATATTTTCTCCCATTCTGAGGGTTGTCTTTTCATCTAGTTTATGTTTCCCTTTGCTGTTCAAAAGCTTTAAAGTTTCATTAGGTCCTAATTGTTTACTTTTGTTTTTATTTCCATTTCTCTAGGAGGTGGGTCAAAAAGGATCTTGCTGTGATTTATGTCAAAGAGTGTTCTACCTGTGTTTTCCTCTAAGAGTTTTATAGTGTCTGGCCTTACATTTAGGTCTTTAATCCATTTTGAGTTTATTTCTGTATATGGTGTTAGGGAGTGTTCTAATTTCATTCTTTTACATGTAGCTGTCCAGTTTTCCCAACACCACTTATTGAAGAGGCTATCTTTTCTCCACTGTATGTTCTTGCCTTCTTTATCAAAGATAAGGTGACCATATGTGTGTGGGTTTATCTCTGGGCTTTCTATCCTGTTCCATTGATCTATATTTCTGTTTTTATGCCAGTACCATACTGTCTTGATTACTGTAGCTTTGAAGTATAGTCTGAAATCCGGGAGCCTGATTGCTCCAGCTCCGTTTTTCTTTCTCAAGATTGCTTTGGCTATTCAGGGTCTTTTGTGTTTCCATACAAATTGTGACATTTTTTGTTCTAGTTCTGTGAAAAATGCCGTTGTTAGTTTGCTAGGGATTGCACTGAATCTGTAGATTGCTTTGAGTAGTATAGTCATTTTCACAATGTTGATTCTTCCAATCCAAGAACATGGTATATCTCTCCATATGTTTGTATCATCTATAATTTCTTTCATCAGTGTCTTATAGTTGTCTGCGTACAGGTCTTTTGTCTCTTTAGGTGGGTTTATTCCTAGGTATTTTATTCTTCTTGTTGCAATGGTAAATGGGAGTGTTTCCTTAATTTCTCTTTCAAATTTTTCATCATTAGTATATAGGAATGCAAGAGATTTCTGTGCATTAATGTTGTATCCTGCTACTTTACCATATTCATTGATGAACTCTAGTAGTTTTCTGGTAGCATCTTTAGGATTCTCTATGTATAGTATCATGTCATCTGCACACAGTCACAGCTTTACTTCTTCTTTTCTGTTTGGGATTCCTTTTATTTCTTTTTCTCCTCTGATTGCTGTGGCTAAAACTTCCAAAACTATGTTGACTAATAGTGGTGACAGTGGACCAACTTGTCTTTTTCCTGATCTTAGGGAAAATGGTTTCAGTTTTTCACTTTTGAGAACTATGTTGGTTTTGGGTTTGTCATATATGGCCTTTATTATGTTGGGGTAAGTTCCCTCTATGCCTACTTTCTGGAGGGTTTTTAATAACTGGGGGTTGAATATTGTGGAAAGATTTTTCTGCATCTACTGAGATGATCTTATGGTTTTTCTCCTCCAATTAGTTAATATGGTTTATCACATTGATTGATTTGTGTATATTGAAGAATCCTTGCATTCCTGGGATAAACCCCACTTGATCATGGTGTATGATCCTTTTAATGTGCTGTTGGATTCTGTTGGCTAGTATTTTTTTGAGGATTTTTGCATCTAGGTTCATCAGTGATATTGGCCTTTAGTTTTCTTTCTTTGTGATATCTTTGTCTGGTTTTTGTATCAGGGTGATACTGGCCTCATAGAATGAGTTTGGGAGTGTTCCTCCCTCTGCTATATTTTGAAAGAGTCTGAGAAGGACAGGTGTTTGCTCTTTTCTAAATGTTTGATAGAATTCACCTGGGAATCCATTTGGTCCTGGGCTTTTGTTGGAAGATTTTTAATCACAGTCTCAATTTCAGTGCTTGTGATTGGTCTGTTTATATTTTCTATTTCTTCCTGGTTCAGTCTCGGAAAGTTGTGCTTTTCTAAGAATTTGTCCATTTCTTCCAGGTTGTCCATTTTATTGGCATAGAGTTGCTTGTAGTAATTTCTCATGATCTTTTGTATTTCTGCAGTGTCCGTTGTTACTTCTCCTTTTTCGTTTCTAATTCTATTGATTTGAGTCTTCTCCCTTTTTTTCTTGATGAGTCTGGTTAATGGTTTATCAATTTTGTTTATCTTCTCAAAGAACAAACTTTTAGTTTTACTGATCTTTGCTATTGTTTCCTTCATTTCTTTTTCATTTATTTCTGCTCTGAACTTTATGATTTCTTTCCTTCTGCTAACTTTGGGGTTTTTTTGTTCTTCTTTCGCTAATTGCTTTAGGTGTAAGGTTAGGTTGTTTATATGAGATGTTTCTTGTTTCTTGAGGTAGGATTGTATTGTTATAAACATTCCTCTTAGAACTGCTTTTGTTGCATCGCATAGGTTTTGGATCATCTTGTTTTCATTGTCATTTGTTTCTAAATATTTTTTCATTTCCTCTTTGATTTCTTCAGTGATCTCTTGGTTATTTAGTAGTGTATTGTTTAGCCTCCATGTGTTTGTATTTTTTTAACAAATTTTCTCCTGTAATTAATATCTAGTCTCAGAGTGTTGTGGTTGTAAAAGATACTTGATATGATTTCAATTTTCTTAAATTTACCAAGGCTTGATTTGTGACTCAAGATATGATCTATTCTCAAGAAAGTTCCATGAGCACTTGAGTGTGTATTCTCTTGCTTTTGGGTGGAATGTCCTACAAATATCATTTAAGTCCATCTTGTTTAATGCATCATTTTAAGCTTGTGTTTCCTTATTTATATTCATTTTGGATGATCTGTCCATTGGTGAAAGTGGGGTGTTAAAGTCCCCTAATATGATTGTGTTACTGCTGATTTCCTCTTTTAAGGCTGTTAGCATTTGCCTTATGTATTGAGGTGGTCCTGTGTTGGGTGCAACAATATTTACAATTGTTATATCTTCTTCTTGGATTGATCCCTTGATTATTATGTAGTGCCCTTCTTTGTCTCTTCTAATAGCCTTTATTTTCAAGTCTATTTTGTCTGATATGAGAATTGCTACTCCAGCTTTCTTTTGATTTCCATTTGCATGGAATATCTTTTTCCATCCCCTCACTTTCAGTCTGTATGTGTCCCTAGGTCTGAAGTGGGTCTCTTTTAGATAGCATATATATGGATCTTGTTTTTGTATCCATTCAGCCAGCCTGTGTCTTTTGGTTGGAGCATTTAATCCATACACATTTAAGGTAATTATCGATATGTATGTTCCTATTACCATTTTCTTAATTGTTTTGGGTTTGTTATTGTAGGTCTTTTCCTTCTCTTGTGTTTCCTGCCTAGAGAAGTTCCTTTAGCATTTGTTGTAAAGCTGGTTTGGTGGTGCTGGATTCTCTTAGCTTTTGCTTTTCTGTAAAGTTTTTAATTTCTCTGTTGAATCTGAATGAGATCCTTGCTGGGTAGAGTAATCTTGGTTGTAGGTTTTTCCCTTTCATCAGTTTAAATATGTCCTGCCACTCCCTTCTGGCTTGCAGAGTTTCTGCTGAAAGACCAGCTGTTAACTTTATGGGGATTCCCTTGTATGTTATTTGTTGTTTTTCCCTTGCTGCTTTTAATATTTTTTCCTTCTTTTAGTTTTTGACAGTTTGATTAATATGTGTCTTGGCGTGTTTCTCCTTGGATTTATCCTGTATGGGACTCTGTGCTTCCTGGACTTGATTGACTCTTTCCTTTCCCATATTAGGGAAGTTTTCAACTGTAACTTCTTCAAATATTTTCTCAGTCCCTTTTTCCCTTCTTCTTCTAGGACCAATATAATTTGAATGTTGGTGAATTTAATACCCCAGGGGTCTCTGAGATTGTCCTCAATTCTTTTCATTCTTTTTTCTTTATTCTGCTCTGTGGTAGTTATTTCCACTATTTTATCTTCCAGGTCTCTTATCCGTTTTTCTCCTTATTTATTCTGCTATTGATCCCTTCTAGAGAATTTTTAATTTCATTTATTTTGTTGTTCATCACTGTTTGTTTGCTGTTTAGTTCTTCTAGGTCCTTGTTAAACGTTTCTTGTATTTTCTTCATTCTATTTCCAAGATTTTGGATCATCTTTACTATCATTACTCAGAATTCTTTTTCAGGTAGACTGCCTATTTCCTCTTCATTTGTTTCAACTGATGGGTTTTTACCTTTCTCCTTCATCTGCTGCATATTTCTCTGTCTTCTCATTTTGCTTAACTTACTGCATTTGGGGTCTCCTTTTTGCAGGCTGCAGGTCCATAGTTCCCATTGTTTTTGGTGTCTGCCCCCAGTGGCTAAGGTTGGTTCAGTGGGTTGTGTATGCTTCCTGGTGGAGGGGACTGGTGCCTGTGTTCTGGTGGATGCGGCTGAATCTTGTCTTTCTGGTGTGGACGACTGTGTCTGGTGGTGTGTTTTGGGGTGCCTGTGACCTTATTTGATTTTAGGCAGCCTCTCTGCTAATGGGTGGAGCTGTGTTCCTGTCTTGCTAGTTGTTTGGCATAGGGTGTCCCGCACTGTAGCTTGCTGTTTGTTGAGTGGAGCTGTGTCTTAGCTTCAAGATGGAGATCTCTGGGAGAGCTTTCGCAGTTTGATATTAAGTGGAGCCGGGTGGTCTCTGGGGGACCAATGTCCTGAACTCGGCTCTCCCACCTCAGGGGCACAGGCCTGACACCTGGCCAGAACACCAAGACCCTGTCAGCCACATGGCTCAGAAGAAAAGGGAGAAAGAAAGAAAGAAAGTAAAAAGTAAAATAAAATAAAGTTATTAAAATAAAAAATTTTTTAAATTATTAAAACTTAAAACGTAATAAAAAAAAGAGAAAGAAAGAAGAGAGCAACCAAACCAAAAAACAAATCCACCAATGATAACAAGTGCTAAAATCTATACTAAAAAGAAAAAAAAAAAAAATGGACAGACAGACAGAACGCTAGGACAAATGGTAAAAGCAAGGCTATACAGGCAAAATCACCAAAGAATCATATACATACACACTCACAAAAAGAGAAAGAGGACAAAAAAAATACATCTATATTAAAAAAAAAGAAGAGAGCAACCAAATCAATAAACAAATCTACCAATGATAATAAACTCTAAATACTAAACTAAGATAGACACAAAACCAGAAACAAATTTGATGCAGAAAGCAAACTCCATGTCTACAGTTGCTCCCAAAGTCCTCCACCTCAATTTTGGGATGATTCATTGTCTCTTCAGGTATTCCACAGATGCAGGGTACATCAAGTTGATTGTGGAGATTTAATCCACTGCTCCTGAGGCTGCTGGGAGAAATTTCCCTTTCTCTTCATTGTTCACACAGCTCCTGGAGTTCAGCTTTGGATTGGGCCCTGCCTCTGTGTGTAGGTCGCCTGAGGCCATCTTTTCTTGGCTCAGACAGGACGGGGTTAAAGTAGCAGCTGATTAGGGGGTCCTGGCTCCCTCCGTCTGTGGGGAGGGAGGGGTACGGGATGCAGGGCAAGCGTGCAGCAGCAGAGGCTGGCCTGACATTGCAACAGCCTTGTGTTCTCCCAGGGAAGTTGTCCCTGGATCACAAGACCCTGGCAGTGGCGGGCTGCACGGGCTCCTGGGGGAGTGTGGATAGTGATCTGTGCTTGCACACAGGCTTCTTGGTGGCTGCAGCAGCAGCCTTAGCGTCCCATGCCCATCTCTGGTGTCCATGCTGATAGCCGCGGCTCGTGCCCATCTCTGGAGCTCTTTTAGGCGGTGCTCTGAGTCCCCTCTCCTTGTGCACCCCGAAACAATGGTCTCTTGCCTCTTAGGCAGGTCCAGGGTTTTTCCTGGACTCTCTCCCAGCTAGCTGTGGTGCAGTAGCCCCCTTCAGGCTGTGTTCATGCAGCCAACCCCAGTCCTCACCCTGGGATCTGACCTCCGAAGCCCGAGCCTCAGCTCCCAGCCCTCACCCGCCCTGGTGGGTGAGCAGACAAGCCTCTCAAGCTGGTGAGTGCTGGTCAGCACCGATCCTCTGTGCGGGAATCTCTCCGCTTTGCCCTCTGCACCCCTGTTGCTGTGCTCTCCTCCATGGCTCTGAGGCTTCCCCCCTGCCACTCCCTGTCTCTGCCAGTGAAGGGGCTTCCTAGTGTGTGGAAAGTTTTCTTCCTTCACAGCTCCCTCCCCAAGGTGCAGGTCCTGTCCCTATTCTTTTGTCTCTGTTTTTTCTTTTTTCTTTTGCCCTACCCAGGTACGTGGGGAGTTTCTTGCCTTTTGGGAGGTCTGAGGTCTTCTGCCAGTGTTCAGTAGGTGTTCTGTAGGAGTTGTTCCACATGTAGATGTATTTCTGATGTATTTGTGGGGAGGAAGGTGATCTCCACGTCTTACTCCTCCACCATCTTGAAGGTCTCCTCCCAGATTTAATTTTTAATGAGACCTGAATATGAACATCTGGCTTTGTCTTCTGCATTCCTTTTATATACATATATTTTCTTTTTTTGCCTCAGCTGAAGGTACTGAAAGAGCACCCCCAGATGCAGAGGCAGATGCCATGTAAACGTTGAGTTTTACTTCTCTTAGTGGGAAAATGTGAAGCTGTATTAGTTACCTATTGTTGTGGTAATAAATTACCACAAACTGAGTGGCTTAAAACAACACAAATTTATTCTTTATAGTTCTGCACATCAGAAGTTCAAATTTGTTTCACTTGTTTAAAATTAAATTGTCAGCAGGACTAGGTTCCTTCTGGAATCTCCAGGGTAGAATCTGTTACTGCTTTTTTTCAGCTTCTAACGACCTCCCATATCCCTTAGCTTAAGCCCCTCATTACTCCAAACCCTGCTTCCAACATTCCAGTTCCTTCTTTGACCCTAACCCACCTCCTTCCCTCCTGTAAGAACCATTGTGATTACCTTGGGCCCACTCAGATAATCCGTACATGGTCACTGGTGAATTTGACAAGACCCGGCTCTACCCTTTACTATCGATACAACTTTTGATCATTTGCCAAATCTACTGTGTGTCAGAATCCCCACTTTTGAGATGAGGATAATAACATTGTCTATCTCATATGGTTTGGGAAAGAATTAAATGCAATCGTCTATACACGGTCTTTAGCACCAGTCCGTTCCACAGAGGGAAGGTGGAATATATATATATATATCTCAGCCGTCAACGTAAAGCAAAAAATCTAAATATAAAAGCATTTTTCCATTTTGAGCAGTTTTCGATGAGAAGGAACCAAAGTGAAAGTTTGTGGAGAATAAATTTCATTTAGACCAAATAGGTAGTCTAGAACTTTTAAATGACTTGAAGTGTCAAAATTAAGATTCTGTGAAGGTTACTCCCCACTCCTGTGTCAGTTACAATGAGATTCTTTGATGATGATGATAATGATGATGATGATGGTGACAACGTATGTGTATATGACTGTCTCTGTAGACATTTTCTCTGTGCACCGTTTCTAACATTCATAATCACAGACTAAAAATACCAAAAAAAATTCTCCATGTTCATAGAGCATACTGTATACATTTTAATAGAACATACAAGTTTTTATTATAGTTAATGGTTTATGTGCAAGTTTGTCATAGAGTGAGAGCTTCCTAAATATAAGGATTATCGCTTCTGTTTTTGTGAGGCTAGTGCTTGGCATATAGTAGATGTTCAATAAATGTAATTTTAATAGAAGAGTGTTGAAGCATGCAAACCAATCTATTCAGCAACATTAAAAGAGAAGTGCAAGCCAAGACTTTTTTCAGTTATAGGGGAAAAAAGTAATCACTGAATCAAAAGGGATTTATTGGCATATATTACTAGGAAGCACACTGTGCCTAATTCAAATCCAAGGATGATCTATAGAGACCAGGAATCTCGACACTAGAATTGGGACTCAGAAATAGCAGGACTCTTTCCATCAATCTCATATCTTTTGTTTTCTCTGCTTCCCATTGCATGTTGGTATCATCCTAGCCTACTCTAGTTAGCCTTCTTAAGTAGTATGGAACATAGAAGTCCCAACCTTACAGAATAAGAAAACATATTTACCCTGGGGTCTGTGTGAGTAATCCCAGACAAAAACACTGATTTTAAAATGTGTTCCTTTTTTTTTTTTTTTTTTGATTAATCACTGATATCAGGAAAATGGAATCCTCTGGATAGTTCTGGGTCACATGACTTCTATAGCTATGTGTGTTGGGATAGGAAGAAGTTGAAGAATTAGACTTAGAACTGTCCCCAGAAGAAAAGGGGAAATGGAAAAGATTATCAATACACTAAGTACTACGGCCTATTATAAGAATTAAAGACCAGCAATTTTTTTTTTAATTTAAAATATATTTTTCCTTTTCATATAGTAAAAGAGACATTGCTTTTATGCAAATGGTTGTAAGGCTGAAATAATCCATTGCCATTAAGGAACCATGGATTTTTTTTTCTTTTTCCTAAAATTTGTTCAAAGAATCTCAGACTGTCCATAGGTTCACAATTATTCCTGAAAAAGCTGCTCAGTAGATAAACAAAAACTAGAAATTTGTTTTAAGATAAATTAGTAATACGTCACACAGTAGGCACCTAAGAATTCAGTCATTATTTGATGATTAAATAGATTATCCAGATATTCTGATCAGGGGATGTGGGGCCATAAGTCTTCATACAGATTCTGTAGATTCTGGATATCTGTATGACTAAATATTGGACTGATAACACTATACTAAGGTGTCTTTAAAATTAGGTACCTAACTATAAAAAGAATTTAGGCGGTAGTTCAGTGGAAAAATTCAATTATGGTAGCAGGGAGCATGATAATCACAACTAGAAAAGAAAATCATAAAACATAACATCACAGCATGATTCAAATAGTTTGAAAAGTTAAGACAAGATTTTGATAAAAATATCAATTCTTAATAACTTAAACTTCTTGGGGTTCAAATCAATAGTCACCATTGGTCTATAGGACAGCTCTGTTTTGTGTACCAATAAACTAATAAATATCAGGCCTGGGATACTGCACACCTTGCAGCATAGAATTCAGGGGATTATTGGATAGAGGGCCTTCTTCCTTACTCTTTGCGATGGAGTTTTATAAAACAGGTAGAGCATGGTGTTAAAGAATGTTCTAATTTGAATTTTTACATGAAGCTGTCCAGTTTTCCCAGCACCATGTATTGACGAGACTGTCTTTAGAATATTCTTTAACACCATACACAAAAATAAACTCAAAATGGATTACAGACCTAAATGTAAGACCGGATACTATAAAACCGTTAGAGGAAAACATAGGCAGAACACTCTTTGACATAAATCGCAGAAAGATCTTTTCCAATCCATCTCCTAGAGTAATGGAAATAAAAACAAAATAAACAAATGGGACATAATTAAACTCAAAAGCTTTTGCATAGCAAAGGAAACCATAAACAAAATGAAAAGACAACACACAGAATAGAAGAAAATATTTGTAAATGATGTGACAGACAAGGGATTAATCTCCAAAATTTACAAACAGCTCATGCAGCTCAATATCAAAAACAAACAAACAACCCAATCAAAAAATGGGCAGAAGACCTAAATAGGCAATTCTCCAAAGAAGACATACAGATGGCCAAGAGGCACATGAAAAGATGCTCAACATTGCTAATTATTAGAGAAATGCAAATCAAAACTACAATGAGGTATCACCTCACACCTGTCAGAATGGCTACCATCAAAAAGTCTATAAACAATAAATGCTGGAAAGGGTGTGAAGAAAAGGGAACCCTCCTGCACTGTTGGTGGGAATGTAAATTGGTATAGCCACTATGGAGAACAGTATGGAGGTTCCTTAAAAAACTAAAAATAGAACTACCATATGATCCAGCAATCCCACTCCTGGGCATATATTTGGAGAAAAACATGGTTTGGAAGGATACATGCACCCCAATGTTCATTGCAGTGCTATTTACAATAGCCAAGACATGGAAACAACCTAAATGTTCATCAACAGATGAATGGATAAAGAAGATTTGGTACATATATACAATGGAATATTACTCAGCCATAAAAAAAGAATGAAATAATACCATTTGCAGCAACATGGATGGACCTGGAGATTATCATGCTAAGTGAAGTAAGTCAGACAGAGAAAGAAAAATATCATATGGTATTGCTTATATGGGAACCTAAAATAAATGATACAAATGAACTTATTTACAAAACAGAAACAAACTCACAGACTTAAAGAATGAACTTATGGTTACCAGGGAGGAAGGGTTGGGGGGAGGGATAAATTGGGAGTTTGTGATTGACATATACACACTTCTATATTTAAAATAGATAACCAACAAAGACCTACTGTACAGCACAGGGAACGCTGCTCAATATTCTGTAATAACCTAAATCAGAAAAGAATTTGAAAAAGAATAGATACATGTATATGTATAACTGAATCATTTTGCTGTACACATGAAACTAACACAACATTGTTAATCAATTATACTCCAATATAAAATAAAAATTAAAAAAATAAATGAAAATAAAAACAGGTAGAGCACCTCATATTGTTATAGCATAACTCTGCTCTTCCTTCCTTTGCTTCTCTATATTCAAATTTTCTTCCATAATGTGAACTTTGTTATACATCTTGAAGACAAGACTTCAGAGTTAAATTAATTAGAAAAGTATCTTCTAGATCTTCTTTTAAGGGGAAAAAAATAAATAAAAAATGCAACACTCAAGCATTAAACTACTTTTGACTTGACTTTAGATCTTGTGATGTGCCCTGCTAATGATATCTATTCCAATGGACATTTGAAAGAAGTTTTCTAATAATAACCTGACAGTCTTTAACAAATACCTCTCAGATACAGTCACATGTTCTCCTACTGATTAAATTTTTCCAGGAAAGTGAGACAAATCTTTGAACAATATATCATCGCAACAAATTTAATTCCCTTTTATGTTTATATTTCAGTGACAGGCCTAATACCTAAATCAATGTGTTTAAAAAGAAGCCCCCTTAGGTTTCTTTAAATGATTTATTGCCTTAGTTACATTATTGCTTCAGGTGTAATCAGGAATATTTGTCTTCATGTCATTGCAATGGAGATATGGGATAGAATATGCTAATAAGCCTGTCTTTGTATATAATGTTTTATTAGTCTTTTGTTTGTTTCAGTCTCTTAATTAGTGACAGTCATTTAGAGCCATCCATCTTTGTTCAAATTTATGCAAATATTGTAAGTTAATAATGAGAGTTTCAAAGGACCCTGTTTATCAGCATTTATTTTGTGTTTATTAGTCTATCCGTTTGTTCAGCTAAATAAAATGTCTTTCTTTAAAGCTATAACGCTAAAATTCATCAATCAAATAATTATTAAAAATTCTTAAGGATAACTGTGTGTTTTACGTCAGAGTACAAATACCACTTGTGAAATCCAATAGCTCTTCAATATCCCATTATTGCTTCCGTCTCAGTGCAGCCCCCATCCATGTCTTAAGTGACGGCTCAGAAAAATGATAAGGTTTTGTTAACATTTACTCCCAAAATGCCATCTGGAATTTATTGACTCATTGCAATTTAAAACAGAATCCTCATAGTATACTAATGGTAATTGGAGTTAATGCCATAGAGGTTGATTAAGATGCTTGTTGGTACCATAAGAAATGCACCCTTAATTATGATCTTCTTAATAGTTAGCTCACACAGTCAAGGCAAAATTATTACTTAGTTCACAGCTTTGCATATTCATTGTGCCCTCACACCTTCACATTTGGGTTACATTGTTTTGTTCTAAAACTCATATGGCAGACAGCTTGGAAATGCTGATGTGCAGCTCTCAGCAGTATACTGCTGGATTCTCTCTCCATTTATTGTTATTAGCAAGAGTCTATCTTCCTATGGAATGTATGAGGATCAGTAGTTCCAGTAACATATCAGAATCACTTTCCTTAACATCTAAATTTTTCCAGGGACTGTGCTTGGTGGTGAGATTAATGATACAATCCCTGGGCTCAGATCATTAACAGGATAGTGGTGAAAACAGACACGGACTAGAATTTAAGCTTTCTAGGGTCAGGGACTGAATCATGTCCACTATCATATTTCCACTGCTTTGCCCACATCAAGAAAAGGGTAAGCTGTGACAAAGTGAGAGAGTGGCATGGACATATATACACTACCAAACGTAAAATAGATAGCTAGTGGGAAGCAGCCGTATAGCACAGGGAGATCAGCTCAGTGCTTTGTGACCACCTAGAGGGGTGGGATAGGGAGGGTGGGAGGGAGGGAGACGCAAGAGGGAAGAGATATGGGAACATATGTATATGTATAACTGATTCACTTTGTTATAAAGCAGAAACTAACACACCATTGTAAAGCAATTATACTCCAATAAAGATGTTAAAAAAAAAAAAAAGAACATACTAGTTACAAAAGCAGTGTTGTTTGGATTAAGAAGAGGTATATGCACATAGGAGGGAAAGGAATGTGACTGCAGGTGTCAAAGTGAATGACAAATTTTGAGCAGATGCCCACAGAATCAGTAGAATTTTTCCGGGAGACAAGAGTGCAAACTTCTATTAGGAAACTGGGAAACTTGTGGTTTTCCAGATATATGATATAGAGGGGCTAGGGGATGGCATAGAGTGAGGCTGGGATGATGGGGTTGCCAAGAATGGGAAGGCTTTGAGTGGCATGCTGTGGAGTTTGAATGTTATTCACTATGTTGAAGGAGCCATCAAAAATGTGCATTCAGGGCACATTCCTAATAGAAACCAGAGAAGGTAGCAAAACAGAGGATGAACTCACGTACTCCAGTATGCTCAGGTGGCCACCTAGCCTCAGAAAAATCAGCATGCAGGCTTCGTGTTAGCTAAATCTAAATCTGCCACATTTTTAGTTAGATAAATTTCTCCATTCTCTGATCTTTAGTATCCTACTCTAAAAAGCAGGGATTATAATACTAATTTGAAGGATTACTTTTTAAATATTAGAGACTATAAATATAAAGTACTTGGAACATAGCAAGTGTTCTTTAAATACTGAGAGGGTATAGGAATGAATTCATATTAACAACATTTGATACACAAATAATCCACTTAATAAAGGGCAAAGGATCTGAATCGACATTTTTCCAAAGAAGATATAAAAATGGCCAGCGTACACATGAATAGATGCTCAACATCACTAGCTATTAGGAAAATGAAAATCAAAAGCACATGGAGAAACCACTTCACACCCACTAGGATGGCTATAATAAAAAACACATAAAAACAACTGTTGGCAAGGAAGTAGAGAAATTAGAACCCTCGTGAACTACTGCAGGAATATAAAATGGTGTATTCACTGTAGAAAAAAATTGTCAGGCAGTTCCTCAGAAGGTTAAATGGAGAGTTACCATATGACTCAGCAATTTCACTTCTAGGAATATACCTGAGAAAAATGAGAACACAAGTCCATGCAAAATTTGCACTAGATTGTTCATAGCAGCATTATTCATAATACCTAAAATGTGGAAACAACCCAAATGCCCATCAAGTGGTGAAAAGATCAATAATGTACTACATACAATGGAGTATTGTTCAGCAATAAAAAAAAGAATGAATTAGTGATAAATGCTGTAGCATGGATAAACCTTGAAAGCATTATGCTAAGTGAATAAAGCCAGTCACAAAAGACTGTATGATTGTATGATCCACAAAAACAGTATGTTCAATTTATACGTACTATCTATGATAGATAATTGTACGACATGCTTAGGGCTGGGGTGTTAAGGAGAAATGGAGGGGTACAAGGGTTTGTGGGGAGAGCAGGGCAAAGAAGATGTTCTAAAATTGATTGTGCTGATTGTTGCACAACTGTGAATACACTAAACACCATTGATTCCACTCAATACAATTCAAAGGGTGAAATGTGTGGTACCTGAATTATATCTCAATAAAGCTGTTATAAAAAAATGGAAAAGTAACATGAGTACTTCGTACATGAAAAGTAATATATATAAATTATCTCATTTACTCATTGAAGCAAGCCTCCCTATGAAATGGGGACATTTTTAACACCATTTTACAGGCAAGAAAACCAAAACTTAGAGGTACAGTTTGTGGGTGGGATAGTTGTGAAACATATTAGTACATATATATTTTGTATGTATTATAACATATAATTATGTAGCATATATAATATGCTACTACTCTATAAAATAAATATATTTTAAAAGCATTTTTTAAAATAGTGGTCATCAGTATAGTTTCCTTACCTGTAGCTAATTTCCTAGATCCCCTCATTCTTGCTCAGGAACCTATTCTCAGGCAACCAGTGGCCCTCTCTAAACCTCCCTTCCTATGCAGTTTTGTGTGTAAATGCTCCCATCCCCACCCCAGAGAAAGGGTGTCTGAGTTGTCCCTGACATCAATTATGCAAGCTGAGATATTCAGGAGCAGAGAAGCTTCATGCAAAAATAACTGCTTAGGGGCTTCCCTGGTGGCGCAGTGGTTAAGAATCTGCCTGCCAGTGCAGGGGACATGGGTTCAAGCCCTGGTCTGGGAAGATTCCACATGCTGCGGAGCAACTAAGCCCATGCGACTGCACTCTAGAGCCTGCAAGCCACAACTACTGAGCCCGCACGCCTAGAGCCTGTGCTCCTCAACAGGAGAGGCCCCTGCAATGGGAGGCCCACGCGCCGCAACGAGGAGTGGCGCCCACTCTCTGCAACTAGAGAAAGCCCGCGCACAGCAACAAAGACCCAACTCAGCCAATAAATTAATTAATTAATTAATTAAAAAAAAAACTGCTTAGTATATAACACCTGTCTCTATTAAGTCCATTAACAATAGCTGGCATTTTCAATGCTTATAAGTACTCAGCTTTTAATGATATGCCTTTAATAAGCATTGTTTTATTCAATCATTACAACAAATTGATGAAGAGAGAGGTAAGGTGACCAAAGCACCCTGGTTTGCTGGGGACTTTCCCATTTTAGCACTGAAAATCCATGTCCCCAGAACCGCTTTAGTCCCAGGCAAACCAAAATGGTTGGTCAGCCTAGAGAGAGGATTCATATTGACTCACTTTCTCAACCAGGAATTTGACAGTGTGTATTGTTCTGTTTTTTCAAAAATGAAAAAAAAAAGTGTGATTTCTAACTCTTACCCCCATTTACAAGTTATTTTTGATGACATGTCATTTGTTGATTGGATCACCTCGCTCCATGAAGAGAGGCTAAAGACATTCTCAGAATAGTAACCAAGTGTATTTTAGGATACATCAACAAAAGAGTTGATACAGTAATTAAGCACACCTGAAATCTGGTGTAAAATATAATTACACATTGCATAGAAACTTTTATATGAACCAAAGAAAAACACGTCTCCTATTTAAAATGTCAAACTGATCATTGTTCCTTATTGTTCTCTTGGCTATAGAGTGACATTTCCATGAACACTCATTTCTGGTTTAGTGATACAGAAAAACACAATAGCTATTACCAATTATTTAGTTCCTACTGAGCTGTCCATAAAGGACTTGTGAAAGCAGTGGCATCAATTGATATTCCTTCCCTTCCTCTCCTGCCTGCTCTATTTAAAGATAACATAGTCCGAGTCTTGGTAAGAAATTAATCTATCTTCAGGCTCTTGTCTCCAAAATGCAGTTCCTACATCTCATACCAAAAGGAAGTTATTTCTCTTTGGGGTTTTCCACTAAATTGAGAATTTAAAGTTTACGATGTGCAAGAGAGGAATAGTGTCTAGGCAATAAGCTTTCTGAATATTCTGTTTTTTTTTTTTTTTTTTAAGTGTGTGGAAATTCTTTCTTTGAAGATAATGAGACCGGATGGATAGGTACAGTGGTGAGCTAGTTGCCTGGCTATACCTGTCAGAAGGTAAGCTGTCCCTCCGAAGATTTGTAGAGTGTCTAGCATGGTGCCTGGTACAATAAGCACTCAAGAAATGATAATCTTCCCTTCCTCAGGAAATACATGGAACTCAGTGCTGTATGTTGAAGCTGTTAAAAAGTAGGATTCACGAAGGTAGAGACTGAATATTTCTATTCACTGCAGCCTTGGCATTGCCTAACAATGTGTAGCTAGTAAGAATTCTTAGAAATATTTTATGAATTAATGAGTTTCTATGTCAAGGTGTATCTCACCAGGGAGAAATTGTGTGGTTTGCCAACAGGTAGTGTGGAGAATATGGAAAGTACTTCCCTCATTTTTAAGACAATCACTCATGAATCTGGTTGGAATATAGATAGCAGTCAAAGTGTAGCCCCAAGGGTATGTCAGTTTAGGGGCCAGGTGACTGAGAGCAAACACAGTGGAACAGAGATCATCTCTCTCATGTACTCTTTGAGCAGCTTCATGTCTGTTATGGGGGAAATTCATTGTCTCAGCAGTTGTTCAATCTCCCATTATTTTCTAAGAAGAGAGTACATTCCATTTCAAAAAAGATCACGGATATAAGAACATAATGAAAAATGCAATTACATACAAACCACCACGTTCTGAAAAGTAATAGTCACCTTCCTTATTGTTTTTAGAGCATCTGCTATTAAAACGTCATTCCCTAGAATTTATACCATCCATTATAGACTAAAATATAGTCTTAGAAAGAGATTAGAGTAATATTCTTTCCTTGCTTGACGAGTATTAGATCATCAACTTCCCTCGGCATGGTTTGTTCCAGTTCTCTCAAAGGTGTATCTACTCAATCCCTTGTTTGAGCAAGTTTTGACATGTCCAGCAAAATTATGAGGAGGCAGGCAAAATTGTTTAGTGGTATTTGGAATGAAATAATTTCTCCAGCAGATTCTTTAAATCTGGCTTTCCACACATAAACCGTGTGACATCTGATTTGCAACATTTCTAGGTGGCTTCATCCAGCTCTTGACCCATCTAAGCACCCTGTCTAAGCTCCACAATGTCAATCCAGTACTTGATGGTGACGATGATGATGATAGTAATGAAAAACATTTACTGAGCACTTATGAGGACGTTGAAACTAATCTAGATGCTTAAAATAGCTGAATCCTTTTAATCTTCACAACCATCCTATAGGTTCTAGCATTGGTCCCTGATGGAGATGAAGAAACTGAGTCTCGAAGGAGTAAAGTCAGTTGCTTGAGCTCACCCCACTAGGAAACAGAAATTCAAATGCAGACATTCTAGTACAGGAGCGCACACTTCTAACCACTGCACTATGTGCTCTTCGTTCTGGTGTTCTTATTTCCTCCTAGACCCAGTATCCTGCAGGGAGCCTCTTATGTGCTTATGTGGAGCATTCTGTACTTAACTCCTATCCCACCTCTATCCAGTTGCTCCTAGTACTGTCTTTTAACCTTGAGGGTCTGTATCAATGAAGTCCCAGCAAGCTCTGCTTTATTATGTCATTGAAACTATATGGAGGAAGATTATCTTCAGGAAAGAGCCAAGGCACCCGTCCTAGTGCCAGGAATAACCCAGTAAATCAGTGTAAATTATATTGCGGATATACAGAGTTAACAATATTTGGCTGCAGTCTATTTTACCTCCCCTCCCAACCTTCTACCCAGGGAGCTCAGCCACTTAAAACAAAAATTCCATACCACCCCCCCAACTACTTCTGTGTGATAGAGACATGGCCAGTTACTGTCATCTATAATTCACAGAATACTTTATATGATTAAATGCCTTTCTGACAATGCCAGTTGGCAAATCCTTTGGATCAATTCCTATCCCTTTGGATCACTGTGATTTGTGGACAGGCAAGAAATGGTCAGTGCATTATAATAGGCATAGACTTAACAACACACCACATGATGCGGTTTTACTGCTGCCTTTATCTTCTTGTACCCTGGGGTTAAATGTGTCTCTACTCTCTCGTCACGGTTCACAATTTTCCCACTGTTCACTGTTTCATGTTAAAGATGGATGATGTGAATTTACAATCAGAATCAGCTTGAATGACATTATTCATTCAACACATATTTATTTAATAATTACAGTGTGCCAGTTACTAAGCTGAGGAAAGGAGTGGACAAATAGATGAGTTTCCTATTCCCATGGAGCTTAAATCATAGCGTGGGGAGATAGAACAACGGGCGAGTCTGGGGAAGCACTTAACTAAACACTGTGGTTTAATATAAGTTCTATGAGAAAAAAATAAACTAGGGTCATATGATAGATATCACCATGGAGGAGTAGGAAGGAGGTAGAGTTAGATAGATAAGTTAGAGATGACTTTTCTGATGGGGTGGTATTTTAGATGAGACCTGAAAGATAAGGAGATAGACATGCAAAACTCTGGTGAAAGAGTATTCTAAATAAAGGAAAGAGGAAGCGCGAAGGCCCTGAGGCAGGGGTGAACTTTGCAAGCTTTTGTGGAGCAGTGAGAAGCCAGTGTGGCCTAGGATGGGATGGGATAAGGGGATGGAGAGTGGAATTAAAGGAGGTGTGAGAGGGAAGCATGTGCTAGATCACATGGAGCTTTGCAGGTAAGAAGTTATCTATTTATTATGTGCTTATTTACTTATCTGTAAGTAGTGTGAGAAGTCCTCAAGGCTCTTTAAAAAGGGCAGTGACCTTATCTAATTTAGGTTTTTGAAGGCTCTTCCCGTTGTTGTGGTGAGACAAGGTAAAAAAGAACAAGAATGGAATCAGGGAAAACAATCTGTAGGAATTTGCATCAATCCAGACGAAATATGAGGATATTTTAACCACAGTATAATAGATAAGCCTATAAAAGAATCAGCACATATGCATGGAGGGACTCGTCTGTGCCAGGTGTTCAGGTTCTCCTACTTGTCCTCTTGGCTTCTGCACACGTTCTTGCATACATTCTTTTTCTGAAACACTCCTCCACCCTCTTCCTTGCCTTCTTACTTCTACTTAGCCTTCAACTGAGGTGTCAGTTTCTCCAGGGAGCCTTCCCTGATCCCCAAATTAAGATAAGTTACTTCATAGCAACTTATATTCCCCTTATCATGAAACTTACTGTCTTTCTGTATCTTTGCTTATCTCTGTTTCCCATTAGACAGTAAACTGCTTGAAGAAAGGTCTACAGCTTTGTCACTGTATTGGTTTGCTCAGGCTGCCATAATAAGATACCACAGATTGGGTGGCTTAAACAACAGAAATTTATTTCTTCACACTTCTGGAGACTGGAAGTTCAAGATCAAGGTGTCTGCCAGTTTGATTTCTTCTGAGGCCTCTCTCTTTGGCGTGCAGATGGTGGCCTTCTTGCTGTGTCCTCACATGGTCTTTCTCTTGTCACACACATTTCTGGTGTCTATTTTGGTGTCCAAGTTTCCTCTTCTTATAAGGACATCTGTCATTGGATTAGGTCCCACCTGTATAACCTCCTTTTACCTTATTTACTTCTTTAAAGGCCCTGTCTCTAAATTCAGTCACATTCTGAGGTACTGGGAGTTAGGATTCAATATATGAGTTTTGGGGAGAAACAGTTCAGCCCATAATAGTCACTGTTGTCTACCCAGTATCTGGAACGTTGTAGGCATTCATAAATATGTGTTGATGAATTATATCTTATTTTATAATTATTATCTTAATAATAATTATATCAAAGGGTGATGTCTCATTTACAACTCCAAGTATATTGATTCCTGGATGATCCAGGGTTTGAGCCATGGATTCAGCTTCCTTTTCAATAGATAAAACATTAAGTGGCAATAGGCTTCTTTATTACCGAGATTCAAAGATTACTGTAGGTGAAGATGTTACTAACTCTTGAAGTCTTCCATTAACGCTCCATTTTTAGAGCAGGTTTCTAAAGTTTGAGCATTGGTCTGTTTTGAGTAATAGATTGAACCATGTACCCTCATAGTTAAAGTTATATCCTGAGAGTGCATTCATTAACTCTACTAGATACTTTGTAATTTTAATTTTTACTTTGAATTTATTTGAATTTATTCATACGGCCCTCTTTGGTCATTATACTGATCCTTTGAAGCTGCCAATACAAGCTCTAATTATACTCAATTTTCAGTTGGGTGATCTCTTTTTAACATAAACCTGGTCAGATCACTGCCCTGCTTAAAACTCATCTATGTTTCCCATTGCTCTTCTAATGAAAGCCATAATCCTCACCACATAGTCTATGATGCCCTGAATGCTCTCATTTACCTCACTGGGCTCTTGGCCTGCCAATCTCTCCCTTGTCCCTTGATCATTCCAAGTGTTACAGTCTTTTAGTATGTGCTGTTATCTCTGTCGAGAAATATGTCCTTCCATCCATTCTCACCCTACATTCATCTAGGTTATACAACATTTTCTTAAGACAACTTTTTGAAATATCTCCCCTTCCCTCAAACTAGTTGCTATGTTCCATTGGTCTGGGCTGCCTTAGCTCCTGCAAATTCTCCTGCATCCTTTACAACACTTTGATACTTTCAATTATTAACTTAAATACATATGTTTGACTAATGCATGCCTCCATGTTAGACTATCAACACCACATGGGAGTTACTGGGTCTCTTTTTGTTCACTGCTGTATCTCAAGGGCTTATCTACTTGAACACTTAGTTGGTGCTCAATGAATTGCTATTGATGGAAAATAAATCTGGCAGTCATGGAAACATTAATTTACTCACTGGTAATTCCAAAATGGTAAGAAGATTGAAACTCCATTCTCTCAATTCCATTGCGCTCTCTGACATGGTTATAAATAGTTAATTTTGGGGAGACTATGAAACCTAAGTAAGATTTTAAAACTAAGAATAAATCAACTATAATGAATTCAAAATTTTAACTTACCTGCACTAATCATCAACTCAGTGGGAAAGCTCTATTACACATGACCCGTGATTTTCCCCTAAGTTTACATTTTACCTCTTTACATTTATCTTTCATTGGGGTGGGGGAAATAAGATGAATGAAATTAAAATTCTCAGTCTCAGTGATTTCAGTGGCAAAACTCAACATAACCTTAAAAGATTTTAGTGAGAATAACAGTAGATTTCTTTTCTATGTGCATGAATCACCCAAGAATGCCAAGTACTTTTATAAAAGCCAAGGAAAAATCCTACTTGGAGTGCAGATGAATATGAATGACAAAACTAGCCCCAAAATAGTATGTGTCATTGGTAATCATTACAAATCTACTACCTGCCAGCAGTGCTGTGAAAACTATCCATTTCATGTTTCTTTCCTCCCGAAGAGATATAGAGATCTTGAAAAAGTAAAATAAAAGCTTCAAGCTTAATTGGGTGATGGTGAAAAGGCAGAGAATTATTGTTTAAAGCTGAGTTTTCAATAAAGTCAATGGGATAACTGGAAGAAATGACATATTGTACCTTCCCTCAAGCTGACATTTAGTTATTAATGAAGGTTCAGAATACCTCTTAGTTGTTTACTTAAACTCGTTGCCAAATCTATAGACACTGACACTGCAGATCTCACCCACAGCTGCCTTTCACTACCAGTAATCAAGAGCTTTGACCCTTCAGATTAAAAGAAGCAAAACAGCAAACACACTTGAGCTTGCATCCAAAGCTTAATAGGGCTGAGTTTAGAACAGGCACCTTTTGCCAAGTTTATCAAGCGCCTCTTGCTGTATTGTAAGTCAGTGGGCTGTTCCTCAAGTCAATCAATGACACAGATGAAAATATGGTATATATGTGAGTGGTGGGGAAAAGTACTGCACCGTGGAGAAAAGTGAGTTTTGGAGATTAGGTATAAATGAAATAGATATGTCCAATATTGTAAATAGTATGTAGTTAATCTATACCTAAAAATCTGATTTTTAATTCAAGTTAAAAAGTGTCTGACTTTCTTCACTCACAGCAAGTTGGTTGGAATAAGTTTTAGGATGTTCCATCTTTCTTAGCATTTTAATGAGTCATTCCTGGAAACCAACCCATCAATAATCATCAAAAAATCCTCAAATTAAAAGTGATCTATACTTTACCTTGGATGTAGAAGTAATGTATAGAATCCCTCAGTCACTCTCCCTCTCCTTCTCTCTCTCTCTCTCTCACACACACATACAGACACCCAAGGGTGAAGGACAGATAAACTATATTTTTTTCCAGTTGTTGAGGCCATCTCTACTTAAGAATCAAAATATTTAAGATCAAAGTAAATAAAACATTAACAAAATTTGATAGTGGCTAAACAGAATAGAATCCATCGATATCTATATAGTATCATCTAAGGAATATATTCAACAACTATATATGAATCACCTCCTGTATATCAGACAAGGAGACATAAGAAGCACATGGTATGGTAGGATGAGCTTAGGTTTTAGAGTCTGGCAGTTTTACAACATAGGCCCTGCCTTTTCCTGGTTCTGTAACAGTGAGAAAATTATGGCCCTCCATTTTCTCATCTGTAAAATGGGAATAATAAGAGTATCTATCACCAGTAATAACTGTAATTATGAAAAAGTTACGTGTGCAAGGAAATTGCCCTGTGCTTGGTCATAGATGATCCACAAGTAGAAAATTTTCATTTTTCCTTCTTAGATACTAGGATGCAATGAAGACCCTGTCCCTGAGGTCAAGTAGGTCTATAAGCAGGAGGGGGGAGGGGGAAGCAGAAATACTTATTACAATATGAAATGCAGATGCCATAGTAAAAGTATTGACAAAATTTCCACAGAGGAAGGTCAAGCATAAATCTTTCTGAATGGGTTATATAAGAAGAGTTAAGGTGGGCGCATGTTGCAGAACTGTCCCTTGAAGGACGAAAGAGTTAAATAAATATTTACCATCTATTGTGTACAAGGTTGTATGCCAGGATGCTACAAAAGCATAAAAATGGTTTATACATTGCTGGTGTGATCATAAACTGGTATAATCACTTGAGAAAGTAGCATGGAAGAAAGTAGTAATATTGAAAAAATGTGTGATTCAGTGTCTAAAAAAGAATTTCCTTTATAGGAATTTGCCCTAGAGAAACTCTCCCACGTAGAAGTAAAAGGAGATTCAATACAACAGTTTTTAAAGTGTCTAGTGAGAGGCATGAAGTCACTTGAGGATTTTGAATAGGTTAGTGACACAATATGACTTATATTTTAAAAGGATCCTTCTGACTACATTGAGAATAGGTTTTGGGAGTCTCCAAGGAGGTCACATGTAGACCAGTTGGAAGACTGTTTAATAATCCAGGTGAGACATGTCGTACCTTGGTCTGGTGGGGGAGAGGTAACAGTAGAGATGGTGGGAAGTAGATGGATTCTGGATATATTTTGAAGATACAGCCAATGATATTCACATTGTGGTAAATTCATACAATGACACTATTCAACAGTTAAAATGAATGAAGTAGGCTGATAATCTAAAGATTCTAGAAATCTCAAAAATAATGAACACCAAAATTTATATAATAATTCTATTCTCTGATAGAATTTATATGAATCAAGAAACCACTCACAATACTATATATGCATAGATACATGTCTATACAGTTTAAAAACGGATTATAAGGATATACAATAAATTCATTGATCTTACCTATGGGCAGAGTAGAAAGGGAGAAGAAATTAGACTGGAAAGAAGGAAAAAAAATGATTTCAACTATATGTTATGTTTTATATCTTAAAAAAAATTGAAAAATTGTTAATAAATGTTATGAGGGCAGCTATGTAGTGTGTATACAAGTAGTTTGCCACATTTCTTTTCTATATTTTAAGAAAATTTAGAAAAAATACAGTGATAAATAAGGCTAAATCCCTATAATCACTTAGGGATCTATAAATACAAGGCAATTCATCTTAAGGGACATCCGGAAACTATTTTTAAATGCTATGAGGGTTGAAAATGTGACCTGATCAAATGTGACTGGGAGGGAAAAGGGCAGAAGGTTTTAGGTGGTTCATAAATATTTGGTAGTATTTCAAAAGGTAAAAATGCAAGAGAGTAATTGTGTCAGAATGAAAACAAGAGGAAAGACAGGAAACCACAGGCACCAACTTTTGAAAAGAGCCTTGACTTTCAGTTTATAGAATTTAGACCCAACTGATGAAGGCTGTCTACCCACATCCCACCCTCTAAAAAGAGAGAGCTGATTTCTATCACTGCCACTGTAAGATAATATTGTGCAGCAAATGTTTTTAAAAATGCATACGTTGGAACATTTTTATTAAAGGAATTTATTATGGTTGTAGATACCAAGAGATACTGGGAAAAAACACATTAAAAATAGATAGCACTAACTTTTTGTTAACCAAGGAGTAAGATATATGAAAGTTTGAAATCTTAAGATTTTCAGAGAACAAAATTGAGCTGAAAGAGCTCAATCTGAGTGTTCCACTAGGTTTAAGCTAAAAGAATTACGTGGTAATTTGACGATCATCTCAGGAATTGACTTCTAAATCTGCAGGCTATTAAGTGTAACCCATGCAGCAATTCAAGATCAAGTTTAAAGCATGTGAAATACTTGGAGTGAAGTGAATGTTTGAACAAGCTGGTTAAACAAGGATATTGATGTAAGTTGCTTCCCACCCAAAGAGTAAATATCACCACCACCCCCATTGCTACCTCCACAAACAGACTACCATCTCTCAGTGAAACACTCATTGCTCAGTCTTGGGTACTGCTGGCAAGTTCAGCAGTCAAACTGAAGGTTAGGAATGTGAAGTATTATCATTTAGAAGTCTGGTTTACAAAAATTAATGGACACACAACTCACTTCTTTCACCAGTATCCCAACCAGAGGAGTTGTAATATGCTTTAAAGGGCATGAAAAACGACTGTGCTACTGAAGCTTTGCCTCAGTTTCTGAATCTTTATATCCATGTGGCATTAATTTATCACTTCCTTTTATGTGTGTTTAATATTCTGACAAATCGCTTGATAAACTCGAATGCTAACAACCAGCAATAAGGCAGAATGAGGTACCAATACTGTGCAATGATATGGTGCCTGCAACTTCAGACCTGAGTTTTTAGTTTTTTCCTCCCTCAGCAGATCCTTTGTATAAAAAGATCTGATACAAATATTTTATTTCAGTAAATTATCCTTATATTTACTATATAGTTATTTAAACCTTGTTGATAATTAATGGCCAAGGGAGCTAGAAAGCAGGAGTATTTTGTATTATTCTTTTTAGTAATCATCTCTGAATGCCCATCACCATTTATTTGTCACAGCTGGACTTTGTCTATAAATAGCTCTGTGAAATGATGGACAGTATTCAAGGCTTGTTGGCATGGAATCAATACGTGGCAAAAGGGACCATATGAATCAATTACATTGTCCCTGGCAGGGTTACCATGGAAGCTCTAGCTCCTCATTCCACCTTACTTCTCCTGTCTGGGTAGTATTCTCTGTGTATCTTTAATTAGAATAGATGCAATTTATTTAGTAATGGAAAGCTTACTTTAGTGAGTTCTGTGAAGGTGTCAGACAGAATTCAACCAGCCTTGCATATTCAGAGAAGACTAATGTGAAAATGCAAATGCTTCTTCTAATTTAATTCCTTACTTTTAAAAAGAGGGTTCTCCAATCTTGGAAGGTAGCTTCCTTTGATGGTAAAGAAATTACGTTTGATACTCCATCTTTACTCAGACACAAAAGCAGTAGTTCTTAAAATAACCTCTTCTGCTGTGGATATAATAATCTGCTATATGCGTTTATTCAGTTACTCTGGCATTTCTTAGTGTTAATCTTGCCTGCAACAGCTTCGCTTTGGACATAAACCACAGGGACAAACATGAATAATTACTGAGTCGCACTGTTTGCCTGGCCTTGTGGGGAGATAAAGACACACACCTGTTTTCCAGGCATGAAAGAACAAGCTGCGGAGGAAAAGGAAAATAGGCAAATCTAACACAGAATAAGCTTCATAGTGCAGGTCTGCAAGGGATGCTTTAACTAAACAGAGGAAGAGCCAGAAATTCAGCAAGACGTGGTGGATGGGGACATGTAGAACACACTTTACTGGGGAAGGTGTGCTTGAGATGAATCTAGAAGGATAGGCTGTAACTGGCTAGCCAGATGAGGTGCGGGAAGGAAAAATGGCCAGAAGGAAAAGTATATGAAAAGACAGGGATTACTTGAAAGACCAGGATGTGTCTGAGAAACTACAGATATACAGGCTGTCAGGACTGGAGAAATGCTTTGTATGGTCTAGCATCGAAGCTGGACACAGATCATGAAAGAACCTGCATAATACTGTCCTCAGGTTCTCGGTTTTATTTTGAAGGCAGTGGTTGGGAAATAATTCTGCTTTAAGAAAAAGTAACACGTTGCCATGTGGGAAGAAGTATACTAGTTTTTTTTTTAAACATTTTTATTGGAGTATAATTGCTTTACAATGTTGTGTTAGTTTCTGCTGTATAACAAAGTGAATCAGCTATATGTATACATATATCCCCTGCCTCCTGATCCCCTCCCGATCCCACCCCTCTAGGTGGTCACAAAGCACCAAGCTGATCTTCCCGTGCGATGCAGCTGCTTCCTACTAGCTATCTATTTTACATTTGGTAGTGTATATATGTCAATGCTACTCTATCATTTCGTCCCAGTTTACCCTCCCCCCGCCCCGTGTCCTCAAGTCCATTCTCTATGTCTGTGTCTTTATTCCTGTCTTGCCCCTACGTTCATCAGAACCTTTTTTTTTTTTTTAAGATTCCATATATATGTGTTAGCATACGGTATTTGTTATTCTCTTTCTGACTTACTTCACTCTGTATAACAGACTCTAGGTCCATCCACCTCACTACAGATAACTCAATTTTGTTTCTTTTTATGGCTGAGGAATATTCCATTGTATATATGTGTCACATCTTCTTTATCCATTCATCTGTCGATGGACATTTTAGGTTGCTTCCATGTCCTGGCTATTGTAAATAGAGCTGCAATGAACATTGTGGTACATGACTCTTTCTGAATTATGGTTTTCTCAGGGTATATGCCCAGTAGTGGGATTGCTGGGTCGTACAGTAGTTCTATTTTTAGTTTTTTAAGGAACCTCCATACTGTTCTCCATAGTGGCTGTATCAATGTACATTCCCACCAACAGTGCAAGAGTATTCCCTTTTCTCCACACCCTCTCCAGCATTTATTGTTTGTAGATTTTTTGATGATGGCCATTCTGACTGGTGTGAGATGATATCTCATTGTAGTTTTGATTTGCATTTCTCTAATGATTAGTGATGTTGAGCATCCTTTCACATGTTTGTTGGCAATCTGTATATCTTCTTTGGAGAAATGTCTATTTAGGTCTTCTGCCCATTTTTGGATTGGGCTGTTTTTTTGATATTGAGCTGCTTGTATATTTTGGAGATTAATCCTTTGTCAGTTGCTTCATTTGCAAATATTTTCTCCCATTCTGAGGGTTGTCTTTTCATCTTGTTTATGGTTTCCTTTGCTGTGCAAAAGCTTTTAAGTTTCATTAGGTCCCATTTGTTTATTTTTGTTTTTATTTCCATTCCTCTAGGAGGTGGGTCAAAAAGGATCTTGCTGTGATTTATGTCATAGTGTTCTTCCTATGTTTTCCTCTAAGAGTTTGATAGTGTCTGGTCTTACATTTAGGTCTTTAATCCATTTTGAGTTTATTTTTGTGTATGGTGTTAGGGAGTGTTCTAATTTCATACTTTTACCTGTACTTATCCAGTTTTCCCAGCACCACTTATTGAAGAGGCTGTCTTTTCTCCACTGTATGTTCTTGCCTCCTTTATCAAAGATAAGGTGACCATATGTGTGTGGGTTTATCTCTGGGCTTTCTATACTGTTCCATTGATCTATATTTCTGTTTTGGTGCCAGTACCATACTGTCTTGATTACTGTAGCTTTGTGGTATAGTCTGAAGTCAGGGAGCCTGATTCCTCCAGCTCTGTTTTTCTTTCTCAAGATTGCTTTGGCTATTCGGGGTCTTTTGTGTTTCCATACAAATTGTGAAATTTTTTGTTCTAGTTCTGTGAAAAATGCCAGTGGTAGTTTGATAGGGATTGCATTGAATCTGTAGATTGCTTTGGGTAGTAGAGTCATTTTCACAAGGTTGATTCTTCCAATCCAAGAACATGGTATATCTCTCCATCTATTTGTATCATCTTTAATTTCTTTCATCAGTGTCTTATAATTTTCTGCATACAGGTCTTTTGTCTCCTTAGGTAGGTTTATTCCTAGATATTTTATTGTTTTTGTTGCAATGGTAAATGTGAGTGTTTTCTTAACTTCACTTTCAGATTTTTCATCATTAGTGTACAGGAATGCTAGAGATTTCTGTGCATTAATTTTGTATCGTAGTACTTTACCAAATTCATTGATTAGCTCTACTAGTTTTCTGGTAGTATCCTTAGGATTCTCTATGTATAGTATCATGTCATCTGCACACAGTCACAGATTTACTTCTTCTTTTCTGATTTGGATTCCTTTTATTTCTTTTTCTTCTCTGATTGCTGTGGCTAACACTTCCAAAACTATGCTGAATAATAGTGGTGAGAGTGGGCAACCTTGTCTTGTTCCTGATTTTAGAGGAAATGGTTTCAGTTTTTCACCATTGAGGACGATGTTGGCTGTGGTTTTGTCATATATGGCCTTTATTACGTTGAGGAAAGTTCCCTCTATGCCTACTTTCTGGAGGGTTTTTATCATCAATGAGTGTTGAATTTTGTTGAAAGCTTTCTCTGCATCTATTGAGATGATCATATGGTTTTTCTCCTTCAATTTGTTAATACAGTGTATCACATTGATTGATTTGTGTATATGGAAGAATCCTTGCATTCCTGGGATAAACCCCACTTGATCATGGTGTATGATCCTTTTAATGTGCCATTGGATTCTGTTTGCTAGTATTTTGTTGAGGATTTTTGCATCTATGTTCATCAGTGATATTGGCCTGTAGTTTTCTTTCTTTGTGACATTTTTGTCTGGTTTTGGTATCAGGCTAATGGTGGCCTCATAGAATGGGTTTGGGAGTGTTCCTGCCTCTGCTATATTTTGGAAGAGTTTGAGAAGGATAGGTGTTAGCTCTTCTCTAGATGTTTGATAGAATTAGCCTCTGAAGCCATCTGGTCCTGGGCTTCTGTTTGTTGGAAGATTTTTAATCACAGTTTCAATTTCAGTGCTTGTGATCGGTCTGTTCATATTTTCTATTTCTTCCTGGTTCAGTCTCGGAAGGTTGTGCATTTCTAAGAATTTGTCCATTTCTTCCATGTTGTCCATTTTATTGGCATAGAGTTGCTTGTAGTAATCTCTCATGATCCTTTGTATTTCTCCAATGTCAGTTGTTACTTCTCCTTTTTCATGTCTAATTCTATTGAGTCTTCTCCCTTTTTTCTTTGTGAGTCTGGCTAATTGTTTATCAATTTTGTTTATCTTCTCAAAGAACCAGCTTTTAGTTTTATTGATCTTTGCTATCATTTCCTTCATTTCTTTTTCATTTATTTCTGATCTGATCTTTATGATTTCTTTCCTTCTGCTAACTTTGGGTGTTTTTTGTTCTTTCTCTAATTGCTTTAGGTGTAAGGTTAGGTTGTTTATTTCAAATGTTTCTTGTTCCTTAAGGTAGGATTGTATTGCTATAAACTTCCCTCTTAGAACTGCTTTTGCTGCATCCCATAGGTTTTGGGTCGTCATGTTTTTGGGTTGTCATTGTCATTTGTTTCTTGGTATTTTTTGATTTCCTCTTTGATTTCTTCAGTGATCTCTTGGTTATTAAGTAGTGTATTGTTTAGCCTCCATGTGTTTGTATTTTGTACAGATATTTTTCCTGTAATTGATATCTAGTCTCATAGCGTTGTGGTCGGAAAAGATACTTGATATGATTTCAATTTTTTAAAATTTACCAAGGCTTGATTTGTGACCCAAGATATGATGTATCCTGGAGAATGTTCCATGAGCACTTGAGAAGAATGTGTATCCTGTTGTTTTTGGATGGTATGTCCTACAAATATCAATTAAGTCGACCTTGTTTAATGTATCATTTAAAGCTTATGTTTCCTTATTTATTTTCATTTTGGATGATTTGTCCATTGGTGAAAGTGGGATGTTAAAGTTCCCTACTATGATTGTGTTACTGTCAATTTCCCCTTTTATGGCTGTTAGTATTTGCCTTATGTATTGAGATGTTCCTATGTTGGGTGCATTAATATTTACAATTGTTATATCTTCTTCTTGGATCAATCCCTTCATTATTATGTAGTGTCCTTCTTTGTCTCTTCTAATAGTCTTTATTTTCAAGTCTATTTTGTCTGATATGAGAATTGCTACTCCAGCTTTCTTTTGATTTCCATTTGCATGGAATATCTTTTTCCATCCCCTCATTTTCAGTCTGTATGTGTCCCTAGGTCTGAAGTGGATCTCTTGTAGACAGCATATATATGGTTGTTGTTTTTGTATCCATTCAGCCAGTCTATGTCTTTTGGTTGGAGCATTTAATCCATTTACATTAAAGTAATTTTCGATATGTATGTTCCTATTACCATTTTCTTAATTGTTTTGGGTTTGTTATTGTAGGTCTTTTCCTTCTCTTATGTTTCCTGCCTAAAGAAGTTCCTTTAGTATTCGTTGTAAAGCTGGTTTGGTGGTGCTGAATTCTCTTAGCTTTTGCTTGTCTGTAAAGGTTTTAATTTCTCCATCAAATCTGAATGAGATCCTTGCTGGGTAGAGTAATCTTGGTTGTAGGTTTTTCTCCTTCATCACTTTAAATATGTCCTGCCACTCCCTTCTGGCTTGCAGAGTTTCTGCAGAAAGATC
Source organism: Balaenoptera physalus (assembly GCF_965194825.1). Lineage (NCBI taxonomy): Eukaryota > Metazoa > Chordata > Mammalia > Artiodactyla > Balaenopteridae > Balaenoptera > Balaenoptera physalus. Next base: position 102,370,709 of record NC_138884.1, read on the forward strand.
AGCTGTTAACCTTCTGGGGATTCCCTTGTGTGTTATTTTTCCCTTGCTGCTTTTAATATTTTGTCTTTGTATTTAATTTTTGATAGTTTGATTAATATGTGTCTTGGCATGTTTCTCCTTGGATTTATCCTGTATGGGACTCTCGGTGCTTCCTGGACTTATTAACTATTTCCTTTCCCATATTAGGGAAGTTTTCAACTATAATTTCTTCAAATATTTTCTCAGTCCCTTTCTTTTTCTCTTCTTCTTCTGGGACCCCTTTAACTCGAATGTTGGTGCGTTTAATGTTGTCCCAGAGGTCTCTGAGACTGTCCTCAATTTTTTCATTCTTTTTTCTTTATTCTGCTCTGCAGTAGTTATTTCCACTATTTTATCTTCCAGGTCACTTATCTGTTCTTCTGCCTCAGTTATTCTGCTATTGATCCCTTCTAGAGAATGCTTAATTTCATTTATTGTGCTGTTCATCATTGTTTGTTTGCTCTTTAGTTCTTCTAGGTCCTTGTTAACGTTTCTTGTATTTTCTCTATTCTATTTCCAAGATTTTGGATCATCTTTACTATCATTATTCTGAATTCTTTTTCAGGTAGACTACTTATTTCCTCTTCATTTGTTAGGTCTGTTGGGTTTTTGCCTTGCTCCTTCATCTGCTGTGTGTTTCTCTGTCTTCTCATTTTGCTTATCTTACTGTGTTTGGGGTCTCCTTTTCGCAGGCTGCAGGTTCGTAGTTCCTGTTGTTTTTGGGTTTTGTCCCTAGTGGTTAAGGTTGGTTCAGTGGGTTGTGTTTGCTTCTTGGGAGAGGGGACTAGTGCCTGTGTTCTGGTGGATGAGGCTGGATCTTGTCTTTCTGGTGGGCAAGCCCACGTGTGGTGGTGTGTTTTGGGGTGTCTGTGGCCTTATTATGATTTTAGGCAGCCTCTCTGCTAATGGATGGGGTTGTGTTCCTGTCTTGCTGGTTGTTTTGCATAGGGTGTCCAGCACTGTAGCTTGCCGGCCGTTGAGTAAAGCTGGGTTTTGGCATTGAGATGGAGATCTGTGGGAGATCTTCGCCGTTTGATATTACATGGAGCTGGGAGGTCTCTTGTGGACCAGTGTCCTGAACTTGGCTCTCCTACCTCAGAGGCACAGCCCTGACGCCTGGCTGGAGCACCAAGAGCCTGTCATCCACACAGCTCAGAATAAAAGGGAGAAAAAAGAAAGAAAGAAAGAAAGAAGAAGATAAAATAAAATAAAAAAGTTATTAAAATAAAAAAATTATTAAAAATTTTTTTATAGTAATTAAAAAAAAATGGACAGACAGAACCCTAGGACAAATGGTAAAAGCAAAGCTATACAGAAAAAAATCACAGACAGAAGCATACACATTCACACTCACAAAGAGAGGAAAAGGGAAAAATATATACATATCATTGCTCCCAAAGGTCCACCTCCTCAATTTGGGATGATTCGTTGTCTATTCAGGTATTCCACAGATGCAGGTACATCAAATTGATTATGGAGATGTAATCCGCTGCTCCTGAAGCTGATGGGAGTGACTTCCCTTTCTCTTCTTTGTTCGCACAGCTCCCGGGGGTTCAGCTTTGGATTTGGCCCCGCGTCTGCGTGTAGGTCGCCTGAGGGCATCTGTTCTTCGCTCAGACAGGATGGGGTTAAAGGAGCAGCTGCTTCGGGGGCTCCGGCTCACTCAGGCCCCGGGGGGAGGGAGGGGTACGGAGGCGGGGCGAGCCTGCGGCGGCAGAGGCCGGCGTGACGTTGCACCAGCGTGAGGCGTGCCGTGCGTTCTCCCGGGCAAGTTGTCCCCGGATCACAGGAGCCTGGCAGTGGCGGGCTGCACAGACTCCCGGGAGGGGAGGTGTGGAGAGTGCTTGCACACGGGCTTCTTGGTGGCGACAGCAGCAGCCTTAGCGTCTCATGCCCATCTCTGGGGTCCGCGCTGATAGCCGCGGCTCGCCCCCGTGTCTGGAGCTCGTTTAGGCGGCGCTCTGAATCCCTTCTCCTCACGCACCAGGAAACAAAGAGGTAAGAAAAAGTCTCTTGCCTCTTCGGCAGCTGCAGACTTTTTCCCGGACTCCCTCCCGGCTAGCCGTGGCGCACTAGCCCCTTCAGGCTGTGTTCACGCCGCCAGCCCCAGTCCTCTCCCTGCGATCCGACTGAAGCCCGAGCCTCAGCTCCCAGCCCCCGCCTGCCCCGGCGGGTGAGCAGACAAGCCTCTCGGGCTGGTGAGTGCTGCTCGGCGCCGAGCCTCTGTGCGGGAATCTCTCCGCTTTGCCCTCCACACCCCTGTGGCTGCGCTCTCCTCCGTGGCTCCGAAGCTTCCCCCCTCCGCCACCCGCAGTCTCTGCCCACGAAGGGGCTCCTAGTGTGTGGAAACCTTTCCTCCTTCACGGCTCCCTCCCACTGGTGCGGGTTCCGTCCCTATTCTTTTATCTCTGTTTTTTCTTTTTTCTTTTGCCCTACCCAGGTACGTGGGGAGTTTCTTGCCTTTTGGGAGGTCTGAGGTCTTCTGCCAGTGTTCAGTGGGTGTTCTGTAGGAGTTGCTCCACATGTAGATGTATTTCTGATGTATTTGTGGGGAGGAAGGTGATCTCCGCGTCTTACTCTTCCGCCATCTTGAAGCTCCTCCAATTCATTTATTGTTGCCTTCCTGTTTTTACCTTGTAGTAAGCTTACCAATCAGGGTTGGTCATGCTGGGCTACCTTCGCAAGCGCCTCCTGGGTATTTTTAATATCTGTGCAGCAACGTTTTCTCATGTATTACTTATGTAATCCTCAAAATAACCCTGTGAGGTATTTGTATTAATACTAGTATTGGTTTTAATCTAAAAATGAAAAACCAAACTTTCCTGAAGGTTAAATGACTTGCCCAGAGTTACACTGGGTCAGAGCCTGGCCATGGACCTCAGTCTTCTGGCTTGTGTCCTTTGATCTTTCTCTTAAGTCACACTGATACCAAGATTATGTGACAGTGTGCGATGGGACAGAGACAGTTCCCCAAAGGAAAACCCAGCTTCTCTTATCAAAAGAAAAGAATACAGATACCGAGAAGAACCAAACACTAGATGTCCATCATACAAACCTCGGTAGGTCCCCCACACCATCTTGACTGCAAGTTGTGTTCAACTGGCTACTCTTTCTATCTCTACTTTCTAAATTTCACCAAAAATTTCTTAAATCACATCTTTGTATTTTAAGGATGTTTTCATAGCCTTATTTGCCGCTAGGAGACTTGTTCTTCAATATAATCTATTTATTGAGCCATTTTATCTACTACATTAAGACCAATTAATGGAGAAATTATGTTTAAATTACTTGTTATGCCCAATAATCTGGTAGGCTTGCATTCACTTAAATTGAATCCTCTCAACACAACCATACATTTTCAGAAGTTGTGTCCTTTTTACCTGGGAACCTGTCAACTTGGCAACAAAATGTGCCAGGCAAACTTGATTAAAGCTGTTGTATGCACTCTTGAACATTTTGGAATAGCCAGTATTTGGAGAACTGAACACAAGAGCTGATATCTGCCTGATAACTACTATCTAGTTGTTCCTATGGTAGCCCCTTGCGATTGTTTTGTTCCTACTTCCTGTAGTTTTCTGTGATCAAAGAATGACATTTCATGAATTTACTATGATTAAACATCCCCTTTGATAAAAATTCTTAATGCTGAGAGTTAAATCTGTTATTGTAAAACCAAATCAGTGTCTTTTCCCACTTCTAGTTGCAGATATTAGCTGAGTAGCCCCAAACATAGTAGAACCTTGTGATTACCTTTTAAAAACCTACCTGCCGTGATCTTTAATGCATAAAACAGAACCGAGTGATAACTGAGGCTGTTTCTCAGAGAAAAGCAAGGTATTTATTGCTACTGAGCTGGAAAACTCAAAAAAGAACTCTATCCAATTTGATTCATTAAGCAGATATTAACTTTAAAGAAAAGTAATTTTAAGATAAAATTAAGAAACACATAGGTAGCAATTTATTCTTGTGATAAGTAAGATAAGATTCTATTTATCATTTGGGTTTCTGGTAAATGTGAAGACCCCTTTCGAGGCAGGCTATAGTATAATGCATGTCCTTCTGGCTGAATTCTTCAATATGTTGATGCCTGCTGTCACATTCAAATAACTCTCATTACAGAGAAGTGACCATCAATCAAACCTTCTTCTGAAGCACTGAATTTTGTTGCTAGCCTATTTGAATTCATAAAAAATGAAAATTTGGCAGCAGTAAGGAGATAGGCATTATGTTTATTTAAAATGACACCTTTTTTTTTAAGTTTTAAGAGCTATTCAGATATCCTTCCATTTCCAAAGCTCAAACATCCTAATTATTAATTTTATTAGAGCTATGTTGACCTTCGTATTATCGCAAGGGTTAGTCTACATAAACTCTGTTATAAGCCTTGGCCTTTTAGATTATGAAGTTGGATATTAGGGATCAGTATTTAGATTCATGTAATATAATCAACCTCCTGAAATCATAGTGCTTTCAATCACATTTCCTTCTATAACAACCCATAAACCTGGGGCCAATCTCTCCTATACCCTCCCAGCTCCCAAGATACTACATATAGTAACAGCTAACATTTTGTGAAAATTTACTGTGTGCCAGGCACAAAGGTAATACTTCATCCAAATTATTTGATGTAATTCTCCTTATGAGGGAGGTACTGTTAGAATCCCTATTTTTTATAAGGAGTAAATAGATAAAGAGAAATTAGGTATCATGCCCAATGTTACAGAGATAGTATGTGGTGGAGTCAGGACCTAGTAAGCTAATTCCTATTTTCTAGTCTTTCCCCAGAAGGACCTGTTATCTACTGGTTTCCCATACACCAAACTCATTCTCATTCCAGCTTATCACTAGTAAATTCATGAAATTGTGATGTGTTGACCTTTTTGCTTAGAATGTTTTCTTTAACCTTCTCATTTTTTCCAACCCCATAAATGCCTCAAAGCTCAGCACAAGTCTCACCTTCATGGTGAAGCTCATTCCAACATTTCATTCCTGTCCCTAAAATTTTTTAAAGACACCCATTTTCAAAAGTCCAAACCTCTGAGCCTGGCATGGAAAATCCTTCATGATTTGGTCCCTACAAAACTCTAATTAAATCTCTGACTGAACTGCCCTACTTGGCCTCCATCACTCTCCCCATCAATGTGCGAGCACACATTTTATATTCCATCCATACTTGTGAACCCTGCCCCTCCCACTACTCAAGGATTTTGCTCTGGAATTCTCCCCTTTCTATCGAGCACACATTTTATATTCCATCCATACTTATGAACCCTGCCCCTCCCACTAAAGGATTTTGCTCTGGAATTCTCCCCTTTCTCTCCTGCATCGCCAGTTTTGTTTTTGTTTTTTTCCTCCTCTATGTTCATCTGTAAAGCTTTTCTTAACCTCACTTCTGCCTGCCTCTGTTCCTTCTTCCAAAGAGTTACCTAAGTACATAGTCTCTAGTTTTTCTCCCCCATCTCTCTCTCTCTCTAGCTCTCTCTGATCAGGGTTTTGCTCAGACCAATCTCCTCGAAATGCTGAAGGTCACCAGTGGCTTCCATGTCGCTAAATCCAGTGACCTCGTGTCTGCTCATCAATCATGCCAGTCACACTTCCTTGTTGGGCCTTCGTCGCCTCTACCTGCAAACTTTCCCCCTAGATATCCTGAATGGCTCACTGTCCCCCGCCTTCAGAGCTTTATTCTTATATCATCTGCTTCACTAAACCTTCCCTGTCTATTTAAAATCAGAAAATTTCCTTGCTCTCAGCATACTCCAACCTCTTCCCTATTTCATTTTTCTCAATAGCAATTAGAACTTAGGTTTTATACTTTACTGTATGTTTTTATGTTTTACTTTATAAAGAACTTCTTATTTTCTGTGAGTGTGTGTACGTGTGTGTGTGTGTGTGTGTGTTACTTTGGTCTCTCTCCAGGAGAATAAAGTCCACACAGGCAGGAATTTCAGTCTATGTCTCTTACAGCTTCATATATCCAATATCTAAAAAAGCCCCTGGCACATCATGGACCCTCAATAAATAGCCCTTGAATGAATACTGAATTACCCAAAGTTCCTAAATTCTGGTCATCAGGTACCCTTTGCTACCTGATGACCAGAATGCCTGGTCATCACTGAAGACTCAGCTTAAAGGCTGCCTTGTTCGTTTTTCATGTTAGGAATAACTTGGGTTAAGTTCTCCACTCTTTTCTCCCTGAGTATATGACTCTGGGCAGATAACTTCATTACTCTAAGCTTTATTTTCTTCATTTGTAGAATAAGGATAATATTAGTTCTTAATTCTTAGGGTCATAATGAGAATTAAATGAGATAGCAAGTGAGATGCCTAAGCACTTATCTCAGTGCTTGAAACATCAAAAAATTTCAACAAATTATCATTATTATTCCATTCCTGATTCTTCTATACCTAAACCCTGGTAGACTTAACCATTCCACATTTATCACACTTATGCCGTGTCCCTGCTAGATCGCTGGATCTCATAGAGGGCAAGAAGTGTGTCTTATTCATCTTGATAGCTTCAGAACATAACTCGGCATAACATATAAAAGCCTGAATGTTAATATTAATAACCATCATAAATTGAGTTTAATTTTGTACTATATACTGTGCTTAGAAGTCTACAAACATGATATCATTTAATTCTCATAATAACCCATTGAAAAATACTTTAGAAAAAATTTATACTTCAGGAGACTCAATCATGTAATCTTGCTTTCTCAAGATCACACAATTAGTGAGTGATAAAACTGGAACTAGAACTGAGGTCTACCTAATTCTAAAATTTTGCTCTGCATCACTTTGCTACAACCAGAAAGGATGGATGGATCGACAATGAAGACTGTTCTTGGTCATTCCAAATTTACTCTCTTCTTATTATCTTACCTATATAATCTGGAGCACATATAGACTATCCTACAGTGTTTTACCAATTAACCAGATACTAGAAGTATTATATCAGTTTTTCTTTTCATCTTAAAACTATAGGGCAAGAATCTTAGTTAAATTGACACTATATGGGGCTCCTTTCTTCTCTAACAAAAACTGTTGACTACTTAGGAATGGTATAGGAAGTATAGTACCATAAGTAAATGCACAGGCTCTAGTACCAGACCGTTTGAGTCTCCTTAGCCACAGCACTGACTACTGTGTAATGCTAGTCAAATTACTTAACCTCCCTGGGTCTGAGTTACCACAACTGCAAAGTGAAGATAATTAAATAATAATTGGGCTTAGTAAAAGTGGTTAACACATGTAAATTATTTAGAACACGTCTTGGCTTATAGTATGTGTCTTATATATTTTAGCTATTTTTTCCTTTGGATCTGTTTCTCTTATGTATGTATATTAGACATGCTTTACTTATGTAATTCGAGGTGTCACTAGCAGAATAAGCTTTACCACAAATATGAGCTTTATCCTTTTGTATTGTTCAGTCAATACTACTGTCATTCTAACTCACCATAATTTTTCTTTAGTGAAAACTTCTTAAATTCTAGTTACTTCAATAATACTCTCTTATACATTGTTTCCATTCATCACACTAACCTCAGCAGGTACCACTACCCCCATCAAAGTATACCTTACAGACTCATATACTGATAATAAAGGAGCCTGAATTCAAACTCACATCTTTCTGAATTCACATCTGGCCTTCTTTCTAACACCCAGGTTGACCAGTTTGAAATGGCATTTTATCTTAGCCTAGCAGGAGGTGTTGAGAGTTAAAAATATTTTTGTTTCAGAATCTCTGCCAGTTACAAACAATAGCTACAAGCCTGCTTGTATAGGGAGTCTTTGGGGAATCGCTTGCATTTTTGCTATCTCGGATCAAATGGAGCAGACATGGAAAGATGTCAGATTGTGAACGTTCCCAGTAGACTCTGTGTTTACAAGCTGGTAACAGCCTTGACTTTGCATATGTAGACTTAAAAATTTCCTGACAGGTAAAATGTAGCTCTGTGTCTTCTTTTAATGGGAATTCCTACACAGGTGCATTTCAACTAGTGCATGCTCCTTGTGGAGCCATGGATTTCCATCATGTGTCTGGTTTTTGATACAGCTGCACTGGTTGGGAGACATTCTTATCAAAACCTTTTAGGAATAGTAAATGTTCTCCAAGTTGTAAAATGCTTCTGAATATAAAATGTCTGACTTTTCCTGAAATGAATATCCTGGCCCAGCCTTGATCTTGATCACCATCATCATTTACCACCACCATCTTCTGAGCTCTTGAAAGGCAATGAGTATGTCAGATCTCTAGCATACAGAACAATTCTTGGCTAAGGCCCTGATAAAGAGAAAAAAACAAATATAGCAGAAAAACAAAGTAAGCAAAATAAAACAAGATAGGCTAGGATAGAGTGGGTATAGAAGGTACAAGCAGGACAAAATAGGTATAAGAAGCCAGGTGATGAATCTACTTCCACAGTCCACTTGCTTTCTTTGGTAATTTGGCCAAAGTAAGACTTCATTTTTTGTGTGTGTTTGTTTATTTGAGGTATGATTGAGACAGGGTAAACTGGAACCATCTCTCTTCTCTCTCTCTCTTATTCTTTCTTTCCCCCCGCCGGATAAAGGCCAAGGATCGTGGAATTGGGATTGATTTTTTTTTCCCCCTCCTCATCCCTAGCCTTAAGACTTAGGTATTGGAGAGCAAAAGTGGGATTTTCTTCAACCTTAGGATAAAAGCTGTCTTTTGTAGTTCAAGGGCTAACTGTGTAACATGCCTTTCACCACTTTCTTGAGCTGTCCAGCCCAAATACTTGTTGCACTCTCATGCTTAATGCCCTGGCTATTCTACCCTGGCTATTCTACCCTGGCAGTGACCCTCAAGCACTAAAGCAAGAACCTTGAGCTCTCAAACCTCAGGGAGTTCCTTGTTTTCCCTCTGGCTTTGCTTTTTCTTCTAAAGACAAGGCTACAGGGGAGATTTCCATATGAGGTAGGCAAATTGCTTAAATGGCTGAAATTTGGAAGGATTCATGATAATTTCATTGCAACGCAGCATCCTCTGCAGGTTGTGAACTAGAGTGCTTTAAAAAGTTTAAAAAGGGGTGGCTCTTTGCCAAACCAACCATGTAATATTTCCTTCGTTGTCACGCCTGGGTTAGCTGGCTGAGCATAACGTATTCACAAACAGCATTCAAACCCTGTATATTTGAGGGTACATTTAACCATTAAAAGAAATAGTGACTACATTTCTCTTAATATATATGTGTGGAAAATTCAATTCCTAAGCCTCAAATTTATTGCTTATATCAAAGGACTGTGTATTCATGATAGAATGGTCGAGCAACATGAACGTGGTTAGGTGTTTTACCCCAGATGATCACCTATTTATAGGTTGACTTGGCCAGAATAGTCACCATGAGAAAAATAGCAGAATAATTTACATAAAAATTAACATTTGTAATTTCAGATATTTCAGAGTGTGAGTATTCTTGAGTTTGTTAGATGGATGTGAGGTAGTTAAAACTGAGGTATGAATGTTTCCTTAATGAACACAAATACATTATCCAGATCTCAGGCTTGGAATTATTGCTAATCTGAATAATTTCTATTCTGAAGGTGTTTTAGATAAACGCTCACTGCCAAGATTAATAACAACAACAGAAACAGAATAAATAGCTTTTGGGTGAGAGAACAAAATAGAGTAAGAAACAAATTGCAGATCGTTTCAAATCAATCAGACCTAAATGTGATGGAGAAAATACAACTGCTTCAGGAATGGAAAAGGTTTAATTTTTTTCAATATAATCTGGAAAATAAAGATAGTATTTATTGACGTATTTGAACTTTAGAGATAATCATGGTAGTCCTTGGCCCCAAACACTTTAACATCTCCCTGTGGCTCACCATAAAGTCCTTAGGAGAACACTACCCTCTCTTTCGGTACAAACCTACCTTCCCAGCTTTCCCTTCCATCCTGGCACTCCTGCCAAATTCAACATATCCCATAATTACCCACCTTCTTACTTTTGCTGTGCTATCTTACATCCACTAGTAATGCCCTTTCCTGACTTTGTTCTTCGCAAAAGCCCCACACCTTCAAAGTCCAACACATGCATTTTTTTCTCTCAAGATGAATGCCCCTGACCAATAGCACTCCTCATACTATGAAATCATCCACCTTTTATTTATATGATTCTCATTGTTCTTATCTCATGTTATCTTTTACTACAGTTAATTTGGTTCGTGTCTCCTCATGATCTACTTGCTTATATGGTTCTTGAGATTCTCTTTATTTTTCTCTGATATCTTTTCTTCCCATAACATAGATGCATTTGCTTGTTATTCATGTATTAATTCCTATCATATAACATGCATATGTTATATTGTAAATATTTAGTTTATAATGAGGTACTATCTTAATTAAGATCCTTCCATCTGGGGATTACATGTTCTTGCATTCAATACATATTATTGATGTCTCCTATGTACGAGTACTCTGTCCAAATGTTTTTTCTCAGAACAATTTCTACACATCACTGTTATAGCTCTCATCACACTATATGACAGTGTTCTGCCTTTCATAAGTTCATAATATATCCCTCTTGACAGAAACCATGCCATTCAGTTTTAATCTCCCAGCACCTAGCACTTAATAGGCTCTAGATAAATGTCTGTTTAATAAACATATAAGGTTGGATTCATTGAGAGAAGAATGAATACATGAATGAATTTAATATTTTATGTCTAAATAACACAGTTGCTGGGGGTATAGTGTGTTTGGAGCCAAAAAGTCCAATTGAGGTACAATACTTAATATAATGTTACTTCAATTAAGTGTTAACAATGAGAATTGTAAAAGAAGGACCATTAAGATATAGAGACCTAATAGGGCTCACATTTTCTTGGTCTGAAAATGAATAGCTCCTGCCATATAAGCTTAGCCTCACTTTGTCCTCCCGGCCACCACAACCAAAACCACTCACATTTTATCAGGTAGCTATTTTCTGGACTCAAAATAGTAACCAACAGGAGAGTGTTTTCTGAGCCCTGAGTATTTACTTTCTGATTTGGTAAATTAGTGTACCAGCATTTAGGGCCTCTGTCACTACATCCTTACAGGTTCCTAAATGCTATGGAAAAAGAATGGAGATAATTCCTAATTATGCACTTCAGATCTCAAAGAAGACATCTTACCTCAACCCTCAGGGTGAGGGATGGGACCACCTCAAGCTTTGGTCCCTTTTTGTGCCCCTGCTGTTCACATGGAGAGCGATGATACTCAAAATCATCATCTTTGAATTGCAAAGACCAGAAAGTGCAAATCAAAAAATCAGTAATGATGTTTTACAGCACAGCTTGCAACCAAAAATTTGAAAAGTTCAATTTTCTCATTTCCAGAAGAGCTACATAACTTGTAAGCACACTGCGGATTTTTATTTTACAAATGAAAAATGTAGGCACCTGGTGACTTTCCTAAAGCTAGTGCTGTTGGTGATAAAAACAGGGTGACAGACACTCCTGGTTCACTGTAGATACATTTATCCTAAAAGGTCAGGCCCCTCAGGGCTAGGGCAAGGCTTGAGAAACATCTTTTTATCCACAGTTGTGAGGACTTGGGACCAGAAAGCAAGCCTGAAATAATGCCCAGGAGAAGGGCTCAGAACTACAACTTGAGAAGCATATCCAACTGGGTAGTAATTGGATCAAGGAGGGCTGCAGGGATGGGATGGTCTTCAAAGTGCAATACCCAAGGATCAGAGAGACTGGAAAGATGAGAATAAGAGGAGAGAACATGGAATCAGATGGACAAGCATCTAAATCATGGCTTCACCACTCACTAGCTACTCCTGAGCAAGTTCTCACCAACTACTGTGCGGTCTTGAGCAAGTTACTTAACTTCTCTTAGCCTTGTTTCCTCATTTTCAAAAAGGAGATAAAAAAGAGAACCAATCTCAAAGAGCAACAGAGGATTCAGTGAGAGTTCATGTATATAGTGTTTAGCACTTTGGCTCAATAAATGCTAGCTGTTATTACTGTCATCATTAATTACAATAAAATAGGTGAGCTGGAGGTCTGGCTGAATAACAGATACAAGAATTATTTCACACAGTTTCTTATGTTTTATTCATGTATTTCATTCTTTAATCTTTGTGTGATTTTTAGAACATGGCTCAGTTGCAAATGGAAAAAAAAAAAAAAGGAAAGAAAAGTAGAATAACATAATCTAAGAGACCTCAGGATTTGAGATCATAGCCACTTTAAAAGTTGTACTTAGTTCTTTAGATAAAGTAAACTTTAGCAGCAGTTACAACTCAAATCCTTTTAGGAGCCAGACCATAAAAACATTAACATTGAGTATTAACTGTCCTGGATAATGTCCCTCTCTGGGTAAAGTCCACTGTAGAAGGGGTCGTAAATGCACATTTTAGGGAGCGGACAAGAATAATGGCTAACATTTCTTGAGCATCTTTACATGCCGGATAATGTTTGAGGCATTTTTAAGCAGTATTGCACTTAGTCCTCACTACATGAAATTGAAGCCAGGACCATTATACTAATTTTATAGATGGAGAAACTGAAGCATTGAAAAGTGAAACAGTTAACAAGTGCTGGAGCAAGGTTAAAAACTAAGGCATCTGACCCAAGAGTCTTTGTCTTCAGCATTAAGCTTTTCCCTTCTAACTATCCAAATTATCCAAGAGTAAGATAGTAGTAATTTAGGAAGTGGGAACTGCAGAATATATATCTGCCTGAAGCATGTAAATAAAATGATGTAGATGATGAAGAAGAATGGTGTGATGTCCAAGAAAAACACATCTTTGAGCCAGTTTCCACCTTTGGGCTGCCAAGGTCTAGCAGTGGATGCTGATTTAAAGCAAAATTTAAAAGATTTATGGACTTAACACTTGAGAATGATACTGGGGAATATTGATACTTGGCCCCTGAATTGGGAGAATGTGAGGATAATTGCTTTTTTACCTAAACCTGATAGGCAGAGACTCATAATTTCAATTCAAAACTCCTGATTCATTCTTAGACTGCTTCACCTATATTTATATGATTAACAATATTATTTTGAATATTTTTTAACATATAAAAGAAAAGGGGGTATATCGTGAGGAAGTTTTAGAAACGCAATATCTTCTTTCTGTTAAAGGCTGTTATGGAAGACACAACAAAGTAGATGGAGAGGGCTCATTGTTACTTGAAAGAAATCCATTAATCTACAGTGTATTCTTGTACTTTTGAAAGATAATAATGCACTGACTAGGAATATTTCCTGGACAAAAAAAACAAAAAGCAACAAAAAAACTAATTAAACATAAAGTTTCCTTCACAGCATATCAATTCTTTAAAAAGAAGGCCTCAAGAACCCAAAACACCAAAATCAATATTCTCTTTTAAAGCTCTGAATGACTCTTACTTGGATAAATAAGCAAGCTTATTCATATCCTTTTTTGAAACTAGGTGAGACATAAACAAAATTTATTATAAGATTGTTCTAAATTTTGAATATATTCACAAATAGAATATAATGGGTAATTTATCAAAATCATTTTTCTTGCTCATATTTTTCTGGTAAATTGAAATAAATGTAAGACTGTGTCTACCAATCAGTAAAAGATTAAATATCTTTTAATTCTAAATTCTGAAACAAGGGGAGGGACAAGATGGTGGAGTAGAAGAACTTGAGCTCACCTCCTCTCACAAGCACACCAAAATCACAACTAACTGCTGAACAACCATCAGTAAAAAAAACTGGAACCTACCAAAAAAGATATTCTACAGCCAAAGACAAAAAGAAGAAACCACAGCGAGATGGTAAGAGGAGTGCACTTGATATAAAAAATCCCATACCAGCCAGAGAACAATTGTATCACAGAAATTCTCCCACAGGAGGAAGTCCTGAGCCAGACGTCAGGCTCCCCAGCCCTGGGGTCCCACATCAGGAGGAGAATCCCCCAGAGTATTTGGCTTTGAAGGCAGCAGGGTTTGATTGTAGGAACTCCACAGGATGGGGGAAAGAGACTCCACTCTTGGGGGATACAGACTCCACTCTTGGGGGATACACACAAGGTCTCATGCACACTGGGACCCAGGGCAAAAGCAGTGACTCCATAGGATCCTGGGCCAGACTTACCTGCTGGTCTTGGAGGGTCTCCTGGGGAGGCTGGGGGTGGCTGTAGCTCCCCCTGGGGATGTGGACACAGGTGGCGGTGGCAGAGATATCAGACAGTGCCATCACATGAACTCTCACTGAAGGCAGACATCTGGCCTGGGTCATAAGCACTGAGACCTGGCCCCATCCAATAGCCTGGAGGCTCCAGTGCTGGGATGCCTCAGGCCAAACAACCAACAGGATGGGAACACATCCCCACCCATCAGCAGACAGGCTGCCTAAAGGCTTCCTGAGCCCACAGCCACCTCTAGACACATCCCTTAACATGGTCCTGCCCACCAGAGGGCCAAGACCCAGCTCCATCCACCAGTGGGCAGGCACCAGCCCCTCCCACCAGGAAGCCTGCACAAGCCTCTAGACCAGCCTCACCCATCGGGGGCAGGCAGCAGAAGCAAGAAAACTATGATCCCACAGCCCATGGAACTGAGTTCATAAACACAGGTCAGAAATTACCCTGGGAACAGCTGGTCCCTGGCCCTTGAGTGACAAGCGGGGAGTACATGGATGGGGACACATAGGACATCCTCTACAGAGGGCCACTTCTCCAAGGTCGAGAAATGTAATAACCTACCACAGACATAAAAATACTAACTTAAACAAAATGAGATGGTAAAGGAATATGCTCCAGACGAAGGAACAAGATAAAACCCCCAAACAACACCTAAGTGAAGTGGAGATAGGCAATCTACCCAATAAAGAGTTCAGAGTAATGATCATAAAGATGATCCAAGAACTTGGGAAAAGAATGGATACACAGAGCAAGAATTTACAAGAAGTTTTTAACAGAGTTAGAAAATATAAAGAACAAGCAAACAGAGTTGAAGAATACAATAACTGAAATGAAAATACACTAGAAGGAATCAATAGCAGAATAAATGAGGCAGAAGAAGTGAGCTGGAAGACAGAGTGGTGTAAATCATTGCCATGGAACAGAATAAAGAAAAAATGAAGAGAAATGAGGAAAACTTAAGAGACCTCTGGGACAACATCAAATGTGCTAACATTTGCATTATAGGGGTCCCAGAAGGAGAAAAGAGAGAGAGATGCCCTGACAAAATATTTGAAGAGATAATAGCTGAAAAGTTCCCTAACATGGGAAAGGAAACTGTCACTAAAGTCTAGGAAGAGCAGAGAGTCCCAGGCAGGATAAACCCAAGGAGGAACATGCCTAGACACAGTAATCAAATTGACAAAAACTAGAGATAAAGAGAAAATTTTAAAAGCAACAAGGGAAAAGCAACATATAACATACAAGGGAACTCCCATAAGGCCATCAGTGGATTTTTCAGCAAAAACTCTGCAGGCCAGAAGGGAGTGGCAGGATATATTTAAAGTGATGAAGGGGAAAACCCTACAACCAAGACTACTCTACCCAGCAAGGCTCTCATTCAGATTAGATGGAGAAATTGAAAGCTTAACAGACAAGCAAAAGCTAAAAGAATTCAGCACCACCAAACCAGCTTTACAACAAATGCTAAAGGAACTTCTCTAGGCAGAGAAGAAAAGCCACAACTAAAAACAAGAAAATTACAAAATAGGCAACTCACCAGTAAAGGCAAACATACAGTAAAGGTAGGAAGTCATCCAGACACATATATGATATCAAAACCAGTAACTGTGAAAGGAGAAGAGTACAAATGCAGGCTATTTAAAATGCATTTGAAACTAAGAGATCGGCAACTTAAAACAATTGCTATATATATAGACTGCTATACCAAAACCTCATGGTAACCGCAAACAAAAAATCTATAATAGATATACACACAAAAGAAAAAGGAATCCAAACACAACACTAAAGGTAGTCATCAAATCACAAGCACTTGTGCTTTGAGCATGCCTGCTTTCTCCTGCTCAGATCCTCAGCAAGGTACTACACTAGCTACCCAACCCTCCAACCAATAGGGTCAGAATTCAAAGAACCTGGAGCAGCCCTGAGGTACATAGGCTCACATAAGACTATGATTCCCTCTATAATAAACATAAGAGCAACTACCATTTAACTAAGCATCTACTATTTGAGACCTCAGTTAGGCCCTAGACATGCATTATCATTTGCCTAGGAAAACCATCTGAGGATAAAGTTACTCAAGGTCACACAAACCCAGCTTTGATTCTAGAACCCATGTTCTTTCTATGGCTCTGCTTATGAATAAGGCCCTGTCCACCTAGGTCTCCAAGTTAATGTGGCAGTTTCCTCCTTTTGGGGCTGTAGCCCTATCCTGAACATAGGCAGTCTTGACTTAGGCTCTGACACCCGTATATGTCTTATTTGCCCCCTCCCTGCAATGGTTGGACCTGACTTGTGGACTCAGTCACTGGCTGGAGTCCTGCTCCTTCAGGGATGAGATTTCTGACAACAAGGCCATTCACTGGTCACTGTCAAGACCAGTACTGCTGGTGCCATCCACCACAGAAGCTCTGGGGTAGAGTTAGTTTGCCCAGTCTGATCTACTTTCAACACCTTCTCCATAATAAATGCTGATGAGAGAAGTTTGGATGATCAACTACTGTGGGCCAGCATTACATTAAGAACCTAAAATTTACTGTTGAACTTGAGTGGTACTCATCCACCCCAGACCCTCAGGCTGCCTGTCATCCAAGCCCACATCAGATCATGGCCAAAAGCATGAAGAAATATTCCTTTGGTATATTGACATAGTTGAAAAGGCCTTGTGCAAAAGATTAACCAAGAAACAACAAATGTGAGATGTACACAGAGAGACTCTGGGTTTCTGAAGAATCATGTGTTGTTGGTGATAGTTCACATTGTCAGTGGGAAACTCATCGAACACGGGTTTGTACAAGTACATAAGTGGCGGGATAAGGAAGTTGGAAAAAGTAGTGATTGGTAATGTTGAGAGTCACAATTAGTCTCAGGTGGGAGCAGTTCATCCTGGAGGCTCTATACCATATACCAGTTCTTCACAATGTGCATAAAAATCACCTGGGGCTCTTGTTACACCGTGGATTCTAACTCAGTACATCTGAGGTGGGGCTTGAGGCTCTGCATTTCTAACAAGCTCCCCTAACATACTGAAAGCCACTGATCCTACACTTTGCATAGCAAGCCTGTAGACCTCCTTGACACAGGTTTAAAAAAGGAAAAAAAAACCAGTTGACTTGGATCTAAGGCATTAGAACTTTCCAGCCAAGGTACATGATCTTACGAGAAAAGTAATCATTCATAGAGGAAAAAGATCAAGCCAGCAGTGAGTCTCAGAGCGTGTGGGAGATGGAGCCCGGGGCTGAGGGGTCTGGAAACACACATAGAAATCAAGAGAGGGAAAGAATAGGCAGCATTCATAGAAATAGCAACAACGTTGTTCAACTGAATACATAATCCATGTTTGAAAAGCAGAGAAGAAGGTAGCCTGGGTATTTGAAGTCAGGCTTGGGAATGCCAGACCCAGGACAGTAGACTCACTGGCACAGAAAATGCAAACTTCAAAGTCTTAACAACAAGCAATGGAAAGAAATCAGCAGAAAGAAATCAGCGCAGGCAAACCAACACTGCCAAGATGAGCATAGGGCCACAAATGTCCAGAAGGTAACCAGGTCAATTCCCAGATGTGGGAAGTGAACTTACCTGCTCATCTTCAGCTTCCAGAAGGAACTGAACAAGGGAAGTCAAAGTGTCCTAGTCCCAGAGGAAATAGCATATCCAGCAAGGAATCCTGGAAGGAATAAAGTACGGGAAA
The DNA here is from genome assembly GCF_965194825.1 of Balaenoptera physalus. Classification (NCBI taxonomy): domain Eukaryota; kingdom Metazoa; phylum Chordata; class Mammalia; order Artiodactyla; family Balaenopteridae; genus Balaenoptera; species Balaenoptera physalus. The sequence continues at coordinate 102,388,556 of NC_138884.1, forward strand.
TGGAAAACTCAGCAAAGGCTCAGCTCTGCTACCCGCATCAAATCCGCCGTAAAGTTACGTCATTACGGAACCAATGAAAGGCCTGGATTCCTTCTTACCTGGGTGGGGCAGAATCAACACGTATGAGTTAAGTGGCTCTAGCTGTGAAAATTGGCAAACAGTACGAGGCATGAGGTGTGCTGGTAGAGGCCTGAGTCTCAAAGTGAGGTCAGTATCAGCATCACCTGGAAACCTGGAAGGAAATGTAAATTCTCAGCCCTGCTCGCTCCAGACTTACCAATCAGAAACGGTAGGGGTAGCGCCCTGCAGCCTGTGGTCCATCAAGCCCTCCAGGAGATTCTGACGCATGCTCGCTGCAGTAGAGTCTATTGAAAGCATGGTGAAGGTTAACACCAGGTGCGGCAAAGGACAGTCATTAGAAGTAGGCTTGATAATGGGGCTTTTAAAGAGCTAAGAAGACTAAAGCCTGTGTACATGGAGAAGAAAAACCAGCAGAGATCATGTAAAATAATAATTAGTAAAACACTCTCAGTGATCAACAAGAACAACAAAAAAGTAAAGTGGATGAATGTAAATTGTAGCAAAAAATACAAGCGAAAATTTAATAACGGGTACTAACAGTCTTTGCCTCTTAAGCTTTTTATTTCTAACGACATAAATGTGTCTGCTGGTAAGGACACCATTAGGAATTTTCAATAATTCATATGTCTCTTTCAAACGTATTTCTCCAGCATGGTAAGGGAGACCACCTTAGGTAGGGAGCTCTTTGGCCAGGGTGGTCATGTAATATAAGTACATTTAAAAGAATATCCAGAAAAATTGCTAAAAATCTTGAGCCCAAAACATGTCTTCAGAAAGTCACACAGTACAATAAAAATGGAGATGACAATGTGTATGGTGTGAGTGGGTTTTTTTTTTTTTTTGCAGATTCAAATTTTACATCTCTCTGAACTTATCAATATAGATATCACCTAGCACCACATATTTATCATGTCCCAAACCAATATTATTTCTCCCCCTCCATAGTTTTCTCCTTCTGTTCTCCTCCCAAAACTCCTGCTCTTCCTTCTTCTTGTTCCTTATTTTAGAGATAATGTCACCAACATCTATGTGTTCTCCCAGCCTAAAAACATAGGTGTCATCTTTGATTTTTCTAATTCTTTTGCCCATTGTTCTTTAGGATTGATTTTTTTTTTGATATTAGAAAATCTGTGTTGGTCTGTGTTATGTAGGTGAATATGGTTCCCAGTTTATGATTTACTTTTGTGTATAGTATTTTTGTGTGTGTGGTATAACTGTTTTAAATTTTTATGTGTTCAAATGTATTTTAGGTTTCTATATAACCAAATTTATCAGTAATTTTCTTTATGGTGTCTGGGTTTCATATTAAGTGTAGAAATACCCAGGCTATTTAATCAGTAAACATTATGATCACAGCCCTTGGGCCAAAGAGCTTTTCAAAAACTTATAAAAATAGTTGAAACCTGAAACAAAATATTTTTGCTCCAGAAAACAAAAAGAAAATTGCAAAATATAAATAAATGTTTATGTGTCTACAAATATGACATTATATCGGCTTCGTTAATTATTAAATTTAGTGTTCACAAATAATGTTTTTAAGAAAATGTACATCCATACTTTGCTATATTCTACCTGAATTTCAGTGGTTCTCTTATTCAGTCCCTTTTTTATATTCCTGCTGACACTAGCTAATTTCAAGCCCCCTAAAGGACTACCACAGTCTCCTAACTGGTCTACCTTCCACAAATTTCTAGGTTCTCCAAGTCACTCTAGAATTATCATCCTAACACAGAGACCAAATTATGCTCCCGTCCTCATAAATGTCAAACTTCTTAGTGTGGCTTTCAAGGCTTTGTATAGTTTGACTTAAATCTAGCCTCTCTCCTTTTGACTTTCTGTATTTATTGCTTCTCTGAGCTAGCAGACAGTTCTCTTAGCATTCCCTGTGCTCCCCTGCCTCTGTTAATGTTGTTTTTTCACTCTGCAGTGCCTTTCCTTCTCAGTTTACCTGGAATTTTACTCCATCCTCAAAGCTCAGCTTACATAGCACCTACTTGTGGTGTTTTTCCTGATCCCTCAACTTCCTCCCCCCGCTCCCCCCTTTTGCACACCTTTTGCAGGTGTGCATGTGTCCTTTCCTGCCACAGTGTTGTTGTTGTTTATTTTTTTAATAAATTTATTTATTTATTTATTTATTTTTGGCTGTGTTGGGTCTTTGTTGCTGTGCGCAGGCTTCCTCTAGTTGCGGCAAGTGGGAGCTACTCTTCGTGTGGTGTGCGGGCTTCTCATTGCGGTGGCTTCTTCTGCTGTGGAGCACAGGTTCTAGGCGCGTGGGCTTCAGTAGTTGTGGCATGTGGGCTCAGTAGTTGTGGCTCACGGGCTCCAGAGCTCAGACTCAGTAGTTGTGGCGCACGGGCTTTGTTGCTCCACGGCATGTGGGATCTTCCTGGACCAGGGCTCGAACCCGTGTGCCCTGCATTGGCAGGTGGATTCTTAACCACTGCACCACCAGGGAAGTCCTACCACAGTGTTTATTCATCCTTCTAAGTTCCTCAGAGCAGGAATCTTACCTGTATCCTTGATAGGACTGGTATGGTATGTATTCAATAAAATACTCATTGAATCAAACCCCTTAAAAAATAAATCCTACAAAAAATCAGTTTAAATTTTGAGACAGGGGTTACCCATAGTAGGGCTCAATAAATATGTTTGAATGAATGGATAGATGGCTGAATGAGTGAATGGATCTATAATGCAAACTATTTGCAAATTCTTGTTCCTGCATAAATTAGGTTATGAATTAAATCTGAATCTTTTTTCCAGATTTGTCTTTATTTTCTTGATAACTCAATGTTGGTGACTAGTAGCAGAATGACCAATTTTCCAAATTTTATCCCTGCATCCAATGTAAATTGCATAAATGTGGAATGGAAGTGATTCATTCATCTGATTTCTTCATGATATTCTCCAGGAACTATTTGAAGCCCAGGACCAATCTGATTGCCAAGAGCACTATTTCATAGTGTGGTTGTAAGTGTGTCATGAGCTGATGATGTTATTAAAAGTCACAAGAAGAAATTTATACCCCTGGAAACAGTCACTGCAGGTGTTTCACAGGTCAATTTTCTTCAAGGCAATGGAAGTGCTTTAAATGGTCTTGAATGTTTACAGTGGTATTTTACGTGCTTTCCTGATTTATTTTCAATATCCGAAGAGAAAGCCAGGGCACAGTGTTTGCAGAGTAATAATTATCCTGTAAAGTTTATAAATACTTATGACCTCTCTGAACTTCAATTTTTTCATTGTATCTATAGTGATTAAGAAGAATATCACGTCCTCGTCCTTAAAAAAATAGAATAAAAAATGTTTTTCAAACTCACCCCTAAAGGCAAAATTATCTGTATTAGTTTTCGAGGCTGCTTAACAAAGTTCCATACCCTAGAGGCTTCAAACAACAGAAATTTATTGTCTCACAGCTCTGGAGGCTGGAAGTCTGAGATCAAAGTGTCAGCAGGGTTGGCTCCTTCTGAGGGCTGTGAGGGAGAATCTGTTCCATGCCTCTCCCCTAGCTTCTGGTGGTTTACTGGCAATATTTGACATTCCTAGGTTTATAGAAGCATCACTCCAGTTTCTGGATTCATCTTCACATAGCATTCTCCCTGTATGTGTCTCTGTGTCCAGATTTCCCCTTTTTATAAGGACACCAGTCATAAAGGATTAGAGCTCACCCTAATGACTTCATTTTAACTTGATTACTTCTGTAAAGTTCCTATCTTCAAATAAGGTCACATTCTGATGTACTAGAGGTTAGGACTTCAACACATCTTTTTTGGGGAAGACACAGTTTTAACTCATTACACTCTTAAAAGGCAAATCCCTCAGGATATTACAAAAAGAACAGTGCCCACCATATACCAGGCACTTGATTATTGTATTCAATCCTTTGACAACCTGATGAGGTCGGAATCATCTCCATTTCAACAAATGAGAAATATGGAGTTCAGAGAGATCAAATAGTTTGGGCAAACACACCCACTAGTGAAGAGTGGGACTGAGATTCAAATCCAAGATTCAAAGTGTGTGCTTTCACTGTACCCTGTGTTTACAGAATGTAGACCACGTTGGCAAGGCTTTTTATATAATAATTCACTATTATATCTCCAGTACATAAAATAGTGCCTGGCATAGAGTTCTCACTCAAATATTTGTTGAACAAATAAATAAGAAAAGTTCACTGACATTCACAAGTGGTTTTTCTCATTGTAAGATGGAAAGAAAGTGTTTCTTCTGATGCTTGGACCATAATGGAAGCCTGTCTAATATGTGGCCTTCCCACAAAATGATGTCATTGTGTACCATCATCAGTCAGTTTGAGATGTGGAGAACCTTTGTTTTCTACAAGACTCTCAATCACTGGCTCCTATCAGAAAAGATATAAAAGGACATCTGGAAGGAATGGAGTATAGATAAGGGGGAAGAAATAGAAGATGACTCAAGTAGTCTTTGACTTACAATTCTTAACAAAAATGTTAGTGATAACCTGGTATGTACATATCAGTTTTCTGAGGTTTCCCAAATAATTTTTTACTACTGATAAAGTACCAACATTGATGAATAGTTTAGTAAATAAATTAGAGTAGTTACTCCTGTAATTACAGTACACTTTCATGTTGATAAATGTTGAGAGAGGTGGAGTTATAGGCATATAGCAAGAGATTGCACATAACCTTGGTACACCCACAGGAGTATTTCCTAGACTAGAAACTCATTATGTAAATCAGCATGAAAACATAAGGTTGAGAAATGTTGCTCTAGCTCTTTAGATCAAAATTAATGTCCCTGAGAATTCCATCCCTTGTGCGTGCTTCCCTCATACTTTATGACCCTGGAGAGCTGATAGAAACATTTCCTGTGATATCAGCTACTTGTTATTGCAATCTGTTGCCCCCCATTTTGAGTCGGGGGAAGACTGGGTAACCTGACCCTTCACCCTCCATCCTTAGGCACCCAGAGGTCCCCAGGGTCTGGTGGCTGGCCATGTTAGCAGTCCATACATTCCACAAGGTACAGTCAGTCATTGATGAGAGTCTCAATTACTTATTAGGGCCCCCAGATTTATTGCTGGGGAATTAAATCCATTTTCTGGTACCAAGAGATTCCTCATTGCAATTTATCTACTGCTTCATTAAAGGTTCATAAAAGAAGTTGCTAGATGACACATTGCATGCACTATACTGCTAGATTAATCCTTAAAATTAGCCCTCATTTTGCCTCTGCCTTACCCCAGTGCCTCCAACAATGGCCCAGAGAATGTCTGCACCTTGGCCTACCATCAAATCATTTCATGTTCTGACTCAGTTTATTCTTCTGCCTTCCATATAGCAGACACTCAATAAATATCTATGGGAAGAATAAATGCATTCTGCTCTTCAATGATAAAAGAATAGTAGCAAATATTAACTGAGTGTTTATAATATGTAAGTTTCTCTGTTTCTTTGAGACTGGCAATAACCCCTAAGTATTATTCCTATTTTGCTCTTAAGGAAACAGGTTAAGTGACTCGGGCAACGTTATTTATTAAATTACCAAGTGTGAAAGCCAAGGCTCTTACTTGGCCAAATGAGCTGTAGGGTCCAGGCTCTTGAACACTCTTGCACTTACTCTACCAATGCTCAGCCCACTCCTCCATTCCTACCACAATGCCTTTGCGGAAGCCATGCTCCCAGCAGGAAGCACCCATTCATTCTAGCTGGCCAGCTCCAACCAGCCTATCAAAACCCAACTTTATCCCTACTCTACCATGGAGACATCTTGAATCCTCCAATCCTCAGCTAACCCTCCTTCCCCAGAACTCACAGCACTCATTTTCTGCACCAGTTTTTTGGGCTCCCAGCATATGCCAGATGGTAAAGTCTTTAGATTATTGCTCTGTGTTATCTTTTAACTCAATAAATGTGGAATGAATAGATAAAATATTACAGTGTAGCACTGAAATATCCCAGAACTATACATTTTGGCTCCTTGTTACAATTACCTTAATGCTCTTCTCTGTATATTTGCTGTTCAAACAGATCTATCTTCAGATGAACTGGTTTAAGGTTAGAATGAATTAGCTAAGGCAGTGTCGGTCATTTGCAGGGAGAGACTGTTATGTTCAGTATGGGCTTGGCTTGCTGACTCTCAAACAAGATGAACCAGGATGGAACCACGAGACAGAATGCTGCCTTTTGTATGCCGTAAAAACACAAGCCAGAATATAAATTGGTTTGGTTATGTTTTCTTCCACAGAGGAACTATTCGCTAGCACTCTGATTTCTTTGCAGTATAACCTAGCAGAGACATCTGTGTCTATTTTGTAAGCTTCTGATAAATTAACTTGGGGAACAGGTCTACTGAGGAAAACTGTTCTTTTCATCATTGAGGATTGTTAGTGCCTCAATAATGATGTAACTTCACAGTTAGGGCCACAGCATCTGGAAAGGCAGGCAGGGTTGGTCCTAGTCAAGAGAAAAAACAACCAAATTAGCGTCAGTACCAACACTCCTGAAATTCAGATAAGGATAACGTGTATATCTGTACGTTCCACTGGGTAACCCCCAGTCACTCACAGTTGACCTTCATAGGTGGATGAGAGCACCTTTCCTTTCGTCTCCCTCCCTCTTCTTCCTTCTTCCTTGAACCTTTCTTTTTTCTCAACCCCACACCCCATGTCTCAATCCAAAATATGGTCCTCACAAGGTTCTAGTGTCTCTCCTGGGTCCACTTCATTGAGAAATGTTGGGTCTTTACAGTGTGCCTGGTAGAAGACTTCAAGCTTTTCTGAGTCTATCATGTGGATGAAACAAATAGATATTTTTCTACTTAATACAGATAATTTATCACAGCATAATTTTGATGTATTATTGTATTAATAATATTCTGTTTCTAATCTCCCTCACACTCCACATACCAACAAGGAAATGAGTGATAGAGAAAGGGATGAAGAGAAAATGTTCTCAGACCACAAAAAGATGATGATGATGATGGTAAAAATTATGTACCAAGCCTCTACTAAGAGCTTTGTATGTAACACATCTCATTTAAATAACACAACATCTGTATTACAGATGTGTTTGAGTATTAGATGGAGTATTAGAGCATCAGTAACTTGATATGCTGGTTCTTGGCCAGTTTGTTCTCAGATCCATCTCCTGCTCTTCCCTTACTCTGACCTACATCACAAGGGACTACCTTTCAGGGTGTTTTGCTGACAGCCTATGTCTAAGTTCAGCCTGTGGAATATACTGGAGGGGATTGGAGGGTGGGAGGGAGTAGTCAGGGTATCTCCCCACTCCTGCCTCAGCAGTGTCTCTGGCAGTGGCATCTCCTCTGTGGCTCCAGCTTTCCCCGGACAGTCCTATAACATCACCTCCTCCTTTTGTCCCTCTACTCATACGGAAGATTGTGGCTTCCTCTATCTAGTTGTTGCTATCCTCTCCCTAGCCCTGTTGATCATTGTTTGGCTTCTAAACGTTAACATTAATAATATTAATTACTAATTAATATTAGTAATTAACATGCATAATACATTCCTTATATTAAATATTTTTGGCTTAAAATACCAAATGTGTTTTTTTTTTAATTTTTCTTTATTGGGCTCTGATTCACTTGCCCCAGGTCACACAGCTAGAACATTATAAAGCTAGAATTCTAATCTGTGTGTATCTAACTTCAGACCTATGTTCTTAACCACTATACTTATCTCTTGGATCTTAAATTTAAAAATAAGTAAAATAATATTTAATTTTAGGCCTAGATGTATGAACTTACTCTTAAATGTCATCCTAATTCGGTGAAGTTTGACCTAAAGCCATAAGGTTCAGTGTTGAGTCATCTTTTGCAGCATGGAAAATCCACAGTTGCTTTCTTAAATTGTGCAGGGTAAAGTTTTGCTACTCAAAGGGTGGTCTTAGTTCCAGCAGGATTAATATCACCTGGGAGCCTTTTAGAACAATGCAGAACCCTGGGTCTGATGACAATGTGTTTTAACAAAATCCCCAGGTGATTTATATACACAATAAAGTTTGAGAAACACTGTGAAAAGAATGTGATTTGAGTAAAGAATAAAGCAAAAGCATCCTTAAAATTTAAAGACTAGGACCATTAAAAAGTTTGTAAGTCTGTGTTTTTCCAAATTTAACAGCCACTATGTTCCAGCCTTAATCCCAGCTTACAAATGAGTTATGTTCAACATTCTAGTTGTTGGTACAATTTTGGGAATCATTTCCTCATGAGAACTGTGTTATGGATCTTAATTAGGTTTACAGGCTGGCCCATTAGAACTTAGGTTAAATCATGTTATGAAGAGTATCAGGTTCATTGCAGTAGGAAGTAAAAGAAAACTCTCTTTTTTCTTGGCTACAAAGTTTTTTGTTTGTTTGTTTGTTTCTTTTACACGCTTTGGCATCATGCTACTCCACGCAGGGTGCTGCTTTCCCACTTGATCATTCCTCTCCCAGGTATCAGCCCTCTGTGGCCCTTACCCAGGCCAACTGTGTCCCCAGAGTGCTCCAAACAGAGCTAACACCATGCTGCCTTCATCAGTTCCCACATTTCTCAGCACAGGTTGTGTTGGCAAGGAGTTACTATGAAAGTAATGAACCTTAATTCAAACTAATGAGTGGATAACTAGTCATTTAAACACCCTCCGAGGATTTACATATTTGTAATGGGATAGTTGTTAGCTCAATTAAATCTCTAATTTGTGGAATTTCGCCTAATATAATAAATGGAACAGAAACAAGTTCAAGACATGGAGGCGACTTGGTGACTATGTTCTTAACCACTATACTTATCTCCTGGATCTTAAATTGCTCCTTGGGAGCACACCCTTGAGAACTCCCCATTCACTTTCCTTGATCATCACAGCTTCTTTCCTTCATCTGCTCTAAATTTGTTGTTGCCATTGGTTTTCTTTTTACAGTGGTTCCCCTGGCATAGGACAAAGATTTCCTGTCTGAATATGTGATGCACTTATAATTCAGGATTACCTGAAATGCAAAAATCAATCGATTGGTTCCTTACTCTATTACTTATCCACCCCTTGTAACAAATTACCCCAAACTTAGTGGCTTAAAATAACAAACCTTTCTTATCTCACAGATTTTGTGAATTAGCTGAGTGCCTCTGACTCAGCATCTCTCATGAAGTTGCAGTCAAGCTGCTGCCTGGGTCAGCAGTTAATTTAATTCTTATTTAATTCTTGACTGAGAGAGGATCCACTTTCAAGTTCCCTCTAAGTTACTGATAGGCTTCAGTTCCTCACGACATGGACCTCTCCAGAGGCTGCCTGAATGTTCTCGCACATGGTATCTGGCTTCCATCTTCCAGGGGCTGCTTCATGACATGGCAACTGTCTTCTCTCAGAGCCTAGATTCAAGAGGGAGAGACAGAGAGACAGTGCACCTATGATGCAGGCCACAGTCTTTTTATAACCTAATCTCAGAAGTGATATCTCATCACTTTTGTAGTATTCTTCTTTCTAGAAGCAAGTCACTAAGTCAAGCCCACACTCAAGGAGAGAAGAATTAAGTTGCATCTCTTAAGGAGAGGAGTATCAAAAAATGTATGGACATATGTTTAAAACCAACACACCTACAGAATAAGTGGGTGCAGTGGCCAGATCTTTCTACCAGATTTGAATTCTGTAGTGTTTGTGCCTCTGGTGTGTTGATATTTGGATAGAGCACTGTCATAGGAGTTAGAACCTGTTGTTAGTCCCAGATGCTACCTTTACAAGCAATGTGATCTTAAGAATTACCTACTGTTTTGGAGTTGGAAGAGATGTTATTCTTATTTCACTCTCTGGAAATTGGGGATATTGATGCCTATTCTGACTATAAACATCAACAATTTTGTGATGCTCTAATGAGATAATGTATTTGAACACACTTTGGAATATGCCAGGCCAGCAGCAGTTCTGAGGTTGGTTTACTTCATCTTCTCTACTCTTTTCATCATAACTGTGTCTCAGGATTAGAGGGGCTTGGTAAATTCCCTATCTTCTCCTTTCTATCAGTGGCTGCTCCTTTAAGGTTCAATAAATAAAACTTTTCTGTCCTGCTGTTTTCTTCTGTTTTGTTTTTCCAAAGACTCTTCTTTTCTTTTTAAGAGCACTTTCAGATTCCCAACAAAATGAGAGAAAGGTACAGAGATTTTCCATATACCCCCTACCCTCACATGTGCATAACATCATTTACCAGAATGGTACATTTGTAACCAAGGGTGAACCTACATTGACATATCATAATCCCCCGAATCCATAGCTTAATTTAGGGTTCACTCTTGGTGCTGTACAGTCTATGAGTTTGAACAAATGTACAATACCTTAACCATCATTATAATATCATACAGAGTATTTTCATTCCCCTAAAAATTCTCTGTTCTCTGCCTGTTATTTTTCACATTCCACCCCAGGCAACCATGGATATGTTTATTGTCTCCATAGTTTTGCTGTCCCACTATTTTTAAAAACTCTCTTCCAATTTTCACAATTTGGTCTCTAAGACCTTTAGCTATTGAAATCTTACTAAGGAATGTGTTTATGGATCTAATGCCACATACCCAGATGGCCTCAGGACTTAGTTTGCTCCTTATCCTCTGACACAGTTCTCTTGACCTTTCATTTTCCATAGTAAAAAAACCATATTAAGTCTTTCTTCTTCTTGGCAACTTAATGTTCCTTTCAATAGTCCATATAAGGATTCTAATAATTAGACCCCTTACCCAACACCCAGCTTCCATTTGTAGGTTGGTCCTCCAGACTTACTAGGTTCTGCGGTTACGGGAATGTTTTCTTCTTATTCTCAGTGACTGAACTTCTGATCCCTTGTCAATGCATGTTCTCTCAATTGTATGCTTCCTAAGTTCTTTGCCTCTTCTGCTAACCTATTTCTCTAAGCAGCTATACTCCTATGTGATGAAGTGGAGAAGGCAGGACAATGGGATGGATAGACGGGAGGACTAAATCTTGGTAATTTACCAATTATGATGTTTATCAGTATTCCCATTGGTAAAATGGAGTTCACAGCATCTGCCTTAGAGTGTTGTGAAAATTTAATGAGTTAAAAACAGTACTTGTGTCCTCCTTATACGTTTCAGGTATGGCAAGGAGGATTGACCTGAATCAGAATTAGCTAGAGGGCTTTTAAAATATGCATGTTTGAAGCTTCTCCTATGAAAAGTTCTGGGGGTGAAGTTAGAGAATGTGCGTTTTGTGCTCCATGGTGATTCTCATGGACAATAAAGTTTGAGAATTATTGCTCCTAGGGCAATGCCCTGGGCTCACAGGTCCTGGCAAAGAGATTCTTAGACAAGTAGGCTTTTTTTTTTTTTTTTTCCAATAGGTGAGACAAGTAACCTTTTTATTCTATGGGCTGAATTGTTCCAGGGTTAATAAAGAACAGGCTTATCATGATACAAGCCATTTTACTGACTTAAGGGAGATAATATACTTAGAAGAAGGGGATGTATAACTCCTTGAAGAGCTGCCTTCCCTGTCCAAAGTAGAGGTATACCAAGTACATGGATTTCTTTTTTTCTGAAATTTCTCTGGCCTCTCTTTCCACTTTTTTTTTTTTTTTAAGGAGTATCTACCTAAATATGCCCTTGGCTTTTCAATATTTCTTCTGCTTTCAGTGCATTTGTGACCTCATTTACCACCTTAACTCCAAGTACATTATATACATTTTTATTGACTTTGGACTTGCAGAATGCTTTTATTTAAGTCTATTTATCATAGACTTCAAAGCAGCTTCTCAACTTCCCTGCTGTCACCAGTATTATAAGAAAATGCAGACTGCTATAATTGGGTCCATCTTTCACAAACCTTTTCTTTCTCTTATTCACATATTGCTGGTTTCAAGCAGGCTGAAGCATCACCTTCTGGAAGTGGATGGCAAGAAGTAGACCTTAAGAGGAAAATTCAAGGCTCAGAGAAGGCTCAGAATATTTTTTCAGCATCTAACTACATGATTAGGTGTTCCATACATGCAATTAGTAGAGAATAGGGAAGAATGAAAAATTTAGGTCATATTATAAATCATTGAATGGTTGGTAAATATTTGTGATTTTACTCATCCAGTGCTCAGAGGGCAGGAAAAAAAAACACATAAATCAAGGATCATATGTAAAAGATTGGAAAGAGAACAATGGATTTATAGTCAGAGGAAGTGTGTTCGAGTTCTAACACTAGCAGTTAGTAGTTGTGTGTACTTGGGCATGTTATTTAAGCTTTCAGTTTCCTCAAGTGAGAAATAGTGGCAATGCTGTATTCATAGGTTGCTTTGAGGATTCAGTGAAGTGATGTGAAGACAGCTGTACATATACTAAAATAATGTTTTCCCCTATATATAGAAAACATGCAAAACATTCATTTTATTTATCCCTAGATGATGAGTCAGTGCCCTGACTCTCTCCCATCTTACCCCTTCACCCTGAGATGGAAACTTCCTGTCCTAATTTGCTGAGGATCCCACCCCTCCTAGGTCTGTCCCTCTGGTTGATCCTTCTACACTTTGGAGTCACCACTCTTGCCTCCTTTCCTCCTACCCCTATGTAGTCTTAGCCTGTTTTCTTGTTTTTGTTTTTGTTTTTTTAAAGGGAAAAAATCAGCTTTGCAAACATGCCTCCAAGACTCCACTTAGGTCTGTGGTTTCTCTGAATCCTTGTTTCTGGTGGGTGTGGTGCAGGGGAGGAAAACAGCTCCTTGAATATTAGTGACAGGGAACAAAAGAACAATGGAAACAATCTGATATATACTACAGAATAGCACCTCGTTGAGTGTAGATCTTGCCTTCTTCCCAGTGTTAAGTTTGAAGTGACAAGTCAACCAACTACTGAAAGTGGATGAAGGCATCAGACTAGAGATCAGGTCAAACATCAAATAGGATTGTGGATTTGGTGCCATCAGAAGTGTAGTGATAGTAGAAACCATGTGGGAGGACAAGCCCACCCAGGAAAGCCCAAAGAGCTGAGGGCCAAGAACTGAATCAAAGAGAGGTTTATATTCCAGGGGTGGTAGGAACTAGAACCACTGAGGAAGAGGAGTAGACAGAAAGAAGCAGAAGATTCCACTTCTTCTTAGTTCCACTTAGAACCAAGTGTTTCAAGAAGAAAATACTGTTACATGTCTTCTCTTCTTACTGATCCCCCGGGTGCTGATAATTTGCACATCTAGGGAAGCAATAAGAATTGTGAATGAAAAGAAATTACTTAAAATGACATTTTAAACTTGATTACCATTTTCCTTAAATTATTTTTCATTTGAAAACACCTTTGCCTAAAGATATCAAAGTGCGTGTGCTTTATCCTTGTCTTATACAATTACTTATCAAGTCTGTGGGACAAGGGTCACTGTGGAGGTGGTGCCACTCTGAGTCTGTACTTATGTAAGGGAAGCAAATAAAGTAAGAGTGGTCAATGTGTCACTGAGAGCCTCTATCAGTTTCTCAGAATGCCCTAACACATTGAGTGGCTTAAAAAAACAGAAATTTATTCTCTCACTGTCCTGGAGGCTAGAAGTCTGAAATCAACGTGTCTTCAGGGTCATGTTCCTTCTGAAGGCTCTAGGGAAAAAATATTTTCTTACCTCTTTCTAGCTTCTAGTAGTTGCCAGCAATCCTTGGTGTTGCTTGGCTCATAGCTACGTTGATCCAAACTACTTCTTTTGTCATCTGGCCTTCTTCCCCCTCTGTGTCTTCACATGTTCTTATAACAATGCCAGCCTTTGGATTTGGGGCCCGCCCTAATCCAGATGACTTCATCTTAATGAATTACATCTGCAAACACCCTATTTCTAAATAAGATCACATTCTGAGGTTCTGGGTAGACATGAAACTTGGGGGATAGTATGCAACTCAATACGGAGCCTTTTATCTGCATAATGTACAGGTAATGTAGACAATGTAATGTATGGAGCTGGCCAGGCTGAGGCAAACCTGATGAATACACTAAAGGTTTTTCTACTGAAGCTTCAGTTCCCATAAACTTGGCTACTGACTCATGCCGGATTGGACCCTTGTCTGTGTATTTGAGATATTGCATGAAAAGCAGAGATACATATTTTTTTTCTAAGAGTAGAATGTTTTTCTGGTTCTACATCAGCAGGGCGTGTACTGATTATAGACAGAATTCTGAAATGTTTATGCCCTTTAGGTGCCCTTAGTAAATGTGTGTGATCTTGAATCTCAGTGGCAGTTATTTTGTAGATTTGTACCTACTATAGCTGCTATGTGTGAGATCCTGTCAAGTTATTATTCTATACACACTAGAACTAACCAGAGATAATATAAATCAAATTCTGCTCTTTCATGTGCAACAAATTTGAATTTAAATAACAGATGGCTTCAACTAGTTTTCTGAAATCAGACCTGCAAGAATAATTAGAAGGAATAATCTGTTTAATACTGATAAGATTTTTGAAATGTAAATGGATATTTTTAAATGAGAAAGCATTCATTAAAAAAATATCTGCCAACAGGTAAGATAATAGATCTTGGAAAGTTTTAACAGGTCATAAATCTGTAAAAAGAATTAACAGTTAAAAAAATTTTAATGATTTTTCATGGGCCCAAAATCTTATCCATAACTCACGGAATAGGAAGAAAAAAAGAGTAATAAGCCTTTCCTTTGGTTCACGAGTAAAGAAAAAAGTTAGGAAAGGATGTAGGCTGTCTCTGAGACTCAGTTACCTTTTTAAAAATAGGAAAAATGCTGCCTGAAGTGTACAGTGATTACTGGTTAAAAGGGTCATGTGAGATAGCATTAAACAGAAGGGCATAGAAACTGAACAGAATTAGACATATACAAAGTAATTGAGTGATTGATGAAGATGAGAATATGGTGTACAGCAAGACTAGAGGAAAACTATAGAACATTATGAAGAAAGACAAAGGACTTTCTATACCATCAGCTCTGTTCTCTCATTGGCACCAGATATGTAATTCCGAATTCTGTATATATCCTAAGAGATACTCTATTGGCATTTCATACTATATAAAATGCAATGTCTTATCTTACTTCTTATGGCTGTTTTTCCTCTTCTGATCTCATTAGTTTTCATGGAAGCAGCAGTTCAGTCAAGGTTGAATTCATAGGGAATCTTGAATGCTTTCATCCTTGCTTTCTAAAAATAATTTCAACTGACATTTTCTCTCTGCTATGCCTCCCTAATTCTCTCATCTATTCCCTTTCTGTCCATCTCCACTTCAGATCCCATATTTAGATGTATTACCTACGTTCAGAAAATCATTGTTTCTGCTTTCCTATTCATTCAACATACCAGATTGGGCCTCCAAATGTGTGGTTTTGATTTTGTCATGTTACTACTTAAATATATTCAGTTTCTTGCAAATGCTGCATAGTTTTCTGCTTCCTAAGCTGCTAGTAATTGCCTTTCCATGTCCTATGTTCAAACTAAAGCATTCTACCTGTCATTCTATGAATTAGCACTATGCATTACTGCATCTATATTGAGTCACACCATTTACTCTGAAATAATTTCTCTCTCATTCTTACTGTAGATACTCAGAAGTATTAAGGTGAGCAAATATCTATTTTTGTAATTGGATAACACTGAGCTATCATACTGTCATTTGGCCGAAGTCAACTACTTATGTGCTTCTGACTTTGTAGTGCACAGTAATCATGCTTTATCTGTCTAGCAGCAAAACACTTCACCTATTTAGGGACAATCCCATTGTTGACCTTGGTGGGAAGCAGGTGCTTATTCCCTCCTATAGTAGTTCATGGAGCTCAAAATACACCCTTCGTGGTATTTACTTCCATGAAACTGCCTTAGCAGCTATCTCTAGCTATCTTCTCAATTCTATAATTTCAATGCATGCCTTTTTTGGCTTGTTTGTCAGATTAATTTGTTTCATCAAGTGTAATGAAAAAGATATGAGCAGCAGAATCAGGGAACTATCTTAGTAGGTGTGGCATTTGATTTGGGCCCTGAAGGGTTAACATGTCCTTGAAGGAATAGGTATAACATTATCAATCATACCTTAATACAGTTATTTTGAGGTAAGAGTTATTGAATGTTTACTGTATGCTAAGACTTTCATTCATTTTGTTTTTAACTTACAAGTAACTCTTTAATGATGGTATATAGCAGGCACTATTAGTTGTCTATCAAAATTTTATTTTGACATCTTTCTCAGTAAGAGAACCCTGATTTTGTGTTGGGTAGCAGTGTGCTCAGCAAAAGTATTTGGTCTTCCAGTTTTCCACGCAACAAGGTGTGACCCTGTTTCTTAGTTTTGGCCAGTGGAACTTAAGTGACAGTCCCTTGAATAGAGTGCCTTTCTGAATAAAAATGCAAAGTATTGCAAAGGGAAATATTTTGGCCCCTTTTCCCTTGTTTTTGCCTCAAACTCAAAGCTACATATCAAGAATGATAGAAAATGTCTACTCAGGTCCTTTGCTCTTTTTTTTTTTTTTTTTTTTTGCTATTGAGTTGCATGAGTTTCTTGTATATTTTAGATATAACCCCCAATTATATATGTGGCTTAGAAATATTTTCTCCCATTCCATAGGTTGCCTTTTCATTTTGTTGATGGTTTCCTGTACTGTGAGTAAGATTTTTAAATTTGATGTAGCCAAATTTATTTATTTTTGTTATAGACATTTTTCCAAAGAAGACATACAGGTTGTCAACAGGTATATGAAAAGGTGTTTAACATCACCAATTATGATGGAAATGCAAATCAAAACCACAGTGAGAGATCACCTCGCACCTTTTAGAATGTTTACTATCAAAAAGACAAGAGATAAAACATGCTGGCGAGGATGTGGAGAAAAAGGAACCCTTGTACACCTGTTGGTGGGAATGTAAACTCTACAGCCTCTATGGAAAACAGCACGGAGGGTCCTCAAAAAACTAAAAATAGAACTACCATATGATCTAGCGATCCACTTCTGGGTGTATATCCAAAGAAAATAAAATCATTATCTTGAAGAGATATCTGCATTCCCCTGTTCACTGCAGCATTATTCACAACAGCCAAAGTACAAACAACCTAAGTGTCCATCAGTTAATGAATGGATAAAGAAAATGTGGTATACAATGGACTACTCTTCAGCCTTAAAGGATATCCCGCCATTTGTGACAACACAGATAAATCTGGAGAGCAGTATGCTAAGTGAAATAAGCCAGACAGAGAAAAACAAATTCTGCATGGTATCACTTATATGTGAATCTAAAGAAAAAGTTGAACTCATAGAAACAGAGAGTAGAATGGTGGTTGCCAGGGGCTAGAGGGGTGGAGGGAATGGGGAGAGTTTGGTAAAAGGGTACAAATTTTCAGTTATGAGATGAATAAGGGCCAAGGATCTAATGTATAATGTAGTGACTGTAGTTGTTAATACTGTATTCTTTAATTGAAACTTACTAAGAGGGTATAACTTACTGTTCTCACCAAAACAAAGGGTGGGGGGGAGAAGGTATACAGATGGCAAACAAACATATGAAAAGAATCTTCACATCATATGTCATCAAGGAAACACGAATTAAAACAACAGTGAGATACCATTACAAGCCTATTAGAATGGCCAAAATCTAGAACGCTGACAACACCAAATCCTGGTGAGGATGTAGAACAACAGGAAGTCTCAAACATTGCTGGTAGGAATTCAAAATGGTATAGCCACTTTGGAGACTGTTTGGCACTTGTTACAAAACTAACTATACTCTTATTATACCATCCAGCGGTCGTGCTCCCTGGAATTTACTAAAACGAGTTGAAAACTGTGTCCACACAAAAGCCTGCATAAGGATGTTTATAGCAGCTTTATTCAAAATTTGAAAAACTTGGAAGAACCAACATGTCCCTCAGTAGGTGAGTGAATAAACATACTGTGCTGCATCTAAACAACAGAATATTATTCAGCGTTAAAAAGAAATGCACTTTCAAACCGTGAAAAGACATGGAGGAAACTTGAATGCATATTGCTTAGAGAGGGAAGTCAGTCTGAAAAGGTTACATACTGTATGATTCCAACTATATGACATTCTGGAAAAAACAAAACTATGGAGACAGTAAAAAGATCAGTGGTTTCTGGGGTGGAGAAGGGATAAATGGGCAGAACACAGAGGATTTTTAGGGTTATAAAATAATATTATATTAAAAGGATAAATATACATCACTATACGTTTGTCCAAAACCATAGATTTACAGCACTAAGAGTGAACCTTAAGGTAAACTATGACCTTTGGGTGATTATTATGTACTTCCATTCTTGGTAACAAAGGTACCACTCTGGTGAGCAATGTTGATAGTGGGGGAAGCTGTATGTGTGTGGACCCAGGAGGTATATGGGAGATCTCTGTACCTTCTTTCAATTTTTGCTGTGAACCTAAAACTGCTCTAACAAAGTGAAGTATTAAAAAAACAAAAAACACACACAAAAAATGGTGAGTCAGAAAGATAGAGAAAGATATTGACTCGTTGATGACAATGAGTGGTACAGTGGAGCCACTGTACCACCCTTGAGCTGCCTGCCTCTGATTTCTTATTTTATGGGAAAAAGAGTAGTGACTTAAACATATGGAAGTTGATTTAGATATTTTGCTGCATGTAGCCAAATGCAATTCTAATATTAGCAAACAGTATAAATAACTTGCTTAAATAAATATCCTAGTTTATAATGGGAGAATCAAGATTTGTATCCATGTAAATATTTTGCCTGTTATGTCCATATTCTTAACCAATGATAACAGCTTATTCAGAATCAGATACATAAATTATTTTTCAAAGTGAAATTCTCCGCCATTCTAGTATAAAATGTTATAGCTCCTTACAAGGGATTTTTTTTTCTCTCAGGAATAAAATTTATTTTGTACTTTAGAAATTTTGCCTGGGAATGCTGAGATTCCATCAGGTTCTGAGAGTTTTGTGAACCAGGTATAACTGTAAATAATGGACTATTTTAAACCAACCCACCAGAATTCAAAAATCCAAAAGAGCATGTTTACTCAAAGTAGTAAGCTGAAGAGGCTACATTCTTATTTCTATAGTGCTTCTTCCTGTTTACCAAAACCCCTGAGCAATCTTGTTTGAGAAGTGACTATACAGTCAGTCTATGAGCCTCACAGTAATTAGTTTTATGGCTTCATTTTCAAGTGAAAATAAATTGACCATCTGCCTTAGTTACAGATTTGATTCCAAGTTGCTTTGGGGGGTTTTAAAAAATAAAATCATCAACAAAATGATGAAGATTTATTACACTTTGGCATAATAAAAATACCATGTACCTGCCCTCATTCCCCCCCCGCACTCCCAGCACTTACCTCATACCTTGTACTGTAACCACACCACCCCTCTACCTTTGTTCCCTTCACTCTCTCATCTTTAGGCCTCTTCCCAGGCTCTTTCCTCTCTCTGACTTTCCTTTCCTCCATTAATTCCTGGAAGTGTCCTCCATGCCATCCTGGATACAGCTCATCCAAACCTCTTTGATACAATCTTTCCAGTTCCTCCCTCTTTCCTATTTGGATCCCATCTTCTATACACTCCTAATCCCTTATTTGTGTATTTTGCTGCTGTTACAGTTACTTACGTATATGCTGTTTCTTCTATGGGTTTGTAAGCTCCCATGGAGCATCATAGAGACAAGATTAGAGGTAAAAGGGGTCTGAGAAATTTTCTTGTCCAGCCCTTAATATTACAGATGAAGAAATTGAGGCCTGAGAAGGTTAGGTCACTTGCCTTGGTTTTCACAGGTGGCAGGAGTGAAGGCTGTATGTTAAGTTCCTCCAAATCCATTACACCTTGCTTTGCATTCTATACGGAACCAAGTACAGAGGTATATCCAGAGTAGATACTCAGTGTTTGTTAAATTAGATTTTTAAAAATCAAATTGGTAACTGGTAAAAATTAAAATGTGTAGATAACTAACTACTGAACAGTCATTGACAGGAAGACACTGGAACTCACCAAAAAAGATACCCCACATCCAAAGACAAAGGAGAAGCCATGATGAGATGGTAGGAGGGGCGCAATCACAATAAAATCAAATCCCATAACTGCTGGGTGGGTGACTCACAAACTGGAGAACACTTATACCACAAAAGTCCACCCACTGGAGTGAAGGTTCTGAGCCCCACGTCAGGCTTCCGAAACCTGGGGGTCCGGCAATGGGAGGAGGAATTCCTAGAGAATCAGACTTTGAAGGCTAGCGGGATTTGATTGCAGGACTTCGACAGGAATGGGGGAAACAGAGACTCCACTCTTGGAAGGCACACACTAAGTATTGTGCGCATCAGGACCCAGGGAAGGAGCAGTGACCCCATAGAGACTGAACCAGACTTACCTGCTAGTGTTGGAGGGTCTCCTGCAGAGGCAGGGGGTGGCGCTGTCTCACCATGAGGACAAGGACACTGGCAGCAGAAGTTCTGGGAAGTACTCCTTGGCATGAGCCCTCCCAGAGTCCGCCATTAGCCCCACCAAAGAGCCCGGGGAGGCTCCAGTGTTGGGTCACCTCAGACCAAACAACCAACAGGGAGGGGACCCAGCCCCACCCATCAGCAGTCAAGTGGATTAAAGTTTTACTCAGCTCTGCCCACCAGAGCAACAGTCAGCTCTACCCACCACCAGTCGCTCCCATCAGGAAACTTGCACAAGCCTCTTAGATAGCCTCATCCACCAGAGGGCAGACAGCAGAAGCAAGAAGAACTACAATCCTGCAGCCTGTGGAACAAAAACCACATTCACAGAAAGATAGACAAGATGAAAAGGCAGAGGGCTACGTACCAGATGACGGAACAAGATAAACCCACAGAAAAACAACTAAATGAAGTGGTGATAGCCAACCTTCCAGAAAAAGAATTCAGAATTATGATAGTGAAGATGATCCAGGACCTTGGAAAAAGAATGGAGGCAAAGACTGAGAAGATGCAAGAAATGTTTAACAAACATCTAGAAGAATTAAAGAACAAACAAACAGATGAACAATACAATAACTGAAATGAAAACTACACTAGAAGGAATCAATAGCAGAATAACTGAGGCAAAGAACGGATAAGTGACCTGGAAGACAGAATGGTGGAATTCACTGCTGTGGAACAGAATAAAGAAAAAAGAATGAAAAGAAATGAAGACAGCCTAAGAGACCGCTGGGAAAATATTAAACGCAACAACATTCGCATTATAAGGGTCCCAGAAGGAGAAGAGAGAGAGAAAGGACCTGAGAAAATATTTGAAGAGATTATAGTTGAAAATTTCCCTAACATGGGAAAAGAAAGAGCCACCCAAGTCCAGGAAGTGCAGAGAGTCCCATACAGGATAAACCCAAGGAGAAACACGCCGAGACACATAGTAATCAAATTGGCAAAAATTAAAGACAAAGAAAAATTATTGAAAGCAGCAAGGGAAGAATGACAAATAATATACAAGGGAACTCCCATAAGGTTAACAGCTGATTTCTCAGCAGAAACTCTACAGGCCAGAAGGGTGTGGCATGATATACTTAAAGTGATGAAAGGGAAGAATCTACAACCAAGATTACTCTACCCAGCAAGGATCTCATTCAGATTCGATGGAGAAATCAAAAGCTTTACAGACAAGCAAAAGCTAAGAGAATTCAGCACCACCAAACCAGCTCTACAACTAATGCTAAAGGAACTTCTCTAAGTGGGAAACACAAGAGAAGAAAAGGACTTACAAAAACAAACCCAAAACAATTAAGAAAATGGTCATAGGAACATACATATTGATAATTACCTTAAATGTGAATGGATTAAATGCTCCAACCAAAAGACACAGGCTTGCTGAATGGATACAAAAACAAGAGCCATATATATGCTGTCTACAAGAGACCCACTTCAGACCTAAGGACACATACAGACTGAAAGTGAGGGGATGGAAAAAGACATTCCATGCAAATGGAAATCAAAAGAAAGCTGGAGTAGCAATACTCATATCAGATAAAATAGACTTTAAAATAAAGAATGTTACAAGAGACAAGGAAGGACACTACATAATGATCCAGGGATCAATCCAAGAAGAAGATATAACAATTCTAAATATATATGCACCCAACATAGGAGCACCTCAGTACATAAGGCAACTACTAACAGCTGTAAAAGAGGAAATGGACAGTAACACAATAATAGTGGGGGACTTTATCACCTCACTTACACCAATGGTCAGATCATCCAGACAGAAAATTAATAAGGAAATACAAGCTTTAAGTGACACAATAGACCAGATAGCTTTAATTGATATTTATAGGACATTCCATCACAAAATAGCAGATTACACTTTCTTCTCAAGTGCGCACAGAACATTCTCCAGGATAGATCACATCTTGGGTCACAAATCAAGCCTCAGTAAATTTAAGAAAATTGAAATCATATCAAGCATCTTTTCTGACCACAACGCTATGAGATTAGAAATGATTTACAGGGAAAAAAAAGTAAAAAACACAAACAAATGGAGGCTAAACAATATGTTACTGAATAACCAAGAGATCACTGAAGAAATCAAAGAAGAACTCAAAAAATACCTAGAGACAAATGACAATGAAAACACGACGATCCAAAACCTATGGGATGCAGCAAAAGCAGTTCTAAGAGGGAAGTTTATAGCTATACAAGCCTACCTCAAGAAACAAGAAAAATCTCAAGTAAACAATCTAACCTTGCATCTAAAGGAACTAGAGAAAGAAGAACAAACAAAACCCAAAGTTAACAGAAGGAAAGAAATCATAAAGATCAGAGCAGAAATAAATGAAATAGAAACAAAGAAAACAATAGCAAAGATCAATAAAACTAAAAGCTGGTTCTTTGAGAAGATAAACAAAATTGATAAACCATTAGCCAGACTCATCAAGAAAAAGAGGGAGAGGACTCAAATCAATAAAATTAGAAATGAAAAAGGAGAAGTTACAACAGACACTGCAGAAATACAAAGCATCCTAAGAGACTACTACAAGCAACTCTATGCCAATAAAATGGACAACCTGGAAGAAATGGACAAATTCTTAGAAAGGTATAACCTTCCAAGACTGAACCAGGAAAAAATAGAAAATATTAACAGACCAATCACAAGTAATGAAATTGAAACTGTGATTAAAAATCTTCCAACAAACAAAAGTCCAGGACCAGATGGCTTCACAGGTGAATTCTATCAAACATTTAGAGAAGAGCTAACACCCATCCTTCTCAAACTCTTCCAAAAAATTGCAGAGGAAGGAACACTCCCAAACTCATTCTACGAGGCCGCCATCACCCTGATACCAAAATCAGACAAAGATACTCCAAAAAAAGAAAATTAGAGACCAATATCACTGATAAATATAGATGCAAAAATCCTCAACAAAATACTAGCAAACAGAATCCAACAACACATTAAAAGGATCATACACCATGATCAAGTGGGATTTATCCCAGGAATGCAAGGATTCTTCAATATATGCAAATCAATCAATGTGCTACACCACATTTACAAATTGAAGAAGAAAAACCATATGATCATCTCAATAGATGCAGAAAAAGCTTTTGACAGAATTCAACACCGATTTATGATAAAAGCTCTCCAGAAAGTGGGCTTAGAGGGAACCTATCTCAACATAGTAAAGGCCATATACGACAGACCCACAGCAAACATCATTCTCAATGGTGAAAAACTGAAAACATTTCCTCTGAGATCAAGAACAAGACAAGGATATCCACTCTCACCACTGTTATTCAACATAGTTTTGGAAGTGCTAGCCATGGCAATCAGAGAAGAAAAAGAAATAAAAGGAATAAAAATTGGAAAAGAAGAAGTAAAACTGTCACTATTTGCAGATGACATGATACTATACATAGAGAATCCTAAAGATGCCACCAGAAAACTACTAGAGGTAATCAGTGAATTTGGTAAAGTAGCAGGATACAAAATTAATGCACAGAAATCTCTTGCATTCCTATACACTAATGATGAAAAATCTGAAAGAGAAATTAAGGAAACACTCCCATTTACCACTGCAACAAAAGAATAAAATACCTAGGAATAAACCTACCTAGGGAGACAAAAGACCTGTATGCAGAAAACTATAAGACACTGATGAAAGAAATTAAAGATGATACCAACAGATGGAGAGATATACCATATTCTTAGATTGGAAGAATCAATATTGTGAAAATGACTCTACTACCCAAAGCAATCTACAGATTCAATGCAATCCCTATCAAATTACTAATGGCATTTTTTATGGAACTAGAACAAAAAATCTTAAAATTTGTATGGAGACACAAAAGACCCCGAATAGCCAAAGCAGTCTTGAGGGAAAAAAATGGAGCTGGAGGAATCAGACTCCCTGAGTTCAGACTATACTACAAAGCTACAGTAATCAAGACAGTATGGTACTGGCACAAAAACAGAAATATAGGTCAATGGAACAAGGTAGAAAGCCCAGAGATAAACCCACGCACCTATGTTCAACTAATCTATGACAAAGGAGGCAAGGATATACAATGGGGAAAAGACAGTCTCTTCAATAAGTGGTGCTGGGAAAACTGGACAAGTACATGTAAAAGAATGAAATTAGAACACTCCCTAACACCATACAAAAAAATAAACTCAAAATGGATTAGAGACCTAAATGTAAGACTGGACACTATCAAACTCTTTGAGGAAAACATAGGAAGAACACTCTTTGACATAAATCACAGCAAGATCTTTTTTGATCCACCTCCTAGAGTAATGGAAATAAAAACAAAAATAAACAAATGGGACCTAATGAAACTCAAAAGCTTTTGCACATCAAAGGAAACCGTAAACAAGACAAAAAGACAACCCTCAAAATGGGGGAAAATATTTGCAAACGAATCAACGGACAAAGGATTAATCTCCAAAATATATAAACAGCTCATTCAGCTCAATATTAAAAAAAACAAGCAACCCAATCCAAAAATGGGCAGAAGACCTAAATAGACATTTCTCCAAAGAAGACATACAGTGGGCCAAGAAGCACATGAAAAGCTGCTCAACATCACTAATTATTAGAGAAATGCAAAGCAAAACTACAATGAGGTATCACCTCACACCAGTTAGAATGGGCATCATCAGAAAATCTACAAACCACAAATGCTGGAGAGGGTGGGGAGAAAAGGGAACCCTGTTGCACTGTTGATGGGAATGTAAATTGATACAGCCACTATGGAGAACAGTATGGAGGTTCCTTAAAAAACTAAAAATAGAATTACCATATGAGCTAGCAATCCCACTACTGTGCATATACCCAGAGAAAACCATAATTCAGAAAGACACATGCACCCCAATGTTCATTGCAACACTATTTACAATAGCCAGGTCATGGAAGCAACCTAAATGCCCATCGACAGACGAATGGATAAAGAAGAAGTGGTACATATATACAATGGAATATTACTCAGCCATAAAAAGGAACAAAATTGGGTCATTGGTAGAGATGTGGATGGATCTAGAGACTGTCATACAGAGTGAAGTAAGTCACAAAGAGAAAAGCAAATATCGTTTATTAACACATATATGTAGAACCTAGAAAAATGGTACAGATGAACCAGTTTGCAGGGCAGAAATTGAGACATAGATGTAGAGAACAAACGTATGGACACCAAGGGGGGAAGCAGCAGGGGGTGGGGGTGGGGGTGTGATGAACTGGGAGATTGGGATTGACATGTATACACTGATGTGTATAAAATGGATGACTAATGAGAACCTGCTGTATAAAAAAATAAATAAAATTAAATTAAAAACTTAAAAAAAAATTAAAATGTGTAACCATACCAAGTTTGGGGTGGTTATAGAGAAATGAGAACTTTATATCCTGATGGGTAGAATGCAAGTTGGTGCAAACACTTTGCAGAAAATTTAGTAATAAATAGTATAGGTGAAGATGTCCATTTGCCACAATATAGAAATTCCACTTCTAGGTATATACCCTGGAGAAACCCCTTGATATGTTCACAAAGGAGATAGAAACAAAAATGTTTATTGGTAAAGTGTTTATGGTAGCAAAATATTGGATACCACCTAAATATACCTCAGTAGGAAGTAAGATAAATAATTGAGGCTTATTTAAAACAACGTGATGGTCCACAGTGTGAATATTGATGAGGAACTCACATATCACCAAAGATAAATATCCATAGATAAATCTAACAAATAAAATATTGAGTGAAAATTGAAAATTGCTAAGGAATACATATAATGTGATACCATCTATGTAATTATTCAAACCTGAAAAAACAATATCATATATTACTTAGGACAACATATATATGTAGGAAAGTACAATTATATATGTGGAAATAGCCATGATCAAATGAGGAAAGTGTCGGGGATAGGACAGAGGGAATTGAGGAGAGGTAGATGTGACTAAGGAGGGGTACAGATAGTCTTCATAGCATTGCCAGTGAACTTTTTAAAGCTCTGTGATTGGTACATGCATGTTCACTTTATTATTCTTTATACTTTTTGCTATATGTTACATATTTAATAATAAGTTTTTGAAATGAATTTTGAAAATTGTCTCTGCCATCAGCTTGGAGGGCAGTTCCAAAGTGAAATATGCTCTGAGAAATGTCAGAATAAATGAAAAAAAAAAAAAAGTCTACTCATTGAGATGACTGCTTTGAAGGGAATGGTCATCCCTTGGATTTAAACTTTTTAAAAGTGTTTGGTAAAATAAGCCACCCTATTCTGTTGTAGCGATGTTTGTTTTATGCCCAGTTAACTTTGAATGAAATTACTGCCTTAGAAACTATGGTCAGAGAAGTATAGTGATATGCAGGAAGAACCTCAGAAGCAGAAGAGACATATTTAGAGTGCCCACTTGTAAATCCTGGATTCTTTGTGCCTGGGAGAGTATACAAATACTTTCTGTGTCATCCATTTCTGTATATTTTTTTGTAACTAGTTCTGGTATCCCACATAGTGCCAGCCCAGAAAAGGCAAGAGGCAAAGGAGATGATTCATTGATTGTGTTCTTGGTTTGTTTTTAAATTCTTTAGTAACTGAAAATATTATATGCTTTTGAAGGTCAAAGACAATTCAGAGAACATCTAGTTCCTGCCTCTGGTTCACAAATGGAGATACTTAGGTTCTGAGAGGTATGCTACTTCTCTCCCAAGGTCACAAGGAAATTTATAGGGAAAAAGGGCAGAAACAAGAACTGATGTGCTTTCTCTACTTCATTGTATGAGCTGATTCAGTAGTTACAAGTGAGCTGGAATCAGAACTCTACTCCTCTCCCCAATGGGTTGCACTGGAGTCTGTCAGGGGCAGATTCTTTACTTAAAATGGGGAAGGGAGATTCTTAGGATTATACCCAGAAGAAATGAAAACATGTATCTAGAAAAAGACTTGTAAGCAAATGTTTATGGTAGCAGTCAAAACTGGAAACAACTCAAATGTCAGTCAACTGGTGAATAGAGTAACATAGTATATTAATAGAATGGAATACTATTTAGCAATAAAAAGAACAAAGTATAGATACATGCTATCACAGGGCTGACTTTCACCTTATGTGACATGATAAAGCCAGACACGAAAGACCACATATTGTGTGATTCCATTTATATGAAATATCAGGAAAAGGCAAATCTACAGAGACAGAAAGTAAGCTAGAGGTTGCCTGGGGCTAGGAGGAATGATCACAAATGGGCATGAGAGATCTTTTGAGGGGTGATAAAAATATTCTAGGGACTTCCCTGGTGGCACAGTGGTTAAGAATCTGCCTGCCAATGCAGGGGACATGGGTTCAATCCCTGGTTGGGAAGATCCCACATGCCACGGAGCAACTAAGCCCATGTGCCACAACTACTGAGCCCGCGAGCCACAATGACTGAAACCCACGCGCCTAGAGCCCATGCTCCACAACAAGAGAAGCCACCGCAATGAGAAGCCCGTGCACGGCAACGAAGTGTAGCCCCGGCTCGCCACAACTAGAGAAAGCCCGCGCGCAGAAACAAAGACCCAACACAGCCAAAAATAAATAAATTAAAAAAAAAAAAAGATAATTGGAGAATATTAGAAACAATTAAAAAAAATTTTCTAATGTTGGAATTTGGCAATGGTTGTGCAACTCAGTAAATTCGCTAAAAGTTATTAATTTATTTAGTGCACTTAAACGGGTGAATTTAATGCCATGCAAATTATACCTCAATAAAGCTGTTTTTAAAAATGGAGAAGGGGCACTGTTTATCCTTAAAAGACCCAAAGTTATTTAACTCCATCCACTCCACCAGGTACCTTTTCATCCTCTCCTAAAACTTATATTCTCAAATGCAGGGTATCTTAAACATTTGTCCCTCAGGATACATTATTCTGTGGCAAAACTAACCTTTTTTTGAGACTTTACTATGTAATGGACATTTTACTCATTTTGTTTTCTTATTCCTTACCACAGCCTATGAGGTGGATATTATATTACCCTTATTTTAAGGATAAAGAATCTGAGTAATTTGTTCAATGCCACATGCTTGTACAAAGCTGAGAAGAGTCTTGAATCCTTGATTCCCGAATCCCGATCTCAACCATGATGCTACTGCTTGACTATTAGGTGCTCTATGAATGGTTGTTGGATGAATGAAAGACGAGTTTTTGTGGCTGCCTTCCTGAACTGGCTTTGCAACAGACAGTGCAAACTTGTATTACAAACTCTTTCTGTCACAGTTTTTAGTATATTTAGGAAAATAATGCCTTTACTGCAGTTTATTTCTGAAGTGATATGATGAAGTAGTGGTATAAAGACCCCAAGGTTTTTGGGCTAAGTTATCAAAAAACAAGCAGACCATTGCCTTTTGGTCTCCAGTCATTAAGTCTTATCACCAGAAGGATCCATTTTCTCTCTTTAACCCATCTTTAGTTTAGTGTGGCAGGTTTATGTAGGAGATTTTTATTGATGAGTGTTTTGTTTTGTTTTTAGAGAGAGAAAGCCAGTGTGTGTTGTTATGGGGTTTTTTTTTCCCTTGACTTTTTAAAAATGATTTACCTGGTGGAACAAAATTTCATGGTGAAATGTCAGCAAGAGGTAAATTTGTTCTTAAATTAAACAATGGTTTTGACAATGTAGATTATGAAAAAAATAGAACACTGAGATTAGATTCAAGAACTTCGGTTAAAATCTAAAAATGATTCTAACACTTTGAGAAACTTACTTTCCTTCTTGGTTTATGTAAGAATAAGCCTATGTACCTTACAGTGCTATTGTGACTATTAAAGGTATATGAATGTGAGGATATACCTATGTGCAGAGAGTAGATGCTCATTCAGGCCTATTGAGTTTATTTATTTTTAATTATTTTACTGCATTTGTTGTTCAACACATATTATTTTAAGTGTTTTGCTCCATACTAGTCCCTGGAGATAAAATGTCAGACAGTCAGAGTTTTTGCATAACAGAGTTTATATTCTAAGGGGGAAGACAAATAAGACCCACGTAAAGAGAAGTATTATTAAAGTTACCAATTGTGTTAAGAGTTAAGAAGTAATCAAATAAGATGATGAGAATATATTTTAAATTATGTGTTTCTGTGGAGTTGAGGGGACAGCTATTTAAATAGCATGGTCAGGGAAGGTCTCTCTAAAAAGTAATATTTGAACAGAGGTCAGCATGCTGAGAATAAACCAACAGTGAAAAGAATAAGGGAGAGGAATATTTCAGGAAGAAGGCATAACAGGTGCAAAGGTTCAGAGTCCATAAAGAACTTCTGTTGCAGATGTTCAAAGATCACTGAGGCTGGAACATTTAAGAACTATTAGAGAGGGAGGCAATACTTGATAAGTCATTAGAAGGATTTGGAATTTTATTCTAATGGGAAGCCACTGAATGGTTGTTTTACATATATATATATATATGGAATAAGATGATCCAATACATATTTTAAGGAACCCCTTTGATTGCAAGGCATAAGAGAAGAAGTAAGGTGGACAAGTTAGAAGTTGTTTCAGTACCAAAGTTAAGAAGTAATAGGGATTGTTACTAGTACAGTACATTACAGGAGACAGAAGAGTTTGCTTTGTTTTGGATGAAGACTCAGCAAGACTTATGAAGGGCTGGAGGAGAGTAGAGAGAGAAAAGGCAGAGTTAAGACCACATCAAGGTCATTGTGCCTGGGTTTCTTACTTGAGGTATTAGATGTGCCATTTACAGTGATGGGGAGGAGTGAGGGTAGAATTGAGAGTCCTCTTTTGGACACATCATGTGTTAAATGTCTCTGAGATATTCCAATGGAGGTGATGTGTACTGAGACGGAAAAGAAATTTGGAGTGCAGGGACTTCTGAGCTGGAGATATAAATGAGGAGTCATTATCATAAAAAATGGTGAAATTGAATGGCTGTAGGTAAATGATGGAGGAAGGGCCATTCTTCTCATAATAAACAATCAGAATCTTTGGATTCACCTCCTCATAGTCGTCACCTGAAAAAAAAAAAAAGCACAACCTGAAAGTTGAGAATTAAGTTTTATTCAGAGGACATACTGAGGGCTTAAGCCTGGGAGACAGCCTCTCAGATAGCTCTGAGGGACTGTTCTGAAGAGGTAAGGGAGAGGCCAGGATATATTGAAGTTTTCGCAAAAATACCCAAGTAGTTGAGCAACAAAAGATTACTGCTAATTAAAGAAAAAACAGACATCTCAGGTTAATGAATTTAGTGCTTTTCTATGTGTGGGAAGATGTAAGAATCTGGGCTCACTGAAATCATTTCTTTGACATGCACCTTAACTATCTAGGGCCAGTATCCTGTTTTTCTCCATCCTGAATCCCCTCAGGGTGCACAGTTGGGGCTGCTGCAGTGGCTGAGGGCTTGATGGCCACAACATCTTTTGTTTACTGATATTCTTCAGGTGACATTCTTCATCCACATAGTGTATCAAATTACTTAACTTATAGTATTCGCTATGTCTGGTTACAAAAAGAGGGTTAATATAAATTCCCAATGGGTTTTGCAACGTGTTGCATTTAGGAGATGTGACAATTAAATTTAGTGTTTATGATTCCATTAAAAAAATAAGCTGGTCTGAATTAACGCTAAAAGGCTTCTAAAATTTTAGAGGTCCCTGGAATTACTTGTTTTGGCTTGCTTATGGGTAATACTATTAAAATGCAGGATGTTGATTTTATACTAAATCTGGCACATAGAGGTGCCCTTATTATCATATTTAGTTTACTGTTGATTGAGGACCTACTATGTGTCATACATAGTAGACACAAGGACTGGGGAGGCAGAAATCACCTGTCTTCCCACAGAGTGAGTCTAGTTGGGAGAAGACAGACACATGAGCAAGTAATTACTATGAAATGTGGTAAAATGCCATATTCTGGGGTGATATTAAAGAGAAGGGACTGATCAACTTCAAAAGGCTAGAAAACATTTTATGAAAAACCTGATGTTTAAATTGAATCATGAATGATGAACAGAGATTTCTAAGAAGACCATGAAAAAGATATGTGCAAGGTAGAGAAAGTAAAGCAGTATGAGAAATGTCATGCGGATGAATCTAATGTTGAGTGTAGCACTTAGTATGCCTAACATATATCAGGCATTCAGTAAATATCTGTTGAATGAATAAATGAATGAATGAGCCCAACAAGTTTACTCACTCAATACAATTTACTGAGCTCCAATTTTCAGGCAAGGGAAATAGAAGGACTCCTTGTGTTTAGATTTTATGTATTAATATGAGATAAAAACTATATACCTCTATACTATATATATGCATATATATATAAACTATATAACTATAAACATATAATCGCATGTGAAATTCCTAGAGACAATTGTAAACAGGTATTTGATAATGTGGTAAAAATGTATATGTGTGTGTGTTAGGAGAGATAGAGAAAAAAAGAAGGAAAGGAGAATAAAAAATAATTTTAAAAAAGTATCTTGAAGGAAATGAGCATTAAAGGAAATTGCTCTAAGTTGACACAAGGCAAAACCTGTAAAACAGAAACTAGGACGTATTGGGCTCAGGAAGGGAAAAACATACCTGAGTAGTGGTTTTATCCAAAAGAGCAAGACACAGTCAAAGACTACAGTCAAAGCTTGTGATAGGAAGTCAAAATGAGAGACTCCATCAACCAAGGGAGAGCAGGATACAGTTTTATACACGAACCAGGCAAGATTATCAGTAACTGGGAAAACAGAAGTCAATAGGAAAATGGGGCTTGGAGCAAATCAGGATTTAATCCAATATAATTCAGTGCCTGATTCAGGTTTGAATTTGAAGGGACAGGTCTTAGCTTTCTGAACCAGCCACTCAATGTCTTAAAGGTGCAACTGAGTCCTGCCAGAAGTGATGGGCAAGGCATGGCTAAGAAAAAAGTGGACTCTTTCCAGGAAGCAAAAAAATAAAGAGGGAGAGGTAAAGACACTGGTGAGAGTGGAGTGGGGAAATTCTGTTAAAATTCATTTGCAAAAGGCAATCATTCACAGGAGGTACGAGTGACCAAGTTCAATGACAACGTTGATTATGTTTGAAAAGGAAGCTCTAGAG
The DNA here is from genome assembly GCF_965194825.1 of Balaenoptera physalus. Classification (NCBI taxonomy): domain Eukaryota; kingdom Metazoa; phylum Chordata; class Mammalia; order Artiodactyla; family Balaenopteridae; genus Balaenoptera; species Balaenoptera physalus. The sequence goes on from NC_138884.1 coordinate 102,421,086, forward strand.
TTTGTTATTCTTTAAGGATATCAGGTTTTTGTTGAAAACCATTCATGTGGAATGTTTTATGAGGTTTCAATTAAATTTGTCCAGGGTTAAATGTGAACTTATTCCTTGTTTTCACTTTGAGAGAATTAATACATAAAGCTTTCCCTAACCTTAGAAATGGGCAAGGTGAATGTCATCACTCAGTTTTCTAGTTTATGTTTGTAGGAAAGTGAGGAGTGCAACTGTTTAATTCCTGGAATTCTTATAATCAGAATTCTGTGGCTGTAAACGTTATTGTCTATAATTTTTATAACTTTGATTCCACTGTGTTCCTTACACTCAGTGCTTCAAAAGAATGCTTCACAGCATTATTTGTGAGATTTAAGACTTATTCAGATTCAGAAATTTCTGTAACATATCCATGCTGATCAATGTATACACTTTAATAAATGGGCATTTAAAAGAAATGATTCTCACTTCTTAGCTTTTAACTAATCAAATATTTCCTGATGCCTCTGCTGCAATTCTGATTAGTTTCCCAAAAGTGGATATGCTCTTGAACACTAATGAACATTTAAATTATATAATAGATGATTTATAAAATGTTAATGATGGTCCTCATATATTGGATATGCTAATCTAAACAGGAAGGTATGCTTTAGCTTATGTTGTCTGAATACATTCCTTTTAATGAGTTACCCTACAGTGAAGAAGGGAAACATGCCAATGTGCTAGTCGAATGTTAAGGTCCTGCTTGAGAGCTCCTTGAATCCATCTCAGTATTTATGGCGTTCAAGTGAACCTGAAAAAAACTGTAATTGAATATTTTTAAGTAATATTTATACCATCCTGCCCATAAAATATTAGTAGTTTTGCTAATAAGACTTCCTTATCATTATCTGCCACATTCTTCAATTATTTTTATGCCTGCCTAAACTAGTATATAATGTTTCCTCTTCTTGGAGCGTTCTCCCTTTTTGGCCTGAAAGCTCCTACTTATTTGTCAGGACCCAGCTTGGGCCTCACATCCTTTGGAAAGTCTTTGTTGATAAAACCTTCAGGCCCACTGTCAGCAGAGTTAAACCTTTCCTCATCTGCATTCCTTAGCACAATATGCCTTTCTCTAAAGGGCGAATCATTTTGTTTTGAAACTGTACATTTGAAAGTTTTCTTCCCCACTAGACCATAGGGTTCTTGAGACCAGTGATCCCATCTTACTCTTTTTTGTATGCTGATACCTAATGCATATTCTGGTGCATAGCATGGCTCCCTAAATATTAGCTGAATGAAATCTATTGGAAAGGAAATCTCAAATGGCTATTTAAACCTTGATTTATTTACCTTCCCATACATTTATATCTTGATTCCAGTGGAATTATAAGCTCTGTAAGTACAGAGACTGGGTCTCCAGTTTCTCTGTATCCTCTTGGGAACACATAAACAGTACTTTTTATATTTAGGTAATCAAATAATGATAGTCAGTCTTACTTCTCAGTCAGTCTAACACCATACAAGGCATGAAGTGATCATATATGTTGTTTTATACAAGTTTAGCATTTATTGAAATAAAGCAGATGTTAGATCCATTTTCTGTTTATCCAAGGAAATCTAGTATATATTGTGGTAACATAAGTACCAAAGAAGGCAAAGACACTTTGTTCTTCAAAAATGCCATTTTATAGATGTGGCTGTAATTGACTCATATACAATTCAACAGTTGGTGAAAATTTGGCAACACTTCAAGTTATGGCCAAAGTTGTTGGAGATTCCTTTCACATTTCAATTATACCATCAATTCCCTTCAAATAAATCCATACATATTAATTAAATGCTTACTATGTGTTATGCACTGGGCAACTTGCTGAGTGTGAAGGTATAACAGAAATGCTTTGAAGATGAACAGACTGGAATTCTATTCATTCCTAGCTCTTTCTCTTACTATCTAAGTGATTTAGGGCAAATTACTTAACTTCTTTGACCGCAGATTTTTAATCTGTGAAATGAAGAATATGGATCTCAATGGTGTAGGAGGTTATAAAAGAGACAGGGCTGGCACATTGTTTGGAACCTAGTTGGTGCTCAACCCATGGTAACCTTGTTATTCACCTAAAAGGAGCACCTTTTTCACCACTTTGCCATTTTACAGTAGAGGAAAGAATCATGAAGGATGCCTTAAGAAGGCAGGTGCCAGCTACAAAGAGACAATGGGACCATAGGTTCTTTCCAGATGTCTTTATTTTAATAACATTATTATGTGTTGGATTTTTAAAGTAGGATGTGTGCCAGGGCAGTCTTATAATTCAGTTTCAATTACATTAACTGTTATGCGTAGCAGTCTAGCCAAAGGTTGGCAAGTTCCCTGTGCCCAGGCCCTGAATTTAATAGCAGCAATGGCTTTGCAGGGCTTCATCAGCTCCCCATTACTGTCTCCTTTTGATTTAGTGGCAGCCTTCTCTCCTGAGGTAGAGTATTGATGCCATCTCCTTGTGGCTTAGGTTTCTGGGGAGATGTTTATGCTGCCTGGGACCTGCCAGAAATTTATTTCTGATATTTCCTATTATTAGATATGTCTTATATAGATATAAGACATAGTTTCCTATTTCTTTTTTTTTTTCTTTCTTCTTTTTTTGGTAACTTCTTTTGTAAAACAGAGCTGTTTTACAGAAGCATTCCTTACACTCTGGATTCTATTTTTAGTAAGTCACCAATGAACATTTATTTATTAAAATTATGATAATTATTCATGTCTTTTATATTTAAAAATTCTATTCAGAAACCAATATCAATGTTGCTGCTGTATTTTGTAGAAAAATATATATAAGGGGGAAATTTTGAAATTTCCTCTCTCCCTTCCTTCCTTCCTTCCTCTCTCTCTCTCTCTCTCTCGGTCTCTCTCCCTCTCTCTCTCCCCCCTTTCCCTTACTCTCTCCTTCCTTCCTTTTTCCTTTTTTGCTTTCTTTCTTCATACTCCCGTTCTTTTTTCTTCTTCTCCTCTCTTTCTCCCCTTTCTCCTCCCCCTTCTTTTATGTTTTACTACTCAACTTAATGAATCCCTTTCCCAAAGTCCTCTTCTTATTGTCTGCAATGTCACATTTTATTCCATTCCATTCCTTCTAGTTCTATCTTGTAGCACACTTCAAAGTCCTTTGTATTACCCGTATTTACAGTCTCCCAATATTTGTAGATTCTTATCATATCCCTCGTTGTCACTTAGCCGAGTAATAGGCACTTATCTCCTTTAATATGGCCTCATAAATCAAACCTTTCTTTTCTCTAATCATTTTTTTTATCATTCCCTAAATGAAATTCCCAATTTGTCTGTGTCTTTCTGAAATGGAAGTGCCTCAGCTGTAATGCAGGGATCCAAGGCTGAAACCTTACTGGCTACAGTTTGCCATTCTTTCTGAACAAACATGTCATAGCAAGTAAGTGTAGCATGATTCCTATCTTGCCGATTTATTGTTTTCTAAATTCATGTGATATGTCCTTACTGAGGTTGTCTGAAGTAGATAAAAATTGCATTTTTCCCAGGAGTCAGGGGGACAAGTGTTTAAACCCAGATTCAACACTATTAGTGACACTTGCCCTTAAATTCTGTGTACCTAAATTTCCTGATATCTAACACAGAATTAATGATATCTCCTCTCATGATGACAACCCAGATTAGGATGACATGAGCGAAGTGTGCGGGACACTTACGGGACCCTGAGAACGAGTACCTCCTCAAAGTTTGCACTTTGGTGCCTCACTTGCTTCATTTTAGTTCCACCCCTTCTCATGAGGATAAAATAATATAATAGGTGTGAAAAATGCTCTGAAAACTGTGAAGATATAGACAAATATCAGGTGTCACCATCATTGTTCTTCACCAGTTCAGCTCAACACAACCCATCAACACTGGAATAATTATACATGTGGAGCTCCCTTTGCCAAGCCCTTCTCTCTAGTGTCATTAGTTCACTCTTCCAAGTTCATGTGGGTGCCCTGATTACGCTAGCCCCTGCATACCCAGGCACTTCCAACCCCAAACTCACCCAGTATACTGTTCAGATACAGGCCTTCTTATTTCTTTATCCTGCCATCAGAATTTACTCATCTAGATTCCCATTCCCTCAGAGCTTTGCTTATCTGCTTTCTTGAAAATAACAAATTTAGCAGATGAAACTACATTTGTTGTTGTATCTGTAAGGAAGTACTGGCTTAATGTGTAACCCATTTAAGGTGACAAATTTGTAATTTCATTTAGGTATTTTATAGATATGATGCCTTACTCTCCAAATGCTCTAATGTACGGTTTTTTAAAAGTATTTGATCATGAACTGCAGTAAGAAGTGTATTTTTGTCATGACCTAGAACACATAAACATAATTAGAAAAGAATTCCTACTATTCCAAAATTCCAAAATACTACTGACCCTTTCTACTTTCAGAGCATTCACCTATTCTCTTCTCTTCTCTTATCCTAAAGAATGAATTCCATTCCATTTTTTTCTAGTGTACTCAATTCAATATTAGTTTGTTCCATTTTTAAAAAATTGTTGACCATGAACCCATTAAGTTGATTTTACTATTGGTTAATATGAAACAATAATTAACAAAAAAACACAGACATAGAAAACAATATTATGGTTACCAAAGGGGAAAAGAGGGGGGAGATAAATTAGGAGTTTAGGATTAAAGGATACACACTATTATATGTAGAACAGATAAACAACAAGGACCTACTGTATAGCACAGGGAACTGTATTCACTATCTTGTAATAACCTATAATAGAAAAGAAACTGGAAAAGAATATACATATATACATATATATATCACTTTGCTGTACACCTGAAACTAACACAACATTGTAAATCAAATATACTTCAATTAAAAAAAAAACACTCAAAAGGATTGTTTTTCAGTGGAACTCAGTGGATTGCTAGGGAACAGACTTTTAACTGATCGTATATACGATTGTGTGCATACATGTATCTGTGTATGCCTGTGTAAGGTGGTAGAAGGCAAAGCTTGTCTGACTTCACCACGGGTAGAAGGGCATTAACCTTGACGGGTCATCATTATCTCATGTGTACTGATATTTAACAGGTTACTAGATAACTCAAGGATCAGACAAATTCCTCAAGAAGTAGTAGGCTCATATTGCGTGGATAGCTAGATTACCACAGTGGGACACTGAAGAGAAGGCAATCTCCAGAGACCCAGGGAGGTAACCAGTATTTGGGACTTTCTAAGCAAAAAGAGGAATTCTGGTAAATGGTGGACAGGTATTAGAGGTAAGCTATGGATTTAAATATAAAAGAAAAACTAGTTATACCCTGGATCCTAAGATCACAGCAGGGCTTCAGTCATTCTATGCTACATAATGTATCTGTTGCTTTGTTGCTGCTTAAGTCTATTCTTACTTCAGATGTAATTGATCCAACCACATGCAAATGGGACCAGGTGATCACAGCTGCAAGCAAAGCCTGTCTGAAGGTGCAAAGAAAGAATGGTGCCTGGTAGATCTTGGGAAGCAGATGGGCCTTGGCCCCCTTTAAACTTATCCTTGGCATTTCCCTCTTTTTGCCTGTGAAGAGAGCAGGCCCTGAGTACCACATTAGAATTTGTACCTCCCTGAATGTCTTTTAATGTATTTTTTTATGACTTACTTCATAAATTCTCTCTTCAAATTGGTCTGGTATATTATCTGCTTAGAGTTGCAACTCATTCTTCCCAGGTATGCACAGCCATTATCAAATTAGTAATATTCCAGAGTTCATTTTCTTAACAGGGAGAATTATATTGCGTTTTCTCCATTGCTTATTTAAGGCTTAAATATAATTTTTTCTTAAACAATTCCTGATTGAATGACTCCATATTTCTGATATCTTGGAAAAATATAAGCTCTAAAGGGTTTTTACTAACCCTGTGAAGTTACAGGATTAAGTCCACAAAGAGAAAAATAAGCTTCTCTTTATGCCCAGGATCTTTAACAAAATGAATCCCAAGTTCATGTAGAAACTTGCAGTTTTAGGGACACATATCAGTGAGTACTACAAAAGTAACAGGATTTTAGAATGAGAAGAAAGCACAGAGTAGTGTGTCATTTTATTTTCTGCTCTTTAGTGGTACAATAGTAAAAAAGTACTTCAATACACAGTGCATAAGTCTCAAAAATATAAAAGTAAATGATATAATATATAGAAAAATGACCTTTTCAAAATCCCGTTTCTAACTTTCGAAGTCAGGAGCTTAAGGGAATGGTGAATCCAAGATGCTTTTTCCAAATGGAATAGAATTGTAGAGGCGCATTTCTACCCTGGGTAGCAAGAAATTAATTATTAAGATCGCTGTGACTAACAATGATGCTGTGAATTGAACTTCTAATTATTCTGGTAATGTAGGCAAGGATACTACATAATTGAAATTCAATGATAATACAAAAGGCTTATTCTAACCATAGATTTCTACCTCCTTCCCTAGCAAACCTGTGCATAAGTCAATGAAAAATAGCCATGTTGCTCTCTTCTTTGAAAATCTCCCTTTTTGGTGATGCAGTTTACGAGACAAAGTAGTTTAAATATGATGAGAAGAGTCTGTGCCTTTTCTGTGAGTTGGATAAAGCTTGAGTTATTTTTCATGCTAATGGCAGTGAGCACACTAGTGGGCTTCAGGCAGACTTTAGGTTCTATTGCCTTTATGCATGAGGAAACCATTTGCAGGTGGAACCTTGGCCAGCCACGCCAAGCTTCAGGAGCCCATATTTGCTGGTTAGCCAAATATGACACTCCTGGTGAGGTGAGAGAGACAAGCGACCATGGGAAGCTCAAGCCGTTACCAGGGTACTCATCACCAGGGCCCACAAGGCATCTGCCATGGGAGTCATCTGTCATTTTCAGCAATGCTTACCAGTAAAGATATGGTTCTAAAAATCCCATTCATTCTCATTCTCACTGGTACAGAGGATTGGAAGGTTTGAGCTTGATAGTAGCCAGAATTTAAAGGGAATTCCCAAAAGGGGAGCTGGAAAACGTTTGAGCAAAGGCAGCGTCCTTGGAACCACTGCATAACTTCCCCACACAGCTTCTTTGAAGGGTAAAAGACCCATTTGGATACACAAGTTCTGACAGTAAATACTCACGCATACATACACTTTCTGTTCTTTATAGTCATACCTTATCATCTCATAGATAAATAATAGAAACGAATGTTTTTATTTATCATATTTTTGAAATGATCTAATTGTTAAAAAAAACGCAGTTGACATAAATACGTTTGCCCATTTGATTCCCTCCATGAATTTTATTGCTTTTCCTCTCCAAAATATAGAGAGTCATAGAAAAATGATGAAAAGTGTTTTTTGGACACTGAGTAACAAACAGATTTTCACGATTTTATGTTAATTAATCAAAATGATTTCTATGTTTATTAATGAAAATGTGTTGATTAACTTTAGGTTAAAGTCATTAGGGTTTAAAAATTATGGAAAAGGAACAGTTGGCACGTGAATTGAGAGTTTGATCAAATCCAAGATTATGTAAAAACAATTTGAAATATGTGGTACCCCAGACCAAATGCCAGTTTTCTCCTCTTGCTAATGACAAGCATTTCCATCTTACAAGAATACCAAACACCTTTCCGGTGTCTCTTAAAAGCTGGCTATTCAAGAAATATGAAAGCCAGAGCCGCTCATAAGAAAAAAGTGATGTTACCGATGAGAATACCGTGTCGGGCAGTCCCTTGAGTCCCTAAAGAAAGGGAGTATATGAAACCCTAAGCTAGTTGTTCCCAGAGCAGAAGCTGGCCGCTGAAAAGCTGGCTTGATAATTTGGGAGACTGCATCCATCAGTGTGCATCAATGACCTTGATTGCTTGCATCAATGACCTTGATTGCTTGCATCAATCACCATTGGGGTAGTGGCTATTAAATTAATGATTTAGAAAAATAAATTTGGATGTTCAGTACAGTAAAACCTTAATAAAGACTAAGGAAGGCACACTTTTTCAGACTAGTGATTGTCTTAGAACCTCTGGACTGTCTTAGAATGTTCTGGATTTTCTTAGAATGACTCTAGATTTTCCAGTTCAACCAGCTATTTTATTGGATGAGCTTCTATACCTGCTAATAAACTGGTTCTTAGATATATCTCCTTCTTTATGCATTACTGTCATCAAGCATCAAATAGCCATGTTGCCAGTGGTCTCACTTTTCTTGCACAAAAGTAATGAAAGAAACTCTCACACCAAGGTGTTAGTGATTAATGTTTTCTGCCATTCAAGTTATTTTCAATACATGAAAAATGATATAATTATTGGTGGGACTCTAGGCATGGTGATTCTTTTTTGGAGGGTTATGCATCTGGCTTAAATCTTTGTGCCCTTCCTCCCTTCCAATCCTCCTTCATTTACTGCAACATTTACTGATCAATGAATGTATTCCAGTCACATGGATAAGTACTGATGCTAGAAAGATTAATAAGCTATGATTCCTCCTTTCAAGGACTCATAGTTTCATAAAGGAGGTTGTTATGCCAACCAGTTCATAAATCTTGCAAGGATCATAGTTGAGATAAGTACAAAGCAGAAAGGAAAAGAGGGTGAATCTTGTCTGGTTAGGAGCTTGTGAAAGACCCCACCCAAGTGAAAACACTTAAGCTGATTCTTAAATTGTGGTTAATAATTTCTCAGAAGGAAAAGGAAGCAGTTGGAGAAATAAACCTGGTATTTTGGCTACAGCAGTAGTTCAGCATGACTTGAAGACAGATTGTTGGGAGATGAGGCCGGAAATCTCCTCGAAGGGTTGGAAGGAAACTTGTATGCCTTGCTGTGGTTTGGGAATATCATTCTGGAGTCAGTGAGATACCACTGAAAATTGAGGATGGAGAATGACATGTTCCTATCACTCTAACAACAGTGTAGACTGAGGGTACATCAGAAGGGGGAAGATAGGCTTAACAGAGTTTTAACAGGTACACGTTGAGTGGATGTCATAGGCCAGACATGGCACTAGATTCTGGATATACCTTGGGAGCAAAGTAACTATAACACCCACCTCATTCTAGGTATAACAATAACAACAGTACCATTTATTTTCTTTTTTCTTGGTACTTATCTGGGTTGCTTCACTTGTTTTAAGTATTTCGACTCAGAAACTCTGATTTGTTATTACTATGTATATTGTATAGGCAAGGTAACTAAGGTTAAGAGATGGTATCTTCCCAAAGCTGTGTTGCCAATAAACTGTCAAATTAGGATTTGCACCCAGGCAATAATTACACTGTGATCTATTGTGATGGCAGTAAAAGAGATATCTGTAAAATTGACCATGACCACAGTTAAGAACAGAGCTAGGCCACAGTTCCTTGCTATAAGAAGCAGGAAAAAAAAATCTAGTCTATAAAGAATCTATAATGAAGGTAATATGGAAGCTATAGCATTAGGGCGCCAAACATGCTACTCTCACCCTTTCCTAGATTATTCTCTCTGCTTTCTACATGTCAGTGGATGAAACCAGCTGGTCAACGTGCAGTCTAGTGCCAGAGTGGACAACCAAAGTGCAGCTGTGGCTTTTTCTAGCCGTTTTCACCTCTTGCTGCACTGAGCGGCTGGTAGACAGCTTCCACTCCAGGACTTCAGATCTGTCTCTTGGTTCCTGTGCATTCAGCAGCCAAATGCCTCATAGCTCTCTGCTGAGCATCCTCCCAAATTTAGTTTGAAGAAAAACAATAGAATAAAAATTGTCTTTCAGCATCCCATAACCACAGGACGTCTGAAATGCTATTCAGAAGTTGGAGTAGAAATATACTGTGGTAGGCAGAATTCTAAGATGGCCACAAGATTCCACACCCTGGTGTACGTGCCCTGTAAACTCCCTTTCCCTTGAGTATAAGTAGGATTTGTAACTATGATATCCGTGGATCTGTGGTAACTATGATATCTAAGTAGGATTTGTAACTGTGGTAGTGATAGGGTATTAGTGCCATGATTATGGGACTGTATATGGCAGAAGTGATTTTGCAGATGTAAATAAGTTTCCTAATCAGTTGCCTTTGAGTTCATCAAAAAGGGACTATCCGGGGTGAGCCTGACCTAATCAAGTAATCCTTGAAAAGAGGTCAGAGAGATCTGAAACATAAGAGATGTTTTCCCGCTGGCATCGAAGGAGAAAACTGCCATGTTGTAGAGAGGGCAAAGAACTAAAAAACAACTTCTAGGAACTGAGAGTGGTCCCTGTTCAACAGCTAACAAGAAAATAGGGACCTCAGTCATACAATCACAAGGAAATGAATTCTGTGAACAACCAGTGTTTGCAAAAGCAGACCCAATGCTTCAGATGAGATCATAGCCCCAGTCTGCACTTTGATTTAAGCCGGAGTGGAGGACTCAGAAAACCCACAGCCAGACTCTCCATCCATGGACACGTTAAAATATTCAGTTTGTGTTTTTCTAAGAAGTCCCTCAGTAAAATATTAAATTTGTGCTTTTCTAAGTCCCTCAGTTTGTGATAATTTGCTATGCAGCAGTGGAAAACTACTACACTAATGCCACAGTGCAGAGAGGTGCCATCCTCAGTTATCAAACTAGCAGGTCATGCTGGACTAGCTTGTTCTTATGCCCCTTTAAAAAAGTTTTAAGCTTTTCATGGCTCTCTATATAAGTTTAGCATAGTATGCCATCAATTGTATATAAAAGTTAATCTTTTTAACTCTTTGAGGCCACTTTGTGTTGTTTAATGAGTTACATTTCCATTGTGCTGATGATCATTTTTCTTTTCAGTGTGGTCCTACTAAACATAAGTCTTATGTGTGTGCTTCACATAAAACGTAAGCTTAATTATTATGCAAAATTTGATTCTCGCATGATGTAAATATCGTGGCTAGTATAGTTGAAATATTCCTGTTGAAAAGCAAGTTTATTAAAAAGTGATTAAGTTAGAGTTGTTAGTAATTAAACTACAACATATAAGTAGCATGAATAATTGTCAAGGGGATTGTTGTGTATTACTTTTCATATTTTGTATTTCTTTGGTGCAATAAAAGAATAAGCAATTTTTATACTCTATTACAGTAAGGAAGTACAGCATGTCAACTGTAATGAGGAATAATTGGTTGGAAGGAACAATATTTGGAATGAAATCTGGCTAAATATATATCTGCAACTAAGATTTCCATTAAGCAGGGCTAAAAATCTGTAGAAATTGCCCTGGGTTTAATGATCACATAAATAATCCTGTCTCAGTTATTTGAGTCTTACATGATTTCATAATAAATGAATTATGCATCAGACAACTTTGTGTCTTTTGTTACTTTTATAGTATTGATTTAGATAAAGATTATCCCTGGCAGAGTAATGGGAAAAGGCTCCTTGTGGCTGCTGTTTTGTTTTTTATTAGATCTCAAACTGAAATGTCTACTTTATCTAAATCAACTTCACACTTCCAAACATTGGCATCCATCAACTGCTATTTATTTCACTTTGCTTGGTTATTGAGACAGCTGCATATCAGTGTTCTCCCTCACTTAAGTGATTACATTTAGAGCTAAACGGAGGATGTTGTAGAGGTAGATTCAAGATGGTAGCTAGGATATGTAACAATGCAGAGAAGTGTGGAATGGTTTACAGTCTTGTTTTCATTTAAGTTTGCATCTGAAGTTCCTTGGTGAAAGAAGTTGTGATGGATGCTGGGAATGAATCATCAAAAAATACTTTGACAACATGGTATGGAAACTTGTATCTGTTCACAAATGATTTAAAACTATCTTACTTCTAGTAGAAAAAAAAAGACTTTCTAGACAAGTTTGAGAAACTGCTGGAGCCCCTGTCTATTCTTAACCCTGTCGAGTTTGTAAAATGTGTGACTCTCAGGTAGTTTTTATTAAGGTGGGGAAATGTCTCCCTGGAGGCTGTGTTACTTACCGGGTGAGAGTGTTTAAGCAGATTGATGCAGTGTTTCTCATGGTGTGGTGCAGAGAAATCCTGCATTAGAATCATTGGAAGCTTTGATAAAAATGGAGATTCATGAGCTCTATCCAAGACCTACTAAATCAGAATCTCTGGGGAAGGTCTGAGGATTCACTTTGAAGAAGATCTCAAGGTAATTCTGATGCACTCTACATTTTGAGCACCGCCAGTTAATATATATGTATAATAGTTCTCTGTTCTCTCAATTTATCTTCAATCCTGTAAAGATGCACTAACATACAGCTTCAAAGTTTGTCTGAGTCATGCCTATTTTTCCTCTGTTTAACTACCTTCACCCACTGAGCAGACTGCCTTTGCTGTTTATCCTGAGGACAAGGTTGCCTGGTGAAGTCTGGTGCAGTGTTGGTCCCTTACCATCCAGGATATTGTCTAGTCATGGAATGTGTGATGCCTAGGTGGGGCTGATGAGACTGAAGGGACAAGGGAATATGCCATTGAAAATGAATTTCCTTAGCAGATAGCAGGACTCTGAAAATCCAGTTGAACCTGAGTCTGTAGTCTGATGCCACTCTTAACACCTCACTGTACCTGTTCATTCTGTGGAGTGTTCCAGAATGGAAAGTGATTAAGATGTTCTCAAAAACCAGGGCCCAGGAAAGTTACTTCAATGCTATTTACATCTTTTTCCTTTGCAACAGGGATATCTAGATTTCCATTTTTCTTAAGAAGAACAATTTAAAAGTCAAGTCATTATAAATGAATAGATTATCCTCATATCACTTGTGATGAAGATGATGGTAAACCTGATGGGCGGGTATGAGCCATGTGTTTTCTTTAGAATCCCAACTCAATTGAAGATACCCTACTCCTTTTTTTTTTTAAGATTTTTTTTTTGATGTGGACCATTTTAAAAGCCTTTACTGAATTTGTTACAATATTGCTTCTGTTTTATGTTTTGGTTATTTGGCCGCGAGGCATATGGGATCTCAGCTTCTGGCCCAGGGATCGAACCAGCACCCCCTGCATTGGAAGGCGAAGTCTTAGCTACTGGACCCCGAGAGAAGTCCCAAAGATACCCGACTCCTTCTTATCCACATGGTGTCTGGGAATAATAATAGTATTTAACTAATTCAGCTATTTGGGTTTATTGAGATAATTTGTATAAAGCAATTAGAACAGCACTTGATGTATAGCAATGGGCTCAATAAGTAATTACAATAACACTTACCATTCATTGAGCATTTACAATGTGACAGTCTGTTCTAAGTGCTTTACATGAATCATCTCAGCAACTTTGCTCAAAGTCAGGAAGCTCTGATGTAGCAGAACGCGGATTTGAACCCAAGCATGCTCCTAACTTCTGCATTATCCTGCCACTTCCATAAATGTGGGTCATTATTTCTTCACATTAATATTGGTACATTTCTCATTTGATGCCTTGCTGCTTAATTTTATTTCAGTTCATTTATCCTCCCTATTCACTCAATCATAGGATTTAGCCAAGAATCTCTTGGTTTGAGTAACTGCCAAAGGAGAGGAAGGAGTTAGAAGAGGCAGGCAACTGATGCTCATTTTGTGTGTCACAATGGGAAAAGGCCTGAAAAGGATGCCAGGAACTTCATGGGGGTGTCAGGGCAAGTGATTTAGCTGGCTTTGAGTATTTTCCAGGCTCTGGTTGAATTCTCTGGTAAGACTAGTGTTATTCTCCACCGGTCTTGTAATGAAGACTGCCCTTGGCTATGAAAAAAAAAAAGCCACTTAATATTTGTATGGTACAAGCCAGATGCAGTGAACTTGATCTTGGCTCCATTCTCCTCCCTCCCACTCAAGTCTAAGTGGGACGTCCCACTCTCGTGGTACTTTCCATACTTCCTTAAAGGCTTTCACCAGATGCTGCTGTTTATCTAAAACGCTATCTGATCATGATCTCTGGAGTCACACCTAGGTTTAAATCCTGGCTTGGATATTTCCTGATGTAATCTACTAAGCCCCCTGCTCCTCAATTTCTCCTGCACAGTGGAGATAATGGCACCTACCTCCTAGGGTTTATGTGAGGATGCAGTGGAAGAATTCATATAAAGTGCTTGGTTCACTAATCTGTCAAATAGTGATTATCCTAAAAATATTAGGCACTATCATCTAAATTTTGTTTTAATAGATTTTAAGCTTTGCAAAGACTGAAGATAGGGTTTTTATTTCTCATACCGCCTTGTATAGTACCTGGACCATAAATCTAACAAGTGAATAAATGAAGAATCAGAAATACATGGAATGGAGTTTGGTTTTTGACCAGGCTAACTAATTGAGACTCTAAGACTAGGGTATGGAGAAAGCTCTTCCACCCCACCCCGTTTAATATCATCCCCAACTTGGAATCAAAAGACACAGATACAAATAACTAGAATCCCTTTGTTCCCTGCCTCAGTTCATCAAAGGGCAGCCTCATCTCTCATCTTGGAAGGAAACTTTGTTTTCCTTGCAAAAGCCATGTTGCTGAAAATGAAGCAGAAATGGGTTCATTCCTTCCAGTAACTGGTGATTTTGAAAAAACAGTACTTTAGGGATAGGCTCTGAAGTGCAAGAGTGTCTCCAATTAAGTGTTCATTTTTCTGGGGACAGGCCAAGGAAACCTTGTAGTGGGAGCAGAGCCTGAGCAACTCCCCAAAGTTGCTTTGTTGATGTTTCTTTTAAACAGATACCCGACTCTGCCTCTAACCCTCCTCATTAGCTTCTTGAGAGTATGTCATGTAAAGCTTTTGGTAAACAATCCTAACAGCATCCCCTTTCTTTCACCACTACCTCATGCTTACCCCTCCGCCTCCAACCACCCCCAGGGCAGGGGCGCAGAACTTTCCTGGGTCTAAAATCACATCAACGCAGAAAGGGTAAGCCATCTTTTAAAAAGTCACCATAAAGTGTTGGTTATTTATCCTGGTGGAGTTAGTGAAGGAAGGCATGTATCAAGCGCTTAGGGTATATCTGGCCACTGTCAGTGTATAGCTATCAGCTTGACTGGCCTCTGATGCTTTGGGACATAGGGCAATGTACCAACTCCACCCAAGCCTCCACTTCTTCATCTGTTTGATGAGGATGAAAATCTTTATCTTCTTCAGAGTGGTTGTGAGGGTGGGACAGTCACGGTGCTTAGCCCTGTTTTGGCAAGTTATGTGCTCCATGAGCCTAATTATCACTTACAAATATTATCGCACCTAATCTAACAAAACCCCCAAGGGAGGTATATTGGCCCCATTTTGAAGACCAGCAAACTGAGGTTTAGAGAGTTGAAGTCACTTGAATGAGGTCAAAGGTCTGGAGTCTGTGCCCAGGTCTCTTCTTTCTATTGATTACTCTAGCATTTCTCTTATAAAAGGGAAGGCCAGGCTCTATAGGAAGAAAAAACATTGGATTAATGCTTTAATTTGAGTCCAAGCTATGAATCGAAGCTAAGAGTTATTGACAAAGTCACTTTACCTATTTAGACTGCAGTGTTCTTCCAGCTGCAGTCAAAGGATGGGAGTGGATGCCATGCCAGGGTCTTCTCACCCTCCATAACAATGGTGTTCACGTATTTTGGACAGGGACACCTTCTCTGATGCCTTCCTTGTATTGCTTTCCTTGGTCATGTTGTCAGGAATCACAGATATTACTCACATTAAACACTGGGAAAAGAACATGGCCAAGACGTTTTGGTGTGCAGGTGCATGGCTCACCTTAAGGAGAGGTACCAGCAGCACCGTGCTGTTGTAGCAGCCTAAGAGAGTGTGCAGAAATCTCACAAGAATCCCCAGGCAGACTTGGCACTCTAGATAACAGAGAGTGGGGCCTTGGAATCAGTGAGAGAGCAGGTGGCTTTTAGGGAAGGCGAATGTATCGGTTACATTATTCATTCAAAAGCTAGTCACTGCCTCTTGTGTGCCAGGCACTATTCTAAGTTCAGGGATATCCCAGTGAACAAGATGGATAAAAATCTCTGCTTGCATAGGTAGGAGGTTATATTCTAGTAGGAAGAGATATTATATAAATAAGTAGACAGATATACATATCAAGTGGTGACAGTGCTTTGGAGGGAAATAACACTTGTTCAGAGAGTAGTGACTCCAAGGTCTGAGGGCTGGTGTGCTCTCCCACATAGTGCAGCTAGCGAGGGCCTCTCTGTGATGGGGCTTTAGAGCCAAGACCTAAATAAAGCCGCTTATTCATGGAACAATCTGGGAATATGCATTCCAGTAGAGGGAATGGCAAGGGCAAAGGTCTGAGCTTATGAAGTAAACAGTCTGAAAGGAAACCCCACAGGCACTGGGAAGAACAATTCAGTTCCAAAGGAACCCACAACTGTAACATCCAGACTGGGTGGAAAGATCCTTATTCGGGGACTTTTCACCAGCAAACTGCCTACACACAGTTCTCAGTCCACGAGCATCAATTTTATTTTATTTTAATAAAAATGATGTATATTTAAGGTATACAATGTGATACTTTGATATACATATACATAGTGAAATGATTACTACAGTCAAGCTAATTAACATATTTATCTCCTTACGTAGTTACCTTTTTTTTTTTTGTGATGACAACACCAGAAATCTGCTCTCTTAGCAAATTTCAAGTATATAATATGGTATTGTTAACTGTAGTCATCATGCTATACATTAAATGTCTAGAATTTATTCATCCTACATAACTACAACTTTGTACCCTTTGACCAACATCTGCCCACCTGCCCCACCTCCCCACCCCTGGTTACCACCATTCTACTCTCAGCTTCTATGAATTCAAATTTTTTAGATCGCACATAATAAGTGAGATCATGCAGTACTTGTCTTTTTGTGTCTGGTTTATTTCACTTAGCATAATGTCCTCCAGGTTCATCCATTTCATCTGTGTTGTCACAAATGGCAGGATTACCTTCTTTTCCAAGGCAGAATAATAGTCCTCTGTGTGTGTGTGTGTGTGTGTGTGTGTGTGTGTGTGTGTGAGTGTGTGTGTGTGACGACAGATACTTGTTTCCATATTTTGGTTATTGTGAATAATGAACGTGCAGGAATCTTTTCAAAGTACTGGTTTCATTTCCTTCGAATATATACTCAGAAGGGGGATTTCTGAATTATGTGGTAATTCTATTTTTAATTTTTTGAAGAACCTTCATAGTGTTTTCCCAATGGTAGTACTAATTTGCAGTGCATAAAATTACCCTTTCTCCTTATCCTTGCTAATACTTATCTTTTATCTTTTTGATAACAGCTATCCTAACAGGTGTGAAGTGGTATCTCATTGAGGTTTTGATTTGCATTTCCCTAGTGATTAATGATGTTAGCACCTTTTCTCAACCTGCTGGCCATTGGTATGTCTTTTTTGGAAGAGTGTCTATTCAGGATTTTGCACATTTTTTAATCAAGTTGTTTGCCTTTTTCTGCTATTGAGTTGTATGAGTTCCTTATATATTTTGGATATTAATCCCTTATTAGACATATGGTTTGCAAATATTTTCTCCCATTCTCTAGGTTGCCTTTTTATTTTGTTGATTCTTTATACTATGCAGAAGCATTTTAAATCGATGTAGTCCCACTTGTTTATTTTTGCTTTTATTGCCAAGACATCAGGTTTTTTTGTTTTTTGTTTTTTTAATTTTTATTTATTTATTTTTGGCTGTGTTGGGTCTTCGTTTCTGTGTGAGGGCTTTCTTTAGTTGCGGCAAGTGGGGGCCACTCTTCATCGCGGTGCGAGGGCCTCTCACTGTCACGGCCTCTCTTGTTGCGGAGCACAGGCTCCAGATGCGCAGGCTCAGTAGTTGTGGCTCACGGGCCTAGTTGCTCCACGGCATGTGGGATCCTCCCAGACCAGGGCTCGAACCCGTGTCCCCTGCATTGGCAGGCAGATTCTCAACCACTGCGCCACCAGGGAAGCCCCAAGACACCAGTTTTAAATGTGAACATAAAAAACTCAGTCATTGAATTTTATTTATGGGGCAAATTGAAGGGCTCTACTGAGTTCCCCGGGGGTAGAAAAACATAGAAAAATCCCATCTGGGGACCACAGGTTATGTGTGTTTAAGTAAGTAATAATAATCCTGTGAATGAGCAGGAAGGAAGAGCCATGAATTCAGTTAACTACTAGTTTGGAAACTTGTCATGTTGCAAGGTTATGGGGGTTAATGGATTAATTAGAATGTCATGAAACAGTTTGGGAGGGTCATTTGGGGTGTAACCTTCATTCCTGGGCTAAGTACTTGTGCCAATGCTTAGATTTTTATTTCATTTAAAGCTGTGTGGAATAATGGGAAGAAATAATGGACTTTGAGTTGAACAAATCAGAGTTTGAATCTTGGTCCCATCACTCAACAGCAGCATGGCCTTGAGCCTGTTATTTAAATTCTATGAGGTATAGTGTTTCTCTGTAAATCTCATCTAATTATATTTATTTTCAGAGTAACTAAGAGGGAAAAACAAAGTAAGTAAAGCATCTGGTATGTGGTAATTACATAATTAATGGTGACTATTGTTATCCAACAAGTATCTATACCGCACGTCTATACGCCCTCCATGGAAGCATGTGGGGAACTTAAAGGGAAGGAAGATGTGACTTATGCCCTCTAGAAACTTACCCTTAAGTTGTGAAGATGTCCACCCAATTGGCTATAATATAAAGTACTGTAAGAGAAAAACAAGTACTATAAAAACACAAAAAAGGAGAGATTTCTTCCAATTCTGCTTGGAGAAGTTTCATGGAAGAGTTTTAGGAGCCCGACAGGCAGAGTTAGTGTGGAAAGGATTTTCCAAATACATGCAGTATTTTTGAACAAAGCCCAGAGATGGAGAAGCTCAGAATGAGTCTGGAGGAAGGAAGCTGAGCTGTCAGGTAGAGTGAATGAACAGAAGTAGGGCCAATGAGGTGCAGTCCTCAAGCTAGGACCAGATCATGTAGCGACCAAGATGCTGTTCCAAGGATCTTAGACTTTATTCAGTAGGCAGACTTTATTCAGTAGGCCATGGAAGGTTTCTGATTAAGGGAATGAAAAGATGAGGGTTGCATCTCAAAGTAATTACCCTGGCAACTCTACGTGGTATGCATAGAGCATGGAGAGACTTGTGATAAAAACAAGAGCCAGTAGTGATTGAGCATGTACTCTGTTCTAACACTATTACTCATTAATCCCCTCAACAGTCCAGTGAGCTAAGTGCTACTGCCATGCCCCCTTTTACAGATGAGGACATTAAGGAATGGAGATGTTAAGTAACTTACCCAAGGTCACACAGCTAATAAGAGGTCAGACCTGAGTCCAGGCAGTCAGACTCTGGAGTCCATCCTCCAAACCCTTACTCTGTATTGCTTCAAAAGTTGACCAGAAGTTAAGGATGCCTGCATACTACCCTGCCCTGCCTCTGCCTGATGTTTCTTCCTCTTCCTTGCTCCTCAGTTTTCTCATCTCTAAAATAGGAGACTTGAATTGGGTTTCTGAGATGCTTTCTAACTCTTGGGGTTTTTTTTGTTTTTTTGTTTAAATTCTGTATTTGAATGTGGGCCTGATCTATTTGATCAGTACAGTAATGGAGGAAACACAAACATGAAATGGTTGTGCAAGTTAAAGACAGAAACTCTAAACAAGTTTTGTTTCTGATTGATTTTTTTTTCTTCTGAAACTTTCTCTTGCTCCAAATTTACTCCAATCAATTAAAAACATACAAACAAGCATAGAAGGTACACAATGAAAAAAGAAAATAGGTACATGTTTTGGTGTATTGAATGGCAATGAGCTAATGCATAAGGTAACTGCTCAACTCTAAGATTTACAAACATTAAGAATACTTACTAATTTATCGTAATCATGCTTTGAAACGATGTGATAGTTACTACTCAAACCAGAGTATTAGTTCACAATGACTCACACAGAGCCCCCAGGATAAGGCAACTCATTGAAAAAAGAAAGTCAATATTGAACAAGTCCCTTAAGCCGCATTTCTCTCTGCGCTCAGCTGGTTGGGATAAAATACACACTTTGCTTTTCCTGACTAGTAAACAGGGTTTCTGAAGCAGCTGAATCCAAGCTATCACTTCGCCTCTCAGCATTTTCCGGTTTTTCTTCTTGTTGCAAGATGCGGTGCTCTGGTCCCTGTCTGCAGCGGGAGTCCAGACTCTGGTTAGTTTCCGTTTCCAAGGCAACTGACCAACCCAACAAAGCCACAGCGGCGCCGGGCGCGCTGGTCCCGGGGCCGCGGAACCATCACTGCCGTGCGTCCTGTTTTCTCCGGACCTTCCTGGTGATCTCCCGGGTCTTCGGGTGATCTGCGCGTTACTTCATGCGTGGCTGTCTCTTTGTGTAAGAGTGATAAAGAGGAAGCTGATAATTCGACAGGCCCGACTCTATCCGACTGCCACTTCTAGCGTCTGCTACAGTAGACAGGATGAATGCATTTTCTCTCATTCACGCCCTCTCTCCATCTCGTCGTCTCCTCTCCCTGTCTCTCTCTCTCTCCCCCTCCTTCCCTCTCTCCCTCCCTCTCTCCCTCCCTCTCTCCCTCTCTCCCTCTCTCTCTAGCTCTCCTCCTCCCCTTCTCCTCTGGCAGTAGCCTTCTTAATGTAGTTTAATGGCTTTACAAAGAAAGCCAGGCAGAGGAGCACTTCTCAGTAGCTGTGGTCGGACCATGACCTAGCTGACCATGAACTTGGAAGGGCTTGAAATGATAGCAGTTCTGATCGTCATTGTGCTTTTTGTTAAATTATTGGAACAGTTTGGGCTGATTGAAGCAGGTTTAGAAGGTAAGGGAGTGCTTTTTAGTGACTTCTAAAAATTCTCTGTTTTGCAATAAAAATTTCTTAAGCGAGTATAAGAGGCACCTGAAATGAGATCAGAGAAATGTTACTCTGGGGTGGACATAAAGAGAGGTGGGTTTTTCAGGGTAGGAAAGATTAATAAAATAAACTTTTTGTAAGTTTCAGTAATGTTTTCAGAGCAAAAGAATGTTAAAAGTATGAGAAACACTTTGAATCAAAATGTTAGAACCTAAACTGAGGTAAAATGTTTATAATTGGTATGTCTGCTTATATTGAGAGTATTTAGTCCATATTGATGTTATATTATTTTATCTAATATCCCCTTTTATTGTATCAGCAAATTTTATTTGGATATATTGTGAGGTCCACTTGTTTATTGCTATGTAAATGCATTCATCAAATGGAAATGGTTATACATTGATTATAATTTCTTGTGGTTTAAGATTGGAGCCTAAGAATGATAAGCTTTTTATAAGGTTGTCTCAAGAAGTATTTATAACATTACTTATTTCACATCCCAACGGAGATTCTAAGGGGCAGAGTCCCCAGTTCATATGACAGATCTTAACATAGATTCCAAAGAGCCAATTGTTTTTCAAGTGTTGCTGTTTACATTCATCAGATGCTCATTCCCCTATTCTCCTTAACAATCATCTCTTTCTTTAAAAAATAAGGTGTGTACTTGCCTGTATCTTTTTCTGAATTTGATGTTTCTTTGAGAATCTGAGTAAATTCAGATTATTATTTTCTTACTGTGCAGAACACATTTGAGAGTATTTTTGCATATGGCCAGTAATTGTTTCTGTAAAGTTGTCAGAGCAATTTTAAAAGCATCCCTAGGTGACGTTTGACGTAGTTATGCTTTGATATTCTTGTTTCAAATTTTAAACTTGAGTAAAAATGCAAATATGTTATAAATGTGTTTACATTCACAACTAATTCAGTCCACTGGAGAATGACTGCCACATGTGACATAAATAAGGCTGCATTTACAGATAGCCAACGTCAAATTACAGTAAGTGTGTCACTCAGATGTAGGTTATAGAAACCTACATTTGTAATTGGTTGTGTGGGGGGATAGGGTGGAAAGCAGGGTTTGTTGAAGTAATTTTGAAGTAAGTTTGCAGAATGCTTTTTGCAAGCCCTTTCTGATGGCAATATTTGTAGTTCTAAAAAGAGGATAAAATTCTAAATTCTGGAAGTAGTGATTGCTCTTTAAAATTGACTTTATCTTTTGCATTGTTGTGATAAAGCAATAACTTGGTTTGGCTTCTCTGCCCTTTAGTGTGTGTTATTTTCCTGGCAAATGTGATTGGGACCTCCCATTTTAATGCCCTGGTTTTTATTCTCTCTGAGACTGACAGTTCCTTGGAGTAGTGTTGGTATTTCTAGCTGTGTTGAGGGACTTTTTTTTTTTTTTTACCCGAGTTCATGGATGATTTGTGGTCATTCTTTAAACTCTTTTGACATTTTACTGTGCATTTTGTGATGAAACCTCCTCTAGTGTTGGTTTTGTTTTAGGAGCATGAACATTTACTCTCCCAAATGATAGCATGTGTTTCCTTCCTCTAAGGACTGCTAACCTTTATGAAACTATTTTTTCCTATTCTTTATTATATTTCAAAATATACTAATTTGCATGAACAGTTTCTATCTTGTATTTTATATTTTACAGTATCAGTGTTTTCCAGGCCAACATTGTACTAATACTATGGAGAGAATGTGCTTTCTCATAAACTTCAATATAAACCCATATCTGAATTCCAGGTTTTAGAAAGTATTTTGAAATGGTAAAATGTTAATGACCACGTTAAGGAGGAATTATACTCAATATGTAAAAGTTGATAGAGAAAGGGAGCAATAGTGCTTTCCATTTTGAGGTTTGTATAAGACTTATCGCCAAAGTCAATGCTAGAGTCAGAAAACCTTCAAAACAATATTTAAGTTGGCCACACACTTTGTTTACTGGAGATATAAAACAAATAAACAGACTGATAAGCTCTAATTCATTGAATATAGTTTGAATATATAGATCAGAATGCGCACACTTTAAAGTTACAACTTAGTTTTAATGAATAAAAAGTATAAACAACATTTAATATCAAAATAGCATCTTCATAGATTTTTCTGAAGCTTTCTTCAAAACAAACACAGGTGCTCATTTCATTCAGATTTATTTTCAAATAAGAGTTCTCTTCCTCCCCCATCATTTACATATCTAAGTTGAGGATAATGATTTCTTTCACCTTCCTTATTTCTGTCTGCTCAGGTGACCTAGTAAAGAAATTTGAGTATTAAGTAGAAAAATTTGAACCTAGGTTAAAGCCCTATGAGGATGATTTTGAGGGTTTTTTTTCCCCTAAACAATTAAACCTTTTCATCTAAACTTATAACTGTTTTATAGTGTAGTCACCATTCAGAATGTAGTTTTTTTGTATTATTATATATGCAACATGCATTATGTCCCCAAGGGCATGTATAATACTATGTTTGCATAATATAGTTATTATCTTGCTTTAAGTATGTATAGAAAAAATGTACTTCAAAATAAATTGGTAACATTAAAATCTGAAGTATTTGTATTTGCTTATCTTTGAGTACTTTGAGCTTCCATTCTTTGCAGAAGACTATGGAGTGGGTCCTGGATCTCCTGGGTCCTTCTCTTCCAGTCTATGCATGATACACATAAACACATAATGCTACACATAGATCCATGGCATGTATTTATAAACAAAAAAAAAGTTTCATTTAGCAGGTAACAGTCTTTAATATGAGAAAATAAGACAGTAGTAAGAGTACAGACTCTTACCCCTCCTTTGCCACTCTCTTGCTTTCTAACCTTGGGTAAGCTACGTTACCTCTTTCGTTGTTTAAAATGAGAAAACTGGACTTGATAACCTTCATGGAAGTTTCCATTTAAAAAGTTCTATGAGTCTATCAGGTAATTAAAATTTGATCATTTATATAACATATATCCTTTTTTATGAAATGGGTATCAATGGCCTACTTTGGGATTGATATGCAGTGCTGTTACTAGGCTGATCTTTCCTTCTCTTCCATAGTGGGATAATTCATCATACCTCAGGAGATTTTCATTGTATTTCAGGAGAATAGAGAAACGTCCTTTCCTGTAGCTCTAGAATTTGACATTTGGGGCTGCTATTTTAGGCATCCATGTGATAGAGTTTCTCAAAACTTACATGGGATTTCAACAACAGATAAATACATCATGGTATAATTTATTAATGTTTCGTAGTTCAGTTCTTTTCTTTCTTTTTCTTTTTTGCAATTCAAAGTTCAATATTTCTTTTTAAGAAAAGAAATATTAATACCAGGTCAGTATGCATGCAAATAATATTTTTAACTTGAGCAAAGTTTTGAGGATAATGCACAATGCCAGAATTTTGAATGCGCAGATTCTCTCTACTTAGTGAGGAGTTCAGGAAGCTCCAGGGTTATGCTGGTTTGGAACACTCCTAAAACCTCACAAGAGTAAATTACCTCTTTTCCAGCTATAAAAATGAAAGTGGTTTTCTGTTGACACATTCCAGGGAGAAATTGAATCAAAATTTTAATGGCAAAGCTATTTCATTATCTCTATATGCAACACTGGGCTGTGAAAATATCTACTTTTCATCCAAATATGTATTAAATCATGCTGAAGTAGTTACTGAATTGAGAAAGAACCATTCTTCTCCCTACTACTAACCTTGATAAAAGGCAAAATTTTACAAAAATGCAATAACACACGTGACTTGAAAAAAAATCTTTTATTGGTAATCCTCTTTGATAAAAAGGCAAAAGAAATTAACTGATAATCTAATCCCTTTGTAGAATACACATTAGAATTTCTTTTGTATTTATTGAGCTCACTTTATTTAGCAGATATCTGTGTTGCTCTAATACAGCTTCCCCAAGAGGTCTAAGCAAGGCATTAGCCATATACTCAAAGATGGATTTTCAGAACCCTGGTTCTTAATTCTCCTGTGCTGTTGACAGAATTGTGGGTGTGTTGGGTCTGTCAATAAATTGGGCCAATTGGAAAACTGTACTGACTGTGTGACCATTCCATGATGTTTAATGAGGACCAAGGGGCTGGAGACGAGCTGGGAGGGGGTTATGTTTTCTATCTCGGATCGCTTAATTGAAATTTACAAAGCAGACTCTTTTAAAATTCTCCTAGAATTCTGCTTCTCCAGATGCAATGGGATGCCAAAGCTATGTGTATTTCAACTATCTGGAAAGTCTTTCTAAAGTGAAATGTTTAAGAAAGATAAAAGAGTTTATAGAGATATTAGAAAACTTAAATTATTTTTTACACAGTCTCAGGGTGGTATAAAGGGAATACTCATACAGTTTGATCTTCTTTGGTGTCTTTTATAGTTAATATTTCAAAAACATTAATGTCGACAAAGGGGCTATTGGAAGAAGAGGATTTAGTGTGGTCAGAGATTATATTCAGAGGATCCAGAATTATTTTGCTTGGATTCTAATCACTGTTTCACCTCTTAATAGTCATATGATTTGGGGCTATTACTTGACCTCTGTAATCCATATTTTTTATCCATAAAATGAAATAATGATAAATAATATTAATATCTTGCTTTATTGAGGGTTACCAATATGCAAGGCAAGTTTTAGACACCAGTATGATATTAAACTGTGTATTAAAATGTTCTCTAGGATAGTATAGAATTAGTATTAATATTAGTATACTAATATCTTATTTAATCTTCACCCTGGTCCTCTGAGGTAGGTAGTATTGTTCTCAGTTTAATGATGAGAAAATTTAGAGCTATAGAGGCTAAGTAACTTGGCTCAAGGTTACTCAACCAATAAGTCATAAAGCTGGAATTCAAACTCAGGCCATCAGGTTCTATATCCTATTTGTTAATTTCCTAGACATTACAGCATGATGGCAATGGCAAATAATTTGGTGAAGGGGAGAAAGTGTTAAGTCAAGTATCCATTAACTCTTTCTACAAGGCTTTCTTGAATACATTCTCTGTGTGAACACTCTCAATCACTAACATTGTTTAATAAGCAAAAATGTTCATACTGACATACTGACTGCAGTATTCGAAGCATAGCATAGAGAATATTATAAAGCCCCTATCTTATAAATTATACATAAAATCTTATAACATAAATGAATCTTCATTAAATTTCAGTCTAATCAAAGACAGTATTCAGTTGGGCTCTGGGGTAAAAATTGAGAAGAAAGTCGATATATGTGTTCCGTCTCAGACTGAGCCCAGTTTCTATCTGGTTTGTCTGTGGGTGACAGGTGGGACTGCTGGAAATAGGTGGGACAGAGAAGGGCTGGTGAAGGAGAAAACTCTATATATTATGTTACGGTGTAAAGATGAGACCCTGAGTCCGGGAAGGGGGTTATTTATAAAAGGGTCTAAGATTTATGAGGAGGACTGATTGGAGCATGGATAAAGGAATAGGATGACCCACACTGGATTTTGGATCAAGTGCATCCAGTGTTGATTTCTAGTATAAAACAAGGGTTTTAGTCTTGATAAGGATGGTCATCAACAGAAAACACATACTCCAGCCTTTATCAGCAGGTATAAAGCATGAAGGAAGACAGTTCTAGCTATGGGGAACAGAGTTCAAGGGAGGAAGGAAAGCTTAACTTAGCTGAGAATTCACTACTGGGCAAACAAAGTAAGAGGAGTGTTACATATACTATGCCCTGGAATTATCCACCAGGTGAGATTGTAGGTGTTATTTCTGTTTTGCGGATGGATGAAAATGGAGATTCAGAGAGATTAATCATTTGCTCGAAGTCACAGGGTAATAAGTGAAGGAACCTGGAATAGTTCCAATACCTTCACGGTGGTACTGATCCAAATGACATTCACTATACTACAGAAAATAAATATTCAGAAATGGGATAAATTTTACACAGATAAATAAAAGCCGCATTTAATATAAACCTTAATACAGACTATCCCTAAAAATTGTTACTTTTTAAAAATATGGCTTCTAGTTTTTGTTTTATTTCTACTTCTATGTAGAGGCATTCTATGTAAAAACACACTATGATAATGAACAAAAAGAAAATGAGGAAGAGGAAAAAAGGAAAGATACATTTATAAATCACATAATTGAAGCTCTGATTTATTAAGGCTTCATAAAATGGAAAATACTTAGAAATTACCAATTCCAAATCAGTCATTTCATAGATGAAGAAACTGAGTCCCAGAGAGAATAAATGACTTACTGAATGACTTGATTTTGACAGGCTTGTCTCTGCAGAGAAAAAATCTAACGGATTATACTCAGACAATAAACTTCAAACATAATCTAAATTGCACCAAATATTTATCCAAATTATAGCTCTCCTTAATTCTGCTAGTGGACCAATCGCTCTAAAGTTCAAGGATTCTAAGATGTGGGTGATGGGAAGTGGTTTTGTGCCTTAGCTTATCATTAGAGATAGGTGCCACCACAAAGAATCCTTAGGCAGAGGGACTTGGTCATAAATTGAGGTGTTTTCCACCTTGATGACTTGTCTGAATAAGTTAGTGGTAGAGAGTCATTACCCCCTGACAGTCATTCAGTGACCCCAATGGATGAATTTCTGGAAGGCACAGGCTTAATAACCAGTAGATACATTTACAAGTCACATGTGTACTTATCCTAATTGTTCACCACTCTGATTATTAAAAACAAGAAGCACCTTGTTTATTGCTTGCACCATCTCGCACCCATGAAATTGGTGAAATTTACCCCCACTGTCCAGGTTGTTGGGGGCAATTATTTGAAAAGCATTGAACATCATCAAGATGAATCTTACTGCTAAAAATATACCAATAGTATGGTTACAGGGAGGCCATAGAGTATAGACACTAAGAACACACTCTGAAGCCAAAATAATTGGAATTAACAATAATTAAATCCTGTCTCTAATATGTATTAGTTGTATGACTTTGGATAAGCACCCCAACCTTCTGTGCCTCAGTGTCTTTATATCGTAAATAAGAATAATCATAGCACCTCCCTCTCCTGTTTGTTGTACAGATTGAAATGTTACTATTTGTGTGTGCTTAGAGCCAGCTCTAGAATATTATAAATGATTTGTGTGTTTTGCCATTATGGCCACGCACATCATCTTTCTTTCCAAAAACAGGAAACCACCACTCAATATCTAAAACCAGAAGCTGAATTCATTGCTTGCTAAGCAAGTGAGAGCCGCACTTGTAGGATACAGTTGTTCAGAGAAAAACACTGCTAATGTTATTTAGAGTTTTAAGCTTTCCAAAGAGTGGTTATTATTAATGGGAAGTTGTCATTGATCAGTTGAGTTGGGTTTGAAACTGGTTCTGGTGCTACTTGTTAACATAATTGAAAAATGATCATTCATTTCCTTTCTTGAAACTACAGTACAGGAACTTTTTATTTTCACAGTAAACAACATTTCAGATTTATTGAGCACCTCCCAAGTATCAGCCACTGTTCTAGACACTGGAGATGCAGCCTTAAGGAAAGAGACAAAATCTTTGTTCTTGCAAGCTGATCTGCTAAATTTTGAGATACAAACTATAAATGCTACAAAAATGTATGGAAGACAGAGTAGTTATAGTATCATTCATTCATTCATTCACTAAATACGTGTGTCTCTACTATGCTTCACACATAGTTCTAGGCACAGTAATGAGCACAGTGCAAGTCCTTGTGGAACTTATATACTGTTGGGGAAACAAGACAAAAAGATAAAGAAACAAAGGAATATATAATCTGATATTTAATAGAAACAAGCACAAAATATAATAAGGGGACAGAAACAGGCATGTTATAATAGAGTGGTCAGAAAAGCCCTTTCTGAAGAATTCATTTTACTGCCAATAACTGAAAGAAATGAGTGCATGTGACATCGTAGAGTCTGGAACAAGAGGATTCCAAGCAAAGGGATGACCAAGTACAAGGGCCTTTGTTTACAAGTGTATTTCTCGTGTCCAAGGAACACAGATTTGCTGGTGGAAGTGGAGCAGAGTGAGCTGGAAGGTTGGTGGTAACAGTGGAGGGACGGGCAAGGGCACACCATACATGGCCGTCACGAGGACTTTGGGTTTTGTTGTTTGTGTACTGGGAAGTCACTGAAAGATTAGGCTAGGAAGCACCTAGCCTATGAGTCCCCTATTCCAGCTTATTTTCTGGGCCCTGATATTTTTCACACCATATCTGCCTGCCCCAATGTCAGCAAAGGGTAGGCAGGCACCTCTTTGCCCTGCCCCAGGCAACTGCCAGGACATTGACTCATTACCTTTTGTCAGACTTCTTTTATCTGGAAGAACTTCCTCTACTTCCCATGACCGATCTTTAGCATATGCTGTGGACTAAATATTACTTTCTCTTTGTTGAGCTCGATCTGCCCTTTTACCAGCCCTGTGAAGTTGGAAAACAGGTCTTGTCTTCATTTCTCCTTACCAGGCTGCTTCAAGATCCTAGGATACAAACCCTACTCTTAATTGCATCTATAAGAACAATGTAAATTGTCTCAGTAAGAGAATACCTGCTAGAGAAGGTATTTTAAAAACAAAATCAAATAATATTCCTTGAGCGCCTGCCGTAGTGAGAGTATTAAGATAGTGGAGGCGAAGAGGCAGATTTCACAAAAAGGAAAGCCATGTTGTTATCCTTTGAGTAACTCCTCCTCTCCCACATATTAGCTTCAAAGATAAATATTCAAACTGGACACATTCCATATTGAGATGAGAATAATATCCCAGGTATTTGTACTAATAACATTTTTTTGGAACTAGCAAGAATTACAGACATTGTAGTCCAACCCCCTCATTTTATGAGTAAATTGAGGCCCAGGAAGGTTAATTGACTTGTTAGAAATGACAAAACTAACTGGTAGCATTAGATACCATAATAAGTACACAATCTATGATAGAGTGATAAATTACATTCTAGGTGGGAAGCTAATAATTTTACATTTTATAGTATCTAATTTTACAAAACCATGTAAGAATAATCTTATTAGCCATAATTACAGGAATTCTGGCTCTTAAGATTGTATTATGAACATTTTTTCATTATATTGCTATTTTCTGGTGTTTTGGCTCAGGGAGATGGGGGGAGGGGGAGGTTTCTGGTACACAGGCAGAAATAAGTCTCCTGAAAAAAACTGGTGAGGTATGCCAAAACGTGATCCACAATGGTGAAGACACACCAAATGCTTGGTGCTTAGGCATTCAGGCAGGCATCAAATGAATATAGGAGTGGGGCCTCGAGTAGGGAGGTCCCAGAGCTGGTGAGCAAGAAGATGGCATCAGATGCTAATAATACCAGTAACACCTGAATGAGAGATTTGTGGTCTATGCCAGGCACCATGGCCAGCACTATCTGTGCATTATTCATGTTGACAACAGTTTTTATGAACCAGTTATATACTTGAAGATTAAAGAAATGAGAAAGTATATGCTGTGGAAGTTTCAACACTTGGATCATATACTTAGAGGTGGTCTAGCTGGGATTAAAATCCATGCTGTCCACTGGAGAACACAGGTTCTCAGCTACCATGTACCTGCCTCTCAGGTAGGGCTAGGTCATGGTCAGAGACAGAATTACCTTGACGTAAATGAAGGTTAAGCTATAGGTTTCCTTAAGT
This sequence comes from Balaenoptera physalus, assembly GCF_965194825.1. Lineage (NCBI taxonomy): Eukaryota > Metazoa > Chordata > Mammalia > Artiodactyla > Balaenopteridae > Balaenoptera > Balaenoptera physalus. Next base: position 102,451,369 of record NC_138884.1, read on the forward strand.
ATGTGGGCCCCTTCCCATTCCCATTGTAAATAAATATTAACTTCCACACCAAATTTTGTATATGTGATTTTTCCCTCTTTTTTTTACAGACTCTTATCTTCCAAATTATATAAGATTCAGGCCTGACCTAACCAAGATCTGCCCCTACTGTGAGCTTAGAAAATCTTGCATTTTCTGGCATATGAAGTCCATGGCTGGGGATACAGAAATAAAGGTCCATCCTCTAAGACAGGAAGCTGGATACAAACTTCCCATTAGGGGTCCCCATGTCTCTCTGTGAATCTCCATGGCTACCCAGGCTTTGCAACTGGCATAATAAGGCAGAGACCATCTGGCAGCATGACATCTCCAGGTGTGGCTGGCTGTAGGGGGAGTGAAGTCCAGTTCCCCACAGAGTTGACTCAGGAACCAGTTGTGCTTGAACCTGCAGGAAGGTCCCAGGGGCTGACCAGCAGCATGGCTGAGTGGAGAGAGCAGGGACTTTCACATCAACAGATGTGGATTTGAGTCTGACCTCCTTCACTTACTAGTTGACCTTGGGCAACTTACTGGATCTCTTTGAGCCTCAGTTTCATCATATGTAAATTGATCATTTTCGTGAAGACTAAAAGAGAAGAATGGACAGTCCCTGGCTCTATTATGGTGCTCTATAAATGTGGCCATTTATTGTACATATAGTGTAAAAGCCAGGTAGGGCAAAGACTGAGGAAATGAGGCATGGGTAAACATCATCTATTATTTATTTATCATTTGATTTATATATGATTATCTAGCTGTATGCTACAGATTCGGCGTGCCACCCTAGAAATCTTTGTGTTTACCTTTGCCCTCCTCTTCATCTAGGACAAATGGACCCTTTCATGTTCATAGGTATTCATTCATTCATACATACATTTATTTAACCTATACTTACCAAGCTCCTACTGGATGCTGTTCTAGGGGCTGGAGATACGACAAGGACAAAAACACTGAGGTCCCTGCTGTTGCAGAGGAGTTGGCCTTGGTTGCAGCAGAGACTCTTCTTCCCTGTATTAGATACTGGGGAAGGCAGAGAATATGGATGTAAATGTTGGTGCATTCATAACGGGAAGTTGAGAGACACTGTCTGATTGCTTTCTTCAGTTAAAATGAAGCAGAGTGAGGTAAAAAGCATTTGTGGGGTGGGGAGTAATGGATGTTTCAAAGAGAGAGAAAGTATAGTATAGTCTTTTCAGAGCTTGGGGGAGTGACTTTACTGAGCAAATGTGAGACCATTGCTGGGCAATGCTTAGGGCCCATTTGAGATCTGTGGTCATCATTTTAAAAGAAGACTCTCCCTGGCTGGGATACAGTAAGCACTTTTTTGGGTACATTACTGCTAGATCATTCTTTCCAGACATGTTCAAAGAGAAGGGCAGAACTGGGTAGCAAGTGGAAAAATGAGAAAAATAGCAAGGGAATTAGAGGGAATATGGTTAATACAACCTCCAAATATGCAAAAACATATATAGTGGCTCAGACTGTGGAGGTCCAACTATAGAAGACTTGAAATGGAACCAGGTGAGGATTGTGTCCTCCAGCTGTGTGATGAGGTGGAGACCAGTGATTGAAAATTTTATTTCTCAATTCTGTGGCCATAATGGTGTAGTATAAATCAAAACAACTAGTAAAATTGCTTGGGGGAGAGGATCCAACACAGTGTTTACAAATATTAGTTTATTTGTTATGGTGAAAATGCTTGAGAAAATACTCTCAGACTGCTCTTCAAACAACAGATGAATTCCTTAAAGTTGTGTATGAAGTGTTCCTTCCTAAATGGAGTAAAATTCAAATACACGGAAAGGAATTTTCTCCTTAAATTCTGAGTTTCAGAAACAAAGCTTTATTCATCAGATATTTTTAGTGATGATGCATTTGTGCTTTTCTTGTTTCCACAACTTTTAGCCACCAGTTTCTTCTTAGCTTTTGGGATGTTCAATATCTGGTAGTTAGTAATCTGATGCCCTACCTTCAAAGCTGTGTGTTCAATGACTATTAAAATCAATGAGGTATGTAATTTTGTATGTTCATGTATACATACACACTTGTGCCCAAATATGTGTTTGTGTAAGCATACACTAGACTCATGAGTGCACACACTTAAATACTTCACACACACATGCGCGCAAATACACAGGCACACACACACTCCCACAACATAAGCCATGAAGTTTATCAGTTGATATGATAAGCCGTTGAGCTCTTTGAAGAACCTGATTCTTGATTCTTTTGCACCAAGACCTGTGAAGATTACTTGGGAGATGGACTTATGAAAAAGAGCACTAGAAAAAGATAGCACAATGAAAAAGAGCACTAGAGAGAGAATGAAGCTTGACTATGGGTTGAAGTGGAATATGCCATATATCTTTCGAATAAAAACACCCTGACTGCAGTCTCTATTCTAACTAGCTATGTGATCTCAGGCAAGTTATTTCACCTTCCTGAGCCTCTATTTCTTCTGTAAAATCCTCTACTAGATCTAGCTCACAGACTGTTGTCTGCAAACAGTACATTTTTAATGGACATAAAGTGCTTAGAAAGACTAGTTCTTGTCGCTAGTAAGTGCCCAGGTAAATGCTTTTACCTCTTCCTGGTTCTTGCTCACCAGGTCCTACACCTCCCTCCTTGAGTTTGGAAAGGCCCTGTCTTGTGGTTTCCTGGATGCCTCTTCTGGGTTCAACTTGCTGCCCTTCCTAAGCTTGGATTTCTCCCTCACCTGATCAGTGTCACCTCTCTTGGCCATGCTTCAATTCTGAATTCATTCAGTTTGGGCAAGAGCCCCATTTCATTTGCATGTTGACAAATTCTCCCATTTGCCTAGCATATGTCTTATGAGACTGTCAAATACCACTGTGTTGAAAAGATGTTTAGAACACATTTCTTAAGTTAAAAGAACAAATTTCAAAACAGTATGTAAAATGATGACCCCATTTAAAAACGTATACACAGGGTGAGGAGAGAACAAACACTGGCATTTTTCATTTCTCCTTTGAACGTCTCCATTTTGGGCTTGTGTTTATATAATATCTTAGAGGTTACTTTTGAAAGGAAAAGGATATTAATATGAAATACACATTATTTTTTTCCAGTAGGAGAAACACAATGCCCATTGGGAAACAGTCATTTATCAATTTAAAAATTAAAAACTCTTTTTTTTGATCCAGAAAACATATTTAAAATTGAGGAGTTCTGTGTTTATTTATCTTTAAAACAAGATCATTCAGAAGAAATATCTTGGAACCTGAAGGTCAGATTTTTATACTTTGAAGTCATTTTTCAACTTCAAGTCAAACAATTTCCACAGTGGTTGATAAAGAGCTGTCTCTATAGGTATTCATATGTCAAAGAAGTTGTCAAAGGCCTGGGATATTGATATTTTACCTAAGAGCCTCACTTGTCTAAAAGAGGAGCTCATTTTCTGCACCTTTTACAAGGAACTGTAGTTTTACGACTCTGAGGAAGAAACCATTTCACTCCATTTATGTGTTTTGCTTCATTTCCTCAGAAAAGGAAGACCGGACTGGCTGTGTGGTATGTGAGAAAGGGCGGGGCAAGGAAGGAGAGTGCAGAGGGGTAGTCTGCTGCTTCTTGGCAATCCTTGGCTTCCCTCACTTCTGAGCTTCAATTAATCTCTTTCCGGACAGCAGCTTGCTTGCGTCTGAGTGGGCACCATTCATGCGAAAACCTAGGTACGAATTACTTAATTCGGGGAACAGATTGAAAGGAGAGGAGTGATATAAAGAGGCTTCGAGAAGTAGAGGGAAGCAGTTAAGACCATTGCAAAGATTCCACTGAATGGCTCTTTAGCAAGGAATTCTAAATACCCCTCATACATTTTTTTTTTTCTTTCAAAAGTACTTTATAAAATTTGGCCGTAGGGGTGATCCACATAATTTTCCTTTTTCATTACTAGATTTTTTTTTTTCATACATAATGAATGTGAAGAAGACTACACTGACCTTGATTCATATTGATGCAATTTGGGGGAGGAAAAAACTCTACATTGAGGCTCTAGGCTATGATCTGGGAATATAAAGAAAGTAACATATGATCTGCACTTTGACAGAACTTAAGTCCAAAAACAACTCCCCTGAAATGATAGCATTATGGAAAGAACACAGCATTGGTTTCAAACAATCTTGTTTTTATCCAGACTCAGCCACTAGCTAGTTGTCTGATCTTAGTTTTCCTTCTCTGACAAGTGGGGATAAGACCGACCTTCTAGCATTCCTGTGAAGAGTAACGAGCTAATATATGACAAAATCAAGGGCAGTAGCCAGCAGAGGAGGGGGTCATAGAATCAATACTTTTACACACTGTATCATAGATGGTCTGATGGTGTTAAGAGTCTGACACTCTGGAGTCTGACAACTTGAGTTTGGAACCTAGCCCCGGCACTTACTGCTTTGTAATCTTGGGCACACTGCTTATCCTTTTTGTGCTCCAGGGTCCTCATGCCTGGAGATGAGTAAAAAGGAGATAATAATATTGATAGTATTGATATCATAGGGTTTTGAGGATAAATGAGTTAAAATATGTAAAGCACCTGCAGTACCTGGCGCAAGGTAAGCACTGTGTAAGCATTTCCTCTTATTATTTTTAATAATTATTGATTCTTTTTCAAAATCTAGTCTAGGGGGTTTGTCCTTTTTTTCCCCTTTCTTTTTTATCACTATTATTATTATTATTATTTTTGTAATAGTGATAGTGGCTTCTGTTTTAGCTTAAGTCTCTTTCACTCCGCATTGTTTTGGATGTGTTTTGCTTATGGTCTATGCACACCCCTGTGCATGGTTAAAGCCTCACAGAGAAACAGGCAGGTTGCAGGTACAGTTCGCACCTTGGGGGATAGCTGTGCTGTGAGCCAGTACTGAGTTTGCAGCTTCCCCTGGACTGGTCATCATAGAGAGGTGCATATGCCTCTAGTAACAAGAAAGACCTCATGAGAGGCTGTGCATGAATCAACACTAATCCTGCCACCGGGGGAACAAACCCAACTTCTGGTAGTTAAACATCTTTCCTCCTCGGTAAAGCCAAGCATCTTTTTTCAGGCAGAAAGAGTTTGTAACTCATGCTTATATCCCCTGCAGTAGTACTTAATAGAAACTCCACAAGTGGATAAGAATAAGGGAGTAAGACAGGTGACTGTAAAATACGACTACTTTTACACTGCTAAATCAAATTTTATAGTTTTTTTATTCTGAAAGACTTTTAATATTGTATATATATCATATTTCCCAAAAGTTCAAGAGGAGGAGCAGGTAGGGGTGGAAAGTTAAAGAGGGGAAGTAAAATAGTAAGAGCCCTTATTAGTCTTTACATAGGCTGCAGAAACCCTACAAAGGCATCTAGACTCCATTGCAAAACAGGTTTAAGTGAGGGTCATAAACAGTATGGAATTAATAAAAAAAATTTGGTACAAGATTCTGCCATACACCTGCTGGGACACTAGTAGGACTTCTGAGAAGTAAATTAACCTATCTGTGTTCCATGTTCCTCATGTATCACATGGAGATACTGTTTATCTCAGGGGGTTGTTATGATGATTAAATGAATTAGTACAATTCCTGACCTTACATAACTTTGTTTATTATTGATTTATTATTACACAGTTCTTCCTGGGTAACTGCTGTAGATTGGTTCTAGGACCCCCTTGGATATCAAAATCTGAGGATGCTCAAGTCCCTTATACAAAATGACAGTAGTACAGTTGGCCCTCTGTATCTGAGGGTTCTGCATCCGAGGACTCAACCAAATTCCATCAGCAGTTGGGTGAACACGTGGATGCTGAACCCGACGATATGGAGGGCTGATTATAATACTCATCAGACATTACATGAATATAGTCTCATTTATGCCTTTACATAGTGATTATAAGAGATATGGGACTTTGTTTAGGACATTTATTTTCATATATGTATAAATACGTTCTAATGGAAATATACATAGTATTATTAGTATGATTTTAATAGTATTATTTTAATTCATATAAATGATGCTTTGTTTTTTTCTTTCCCAAATTAATGCAAGCTCGTAAAATTTCAGGCAATGCAAAAGTCTAAGAAATAAAAAAAAACTTAAGCCCTTTAGCTTGCTATTCTCTCTTGTCTCCTGCTGGGGAATACTACCAGAGTAACCGTAGTTTCTAAAGCGTTTTCAGTAGAGTCGACGGTCAGGCAGGAAAAGGCGTCTATGCTCATGGAATTTTGGAAACACTGTGCTGCAGCCCCCTTTGGAGACTCCGAACATACCTGGCCATATTAAAAGTGTTGAGAAGTCTTGTAAACAAACTGGCCTGCTTTTACTGCACCTTAAGCGAAGCCTGCCTCCTATTAACATTCTACAGAACACGTTTGGGAAATGGTGTATTAAGCTATAGGCAGCATGAAAGAGTGGAAAGAGCATGAACATCTGGGTCAAAAAGATCTGGATTTGAATCCAAGCTCTTTCTTTTAGTGAATCTGTGTTATTATTATTCTTTTCTTTTTTGCTTTATTTTTAATTTCTTTAAGTGTCAGTTTTGTTGTCAGCAAAGAAGGATAATATTTTATCCTCAAGTATTCTTTGTGAAAATTAAATAACAGATGGAAGGCGTAACGTATGTCACAAATATTACCTCCCTTTCCTTCTCCAATGAATGGAAAGAAATTTACAGAGAGATATCTGACATACATCTGGAAACCCTAGGGAAGTGTCTTGCAAATTGCTCATTGAGGAGAAATGTTTCTGGCTGTGGTTTAAAATAGGATATAAGATGCCTCACTCTGTGTGATTCCTTTTCAGAGAAAATACTTCCAGGGACTTGGTCTCTGACTCATACTTCCTTTACCCCAAAGCAATATACCTTATCTCCCCATTTTGTCACTTCCAAGGCTTAAAATGTAGCCAGTTTGGGATGCCATTTATCACATAACATGCTCAAGCCATGTTAATTTTCACCTGCTCAACCAATTATTGTGTCACGGTAACAGGGCATGGCAGCCTTCTCACACGCAGCCATCCAGGGTAGCATTTTATTTTCTACGTGAAATGCATACACACAATGTCCTCTAATCAAACATTCTATTTACTCCAAATGTCCTGACCTCTTGGCTACTTATTCTAAAGTTGAGAGCTCTGAGGCTGGCTTTCAAAATAGGTAAAATAAGAGAGAGTAGAGGAAAGAGAGGGATGCAAGATGAGTGGAGGACATAGAAATCCCCTGTATATCTGCGTTTAAATAGAAAGGATGCTGAATTGGGGGGCAGGAGAGAAATGGATGACCATAGGCTCCAGGGGCTCCGGCAAGAAATTTTCATTTAGAGTTTGTCATTCCTTATAAATAGTGCTTGGTGTTATTGCAATAAGTCATGCCATTGTTGGAACAAAGCCAACTCTTTTGTGCAGTGCTAGATGGCAGGCATCATGTTATGCTTTGGTATGTTTGTTTGATTTTTAGGTTGTAATTTCTAACATCAAATTCCACTTGCCTTTATGATTTTATCTCTGATAAAAAGAAAATTGAAGATACATAGTAATTTCCTCAAAATTCAGACTGACTCATTTGGAACGTGTAGTGATTGGAGAACTGTCTGAACTGAAGTTCTAGGCAAATCTTTATTCATAGAATGTAAATGTGTTACTCTAACAAGGATTTGGCATGGAGAATATTTAAAATGCTGGAAGAAGTCAACTGTTTTCCTGCAACCTCCAAATTCCTCAGACGCTATTTAAATAATGCATGTAATTAAAAATTATTTTTATCTATTCATTAAAAGCAAGATTAAAGAAGGGTGTCAGGTAGGCTTGACTTTGTTATCCTAGTTTGAATTAATATTTAATTTAAAAATAAATGCTAATGGATCAACCTAGGCCATAACAGAGGCATTTGTGCATTTGTGTGTGTGTTTGTGCATGCTTTAAAGGCAAAACATAACAAAATGTGATACTGAAGAAAAAAGGTAGAGAGTTAAGAGCACTGATGTAGAAATCAGAATTATTGGGTTTTAATCTGAGGTATGCTCTTTACTAGGGATGTGATTTGGGCCAAGAGCTATAGTAGAGGCTGTTGGTGTCTGGTCAGGTCTCTTGGAACCCCTCTTCCTGGTGGGTGTGTCCATCCCCCAAATGTTGACACTTACTAAGGGCTCACACCTGAGACCTGCTCTGGAGGATTACCCTTGGGTGATTGAAGCCAAGGTGCCTGGAAGTTACACACATACACACACACACACGCACAAACACAATAGGTGGGACACTGTCAATATATACCTCCTTGCCTCAAGACAGGACAGACTCTGCTCTCCTTTTTATCCTCCTGAACTCCCCATGGATTAGACTATAGCTAGACTTCCCCGGAAGTATCCTAGCTCCTTCCTCTTTGCTTTTTTGCTTCCTACATCTCATTTCTAGTTTCTCTTGAAAACACTCCCTCCATAAGCCATGTGCAGGGTAAATCTGCCTCAGGCTCTGCTCCCAGAGCACCCAACCTAAAACAAGTGGCTGAACTTCACTGTGCCTCATTTCTTTTTCTGGAATAATATCCACACAATGAGAAACACCTAGCACCATCACCAGCCCAAAGTAAGTGTTCAGTAAAGTTAGTTCTCCTGATGCTTCTGCCTTTGCTGCTGCTATTATTATTATTCCTTGAATTAGTAGCTGTTGTGATGAGGTATTGAACTACTACTTAAAGTTAAGTAAAAAGGGTAAATTTCAGATTTCAGAGCAGCCAATTTAAGAATAACCACTACTGGGCATCTCCATGTGTGTTTTTTATTATGGTTAACCTTCCTTAAATAGAATTGCTTCCTATACTTAGAGTCAACAATATTTATTTTTACATTGTCTAGTCCAAGGTATAGTTTATGTCTTCAAAAACTTACAGTCCAGTAAGGATATTAGACAAGTACTCAAATTAATATAATGTAAGGAAGGGTTGAAAGGCAAATGACTAGAGTCCAGCATATATAAAAACAAAATGGTGTGCTCTTTCAAAACAAGGACAGGCAACATTCAGATTGAGGCAGGAGAGAAAGACTCTTAAAGGAAAGAAGGTTGGGTGAGTGAATGGATCGTTGGCTGGGTGGCTGGCCAGCTGGCTGGCTGGCTGGAATTTTTAATAACTTTATTGAGGAAGAATTTATATTCCACAAAATTTACTCACTTTAAGTACACAAATCAGTGAATTTTAGTAAATTCACCATGTTGTGCAACGATTCTATCCATCCAGTTTTAGAGCATATCCATCATCCTAGTAGGATCCCTCCTGCCCATTTTATGGTTAATCTCCACTCTCATCCATAGCTCCAGGCAACTACTAATCCAGTTTTTGCCCTTATAGGTTTTTCCTTTGGTGATAATTTCATACAAATGTGTTCATAGAATATGTGGCTTTTTGTATCTGGCTTTTTAATTTAATGTTTGAGATCTATGGATGTATCATATATCAATAATTCATTCTTTTTATTGCTAAATAGTATTCCATCGTATGGATGTAGTGCATTTTGTTTAACCACTCTCTTGTTGATGAACATTTAGATTGTTTCTACTTTTTGTCTATTTTGCGTGCAAGTCTTTGTGTGGAGGATAAATGCATTTTAACAGTTGAATATGAGCTGGCAGTGAAGGAAATGCCATGAGTGAGGAATGGAGATGAAGTTTGCCTTGTGATCGAGAGGGAGTGACTGCTTATTTAGCAAAAGCAAAGAGTATCATAGAGGCATGGAGGACTATGAAAAGCAATGAAAGCAACAGCACAACTTACCAATATACATCAAGAGAAATATGTATCTTCCAATATACCCTGCCCAGAAAATATTTCATGCTCAAAACATTTTGCAGAACACTGGGTAACATATGCCCTTATGGGAAATGCTTGTTAGCATTTTAAAGGTTCTGAGAAGTTCTGTAGTAAAAATACCAATTTAAAAAATATATTTTAAAACATCTAAATTTCATTTAACCTGGAATTTCGCATGCACACACAAAAAAGTAAGCATGGATTCTGTTTCTATTAATTAGCAGTATTAATACTTTGTGAATTTAATGTTCTATGAAAACACTTTGATTAATGCATATAAAACAGGTACATACAAGTTTCTGCCTTGAAGGCCAGGGTAGGAAATATGAAAAAACTACTATATATAAAAGATAATGTGGACATTTATAAAATTAATGTAGCTCTTTGATTTCTCCCCAACCTGTAATTCATACTTCTGTTAAGGCACATCACATTATGTTAGCATTTCAGATATGAAAATGAGGGTAACACCACCCTATCCCATTCCTCCAAGTTGGTGTTTTACACAACTAATGGTCATATGCCATTATTGGTTGAGACATCATTTTTGTGGGGTCTTATCAGTATTTCTAATGAAGTAGAAAAAAATTCCAGATGTGGTTAAGGTAAGTGTTGTTTTATGAAACTTTTGTTTCAGTTGTGTGTGTGCATGTGCATGTCTGTGTGTTATCCCAATATGTGGTCAGTGGGTTACAGTTTAATAAAAAAATGAAAATCTTTTCCCTAAATTATCCTTTCCCAAAGTTTAAGAAAAGTATCATCATGATGCAAGATGCTTTTAGGTGATACATGGACAATCATTACAAATATTGTATTAGTAGGGAGTTATTTATACACTTCCTAATCCTAGTTCAATCCTTTGATTATAGAAATGAGACATTCTCCTTTTGATGCCAGCCTTTAATACAACAATTGTTTGTGTCTTCTTTGAAAAGAGATGACAGTCCTGAGCTCAGACCTAAAACTTGAAAACGATGTCGTTTCATTATATTTATATTTGTAGTTACCTCTTTATGGCAATTGATACGTATTTGCCATTTGGTAGTGATGTAATATTTCCTTTAAAAATAATATATTTAAGTGAATTACATTAAGAAAAATAACACTAGTGTAAGTGAAATATAGATTTTGGTAGAGATATTAAAGGTGATTGTGAATAAATGAAATTTGGGAAACACATTTCTAACCTCTACCTATCCTGAGAATATCTTTTACTTGTGAGAACTCCCTTGATATTTAAAACATTTTTTAATTGTTTCATGTATTTTTGATGATCATATTCTGTTACCTGGGAATCAACCAGTCTATTTTAGAAGTTAGTCAAGTAAATAATATGCAGTGGTATAGAACTGAAGGTTTGCTGGTGAGAGGGGCAGGCATGGCTTGAAAATCACTCTTTTATGCATAGAATTTCTTTTTCTTCTTTCTTTGCTAAAGAATCTGCAGAAAGTTTGCAGCCTGTGATGAAGGGCCCATAGCTGTTTCCGCGTCTCTATCTCATTAGATGTAATCAACTCAGTTAGTTGGCAATGCCACAGTGTTTCACTTAATCTAATATTCAGATCAATGGGAAGTTGCCATATGTACACAGATTACCAATTTTCAAATCATTAGAATGCAATAAAAATAGACCCAATGCTCTCTTGACACTGTGTATAATTTAATCTCTCCTTGTTGAATCACAATTGAATTCAGGGTCTCAAAGACTACGGAGAATATCAATTGGATTTATACCATATATGTGCAAAGTTACCACTTAATCAAGTTGCAGTTTATTGGGTGCCAGATGAGAGTTTACTTGAGCTCAAGTGTATCTACCACCTTCAAGATGGGCCTGCCACTGTTCTAAATTTGACATCTCAAGTCAGTGTCTTAATTCAATGCCATGTGTGTCTCCTTTATGTCGGGTACTCTTACTACATCAACAGAGGTAACTAGTTTGTGCTTAGAGTGATAGTTTTAAGCTATTCCAGAGAATATAAATTGGATCTTGTAGAATCAGGGAGATGATACATATGGGTTTAGAATTATAGGTGTATTTTCTGTCTTGTGTTTAACTGGATAACAACATAATTTCCAGGGCACTCTTGTCTCTAACTCGTGTTTACAAGGAATCCAAACCACTATGGCCAACATTGAACTTCTCCTCCTAACTTCCCCAGAAGTCCTTATTCATACCATTTGTCCTGGATCCCAGGAATAGATTGTTTTACAGTGTTCTGATTGCTTTTCATGTCTATTTTAACACCTAACAAGTCACTGAGGGCAAGGATTGAGTCATATGTGTGACCTAAGTCTAACCGGTGATTGATTGATTCTTTCATTCAGCACATACTTTTTGTAGTTTACTGCAGGGAATCAGGCCTTTTGAGGAAGAAGATAAAGGTTTGTTCAGATGTTATGATATGGCTTATATTTTTAATGAGTCACTCTAGCTGATGTCTTCATGGGCAAGGGAGCAAGGCAGAAGTAAGGAAAATCAGTTTGGAGGCTTTTGCAATTACCAAGGTGAGAAGTGATGGTGGCATAAACCGGGGTGGTGGAGGTCACAGGTGCTTGTTTTACACTTTTCAACGTGCCTGGTATGTTTCTGTTTTCAATATATTGTTTAATAAATAAGTGATACTATATTCCTGTCTGCCTATACCTTCACACTTTCCAAACTCTTGACCTTCCAATAAATATAAAAAGGGCTTGTCTCTGCATATTTACAAAGTAGTCTCAGTATCCAAGCTGATGGGTAGGCAATGTGGTGCATTATGTAGTTGCTGTGTTCAGCAGAATCATTCTTTTGCATCATATGCAGTTGAGTGCATTTCTATTTTGAATAGTTTCATTAGATTTTTAACATAGGCAAGGAAAAAGAATGGAATGGATATGTTTTGCATATTCTGCTAATAACAACATCAAAAAACCTGCAATATTTAGACAAAACCAAGTGACTAGATGCAGAATTCGTCAATCTGCATAGTAGCACTAAAGACAAATATGGCAGTCGTTTTGTGCTGTTAATGGCCTTATCGCTAATAGTTCAGTTTGTTGGTGCTAGAAATGATTGTGAAATTAACCCTGTGAATATTAAAATGGTACTTTTTGAGATTATTTCTTTAGCACAGAAAAATTTTAATCTGGACATGTCCTCAAAATTCACTTTTGAAAGAATGGGCAGGTAATATTATGCCCATTTTACAAAGGAGGAAACCGGAGAACAAATAGAATACATGACTTGGCCAAGGTCATGCTACCCCAACACACCCAAAATAAAAGCTTGATGTCAGCAGAGTTGTCTATTATGTCCACTGCTTATCCCGAAGGCTTAGTCTAGTGCTGGCTGAATAAATATTTCAAGAGCAAATGACTGAACGCGTGGATAAATGAAAGTCACAGAACCAAGATTATAATAAAGACCTAACTTAAAATACTGGAAGGGGAATAACTTGATAAAGATGTAGAAAATATGCCCTACACAGCCACAGTAGTGAAAAACTAGAAATAGTAGCCAATACGTATGACATTTAAAAAATTCTGTATGGTGAAACAATAGGCCAATACCAAGTTATCAGTTTTCAAAAGGTAAATCCAAAATCAAATAGTATTATTTCATATTCACTTTCGTCGAAGTGATAAATGAACTAAAATATAATAAAAGAAAAGCGTACCTTAAAGTTGTGACCCCCTCTCACAACAGAAAAACATGCAAATAAGATGAAAAACCAAAAACCAGCCACGTGAGACACTCTACTTCTGAATTCCTCTCCCTAGATGCAGCATCTTTGAACCTTTGGACTGTTTCTTCTACTATAGACTTTTATAATAAGTTTGTTCTTACTCACATTTCTTGACTTTTCAATTTCAGATATTACCTGTAGTCTTCCTGGCATAGAAAATGAGGATGTCACTTCCTTACAACACTCCTTTGTCTACACCAAAGTCCCCTCCTCCATTCTCCCAAAGTTTTCACTCAACATTCAAGAGCTTACCATATAATATTATTCAAAGCTCTTCAAGATAGTAGACAGCAACTGCTTTACTTTCTCATTTTCTCTGGAGTTAATAATGGCTTCTTTCTTTTTAGTTTGCCTAAACATTCTATACAGGTATGATTTCCCAATCCCAATCTCAATCTCAAACTGTAATTCGCCTCTCAGTACAAATAAGCATATTCAAAAATCCCCTAAATCCATTTTTCCCCTTGGGAAATCCCTCCTTGATCCACTTCTCTTGTTCCAATTTACAGGTCTTGTTCTCTAAATCTGTTGCATAAGCCTCCACTGGAGTCTCACTTAGAATTCCTTTTGCTTTCTCTTGGGTTGCATCCTATGGCTTCTTCTTATTTGCTACTCCCTCCAGTTAGAGGAGTATACCTTCCATCACTTCCTAAAACAGAAAGAAGTCATTTCTTAAAGAGATTTTTCATTCTCAATTTCTTTTTTTTAATTTTGTCATTCCATGTGACCTATAGTTTGTGTTGGAATTCTAGGTTGGAGAACAACTTTCTTCAGAATTTTAAAAGCTTTACTTTTTCACTCTTCTAGTATCTTGTTTAAAAGCCCACTGTCATTCTGTAATCTAAACAGTTTCTTTTTTCCCCTCTGGAAGGTGTTAGCATTTTGTCTTTATTTCTGGCATCTTGAAATTCCAAATCATGTTTCTCTGTGTGGGTTTCTTGCCTCTCACTGCTTTGTGCCTTTGGTAGGTCTTTGTAATCTGAAAGCCTAAGCCTTCAATTCTGGGGAAACTTTCCATTTTATTGGTTTGAAATGTATTTATCTACCAATGATTCTGTTTTTTCTTTTTGCAACTTTTATTAGTCAGATATTGAGTCTTCTGAATTGATCTTGTAATTTTTTGTTTCTCTCCTATTTTCCAGCACTTTTTTTTCATATCTCTTTATATAAGAATCTCTCAGATTTATGTCTCTGTCTTTTTTAATGTGTTCCTTTTTATGTCTGCTAACACATTTTTTTAATTTCCCAGAGTTCATTATTATTCTAATTATTGCCTCTTTTACAATGGCTACTTGTTCTTGTTACATTTTTGTGACCTTTTAAAAAATTTTATCTGAAGCTATCAAATATATTTTTTAAATTTATTTTTATTTTGTTCCCTGTACTGAATGTTTCTTCTGAATCTCTTTTATCACTTGTTTGGCCTCTGCCTTTCCATCCCAGGCTGTCTATGAATATTTCAGAGTGAGATAATAACATACTGTGATTGCATCACCTGTGTGACTGAGCAGACCTTGTGTATTAGTGGTTTTCACTTTCATCTGCTCAGTTAAAAATCCAGCCATTTCATCAGAAGATCCTGAAATGTTCCTATCTGTGGGTCTTTTCTCTGGGGCTAGAGCTGATTTCCTATCATTTATCAGTTGGATAATTGGATTAGGCTGTAGGAAACAGAAATATAACTCCAGTTGCTTAATCCTATGAGACTTTTTCCCCCTTCCCCCTCAATAAAAAGCCGAAGGCCTAATCAAGTTGTATTTTTACCACCACCAAACTTAGCATATGGTTTTTATCACCCACATTTATCACTCACGGTCTCAACATAGTTGCTCCAAATTCAACCTCATGTTCATGTTACAAACAGGAGGGAGAAGAAATATTGAAGGAGGAAAGGGTAGCACCAATATTAAAATAAATAAATGAATGAATTAATAAATAAACATCCCAGAAGTCCCTAGCAGATCTCTTTGGTCAAAACTATACCATAAATCCATTTCTAGTTGTAAGGGAGTCTGGTCTATAGCTGGACCACTGTCATCCCAAACAAAATCAGGCTTCCATTAGAAAGGAAGAAAGGAGGATGGCTGTTGAATAGGAAAACTAGCAGTATTCACTACATAGAGTAAAATAAAATAGATAAAATGCACTGTCCAAGGTCAAGTTGAAGAGCTTCAAACCCAATACACTGTGTGTCCTATTATTAATTTAGGATCCAGTGATACAGGATCTGACTTAAAGGGCATGAGTGTATTTGTGTGCTTACTCTAATAGTAAGATTAGGAAACATTTATCCAGGCAAGACTCTGTTAGGTGCTCCGTTGTGCTTCCCCGCTATCCTTAGAGTTAGCAAACTCTACTATAACTAAACTGTAATATTGTTAAGTATGGTAGCTGAAACTTGTTCATAATTATAAATTTAGCATCTAATATCTTTTTCTGACCAAGAGTAAGTATTTGATAAGTAAAATGAACACATCAAAATATGTCATTGCTATATAACTAAATTTTTTATTGTGTAAATGATCATTCTTTTTTTTTTACATTGATCATTTAAAGAGGAAGGAAAGAAGTGAAGAAGGAAGGAAGGAAGGGAGGAAGGAAATAAGTGAAGAAGGAAGGAAGGAAGGGAGGGAAGGAGGGGAAGAAAATGAGAGAGAGAGAGAAGGAAAAGAAGAAGGAAGGAGGAAAATTTTGATCACTAGCAGCCAGCATGGTTTTATTTTAAAAAGGAAATCTTAACATCCCATAACTTTTTGTTGAAAGGCCATTGAATTACAGTTGAGGGAAATGCAATGAAGGAGTTGATTTAACTCCTGCTAAGGCAGCATCCTATAGTATGTGAGTATACACACTCTGATATCTGTCTGCCCAGGTACAACCCCAGCTGTGCTACTACCTAGCACTGTGACCTTAGGCAAATTGTTTAATATTCTTCTCTCTCAGTTTTCTCATCTGTAAAATGGGGATAGTAATAACACCTGGCTCATGTGATTGATGTGAGGATTAAATGACCCACATATATAAATACCTTTGGTCAGTAAGCATTTAATAAAAGTTAGCTATTTTTTAAGCATATGGATACAAAGAATATTGCAATGTGATTACTCAATAAGAAATTTAGCAACTATATACAAAAAGGGATAATTCAAGTGATCATCAGCTGTAATTAAGATTCCCAGTGGGCACTATCTTCGCTCAGGCATTGTTTTAGTTTTCTAAATCTTCCATACCAAGTACCACACACTGGGTGCCTTAAACAACAGGAATTTATTGTCTCACAGTTCTGGAAGTTAGATGTCTGAAATTAAGGTGTTAAGGAGTTTATTTGCCTCTGAGGGCTCTGAGGGAGGATCTGTTTCTTGCCTCTTTCCCAGCCTCAGGTAGCCTTGGGCATTCCTCGGCTTGTAGTTGGTGTTCTCCCTGTGTCTTCACATCATTTTCCCTCTACATGTCTATCTCTGTGCTCGAATGTTCTCTTTCATAAGAACATCAGTTGTGTTGGATCAGGGTCCACCCAAAAGACCTCATCTTAACTTGATCATAGCAAAGATTCTATTTTTAAATAGGGTCACATTCACAAGTATGTTAGGACTTCAACATATTAGTGGGCGGTGGGGTGCAATTCAGCTTATATGAAGCATGACTCAGATGAGGCCATAGCTAATATTTTCACCAAATCTATACGCAACCCAGGTGTCAGCTGGTGCTTTTGTGGCCTTTGAGCAACGGATGGGGTTGAGGCCCTAGGCTTCAGAATGATACCTGTGGATTCCTACTGACTTTTGCTCTCCTGGCTCTGCGGATCTCAGGCCATTGCGGCCTTGTGGGCTGCACCGTGCCTCACTGACCCACATGTGAAACTCATCATGTCCTCAAAAATGATCCACTAACACAAACATATCAGGGACCAATGCTGGCTCCACTGAAACTTTTTGAGAGGAGGGAGAATTTCTAATACACACCATACAGTACCCAGGACACAACTTGTGAAAACTTCACTAAAACTTTCTTCTCTGCCAAGTCTGCTTCAGCCACTTGTCCCTGAGGGAATTTTTTTTTTCTTAGTCTATCCTCACTCCTAGATTTTCACCAATTTCTTCCCCAGATATCCAGCTCTTTTCTCCTCTTTTAGGCAGAAAATTTTATTTCTCTCTGATTCCTAGATCCAAAATTTATCTACAACCTCATCAAATAAACACCTCCCAGAAACTCTGATGCTCTCATTAATGAAAAGTCAGGGTTACATGTTATTTCTTACATAGAAATTATAGAGGGAAGTGAAAAAAAATGCCAGGGATGGAAAAGTCAGAAAGAAAAACAATCCACAAGGGGATGGAGTGGGAGAAGAGGAATGCTGAATTTAGAATGATGAAATTTCACAGACATATATGAAATAATAAGTAAGATTTATGTTATGGTTACTGTGGAATATGCACTCAGTGATTTTTCTTGTGTGTGAGAAAAATTTACCTCCATCAGTCCTCACAAGAATCTTAACTTGCTCACAGTCACAAAGCTAATAAGCAAGGTGGGATTTACACCCAGTTACTAAAAATCCATAGACCATTTAGGACCATAGGGTCCTAAAAAATACAAAGTGAAGGATCCTCAGCTCATGAAAATGACATTAATTTTTACTGATGAGTAGGTTCCTTTTGAGTGAAGAATGTGATTTTACTCTCAGAAAATATGATCTTAAATAAAAATATACTGTCCAGGATACAGAAATTATAGTCCTGCCCTACTTTTGTTTGGTCAGAGCAAGCCGTGGTGATTCTATTCATTTCTTGGCACTACACTCTGAGAGTTTAGAATCTGAGGACTTAGGCCAAAGTGGACCAAAATCCCAGATCCATCACTTATTGGCTGAATGATTCTGGGTAAGTTCTGCCCTTGCTTTCCTCATTTGTGAAATGAGAAAAAAAATTACCTGCTTCATGAGAGTGAGAGGATTTAAATGGCATATACTGCAGTGACAGGTACTCAGTGATTCCACAGTAAAATAGTTCTATGGATATTAATCACTCTATTTGAATGAAATAATTGATTAGAATTAGTCACTTTTATTGATAGTAATTCAGCGTCAATATTTAACTCTTCCACTGAGCTGAACTCAATTTTGAAAAAAGAATTCTTTTTTTTTTTTTTAATTTTTATTTACTTATTTATTTATTTACTTATGGCTGTGCTGGGTCTTCGTTTCTGTGCAAGGGCTTTCTCTAGTTGCGGCAAGCGGGGGCCACTCTTCATCGCGGTGCGCGGGCCTCTCACCACCGCGGTCTCTCTTGTTGCGGAGCACAGGCTCCAGACGCGCAGGCTCAGCAATTGTGGCTCACGGGCCTGGTCGCTCCGTGGCATGTGGGATCCTCCCAGACCAGGGCTCGAACCCGTGTCCCCTGCATTGGCAGGCAGAGTCTCAACCACTGCGCCACCAGGGAAGCCCTGAAAAAAGAATTCTTAACAATTTTTTTTCACTTTTCATACTGCCTGAGGTTTTATCCACTTAGCCTGAGGCCAGCAATATTTGGAGGAAACCCAGTGAAATTAATAGAATTGCTGTTTAGAACAGTGGTGCAACAGAGTGACCATGAGTACGGACCCTCAAGTATGGCTGCTTGCGTTCAAAGCATGAGTCTGGCACCTGCTAGTTGAAAAATTGGGGCAAGTTAATTTATCCCCCCTGTGCCTCACTGTTCACGTGCATAAAATCAGGACAGCTGTTTCTGATACTCAGTAAAGGCATAAAAGACCCATAGTTCCTACTGTGTGCTTTATTTGCTATTTATTTGTGTTTAAATGTATTTCTTTCCCTACCCAAGGTACTGTGGATTTATGCAATAAACTTCACATTTGCTTATGAAAGACTGTTAATTTTTTTTTAATAAAATCACTGGCACATTTTATATTTAAAATCTCAGTTCATATATTAATATAGAAGAAGTATTTTCATAGACCATATTTCATTGATTGTTGATTTCAGATACATAATAATTATAACATGATAATGAAAGAAATACTACTGATTTTCAGGAGTAAATGTGTACCAAGATCTTTACATTTTATTTAATGCTTATAACAACCCTATGGTACAGGTTTAGGCAGTTGCCTACGGCTGTTAAGGACTGAGATCCAGGTCCATGTGGCTCCAGACCATGAAACCTTCCAGAGCAGGTGTTGAAAGGGGATCAGGGGGATGAGAGAAGCTGCTTCCCCCCAGAGCCTTCCCCAAGGCCACCAAACTCAAGGTCTCACCATCACCCAGAGCAAGCTCAGCTCCTAACCTGTTCTGTGCTTCTTTCAGGTTTCTTTCAGATCTGATTTATTCCTAATTGAAATAACATTTGGAGAAGAAACCAAAACGTCTTTTACTTTCCCTGGATAGGAAAAAATATTTTTCACTCACAGGATTGTTGGGTTAGGATGAAGACCTACCAATATATGTACACTTGTAAATGACATGTTCATTCTGTTTTATAATTCCAACTGGGACAGAATTCTTCCCTGGTACAATAAGATATCGCAGCCTTGTGTACTCCTCACCCTTTCGTCACTGCTAGTCTCCAGAAAGCTCAGGGACATGTAGGAGGTAGTTGTGCCAACACCTCTTTGGCTTCCTGAGGACCATGGTGGAGGGCGGCTGTGCACTGTTAACAGTGATTACTGCTTTTGTGGAGTACTGTGCTGTACCAGTTAGGTTAAGTGTAGTGACACCATTCACAAATGATGCAGGAGGGCAATAGTCATCAACTCATGCTGCTCCCTTGTGCATTAAGAGGAGGCTTAAGCACTTGGCTTTCCACAAAGTTCATGAAAAATGCCCTGCTGTGAATTATCTGGTTTTTTTTTTTTTGGTGTTTTGTTGTTGTTGTTTGTTTGTTTGTTTTACAATAGGAGGGAGAAGGAGACAAGGTAGATGGTGGAAATATCAGAGAGAATAGAGTTTGAATCCTGTCCCAGGCATGTATTGTCAGGTTGTACTAGAGTTACCTGCTTGGACGGAGCCCCTCTCATCTTTAAATGAGAATAACAGCCGTGACCACTCATAGGATTGTTGGGAGGATTGTGTGAATTCCTGTGTTTCATTGGGACCTAGCCTACACTAAGATCATAAATATATGGCAGTTATTTCAACAACTTTCATAACTCTAAGTATGAATACTTGTAGGATTTGAGGGCCCATTTGTTCATTCTGTTTCACTAGGCTGAATTCTGTGAGTTCAGATTTGTTTAACACTGTGATAAACATTTGTTTTATACATTTTATACATTTGTTTTATCATTTGTTTTATACATTTGTTTATCACTGTGATCTAATGTGGCCAATGGGATTTAATAAGGTCTCAAAAAAGTGTATGTTGAATATGGATGCCCAGGAGTATGACTGTCTAGGGTGCAGTATCTCGTAAGATAAGGAGCACTGGATTGAACGTCAGAAGACTTGGATTATGATCATGGATCTGCCATAAGCCAACTGTGAGAATCTGGGGAGTCTGGGGAAAGCATTTTCCTCTCAGGATCTCAGATGTTGTCATATATAAATTAGAAATCCATAGATACAAATGCTGATCCATGAGTCTGCAATGTGTGCCTATTAAGCATACAAAATCCTGGGCTTCATCCTAGACTAACATACTCTGAATATTAATGGTATGGCCCAGGCTAGTTTTCTTTTATGAATTGTCTTAGGGTTGAGTACAATGGGATGTGGTGATCAATTTTTTTTTAAATTTTGGCATTCTATGGACCTACATTATCAGATTTAATTTTTCAAAAGTTCCTAAAAAAATCGTTTGTTAAAAGAAGGAAAAAATCAAATTAACAATCTTCATAGTGAATGTGAAATAAGATCTTCTCCACCTTTTCTAGAAATCAAACAGAAATGGGACATCTAAGAACAGAAACCACAGCTGAGTGAACTTGCTGGGGTCAACAAATTTAAAACTCATGCTATGATGTTTGAGTATTTGGACTTTGGGTTCCAGAGTTCTTCAGATGCTGGGAAATTGTGCTTAGAGAGACTATATGTATTTCCCAAATCATTCACAGTATTTGAGGAAATATAATGATTTTCATTAGAATTGAAGACATTATAGTTCTGTGCTATTTTAAGTAAAAAGCCCATTAGGAGTCTCTAGTAATTGAATTTTTCCATTGTAGTAATCTTTTAGCTACATAGCATTCTACATTAAAGTTGGAAGTGATTAGTACAAGTGTTCTCAATTTCATCTTAGCTCTGTTGGTCTTAAATGATTCTAAATTAATTTATTAAATGTCATATCCCAAAGAGAGAAATAAAGTTTCTTCTTCTTATCATTAGATTCCTAAACTTTTCCTCAAATTGTTGACTGTTAACTGAGACATGGTTTCCCAGAAGTACACATCTTGGAGCATTTTCCAGGGTAGTTTTTCCTTCCTTATTCCTCCTTAATTAGATCTACAGTATATTAATATCTCACACACTGGCATGGTCCTTTATAGCATATAGAAAGTTTTTACAAGTAGTTTGATTTTTACAAGAACATCTGTTTTATGAGGCATACATTATTATGTGTGGTTTTTTTTTTAATGATGAGTAAATTTAAGCAGAGAGAAGAAGTTAGATGATTTCTCCAAGGTTACCCATCAACTATTTACTCCAAGCACCTCCTGTCCTACCATGTACCAGGAATTGTACTATGCACTTGCAATTCAGATATAAATAAGACCTTGCCTGTGGAGAGCTCCAGTCTAACGTAAACACATACACACACATGCACATATACATACATATATGCACACATACATACATACATACAGTGTGGTAATTTCGACAGTAGAAGTAAGCACAAGATACAGCTGTAGAATACAGAAACAGTAATCAACTCTCCATGGGGGTTTGGGTGTAGTAAAAGAAAAAGTTGGTAGATCTGTAGCAGCCTTAGCTTTTCAGTAAAGGTGGAGCTTAGTTGCCCTACAATTTGGATAGAAATAGATGTTACATTGTTTGTCTTAAACCTGTTAGAAAAGAATTCCACGTAAGAATGAGGAAATGTCAATTATCCAAATCACAGAATACAAAGAGTTTTCTGATGCCGCTAGGCACCCTTTTTCAGTGTCACTGTCAAAAGATGACTCAGATTCCTGGCTTGAGTGACTGGTTGGATGGAAATGGCTTTCACAGAGATAGGTTAATACAGGAAGGAAGTAATACCCTATAGGTAATACAGGTAGTACAGATAGGTAATACAGGAAGGAAGGAAGGAATACTGCTGAATTCTCTCCCATAGAAGATATGTAATCTCTCCATTGCATCATGTTGCTTCCACCCAACATGCTTTCCATTAGTAACAATCCACAGTAGAAAGGAATTTCTCTAGAATTAGGTCTATAAATGGACTGATTAGGCAGGCACTTGGGGTATAGTGAGGCAGACACTTAGATTACATGGAATGAAGTCAAAGGGATCATGTACTTCTTAGGAGAGATCAAATCAATAAGGGAAATGTTTATTCAATTGTCTTTTTCAACTTTTGATGTACTATTAGTAATAATTAAAAGTAAGAATAAATAGTGGCAACTGTATTGTCAACAAAGCGACATCTTAAGAATCTTCCTGTATTGTCCTTGGCAATGACACAATGCGATGAGACACTGTTATCTAGCCATGTTATTCATAAGGCTATTGCCACTAAAATGCTTCATCTAAAAAAGGTGATACTGTTAAGAAAATATGGAAGTGAAATTTGCTAAGTCTTAGAATAACTGTGCTGTAGATAATTGATAATTGGCCCTAAAGGAAAAATCAGAGGACCTTAGAATTCCATTAGCATATATATGCTTCCTCATCCTAATGGCAAAAAAGAAGACTCTATAAAATATTTACATGTACAAGTCACCTAGTAAAATAATGACATTAAAGTGAAATACAATGAGAGCAGTGTCATGGCTTATGGAGGTATGAATTGTTGAGCTGAATTAAATAAGAATAGCATGCCTTAATTCTTCTTTCCTTGGTTTAACTCTTTTTTTAAATATACAAAATATATTCATTTCTATAATTGTTCTACGAGATGAAGGAAATGTTTGGAATTATTAGAAAAGGGAATACAAAATTCATATTCAAGAAATGGTAAAGCACTTCCAGCTTGGGTTTTGTTGCTGAATGTCTTGATCTGGAAAATGGGGATAATAATACTTCTATCTAATAGGTTGCCATGAGGATCCGATGATATACTTGCATACAGAATGCTCAGCAAGATATCTGACTCAAAGAGCACTCAAAAAATACTAGTTATTATCATAATTTAGTGTTGTGTTTACATATGAATAAATAATAAAAGCCAACTCTAATATAGTATTTATAATATGTCAGATACTATTCTCAGTGCTTTTCATGTAATAACCCATTTGCTCTTCCAACAACCTATGCAGTATTACTCTTATCCTGAATTATAGATGATGAAACGAAGGCATGGAGAGGTTAAGAAAAATGTCAAAAAATATCTAGTTGGGAATGGAACCTAGGAGTCTGCCTTTGAGACTATGTGCCTGACCACTCTATGATAACCGCCTCAAGGTAAATTGCTAGTAATTTAATAATGCTATTGGACTAAGAAGTGGCATTCTTCATATGCTACAGTCTCTAGGAGATGATGGCTCTTTAAAAAATAGTAAAATAAGGAAAATGTATGGGGTGCTGATGAAGTGAGTGCTTCTAATAGTTTTACCTCTCTGTCTTGCCCTATCTTAAGAGCTTTTTTGATTGCTAAATGATTTGCTTTCCCATTCTTGATAAATTACTGCCAAAGTACTTGATAATTCTTTTCCTTTCCTGTTTTCACCAATAGTTTCTGTCTTGTTTTCTTTCATTGTGAGCCTTTTAGCAACCTGCTGATTTATTTATGGAAAGATTTTATTTCTCCCATTGGCCCTAGGCTTCCAGAGATAGTGCTTAAAAGCACCATGCAGTGATTATGAGGCCAAGACCACTTTCACGTTTATACCTCCTCTCCTTACCCCTGTGATCAAAGACAAAAAGCCCCTCTCTAGGTATCTCCTTTTGGCTCCATCAGTCCTTCAGAAAATGTTAGTATAGTTGCTTCCAAGAACTATTTATAAGCACTGGCACCCTGAAAATCATAAATAACACATGTTAAGAGAGCATGAACACAAGTTGCATGAGTAATGACACATCCTCTAAGATTCTGTGTCTGAATCTTAGAGGATGAATGAATCAGTGTTTTTGACTGACTACCAACAGCTTTTGCTTTGTCTAGATGGCAAGCTCAATATTTAGAAATAGAAAGCAATTCTTTCTTATCTGATTTTCTCCATTCTACCTGGAAACACAAGAGCAGAATAGGAGCTCATCAAATGTCTCAGATTCATCTGATCTCAAAAAACAAGAATGAAAGGTTATGCCATGAATCTTCCAGACTAAAGATTCTAGACTAAATACCAGGTCATTAGTGTCTGACCGTGACCTGCCTGACACCGTTGCAGAAAAAATAAATAAATAAGTAAACGTTAGGTTAATGACCTCATAGAAGGTCCTATATGCCTCAACTTTCATATATTAAAATCAGTTGACTAGATTAAAACATTGTTTCCCAAACCATATTCTTGGGAACTATCCATATTTCAAGCTGAACCAACCTGCTTTTCTCTACCCTAAATTGAATAATACAGGCATTTCCCATTTTTCAGGGAAAAAAAATGTGGATAGAGCTTTTGTAATTTTACGTTTCCTTCTATAATTTATACTTAAATTATTGATGTATGCTGGAAAGCTCTGACAGATGATAAATTGAATGAGCAAATAGCAAATATCTATTAATGGAGAAGCCAATAGAAAGTGGCAGGTCATATTTTAATATCTTTGGATCTCTTCATGCATACGGGTAATTATTTCATGTGCAGTAGTCTTGCTTTTTACAATCAAAGTTGACATTGATCCACTTGACATAATTACATTTGTGAATATTTTAAACTGTTGTACTATCAATAGCATGGTTTCTAGGTGCTCTGTCATCCGAACACTTTTTTTTTTTTTTTTTTTTAAAGAACATCCTGGGAATTGTAATGCATCTTTTTTTTTTTTAAAATTTTATTTATTTATTTTATTTATTTATGGCTGTGTTGGGTCTTCGTTTCTGTGCAAGGGCTTTCTCTAGTTGCGGCAAGTGGGGGCTACTCTTCATCGCGGTGCGCGGGCCTCTCACTATCGCAGCCTCTCTTGTTGCGGAGCACAGGCTCCAGACGCGCAGGCTCAGTAATTGTGGCTGACGGGCCTAGTTGCTCCGCGGCATGTGGGATCCTCCCAGACCAGGGTTCGAACCCGTGTCCCCTGCATTGGCAGGCAGATTCTCAACCACTGCACCACTAGGGAAGCCCCCGAACACTTTTAATTGGCTATCCTCTCCTCAGCAAAAAGCCGCCTTTCAGGTCTGTGAATACAAGTGTGCCCATCAGCAACACTTGTGAGTTCTACTGAATTGCTGTTTCTTGGGAGATGGGAGTGAGGGCCCATTGGCTGGGCCCTCATGCCTCCTCAACCAAAGCACTTTCAGCCTTTTCATATTTGGCATTTTGGATTTCCATGTAAGTACTACTTTAATTTTAAAAGATTAAAAGAAAAAATTGAGAACCACTGCCCTAGATAGTGTTTAAGATCACTCAGAGCTTGAAACATCTTTGAGCCTATGATATTCCTTGGTGGCTAAGCTATTTAACTATGGTATGAAAAGCTGCCACCCACATTCCACACCAACACACCTGATTTAATTATTGGGTGAGGCAGATGCTCAACATGATGAATTCAAACAAGCTTTGCTCAAAAACAGAGGAGTAACAGGGCAGAACGGAGGTGCATTCAATTTAGGATGTCTTGCCAAACTGTTTCTTTTTAGGTCACATGCAAAACCAAGGACAGTTCTGAAAGTCATGCAGCTGTTGCAGGTGGTGCTTAATTTGAGCTCTTGAACCAAGAGTCCCAATTCTTTCCATGCAGCTTCCATCTTGTTTCCTCCTCGAACTTTGGAGCCATCTATTTTCTCTTTCCTTCTTGAAAGTTTCTACTTTAGTTTATGTGAGTCATGGCAGTATTCACCCAGGCCACTCTAAAAAAGAAAGGGAGTGAAGGAGTCAGTGAAAATGTAATAAAGGGATTCACTGGATTTGTCCAGACAGAGGCAGTCCCCTAACTTGTGATACTTGTGATACCTAATCAGTCACCAAACCCTTTCTATTAGACATACCAATTATCTTTTGATCCAATACATCTTTTCTGTCTCTTCTATCACTAGAAAATCATGTTTCACTTAGGTCATTAAGGCAACCATCTAAGATGTTTCTCCATCTGCTTCTCAGCAGCTTTCTAGTCCTCCTTCTTCACTATAGCCAAGTTATGACTCTACCACCCCTCTCTATAAAACCACGGCCAGGCTCTTAAACAAGGTGTATAAGTTCCCTGCTCATTGTTCTGGTTTAACCTTTTGATACACCATCTCGTGAACTCTACTTTCCAGCCATAGTGAAGTACTTGTAAGTTACTAATCAAAACGAAATATGCCAGTACTTGGGCATTTGCAGATACCATTTCTCCTGCCGGGTAGGCACACCTCATCTCCCCCTCCCCCAATTCCCGTCTACCTTCCTCATTTTTCACATCTTAGCTCTAGCCATGACTTTTGCCCAGGAAGCTCTCCCTGACTACCAATCTCAAGGCTAGACTAGGTGATTCTTGGTTGTCCTCCCATGGCACCCAAACCGGACTTTAATCACCTGTTTCCTATTCAAACTCCCCAACCAGACTGTAAATCCCTTCAGGCAGGGGCTACTGTATCTTGTGTATTCTCTTATTTCCTGCCTTCCGATCCCCACCGCATGCCTAAAACACTGCCTGCCATAAAATTGGTATTCAGAAAGTATTGGTGAGTGAGTTGCTCCTTAGTTCAGGTATCTCACAGACGCAAACACCACATGTACAAGATACACTCTTCTCCTTAAAGGAAGCAGAGGCCAACACATGTCTATAACTTTCTGTTCTCCCCTGCATCCCTCACAACAAAGTCAAGCTTATTAATTTAGAACTGTCAGTGATCTGTGTCTTCCAAGTTAATTTTGCGGAGCATTAATGGCTAATTAGTGAAAGAAAATATAGTAGTATTTGTATTAAAGTAATAAAAGATTAGAATGGGAAATGGCATCTCTATACAATATTCATAAACATTGAGAGCACTGTTTGATGTTAAAGGTCTCTGTGTTTCAGTTGGGCCAATTAAAAGATCAGTAAAACCTGTTTATGTGCAGCCAGAGACCCTGTTTTCATCTAAAAACATTATTATGCAAATAGTCATTTCAAAATACACACTGAGACTGGAATATTTAATCAGTTAGTTTAAGAAAACTCTGCTGTTGAAGTTCCAGAAAATGTAAATGTAGAAAGATTGATACATGAAAAGCCCAAATCATTAAAAGCGACCTTTTAAAATGTGTTGTAAAATTTAGCTGCAGGATTGTTATGTTGTACACAGGATAGATGGTATAAAAATAACTCTAGAAGAGTTTTTAAAAATTCACCTTTTCCATTCAGGGCCTGAGATTAGTCAAAGATAGGGCTATGACATTATCCTGATGAGAGAATTAAAAGGCAGCTTAATGCACTCGTCAATGAAAAACAAATTCAATTAAAATTACATAAAAAAACAGTGGGAAACTGCCATTATGAATACTATTCACCTAGGCAAATCCAATAATACAAAATTTTTGAGTTTGTTATATTTGGGAAAAAAATAACCAAACTTGAGCCAATATTCATTGTTTTCATCATCACTGTGTTATCCTAGCTGTAATATCTAGCTGAACTAGGTACTTTGCCTGTATCATCTCTTTTAATCTCATAGCCTGCATTATAGTAGCCACCATTTTACAGATAAGGAAATTGAGGCTCAGAGAGACTATGAGACTTGCTCAATATCTCTCCAGTAGTAAACTGTAGAGCCGGGATTTGAATTCCATCATGGCTGACTCCACATTCTCCAAGTTGTCATGACTGTATATATCTCTTTCTATTAAAAAGGAACTGTTATCAGATGGTCATTCTGGGTTACCCTCAATGTTTATGTTTTTTTTCATTTTTTTTTTTGTTTGCTTGGCATTCTGTTTTTAAGTAATGATTTGTTAGTGTAAGTCACATGCTGAACCTCAAAGAAAAAAACATTATTATATGAAAACCGATGAATAATGTGTACAAAAACAGACTGAAATAGGAAAAATAATGTCTTTCCTGTTCATGGCATGCATTGTGAAGTTGTATGTTTATTTCCCTAAAAAGAAGGCCTAAATTCAAATACATATATGAGAAGAGCTGACCCCACAGATGTAATCAGTATGAAATCCCTAACCTTCGAAAAGATGTGAGTTCTTTTCTCTGCCACTTGATGTCCCTGTGACTTTAAACAAGTATTTAAATCTCTTTAAACCTCTGTTCTCATCTGTGAAAGGGTACTAATAATGCCTATCTCATTGTATTATTGAGAGGACTAACTGAGATAATATATGCAATTTGCTAATATAATGGAAATGAGCAAGTGGTCAAGAAATTCTAACAATTAATACTACGGTCTTACTGAATTAATTCACCAATAATTATCTTATTTATAGACGTTTTACACAGTTTCTTAGCCCTTTCAAATATGTAATTGTTTTTTCCATGTTCCAAGCAGCATAAAAATTGATGGCTTATTCCATGTGTTCAAAAGTCAGAAACAAATGGCATGTATTTAACTGCCCTTCCACTCATCAAATGAGTGAAGACTGTTCACTTTTAATTTGGAGCATTGATTTCTGATTGTGAAGGTTATTTTTGATTGTGCTTCTATCTCTTTGCCTCAGAGGTCAATATTTTCACTCAAAAAAAGCTACTACAAACTTGACCATTGCAAGCAAAATTGGTTTGTCTTTTGCTATCATTTACCAGAAATCTCCTTTCCCATAATAGTTTATTATTTTTGGCTCTTGCCACTCTTGCCTGTCTCACTCCTGCAGGCCAGTAAGTGGTTTCCATGTTCCCAGCTCCACCCAACAAAATCCATCCTCCACACTGTGGTCAGAGTGATCTTTGTAGATTGCAAATCTGATCATTAAATTCTTGCTTAACATTCTCTAAATGTACTTCATCAGTGACGTAAAGTCAGAACTCCCTTTTTATCCTATAAGGCCCTTGATGGCCTGACTCCTCCTAACCAATACAATTATATCTCACCACTCCTCTTTTCTTACTACCTGCTCAAACACACTCAGATATATGTACAAGCAGCTTCTCGTCTGCCAGACTTGGCCTGTGTTGTTCCTCTGCCTGTCCCCACCGCTCCCCCCCACCCTTATCTTTCCTTCATTTCTTTCATTGGTGAATTCTAAATCATCTCTAAAGACTCACCTCAAATCTTACATCTCTGTGATCCTTTTCTGGTCTTTGTAGCTTCACTCCAGGCTGAGTTAAGTATTCCCTTCTGTATGCCTGTAATATCTTGTGTCTATTTTATTCTAGCTCTGATCTCTTTGCTTTATTTATTGAACAAACTTATATTGGTGTTCATTACGTGCCAGGCATTATTCAAAGAAATTTGCAAATACTAACTCATTTAATCTTCAGGACAACTCTGAGGTAGGTGTAGTATTTTTATCCTCATTTTATACATGAAGAAACTCAGGCACAGAGAGATTAAGAAACACGGCTGATAAGTAAGACATAAAGCCAGTATTCAAATTCAGCACTAAGCCTCCTGAACATAAACATTAAGTTCTGCATTATGTTCTTAACCACATGCTAACCATCTGTATTCCCACACTGGTGTTGGAAGGACTCTTTCTGGTTCTGATTTTGCTGTGTCTTTCTCATATTAAGAGCATATTTCCTATATGTATATGTTGGATACATAGAAGTAGTCGAATACATTAATAATTCAGTGCTTTTCCTAAATCATTCCCTTGGCTTTTCAGGCCTTCCAGATCGTTGTCTCCTTAGACCACGAGACCAAAATTTATTTTGTGAAATGGTTGGACATCACAACAGCTCTTCTAAAACTCCCCTCCACCCATACTCTTCCTCTCTAACCTCAGAGTCTTTAACATTTTTCTTGGGGTATAGAAAGCAAAGAAGTTTCCTTATCCTTAGTATCCCTTATCTTTAGCAGAAAGTGAGCTATAATTTGGGGATCAGACAAGCCTGTGCTAGATTACTGGCTCTGCCAAGGGCAGAAGTGGCGGTGGCATTTTTAAACATCAAGGCCAGCAAGAGCTGAGTAGTTGCTGGAATAAGTCATGACATTCTAGGCTTTGGCATCTATTTTAAAGGCCAAAATATCTATTTTGAAGGCTTACTCTTTTCACTTGATTAATCCCCAAGAGGATGACTGACGCTAAGCAAACCCCCCATAGGACAGAGGCAGCGTGATAAGTTAAGGGAATGTGTTTCACAGTCAGACTTGAGTTTCAATAGAGCCTTCAGCACTGATGAGCCGGGTGACCTTGCGCACATTCTTTAGTTATGAAATTTAGTTTTCTCTTCTGACAAATATAGGTAATGTACCTTCCTCCCTAAGGTGTTTGTTAGCATTTAATAAAATGTTGTGTCTCTACCTTACTACCTGGCACGTAGTAAACTCCTAAAGGATAATGATATGTTATAACAACTAGAATTGTCACATAGACAGAGTACTCATGTCAGCATGACCAAGACATGCTGCCCTTTAGTCAAGCTCCATGAAAACCTGGAGCCTAATCAGAAGCTACTTGATGGATGCCATGGAAACCAGAGAAGAGACATGTAATTCATCCTGGTGGAAGAGCAGCATTGGAAAATGTTTTGTTATTTATTCTTCATTAAACAAATATTAATTAGGCAACGACTATGGACCAAACACTGTGCTAGGTGCTGGGGACATACTAGTTAAAGAGAAAGTTACAGTTCTGCCCTCGATTTGTTCAGAGTCCATGGGAGATAAAGATAATAAGTGAACAAGTGACTCCATCTGTAAGAACAGCTTTTGACACATGCTAGAAAGAAAATGAGTGAGGTGCATTGATGGAGAATAATTGGATAAAAGTTGGGGTAGTCTTGTTTGCTTTCCCTGAAGCAGATCCTCAGATGAGATTTTGTGTCAATGTAATATATGAGAAGGTGCTCCCAGGGAAATGTGGTTGGGAAATGGGAATAGGTCCATAAAAGGAAGGCATGCAATATCAAGCAAAGACTCTCAGAGGGCAACTTTGGCTCAGTCCTGCAGGAGAGCTGTAAGGGAGTTGTAGTTCAGCTTCAGAGTTGGACCCATCACAAATCGAGCATTTATACTCCTCATCCATCAGGCATTGGTTAAGGCTGTGCTCCAGGGTGGAAAGAAATATAAATCAATAGGCACTTCCAGCTCTCCAAGTACAGTCAAAGCCATTTGGGCAGCCTGAAATTCATCCTCTGACAAAGAGACACAGATGCCAGCAGTTGGGAATGAAAGCACACTGGGAGTTCATGTTTATGAAGATAAAAGGGAGACGCAAGGTAAGATGAGAAGAGTACTGACAACATCTGCTTTGGGGGGTGTCATGTGATAAGATGATGTTAAAATCAAGACCTGAAAGAGAAGAAGAATCCAGCCTTGTGAAGAACAGGGAAACACATTTTCCAGAAAGAGGAACTGTTCGTGGGAAGACAATGAGATGGGGAAGAGCACAGTGAGTTTAATAAATTGAAAGGACCTGTATGCCAAGAGCACAGTGAGTGAGAAGAAGAAGGTTATGAGATAAGACTTAGGAAGTATGCAGGGTCCAGAAATTTGTAGGTCACGTAAAGGAGTTAGGATTTATTTTGGCTGCGATGATTTCCATTTGCAGGTTTCAAGCCTTGGAGTGACATTATGTGGTTCTGGTAGTAGGAAAATCTCCCTGACCATTGTATGGAATATAGATTGGAGCAGGGGAAGAAGAGCAGAAGCAGGGCTGCCATTCTGTAGTTTATTGTTGTAGTTGAGGTGGGAGGGGATAGTAGTATTAACCAGGGTGGGGGAGGAGTGATGACAAGGAGAGGAGGATGGAGGTAGCGTATATTGTGAATGTGAAGGCAATAGGACTTGCTCATGCATTGGGTGTGAAGGGGAGAGAATGGAAGGGATTGAACATAATTCTTGGGTTTCTGGATGTAGTAACTGGGAGGATGGGGTGAGACTACAAAGAATAAAAACCAGTAAGACAAGTCAGATGGGGATAATGCTAAGGTCGATGAATAACCTTCAAGCTGTGTGAAGATGCTGTGTTAAATCTAGGATTCTTAGTGATGTTCATGACAAAGGAGTGTAATTGGTTCAGTGGAAGGTGGTGACTTTAACACAAGGGATTTCTTCTTGATGTATACTCTAATCTGGCTCAGAAATGACACTGATGAAACCATTCTACTTCTCTATGTGATGTGTAAGCAGATCCAGATTAAACATCATCTTGAACAAATCCTTTTTGAAAAATCTTGCCCTTTTCTCTCAGCAATGGGTCATATTTCAGTTTCTTTAGTGTTTGATATTATAATCAAGTCTTAAATGGAAACAGAAAGAATAGTCCCTGCAAAAATATAAATAAATAAATAGGAGCAGAACATTTTAAATACAGGGAAGTGCACAGTTGGCAGTTAAATTCTAGAATCACTGTGGGAGTGGGAAAGAGCTTGGCCAGTGAAAACCTGTTGATGTTAATGTTGATGAGAAAGCAGCTGAGAATTCAATCAAAACTCATCCCCTTGCCTCACACGATTTCTGTACCAAGCAGTTGGGCTAATGAGTAGAGGCAGCGAGTCATCTTGTCAGTAGTGGCAACTTGACTACTGACCTGCTTGACCTTGGGTAGGTCACAGTATCATTCTGAGAACCAGTCTTGTCCTCAGTAAATGAAAGAGTTTGATTTACAATGGTATTGGCAAATAGATCCAATGTCATGGGCCCACTCATATCCATCATCAGTGAATGCTTGAAGCACTGCGTAGAGAAGGATTCTTAGACCATTTCTGGATCCTACAAAATAATATACACTTGTAGATAAGCTCTATCTACCATGGACATCAGAAGCGCGTGTGACAGCTAGAAGATTGTGAAGTTCAATCCTCACATCTAATGGTTTACCTTCTCTCAGAAATTGAATATTGTACATGCCGTTTAAAGTACTAAAGAACATTAAGCTGGTAATAATGAAAATGTCTGGCTTAACTCAATGTATTATAGCATAAGGCAGTCCACAATATCTACTTTATCAATAGCTATATGTGGTCCTCTAGAGAAGACCTTGCCTCTCCAGATTGTCCAGAAAAGTAAAAATATAATCTTGATCTCATAGTTTTAGGATAGGGGCTTTTTGTTATAATTCAGTGATACTTTGAAACCCCAGAATATTTCAAACAGACCTTCTAAGAAAGCACAGTTAGGCATAGCTTCTTAAAGCAAGAGAATCCTTAGATGGAAATAGGATTCATACAAGATCCTTGCTTTATTGGAGGCAAGGTCAAAATCTCAGAATTAAATTTGTGGCCATCCCATCTTCTTGACTTAAATTATATGTAGTTACCATGTGTCTTTTTTCTGCTTCGTAAGCTTTAAACTGGTTGCTTGTACTGAGGTCTGATAGGAAATAAGGATTTCTGTTCCACGTAGCTTGCACACACGCACACGCGCACACACACAGGTTTGTCTTTCTTCAAGCACTCTGCCAAGTGTCCAGTCATCAGGATGGTGATCCATTAACTAGAAGTAGAAGCAGGAGACTTTTTTTTTTTTTTGGCCAGAAAGAACCAGGGCAGCTGACACCCAGGGTGACAGCTAAGACAAGTTGCAAAGAGCTGAGGTTAAAATGTGAAAAGAACAAAATGCCTTATTTATTTACATGACTCCCTTCCCCACCTGACTGTAAGACCCTTTAGGGAAGGGACTGCTTTCGTTGATCTATGTATTTCTCATGCTCAAAATGGACCTGCTATGTAATAGGAGCTGAACATGTGTTTTTTGAAATTACAAGAGTTCCAACATCCAAACCAGTAACAAGAGGCAGAAAATGGCATGGGGGGAGGGGAGTGGTGGTGAAAAATAAAGATAAGAGATGGGATTAAATGGTATGAAAATCTGAGATTGCCAACAACCTTTATGGAAGAACTGTGGCACGGTTGTGATTAACCTTCGAACCAGGAAATTGAAGGAGTTTTTCACTTTTCAACCAGGTGTATTTATGCCCATGTGGCTTAACAAAGCAAATGTTTAATTCGAATAGACCTGTTGCCTTTGACCATATGAACTAAATGAGTCTTTTCATTACCTGAACCATTAACTCTGAATACAGGCTTCAGGGGTGTGTTGGTAATTGTGTTAAGGGAGTGAGAGTGGAAAAGGGGTTAATACCACAGGTCTTAAAGTCTGAAATTTCTGGGCTCAAATCTCAACTAGTAACTATGAGTGTGATTTGGGAGGTTATTTGTACTCTTTGAGCTATAGTTTGATCACCGGTAAAGTAAGGACAACAGTACTTCTCATGGGGTGGAGAAATGTTACCATCCATGTTAAAACATAGCCAAGTGGCTGGAACATAGTAGGCCCTCAAAAAATGCTTGCTATTATTAGTGGTATAATTATCAGCATCATTAATTTTCAGTAAATTACTGAATGAATGTACTGAATGAATGTAACTATGAATGAAATAATGCTCCCTCTTAGGTTTTAAGACCAAACAATTGTGTCTAGGTTATTCTAAACTAAACCAAGTCAGATAATGTAGTTTGAAAGCACATTGAAAATTCTACAGGTTTATGCAAATTAGGAATGTTTCATTATCATCATCTGTCTAATGGACTAAACGCAGTAGGAGAAGGAATGCGTTTTAGGTTTAAAATAAAGAGAGACAGGTGACATTGGCAAGAAGCAATCTCAGCATGACAGAGATGTTGCCAATTTTTTGCATTGCTCAGGTAATTCAAAACAGAGGTCAAAATACAAGAACATAGAAACACTTTCAAATGCACAATTAACTGTAAGTATGAGAAGAGTAAAGCATCAAAAATTATAGAATGCTATATCAGTTATATTCTTAAAGAGCTAAGGAAGAAACTGATAGTCAACTTCAGATTATAATTTATGTCTCCCCCAAAATTCCCATGTCGCTGGATATTGGGTCTGGATAGTGTTGCCGGATGTGATGAGCTGATTAATGGGTCTCCGATTAAAGAAAAGAACAGGATTATATATTATTCTGTTATATTTCTGTGTATGTGTGTGTGTGTGTGTATGTCTGGCTCTGTCTCTGTCTCTCTCATTTTCTCCTTTTTTTTTTTCTTGCTAAGATTTGTCTGCATTTTCTTGCAACCTACAGAATCTATTTGAGGAATTATTCATTCAGTCAATGAATATTTATTGCACATCTATGATGTTCTAGATAGTACCAGAATATTACGAGGAAAACTTGAAATTGAGGCTTATTCCCATATTCACCAACAATAAATTTTTGTCTCAGATCTGCCTAACCTCATCGTGTGATAGTCAATAAATCATCTAACAGGACTTTGGCTAAATATGTTCATAAGTGATGTGAAATCTCATCTCTACTGTTTCATAGCTCCTCTGAAGCTAAAATTAAATGCCAGATGAGAAAGTGTTTTGAAACGCTAGAATTATTTTTGGAAAGTTCTGTTGTTACTATTGCTATATAATTTTAAAAAGTAGGAAAACATTTGATTCTGTGGACAAACTAATTAAAGCAGCTAAGAAAGGCTGACCAATAAAAGGAGATTTGACGAGAGGCAAGGAAAAAAAAAAATCAGAAATGTGCTAGTTTGAACAGTCACCCCAAACTATTTTCTGTTCAACTCTTTCTGATGACTGTACCTAACAGTGTTTTAGACCAGTGTTTCTCAAACTTGCGTGCGTCAGAATCAGGAGGAAGGCTTGTTAAAACACAGATCACTGGACCCCTCCCCTAGGATTTCTAATTCACTTGGTCTGGGATGGGGCCCGAAATTTTGCATTTCTAACAAGTCCAGGTTAAGTTGATACTGTTGGTCTGGGGAGCACACTGGGAAAATTGAAGGGAACACCTGCTCTTGCTGAGCTTGCAAATCAAATGGGGAGACAAAAATTGAATGAATTAAAAAAAAAAAAAATCCTAGCCCTGAGATCCTAAAATGGAACTCTTGCTTTCCACCCACAAACCTCTTCTTTCTCCCAGTCCTTGGTTGAGGACACACTCTCAGCCCAAGTGCTCAAATTAAAAACTTAGTGGTTTATCTCAGCACCCACACCCAAGCCATTTATTCATTTATTCAACAAATGCTTACTTTTTTAGCATCTTCTGTATGTCAGGAACTGTTCTAGAGACTGGGGGAGTAGAACAGTGACCGAAACGACATCCAAGTGCTCAGAGAACTAAAATTCTGGTATGTAAAATATAAAACACCAAATAAATAAATATTAGTATATGGCATATACTGTAACCAAAATTTGAGCATTTCATACCATCTCCATTGCCACTACCGCCATTTCAACCATCTCTTGCCTGATTTACTGAGATGGACTCATAACTAGTTCTCCAGCTTCTAGTGTTCCCCAAGCCCAATCAATTATCCACACAGTTTTCACATGATTCTTTAAAATATTTATGAAATTGTGGCGTTCTTTTACCTGAAACTTCTTGGTGACTTTCCTTTGCATCTAGTGTTAAAAATAGACTCCTTAATTAGCATGGCATACAAGCCCTCTCCAAACTCTCTTCACTATTCAAAAAGCCCCTGTGGCTTTCTTTCTACCCATCTGACATACTAACTTCATTCAAACTTCTGGGCCTTTGCACTTGCAGTAATACTCTTTCTGAGTATCGATTCTCCTTGTCATCAATTAGACCTTAGACCAAATGTCACCTCCACAAAGAAGTAGTTTCTGACCACAGTTCTAGCATACCTCACTGCCACAACTCTGTTTTATTACTAATTTTTTCCTGCATAGCAGTTACTGTTCTCTGATACTATCTAGCTAGCTAGATGACTGTATCACTAAGCTTTATGAGGGCAGTGCTTATTCAAACTTATTCACTGTTATGTCTCCAGTGCCTAGATAACTGCTCGACATATCAGAGACACTCAGTTAAAATTAATTGAATAAATAAGTAAATGAATGAAGCACTATGACTAATTGTCAAGATCTTCAAATCACTTTGAAGTTCCTTAACATCAGTGACCATGTCAATTTCATCTTTACACCCCAGTGTTTAATCTAGTGCTATACATATAGTAGATGCTTAATAAATGTTTGCTGAATGTCAATAAATAAAGTAGACATTTCACTTCCTTGTGCCTCTGTAATGACATCTTGAGCTCAGTATTATTTTTTCTGTTTTAGAGGTAAAGATTTTGAGGTTCAAAAAAGTTTGAGTCTCCTTTAAGTAGAGGCAAAGAACAAGAGAACTCAAAACAAAACTAAGAAGGCTGATCGTCCCAGAGGCTAAGGGTGGGGAGAGTTTAAGAAGATTAAATGTCACATGAGCAGATGCTGAGGAGGAACTGAACATTGACAAATGGATTTGGCCTGAAGATGGATTTTGCTAACCGAAGAGAGCTGTATCAAGGGGAGAATAGGTAAGGAAAGTGGTAATGAGAAAATAGAGGAGAGATACAGGAGAGATTGTTTGAGAAAACAGAAAGGAAACCCTTTTCAAACTCAGATAATTTTAGTACTTGGAAATGGTGGAATTTAAACATATTTAAACAAAGGTGAGATTAGAGCTAGTGAAGAGGGAGCGTCCAGGGCGGGGCCCGAGTTTGGGCTTTGGGCGTGAGAGTGCTCAGGAAGTGAGAAGGGGTGGGGTAACAGCAAAAGCTGCCTCTCCCTCTAGAGTTGTGGGAAAGATGGAGAGAGGCAGGCAAGAGGATGTGATGCAGTGGACAGGGCAGTATTAGAAGAGCTCATCCAAGACCGATTTGGTCTCAGTGAGATGTGATGAGCAAAGTTGAGGGGTCAGCTTCCCCTGAAGTCAGAAGTCCTAGGACCTTCAGGAAAAGATCACTGAAAATAGTGGTTCCTTTGTTGATGAGTCCAGGAGCAAGTGAAGGTGATCGTTTGGTGAGGATGATATAAGAGTGCTTAGCATTCCAGGGGCCATATTAAAAGATAGAGCAATGGGATAAGGAGAGGCCAGGACCTGATGACTGGAGGGAATAAAGTAAGTGTCAAGGAGTAAAGTGTTAAAGAGTTTTGAGAAAGATAAACATCAGTTTGGTTATTGGTTTTACCCTTTTCTAAATATGTAATTTTGAGCAAGTCATTTCTTTCCTCTTGGCCTTAATTTCCTCTTCTGTGAGTGAGAATTGCGATCATTTGTAAAGATTAAAAGAGGTTATGTGCCCTAAACGCTTAGCAGAGGATCTGGGTCCTGAGAAAGGTCAAAAAATGATAGATAAGCAAGGTCCAGAGAGGGTTTTAGACATTGTTTTAAAACTTAATACATAAGAATTAATCACTTGAGAAAATGATTTTAAATGCCTAACCCTACCCTATCTCCCCGCTATGAGGTTCTGAGACTGTAGGTCAGCGGTTGGGCCTGGGAATATGCATTTTTAACAAGCCATCACCTTAGTTGATGTTCTTATAAGCAATCCATGAGTCATTCAGAAGAGCCTTGAGAAATGCAGTGGTGATTGATGGAGTTGCACAGAACAGAGCCAGCACTTTACAGTTGCAATGGTACTGATATCATAGCCATGCTTGACCCTCTAGATCAGGGGTCTTACTCAGTAAATACCAGGAAAACTACTTATTCATCCATTCGTTCATTTACGTTTACAACATATATTCACCACTTTTCAAACATCTCTCTGCAGAGGCATCGGCAGCCTCAGAGATTCTAATTTAACTCATCTTGTTAAAATCATCCAGGTGATTTTAATGTGGGACCAGTACTGCAAACTTCTGCTCAAGGTGTTGATTTGAAGAAAGATTTAAATTGCTATGCAATTTCAGCACTATTTAGCAGGCAAATTCCTTTTCTAGGACTGATATAACATTCCTCTATAGGACTTAGTGCACAAGTGGTACTCAATAATGCAGGATGGATAGCTGGAGAAAGGGCTATGATTCTAGAAAAAGTCTGCATGAACAATTGGTGTGAGTGAATTAGCTCTGTCCTGCCTCAAATGCAGCCATAGCATAAATAACCTCCTGGGATGTATTCTACTTTTCTTTTGCCCCAGAAGATTGCTTTCTAGCAATGCCTAAAGAGAGTGGTAAGGGGTAACATATTTTATACCTGTCGGCTGAATAACGCAGCTGAATGAGCCAAAAATGAGCCTCAGAGACCCCTCACAGTGATTTGAGAAGGGATGTCGGGTTTTGTCAAGGCTGCATGTGAACAATGTCCACATAAGAAAGAAAAGAAATTCCCATGGCAATTATTTTAATGAAAAGGACACTCAGTGTCAGGCCTATACATTATCCTATCCAGGAACCGTTCCCTGATGTCTCAGAAAGGTAAGAGCGTGTCCTTTGATGTAAGGCTTTGTACTTCTGTAAAAGCTTACTTCTGAGAAGTTCAAAGTGCTTTCCACAGACTTCCTCAGTCCTTTCAACCCCTTTATGGGGTGGATGGCAAGTGTTATTCTCATCTCGCCGAGGATAGGAAAGCTGAAACACAGAGAGGTTAAGTGGTGTGTTCAAGGCTTATCCTTCCATCTTTCAGGATGACACTCAAGGCTCCTAACTTCCAGAGTCCTGAGAGTTGGCCCTGTCACCTCTCTGCCTTTTCATCACAAGATTAACATATAATAGTTACTAAAGCAAAAGAAAAAGTATCTACCAACGTAGAAGACAGATACTTTCAATTTATTACTGTCAACTGCCTGAACTGAGTTTTGTCAGGGTCAGGATATCATGACTGATTCACAACATAGGTAAATTTTTCACATTCATTTTTTTATTATTATTTTTGTTGGAAATCACACAGTTGCATTTATTTCATCAGTTGCACTTATTTCATCAGGTCTCCATAAGGTGCTATCTTTAGGTCGTGGTGTGAAATGGTATACTTTCTTATTGTATTTCATCTCACTCTCACAGAAA
The DNA here is from genome assembly GCF_965194825.1 of Balaenoptera physalus. NCBI lineage: Eukaryota > Metazoa > Chordata > Mammalia > Artiodactyla > Balaenopteridae > Balaenoptera > Balaenoptera physalus. The sequence continues at coordinate 102,491,991 of NC_138884.1, forward strand.
GGGTATTATAAGCAACCTTGAGCATGTAGTCTACTTAAAAGATAACTGAGGTGTGATCATTTTTGAGTACAAGATAAATATTTTTCACCCTGGGCAAAATTTTAAATAATAATATTGATTTGATTGCTCAGCACTCTAGTCATTAAACTTTATTCTAGGACACCAAAATCATATGAGGCCCACAGTGTTCTAATACAGAACAAACACCAGAACATTAGAATTCTGAATTTTTAATTTAAGTTATAAAAGTAATACATGTAAATACAAACTGAAAAGAATAAAATTTAGCTCACAGAAAAGGATTTAAGATGAGAAGTAAACACCTTCTCCTCTGTATCATTTTGCTAAATTTTCTGGTTTATACTACAATATACCATATTCTAGCAATATATCTTGGATAGTTTTTCTTTAATCAATTTCAACTGTATAAATCTAACATTTGGTTTCTAATACTTACATAATATTCCATTGTTTGGCTAGATAATAATTTATTTAGTCAAATCCCCTAGTGTTGGACATTTAAATTGTCCCTCGTTCTTAAATAATTTTAAAAAAAAGCTGTAATGACTGAACAGTCCTGAACATGAAGTAATTTTATGTGTCAAAATAGAGGATATGTTTGTATATAAGGAATTTCTAGGAGAAAGTGTAGGTAGAGTTTGTATATTATCTTTTAAAATGTGTATACACTCATAACATATATAGGTATAAATGACTAAAATATATATTTATAATATATATTACATATATTCATATATTTTAACCTATGCTCGATATATATTGCTACTTTTTCCTGAGAAGATTTAAAACAAAAATCATAACCTCTTAAGCACCAGCATAAAGTAGCCACTAGATCAGAATCTCCTAGGGTGTTTGCTGAATAAAATTTTTTTTCTTTCTAAAGCCAAACAATTAATTCTGAATTACAGCTTAGTTAAATTCTCCAGCCTATAGGATTACCAGCCAAAAACATAAAGATCTCTTTCCAGTCTATAATCAATGTAAAAATCTAACTTTTAAAAATTGTAAGGAACAGATCTATTTTTGTATATATTTGATACAGTAGAGAGGTCAGCATGAAATTTTCAGGTCACATTGTTCCTGAAAAATGAGCAGTAAAATTCAGCAAAATGTAGGTTTCTGCTTCATGGGACAGAGATTTTTTAGTGACTGGCATTTATTGGAAGGATTAGGTATCCACTCAAGCAGAACACTGGTTGTCATTATTACAGATGGAAGTTTCAGAGCCGAATGTGAGAAGAACTGTGCTAAAACTATAGGGAAGAGTTTTCACAGAATTTCCAAGTCTATAGAATTTCTGTTCCTTATTTTTATTATTATTATCAGCAATTTAGTGCAGATATTAATATTTCTTAAGAGTTCTGGGATTTTGAGCAGGAGTGTAGTTGTCTGGATGCTTTTATGACCACCTGTGGTCTTGCAGAGAACTATTCCTAGAAAACAAAAATGTAAGAAAGAAATGAGATGCTTTAGCCTTTCTGAGCAGTTTACTGCTCCCTTTACCTGTTTAGAAAATGTATTGCTTGGATAAGATCTCTTCTAAAAAGCCTTAAGGGATATCAAGAAATCACCCCTCTGAACCCTTCCTTATTAAAAAGTACGTAGAAACCAGTTTTGTCACAAGACAGTGGTCTTGCTTATCGGGGAGTTATTACACTTGCATAGAATAATTAAACTGCTGGCTATGAGATTACTGAATACTTTGAAGGAAAAAAATTATTTCATAGAAAAATATTGCACAAGCCTTAACATAATCCATGTTACTGGCATATTCAGTTTTTCATTCCCAGAACGTTGCTACATTTTGGAGCACCGTGTTGATTTTAAGAGCAATTATATTTAAATAAAAACATCTGTGCGTATTCTAAATGAACACTCTCATATAATCCTTTTATATTAATATATTTAGTATATATTAAATTAAATATTATTATTTTATGAATTTTGTATTAAAGAACAAAACGTTGGGGGGTGGAATATTGGAGCAAAGGGGAAAGTAAATATCATCTGAGAAGAAATACTAAATTATTTCATGTTTCACTGTCAAAAGTGAAGACACAAGTTTAAGAATTTATGGTGTCTGTAGTTACCTTGACTGAGGCTAAGGGCCAGCTACTGTTGTTCTTTACTGCTGTGCTCAGGTTCAGGCTTCTTAGCACAGAAACAAATTCATCTTCAAACACTACAGTTTACTAGACAAGTTAATCTGGGACAAATCATGTAATCTCTCCATAGTTCAACTTCATTGTCTATGAGATGGTTAAAATTAGGGCAATTCTCTCACAAGATTGCCAGGAGGGTTCATTATTACTGGACATGCAAGTTCATTATTGGACTTGGCACAGTGTCTAATACTAGGAAACATTCATCATTATCCTTCTAACTGGGGGCACCTTTGGACCCACTGTGGTTAGTTAGCCCTAAGAGAATTCTCCCCAGTCCCCAGGCTTTGAAAGCCTTCTATGAGCAGAGAAACAATAAAGAGAAAAGCAAAGGGAAGAAGTGGTATTTATGGGTATCTCCTCTGTTCTAAACACTCTGCTAGGAACTTGATAAATATTATTTCATTTAATCTTTTCACCCATCTTTACAAGGTCAAGAAAATAAGGCTTATAACAGTTATTATTTGCCAAAGTTCACAAAGTTAGCAGGATATGGAACAAGTCATTGAAACTTAGTCTGTCTGCAAGGTTGGAAGGAAAGACTCAATACTCATATACCATTGACTTCACCCTGCTCCAACCCAATGCATCTCCAACACCATCACTAATTTGTAATGAAAGGAACTGCAACTTTGAACTTCAATACTTCCATTTCAAACTATAAGCTTTTTTTCCTGTTAGTTTTCTATTATCCAGATCTGCTTTGTATATATGTATATATTACCACAGTGGTGGGATACCCACTATAGTAGAATAATTACTCCAAGTTCTGAAAAATCAGCCTCTTTCCTTCTATTGAGTTGACCTGCATACAAGATATCAGAAAATCTAGACATTTCTACTCTAGACTCAAAAGAAAATATGATTTTATAGTCAAAACTGAAAAGAAAATCTGTGATCTAGATTGTTCGCTGTCATATAGAGAAAGTATGTGGTACTTACTAGATTTTTCACTAGTTGACCACTTGTGTTCACATCATAGGGAGATACAATAGCAAAAACATTGACTTTAAAATTATTATTATCTAGGTTCCAATCACACTCAACTTAATGGACATGTGACTTTGAAAGTTGTTTAACCTATTTGAGCCTCAGTTTTTCAGATGAATTTGAACAGTAATAGTACCCATCCCATAGAGTGACCATTTGGATAAATGAGATAATGTATATAAAGTCCTTGCACTGTGCCTGACCTGCATTAAGCCTGTTAAAATGATACATGACATCAAGAACTGCTGAACACCCCACTTGTAGAAATGGGCTCCTTTAACACCTATAATAGGGATAGATTAATCCCAGAAGGTAAATTAGATACTCCAGCACTGCTATAAAAGGGAGAAGGACATAAGTTCACATATGCCATTTGGCTGGATTAAAAAATGCAACATTTGGAAATTCCTCAGTTGTTAAGGTTTTGAGCAGTGTAGGCCATCACTAGTAACAACCAGATATTCAGGAAAACACAATGAACAAGTCTATGCAAATATCTCCAGGGGAAAGGAGTGAATTTAAGCACAACTCATTTTAAAGATGTTCTTCATATATTGTGTATTTGTTAATTGGATGGACAACTTACTCTAGCTCTGCTCCTATGAGGCCAGCAGCCAAGTTAAGAGCTTCAGGAAATTTCACAAACTCTATATCATGATGTCTTTGGGAAAAAAAAAAGTCAGAAGCTCTAGCAGCACTGGGCTCACGTACACACAGGGGAATATTGAGGCAGGGCTGAGTATGGCTGTGCCTTTTTAAGTGCGGCACTCAGCCTCCGGCAACCACAGCCCTCAACACAGTGTTGCATGTGCACTCACACCATGCACGGGTCACCCTTTTGTATGAAATTCTCAGCCCCTGCAGGCATTTGAGTGTTTGAGCCACCTTAGAGCTTATGTATATATCATCCTGCTGTAAATGTCCTTTAGCCACACCTTTTCTCTCCATGCATATTGAGACTTATTTCTAGAGAAGAATACCAGGATTACATCTAAACATTTTTAGCTCCCTGCACGTCTATTCCAACATCTTTAACCCTTTGTTGCACCCTCCAATAGACTGAAGAGCCCTAATGAGTGAGAACCACGGTTCTGGCTCACAAAATCACAGCACCTTGCCCAGTACTCAGTTCTGCACAGTTAGGGAATAACTGGTATGGAATGGCTAACTGAAGGAATGGGAAATAGAATGCAGGGTGGTTTAGAAATTGGACCTGTTGGTGAGAGCTGTGAGACCTTATAGCAAGTCATTCATTCTCCTACTCTTATTCTATATATAATGTAAAGGTTGGATTAGGTCTCTTCCAATTCTAAAATTCTTGCATCCAATGAAATACCTAATCTCCCTTGTTCATTTTGTCTCTATTTTAAGCTCAACTTTACTCACTCGGGGTAAGCTACTAAAGTCTGTACAACCGGGATATTAGTAATATCATCCTTATCTCTCGGGATCCCTGCAAGAACTAATTAATAAATAATGTAGAGAAACTTAGATAAAAAGAAATGGGAAATTACATTTTCATAATTGCATTTTAAATGGCAATAGTTGTAGGTCTATGTTTCACTTAATAACAGAACTTTAGCTATTAGTGCTTATAAAAAATTAGTTCTAATTTTACATTCCCTTTTCCATGAGGAACTAATTTTCCTTTCTTTTTTTTTCAACTTTTACGATAATTTTTTTAATAACCAATGGATCTGTTGCAGTAAACATGTGAACCCTGCATCCTTATTTCATGAGAATAAAGGGTTTGCAATATGCTTCTCCCTCCCAGTGTCCCAAAGGCTAACAGTGCCTGGCAAGGAGTAGGTGCATCAAAGCTGTCTGACACTTGAATGAAAGAAGAAAAGCAAAAATAACATCAATAGAAAACAACTCATGGCAACTGTATGGCCTAAACTGATAATGGATCGCCTATGATTTTAGGCGTTATGTCTTCAAATATTTTGTTTTAGCACTCGTAAGTATTTTGCAGGATGCCTCAAATACAAATACTCCAAAACTAAGCTCTAGTTAGCAAAATCAGCTTAGGCTTAGAAGTATTTGGGGGGAGGGGTGTGCATCTCTTCCACTTTGGATCGAGGTGGTGGCAGCCAAGATCAAAGCTGCCAGGCAACCTGCCTTCTGGTCCTTTCGGGAGAGAGGAGACTAGGATGTTTGAAAGCAGAGAACTTCCAGCAACCAAGGACTGCAAATTTCTGCCACCTCTTTGTAGGGCAGGACCTCCCTGAGCTGTTGCACTGGGGGTCTGCACACCCCTGGGTGACAGATCACTATACTACAAGGGTGACTGTGGCGCCCACGTAAACTGGGAGGATCAGAATTCCCAGTCTTGCTCACGCGCAGCAGAATTAGGTATGGTGTCCCACACAGAGCTAGAGCTCCCTAAGCTGGAATAACTCCTTCTGCTTTATATGATACTTCCGTCTAGTTACGAGATTTCTGCCATGTACAGGAACACTTCCCCTTCATTAAGGAAACTCCTCAGGGTATTTGAAAAAACTTCTATCCTTGTGCTTGCTCCCTTCGCTGGTTTTTATGTAACAATTCACAATATCATTAGGGAAAATACTGCTACTTGCTTATGACATTCAAGCTGTGTGTTATTTTTGGATCTCAAAATGATGCTATGGACACATACATTATAGCTTTTGGCATTAGTGATAAAGGATTTGCACTAATCTTTGCTCATCTCTCGTGATCAAGACACATTTTAATACATTTGTTTGGGGCAAAAAGCACAAGGCTGTGACCCTGAAGCAGAATTGTGTTACGTAGTTCACAAGAAAATTGTAACTAATATCGCATTAATGTTGCCCGTGGCCCCAAGGTCTGGCCCCTTTGAGACAAGTTGGAGCTGATCTTATGAAGGTATCACTTCATGAATATCTTATGGCTTTAGAAAAATCTGATATGAATGTTTTTTTTTCTCTACCTGCACATCTTTGAACCTTTGGTTTTGTTTCTTCTTTGCGTCTATATCTTAACCTTGATTGCTTAGTATTAGTTTTCTATTTGTGTAACAAAGTAACACAAACTTGGTGGCTTAAACCATGCACATTTATTATGTCACAGTTTTTGTGGGTCAGGAATCTGGGCACAGCTTAGAGGGGTCCTATGCTTAGGGTCTCACAAGGTAGGAATCGAGATATCGGCTAGGAGTGGGTTCTCATCTGTAGATTTGTTGAGGGAAGAACCTGTTTCACTGCTCATATGGTTGTTGGTAGCATTCAGTTCCTTGTGACTGTACAGTTCATGGCAGCTGGCTTCTTCAAAGCCAATAAGAGAAAGAGAGACTCTACCAACACAGACATTGCAGTCTTATATAATGTAAGCATGCACATTGCATTGCCTTTGCCATATTCCCTAGGTTAGAATCAAGTCACGGGTCCTGCCCAAACTCAGGGGAGAGGATTACATGAAGACATGACTTTCAGCAGGTGGGAGTCACGGAGGGAGCCACCTAGAGCATCTGTCTGCCACATGATTCCTTCAGGTGCTCTCATTCTTAGTGTGGCCTCAGTTGCTGCTCTCGAATTTCTGGTTCCGAGTCTGATATATTCTACTTTTCTTGTCTGACCCCGATTATTAGTTTTAGATATTATTCCTCCCTCAAAAACCTTATCACACATGGTCTACAGGGATTTTGTGTGTTTGTTCACTCAGCAAGTGTCTGTTAAGCACCTACTATTTGAAAGTTATAGCAAAAACATGGAATATACAAAAATGAGCAAAAATAATGCACCAAAACAAAGAGCAAAGGTAGGCAAAATACTGCATTCATAGAGCTTACACCCAGAGCTCCTTGAATTTGGGATACCTATCTGTTCACCCAAGTCATAAATGAATAGAAACAAAAGAGCAATTATAATTCATTCTAGTTCTATAAGGTGTGTGAAGGGATGTGATGTAGTCAGGGCAGTCAGTGAAGGCCTGGGAGCAGAGTGAACCTCCAGAAACCAGTCCCCTCCTCATTGCCTAGAAAAGGCAGGGAAAAGGCATTTGTTTTCTCATTTTAACCTCACAGAAAACTAATAAGGTAGTATTAGTGGCCGCATTTAATAAAAAAAAAAAAAAGAAAGCTGAGGTAAATAAATCAGTCATAGGTCAAATAATTTGTAAGTCATAAATGTAAGATTTGAGACCAGATCTTCATTCCACTAATAGCAGTGCCCCAGAATGTAATTCATATAGGATAGAAAGGAATTTGTTTCTTTTTCTATTTTCTCTTTATTTTGGAAGTAAATGTAATAGATGAAATATATTTAAGTAAATTATCAATCTATATTGACTTTTGATTCAGTAACATTCAAGATTTTCTTCTAAAATAAATTTTAATTTTAGTAGTGCATAAACAATATTCAATTTGTCATTTTATTAGTAATGAGATGGAAGCTTTAATTATTGTTATTGAGGACTTAGCAACTTAAGTAATCAGGTCTCAGTGATGTGTCTCATTTAAATGTGCATTTTAATAAAGCATTTATTCTGAAAGTTGAAAAATATTCTAATAGTTTCAACTAACCTCAAACTTAAGTATTTGGTGATGCATTAAAAGGAATGTTTTTAGAATCAGAACTCATCAACACTGGTGCAGAATTAACATTCTATGTCTCAGTTTGATAGAGAATTCAACTGGAAAGACACTTCCTCTCCGTGAGATTTGTGTGTTTATATTCAATATTATAAATAGAATAGATTCATAGCCAACTGCAAATGGCTTCTTCCAAAATTACATTTTTCTACTGGTGTAAACCAAGGCTGTCACTGTGATATAGCATTATGGCTAGTAAACATTCGTCTATCCAAAACGCAAAGATAAAGTATTCAAATTATCAACCAATTTATGAAGAAGCTACTTTAGGAATGACTTTGATCTTTAGCCATCCACAACCTGCTTTTGGTGGAAAGTGGTATAAAGGGAAACTATTTATTTGCCAGCATTTGTTAGTCTTCACAATTAAGGAAAATGAATGAAAAATTAAAATGAATTTTTTATTAAATATTAAGCTAACTAAATGAGCCAGTGAAAAGTTATTCCCTCGTCTGGAAAGCCATTTTGGCAAGTGGTTGCCTCAGTAACAATTCATCCATGTTTGCTACAACTTGCTAAATCTCTCCCTATCTCAATGAATTTAGTGATCCTGCAGGAAAATCTACACTTCTTGCCTATGGGGCTTGGCACATGTAATTTTCTCTAATAAACTGACCACTGATTTTCTCCAACCAGCAAGGCCTGTAGCAATTCCTGCAGTAAGCACTCTAAAGAACAGAGTTTTGTTTTCGTTTTGATTTTGTAATCATCAGTGACTCTATGTTCAGACAATAAAAAAATACAGACAGGTTTACTAAACCAGTTACTGAAGGAACAGAGTAAGTAATGGATTTCATTGTTTTTGTTTGCGTGTTGTTTCCTGTACTGCAGAAAGTATTTAAGGCAACTAATAATTACAGGTGGAGAGTTTCTAATTCCTGGAGTTTTTCCATGCAAAGCTCTTATAAGCTTACAGATGACTTCCATGTCCCACTCTAATCCTGAGACTTGCAGGTTCTAACCACTCCATTATGCATTGGGGATAGACCCCCATTATAAGGATGCCAACCTACATTCTTAGGAGGATCATTTGCAGCTTTAATACATAATGCCATTTGCTTAGTAATTGTGATTAAAGATATTTCCACAGAAACATTAATTTCTTTCATCATTTCTATCTCTAACAGTAAAAATATCTGTTTGCTCCATATGCAAAACTATTCTATGAAAGGTCCTGAAATGACCAAAGGCTCTCTATTTTTAAATCATCATTGTACTTTTGATTATCACCATAAATGAGTAAAACTATCTTCTAAAGAGTGGGAGCTATTCTGAAGCAGTTACTTTTGTTCAGAGAATAAATACATCTGAGGGAAGTACCAGCTACTTCTATGAATCACCCTGAGAAGAGTGACAAATTCATAGAGAGTAAAAGCTATAATATTGATGTTGATAACAGTAATAGTAATAAAAACGGCTAACAATAAGCACTAACCTATGCTAGACACCCTGCTTAGCATTTTATATACATAGACACATTCAGTCATTGTACCACTCTGTGAAGTGGTGACTATTATTATCTCCATTTTACAGATGATATAAGAGACTCAAAAACAGCATAATATTTGCTCCAGTTCTCACCTAAGTGTAGTATTTACAAATTGTCAATTTTTCTCTTACACAGGATTGTTTGGTTAGTTGTTTGCTTTGGATTTGTGATGTATAATACATACTGAGAAAAGCACTTCACATTTCTCTGTCCCTTCCAACAACCCTGAGAGACTGTAGGGAAGCCATCCTTACACCCCACCCATGATATCAATAAGCAGATCGCAGTGTCAGTAACTAAATGCCCTGCACCACATCTTATAGTGAATCCATGGTGGGAATCTTAGAGCTCAGCCTGTGCAGATTCTAGTTGGTACCTCAAGGCCTACTTGAGCTTAAAACGAAACCAAACAATGCAACACGCACACAAAGCCTCAGCCCATCTCAGAGAGTGACACATGCTGCACAGTGACTTTCTTCACAGTAGAATCAAAGCCCCACTGGCTGATTCCCACGGCCTCTGTGATTTATTCCTGTTATTTCTGAACAGAGACCCTCACATGCCATCTGGCTTATTTGTCTGCAAAGACCAGAGTTTGTTATAAGCTCCATTCTGTGCTCTGCCTTTAGTCTGCACCATTTTTACCTATAGGTCCAGCCATAAGCCTCTGACTTGACTCTAACCCGCCACTCAAGTGTCAGAGGATGACCCTGTGGCCTCTTCAAGAAGTGTTCACCACTCAAAAGGAGACGCTTTGACAAAATAACATATTTTCCTGATTATAAAAGCTAACTCATGTTTAGAAGATTTTGGTTTTAGAAAATTTTGAAAAATCTTTGGAAAAGCATAACTAAATTTTTTTTAATTACCCAATTTACCACTATTAACTTTTGGTGATACATATGCTAAGTAACTTTTCTGTGAACATATGCACAATTTGGATTGCACTGCATATACTGTATGTAAACTGCTTTTACACACACACACACACACCCTCCATTAAATATTATGCAATATCATTTGTAATAGCTCTGTAGAATTTCACATACATAAGCATATGAGGATATGCATTAATTTATCTAACCAGTTCCTTATTTTGGCCTAGTTAGATGTTTACTTTCAATTTTTTAATACTATAAATAACAATGAGTTGAACATCCTTATGGGTAAATATTTGATTGCATCTCTTGTTATTTCCTTAGGGTAGACCTTGACAAGAAAAATTGCTACATTAAAGCAAATGTGCATTTTTAAGGGAAAAGAGTCTCAATAATGTTCCAAGGGATGGCTACCTATAAGGTGGAATTCTTGCGCTGTGAGGAATAGGGGGAAAGGTACTTTGGAAGTGGCAACCCCGTCAGGAGTGAAATTTTCATTCACTCGCTTCCCTTTCATTCTCCAGTTGCTCCCCTTCCAGCTGTCCCTATTCTCCAGTTTAATCAATCATCACCTCCTGGATTACATGGAAGCTAGGAAGCTTTTTCTAATGGATCATATCACACCTGGTATTTCTCAGGCAAATCAACAGGGCTTGAGGCTAGGCATTGGGAAGCAATAGCAGCAGACAAAGGGGGATGAATGAATGACCTTTGGGAAATCCTCCTTGTGAAGAATTTTATTGGCATGAGTAATTTCCTGGTAGAGATTGGATTTCAAAAAGTAATGTTTGCTCCATGGGATCTGTTGTCTGCTACAGATGGCCTGAATATGTAAAGAATTGTAGGAATTCTTCTTGCTTCTATAGGAAGCTACTTTGGAAGTATGAGGAGGTGGTAGGACCAAGAATTAAATTAGATTGCCTTTGCTCTAAGGGATTTTGAAGATCTATGTGGACCAAATTCTATTATCTATTTTATTGTCTTCATAACACTTCTAAGTATCTGAACTCACTAATTTTGTGAGTTATTCATTATCTACTGATTTATTATCTACTCCCTTGTTAGAAGGTAAACTCATCTAACTTGTTCCCTTTATATCTCCAGCACCAAGCACAGCAGACAGCATTATTTTGATCTCAATATTGGCAGGATAAATGAGTGAAAAGATTGTTATCTTTTTCTGACCCTTCGAATGTCCATATTTTTAGTATGTAATAAATTATGTACTAATTATTTTTTGTTTTGTATATGACATCAGGTAATTTCAGTGTGTATGTGCATCTTCTCTATGGTATTATGGGATGCTCTTGAAGGACAAAGGGACATAATGTAGAGGAGAATTTGCACCAACTGAATGCCTTTTGTTTTGAGATTTAAAAAAATTGTTTTTGATATTGTTTATTTATGCCTTCTCTTTTTTGGGGGGGCAGGGTGCGGCCGTGCCACGCAGCATGCAGGATCTTAGTTCCCCGACCAGGGATCATTCGAGCCCGTGCCCCCTGCAATAGAAGCACGGTGTCTTAACCACTGGACCACCAGGGAAGTCCCTGAATGCCTATCTTAAAGGGCAAACTAAATGACCATTTATTAAATATATGTTCACTAACTGGAGGCTAATTAAATGTATGTCCATTTCTGATTTTAGTATCAGATACTATAACTTACTGGATCTGGCATTTTCAGATAAGACTTGCAGACATTTTATCTTGAAAACCTCTTTCAATTATCATAAAACCCTGCCTATCTCAAGTCTGGTTAATATAAAAATTTGAATGAGGAGAAAAAAACTTTTGAATAAGGAAAAAGTCAGTAGAATCAATGAGTTGCAGATTAAGACAAATGTTACATTTCCCTCTTGGTGGATTAAAATCATTGTACTACATTTAATGAAAAGAATAAATCTATTTCCCTTATGAAAACTAATGTGGTTATATCAATACAAATGCTATGCCAATCCCACCTGCCCAGTTCTTTGTCAATGGAACTCATCTTCCAAACCCTTACATGATATTTACATTCCCATCTGTGTTATTTCTATATGCCTACTTTGGGTTGCTTCTTACACAAATCCTTAATTAATGCAGAGCTTACAGGGTAGAGAGAAAATACAAAAGGCCATTTGGTACGACTGAGAAAGCCATTTATTTTCATTAAACGTGACTTTAGACTATCTAGATTGAAACCTAAACATCTCTCCAAATGAAGTATTTAATTTTCTCCTTTCCTCCAGTCTTTGATGATATCAAGACTGTACCCAGACAGTACCTCCTCCTAGAAGCCATCCCTCCTCTCTGACCCCCAGAACACTGGATATGCCTCACATTTAAGCACTGATCATAGCCTGTTGAGATGATTTGTTTCAGCAAATATTAACCAAGCACTTGCTACATGGCAGTCACTGAGATGTGCTTAAACCAAAGAAACCCCTGCCTCAGAGAACTTATAGAGGGGAGTCACTAGCCAAAAAAGCAAATAGTTCTATGATACACTGCTAGATAAATGAATGTTGTAAAAAAAATAGAGCAGGGTAAAGGAATAGAGAGCGATGAAGTGGGGGCACTATCGTAGGGCTGTCAGTCAGGGTGGGATCTCTGAGGAGGGACGTTTGATCAGAGACCTGAACACAATGAAGAAGTAAGCCATGAATATCCGGGGAGAACATTATAGACAGAGGAGGGCATGGCAACTTCAAAGGCCCTGAGGCAGAAGCATGCCCCCTGAGTTTGACAAAAAACGAGAAGATTGATCTGACTATGAGCAGGGTGTATGAGGATAAGAGTGTAGGAAATGATACAAAAGAGAGCCAGGAGCTGGATCTCAAACCACCATTAGCAAAAGACCTTAACCTGGGGTAGGTGGGCCAGAACATTCAGGGGGTCCATGAGCCTGGATGCAAAGACTATTCCATCTTCATTTTTATTAACCCTAACCCTAAGAAATTTAGCATTTTGTTTAATTGTAAGTGTAGAAAAAAAAACCACATTATTAGTAGTAGCTTCTGTGACTTCATAACCAATAGACTTTAAAATAGTTTCATATCACATTATAATTGAAGATATATCAAATACTCTCTCTGTTCTTCACTATTTTGAAATTATAGTAGTTATTAGACCCATAGCTAATGTGTTGTTTTAATATTTTGATAACTGCATTGTAATAGCATTAATTTTCTTTGTAACCTGTGTCTTTTATATAGTCAGAAAACAGTCTTCTGAGGTGTCCACAGGCTCCACCAGACTATCAAAAGTGTACAGAGTACAAAAAAAAAAATTGCGAACTCCTGCAGTAGTGAAATAGATATTGTAGGTCTTAACCAGAATTTTTTAATAAAATGGAATAAAAGACAATCTATCACAGGGCATGACACATAGTGTAAGTACATGTTAGGAATAAGTTTTATGAAACTTTCGTGTAAGGTGTCTGTGTTTGTGTGTATGAGTGTTTTGGGGGTCACGGCATAAGATATGTTTCTTCTGTGGATCATAAAAAAAAACGGTTGAAGGTCAATGGATTGAGATGGTAGAATGTTGACAAAGGGTAGGGTGATTCTGGATACATTTGTGAAACTCTGTAGGGGATCTTACAGTCCCCACAAGTGCCCTACACACGTTTTTTGATGAACTGACTGACCTAAGAAGAAATGTGTTCCTTCTGCTTTAAGGCTCATCCCTCTCCAGTGGTTCTGATCCCTTCTCTTTCCCTCTCCCCCACTGCCCACAGCTCTCCTGGGCTCCTGTTGTCTGGTATTAACCTCTCTCTCTTCTGAATCTTGAGTCTCTACTTCTTCCCTGACAATGAATTTACTTAAATACTTACGAGTCTCTCTGAAATCATGACCCTCTTTCCTGAAAACTTATACTCTTTCCTTTCTTGTATTTACATTAAAATATTATGAATGTATCCATTCAATAATTCGGAAATATTTACTAGGCACCCTCTGTGTTCAGGCATCACAAGCTAAGCCCTGACCTCCTAGGACAGTCTGACAACTGATTATGATCCAGCTTCGTTTCCCCACTACTACTCCACTGCAATAGCTTTTCTCACGTTACCAGTGACTTCCTAAATCCCAGACTCAAGGGACACTTTTCAGTCTTCAATTTACTTGACTCTTGTCTCTCTCTGTTTCTGTTTTCCACACCTGTTAGGCTCATACCTTCCTATCAGTGATATCAAACTACTACAATTTTCTCTTTCACGTCACACATTTTCCGCCACCCACTGCAATGCCTTTTGTCTTAGATGTTCTTTTAGCAAATGTTTAATCATCTTTCAAATTTGGGGTTCAGTGTTTCCTCCTCAGGGAGCTCTCTCTACCTCACCTGTCTTTTTCACTCATCCCTACGTCATTCCTCCCAAGGTCACCACCTCATTATCTCTATCACTAAACCTCATGTATTTATATATGTACATATATGCATATATATGTATATACATATATACACACACATATATATCATGTTGCATTTTACTTTTTTTTTTTTATAATTCTTTATTTTATTTACTTATTTTTGGCTGTGTTGGGTCTTCGTTTCTGTGCGACGGCTTTCTGCAGTTGCGGCAAGCGGGGGCCACTCTTCATCGCAGTGCGCGGGCCTCTCACTACCGCGGCCTCTCTTGTTGCGGAGCACAGGCTCCAGACGCGCAGGCTCAGTAGTTGTGGCTCACGGGCCTAGTTGCTCCGCGGCATGTGGGATCTTCCCAGACCAGGGCTCGAACCCGTGTCGCCTGCATTGGCAGGCAGATTCTCAACCACTGCGCCACCAGGGAAGCCCCTGCATTTTAAACAATTATTTTTTTATCCACCTTCTGTACTAGACTGGAGAGTTTCCACAAAGACAAGGAATAACTCTTAACACAGTGCTTTGCAGATGATATATACTCTTAAGAATGCTTTTGAGTGAATGTATGGATGAGTGAATATAAAAATGAAGGAAGGAATGTATTAAATTCTTCTACTATTCCTTCGACAGTGAATTAAACCCCAGATCTGTGGCTGTGTCTAACATATAGTAGGTTCTCAGTAATAATTTATTAAATGTTATATTTCATTCCTAATAAATAGACATAAAAACTATTGAATGATATATAAGAGATAATTCTTTTTTTTTAACATCTTTATTGGAGTATAATTGCTTTACAATGGTATGTTAGTTTCTGCTTTATAACAAAGTGAATCAGCTATACATATACATATATCCCCATATCTACTCCCTCTTGCGTCTCCCTCCCACCCTCCCTATCCCACCCCTCTAGGTGGTCAGAAAGCACCAAGCTGATCTCCCTGTGCTATGCGGCTGCTTCCCACTAGCTATCTATTTTACATTTGGTAGTGTATATATGTCCATGCCACTCTCTCACTTCGTCCCAGCTTACCCTTCTCCCTCCCCATGTCCTCAAGTCCATTCTCTACGTCTGCATCTTTATTCCTCTCCTGCCCCTAGGTTCTTCAGAACCATTTATTTTTTTGGGATTCCATACATATATGTGTTAGCATGGATAAAGAAGATGTGGCACATATATACAATGGAATATTACTCTTCCATAAAAGAAACTTTTTTTTCTTTGTCTTTTCTTTTTTTTCTCTGTCATACAGAGTGGAGTAAGTCAGAAAGAGAAAAACAAATACCATATGCTAACACATATATAAGAAATTATTCTTAAGTTTACATATATATTGCCTATTAGACACATTCCCAGTAGCTAGTTGTTATAACCAATTGTTATCCAATTCTTTTTATTAACTTCTTCCTTCTTTATCTATAATATAGTCATTGATAAAGAACTATTTTATAAACAGGTTAAAATATCATGTCTTCATTAAGACATTATGCACAAGTCCAATTTTGTAATTCACAAGTGTATTTCATTGCTCTTCTGTGTGCACAACAACTTCCTCAGAGTGACACTGCTGCTTTACGCCACTGAAGTTAAAGCTTTTGCTGGGAAATTTGTACCTCTGCTTACCAGGAGAAAGAACAAAAACAGTGTCTCCAACAGATGACAGGGTCTGAGCACAGAGGTATTCCTTCTACCCAGCAATTTATCAACAACCGTGAATCAAGGTTCCCTTGTCAAATGCAAGCATTGGGGTAAAGAACAGGTAATTTCACCTCAGTGAGGAAAACATTATTACCTGCTCGTATTCTTTATGTGTGCCCTTGTGTATAAGGCAGCTTCCTTCCTTCCTCTGATTGAGTGCATGCACTTATCTGTGTCTTGACATTGACCACAATTGGGAAAGTCAGGCATCTGTGATCAGGGTTTGAATGTTAGAGATAAATAGACCTGAGCTTCCACAAATTATTGATGTTATTGCAGCTTAAGTGCCATGACACACTTTCCCTCACCCCCTGACAAATGGCTTCCCATCTTTATCAAATGAAATTAATGCTAAAGTGGCGTTCTCAAGACTGGGCAGAAACATCTAAAGAGAAGTGTAATCATCGCAAATCTTCCTGTAAATACACGTGGTTGGCCCTTTGAGCAGAACTCAGTGGTAGCCTATCATTATCAGAAAGAGGAGTAATAACAATCTGTTTTTCACCAAAGAGCCAACTCAATATTGAGACACACTTCCAAGAAATGTTGGAACCTTAGACCCTTCATCTTTACCAAAGTTTATACACTAGTAAAATATATATCATACATATGCACAGACTTGGATATTTTTCCTACATAAGTAGCATTTCTTGATTAGTTAAGCAACATGCCTTGGAAACAGCACTTTGGACAAAATTTAACAAATATGCACTGAATCTGGAACTACTTTATGTGAGGAAGATATATCTATAGAGAGAGCTTAAAAGTTTTGTACATGGAAAATGTGATGAAGTTCAAGTTTCTTTAAAATTAAATGAGATTCATTTACCTAATTTTAATGCATTAGGAGAACAAGAATAAATTCATAGACCTTTAAGAGAATCTGGTCAATGCCTCCGATTTGCGAAATTCAGCAGAACACTCCGTGGAAATTAAGTTGTCTAGGACAGTAAGGGAGAAGACATTTCTGAGATGATTAGGCCAAATTAAGAAGGGAGTATATACGCCTGATCTATTTACGTTGCTATATTAGTTTCCTAGGGCTGCTGAACAAATGACCACAAACTGGGTGGCCTAAAACTATAAAAATGTATCATTTCACAGTCTAAGTCTGAAATCAAGGTGTCAGCAGGCTCATGGTCTCTCTGAAGTCTCCAGGGGAGAGCACTCCCATTGCTTCCTAGCTTCTGGTGGTCGTTGGAAATCCTTGGCATTTCTTGGCTTGTGGCTGCATCACCCCGATTTCTGCTTCCATCTTCACCTGGCCATTTTCTCTCTCTGTGTGTTCATCTCTCTGTCTTCAAATCTTCTCCATATAAGGACACCAGATAGATTTGGGGCCCATTCTCATCCAATATGAGTTCATCTTAACTAATTTCATCTGCAAAGACCCTATTTCCAAATAAGATCACATTCTCAAGTCCAGGACATGAATTTTGGTGGGACTTAATTCAATCCAGTTCAGTTGCTAGACTGCTTTATTTGAAATAATGGTTGGTTAAATGACTCTTAACCATACCCATCGAGTAGCCCTCAGATGCCTGTGAGTATACAAAGATATCTGAGAGATGAAACCACAGTTAGACACTCAAAATTGTGTCAAGGAGCAAAATCAAAAGGGAAAAAAAATCAGATAGGTATAAAGTACCCATCTGTCAAATCAGCCTTTTGAATATTAGCATTAGAGATCATTCCTCACTTACTTTTTAATATTGTTGGTGTTTATGTTTATTTATCAAACTATCTTGTTTGCAAGAAGTGTTTTGCTTCTTGACACTTGTGAATTATATGTGTCCCCTTCCTGAGTAGCCACCCCTCTCTCTCACACTTTATTCTCTATCGATTTGGCCTGTCTATACCTCCTGTGTGCACCATGTGGTGGTTTCCTGCCTTACAACCTTTGTCCAGGCTGTCCGCATGCCTCTCTTGGGCTTGCTTATCTTTTTTACTCTCATTTCTATTGGCACCTCCTAAAGAATGACTCCCTGGACATTGTTCTTACTTTTATTCTGAGCTAGACATCCTCTCTCCATCTGCTGTGTCCAGTGCAAAACACTCTCTTTGTACTTACCAAACAGCTTGATAATTACCTGTATCTGCTTTGTCCTGATGCACTGTGAGTTTGTGGAAGGCTGGGAAGGTATGGCCAGCACGTAGTAGGTTCAGAAAATTCTATATAAGCAAATGAATAAGTAAATTATTGACACAGCGGCAAACCAAGGCACAGTGGTAGGTACCTACTAGAGAGTGAACAAGGCATCAATTCTGACCTGAGAGAACTTGCATGGATGGTGGATAATTGCCTACAAATCACCATGTTTTGAGACAGACAGTCTCAAGTGTCAGAAGAGAGGCAAAATGGAATACATTAGGAAACTGCAGATTGAGTGATTATTCCAGCTGTAGTACAATCTCTGGAGATTTCATGATAGGCATGGGATTCAAGGTGGGCATTGAGGAATAGCTCTTTTTTGTGGAGATGGTCTGGTGGGGCAGGTGGTACCACTAGGGAATAGTGAAGGGTGGGGAGAACTTTAAGGCGGAAGTGAAATAAAGCATGATTGAAGGCATGAAGATGTATACTTCCAGGACCCATTGAAAACCAGTAAATAATTCAGCTTTGATGCAGGGTTGCAAACATGATTAGGTAGTTGTGATGAAAACAACTGAAAATTAGATGGGAATTAGATCACAGAGGCCTTGAGGGGCAGTGCAGAAAGGAGACATTATAGGGGCATAACAGAAGAAAGGTGTGTTCAAAGCTCTGTCTGCCTTTGTGTGGTGAGCTTTTACTGCCCAGTCAAGACAGGCTCTGAAGAAGCATGAGAGGGGGTAAACGTAGAGCGTAAAGATAGCACACTGCTGAGGAACAGGCCCTTATTGGATAAGGGGCAGAAGGAAAAAATGCTGTAAATGAAAGGCAGAAGTGTGATTTGAAGGGTGGAGGTGACCAGATCTAGTAAATCTGATAGAATAAAGGGAAACTAGACTTGTAAGATGGAGGTACTTGTTAACCTTCCAAA
This sequence comes from Balaenoptera physalus, assembly GCF_965194825.1. Taxonomy (NCBI): domain Eukaryota; kingdom Metazoa; phylum Chordata; class Mammalia; order Artiodactyla; family Balaenopteridae; genus Balaenoptera; species Balaenoptera physalus. Next base: position 102,511,190 of record NC_138884.1, read on the forward strand.
AACAAAGGTGGAGGAAGAAGAGAACTAAAACGTGGGTCCCAGTGTGACTCTATGAGATTGCTCTCATGCCCCAGCCAGGATGAACTGCATACTCATCTGTGTTCCAACAGCATTTATTTTCATTTTTTAACTAAGTGCTACCCAAATTTTAGTCTGCGGGGTAAAGGCTGTTTTGCAAACTGGTAGTTGCCCATTTGCAAGGATAAAATACAGAAATTGAGCATAAGCATTTGGTAACTATGGTGGCAATTTGATATTGTCACAACATCCATAAGTACTATTTTATATTTTACAAATGCATCTGTGTACCACAGATTGGGGAAACAAAACAAAACGAATTGATCCTCCACCATAGACAGTTTGAGAAGCTCTGTTCTATAATACCAGTCAGTTTCACTGAAATAAAGCATAGTTTATCTGTCTATTCCTCCAGTAGCTTGCCAGTTCAATGGAGGAAATGGAGGGACGTAACTGCATCGTTCGAAAACCCCAGCTTCAAGCATGGGTCAGAGCACAACACAAGTGATCAATAAATAATTAGAATAGAATTGATCTTGATAACTAGTTGGTCATTTTTCACCATTGAGAGAGCAAGCAGGTTCAGGTTGACTGCTTGTGGTAAAAGTCATAGAACTGGAACTTAGCAGACAGGAATAGATACAAGCAGGGATAAATTCAAATACATAAACATAAGTAAGCAGGAGACAGTTCCCATAAGATGCCACAAAAGAGAGAAGAGCCATGAAAGGGAGCTACAAAAGGTAGACCATTTGTGTGCTTCACACTTTGGGGAAGAAACCCTTAGAAAAGAATGCGCTGAAGATGGGGACAAAGAGGCTGAAACTGACCCTGTCTTCAAAATCGCAGGGCACAGTGAGATCTGGCTGATGAACACACTTTCCTTCTGAGACTATTGCTTCTGCACTGAATCAAGTTAAACATCTATTAGTGCAGAATTGGAAAAGTGCTTCCAGTTTTCAAAGTCCTGAGCATGATCCATCCCAAAATAAGCAGCCTGGTGTCCTTGACCCAGCAAAACTCTGCTTTCAGTGATGACTTTCCCGAAGAAATACAGGTGATTACTGATCTCACTGCAACATGCGCAGTGCTGTCGACAAATTGAAGCCATTCTCGGCTAAGGGTCTGCTACAGGTCTATGTAAACCTTTGTTGTTACACTTAATCTACCTACAGAATTTCAATTAGTTTCCATCTGTGAAATATAAAATTGAATCCTTCTGAATGCCCTGAGCTCTTTCTAAGCACCAGGCTGTGTTGCCAAAGTGACAATTCGCATGGAATCTAGGCCATATTTCAGAGAATCTGGTCTGCCCAGAGAGTCTGGTCAAACTTGAAAGGATGTTAGTGACAGTCTAGCCAAGCTTCCATTTTTTAGAAGTGTAATTAAGTCACAAAGTAGTAAAATAACTAGTTCAAGTGCACATAATGCACTATTTCAGATCAACTAGAATGGAGTTTTCCTGTCTGCAAAACCCCTCACACTTTCCACTGCACTTCAGTGCTTCTCTGTCAACTGTCCAGTCATTGCATTATGAATTTATCATTGGTTACAACAACAAAAACATCAAAAATCCCAGAGCTTGAAACCAGTTGATTGTTCTTGGAAAATAAAAAATTCTAATGTGTGATTTTTGTCCCTCCCCAGGAACTACAGAGGGCCTCCCTGTGTCTCCAGATATTGTAGCATTCCGTGGTGGTTAAGAATGGAACTACTAACAAATAGGAGTTAACATTGGCAGAATAAAGTCCATAAAAATAAAGCAACCTTTACAATGAAGAAATACCTGTAAATTATTTAGAAATTTTAAGGACATTTTGAATGCTCCGCTCTGCAAATACAAATTTTAGATTTTTAATTATTTCACCAAAATTCCATGTGACCACCAAAAGTTCATTAGGAGGCAAGAGACTGGATTTTGACTACATGAATTTGCAAATCTCTTCTTCACAGTGAGGTGTTCATAGTACCTACCTTCTAGGGTTCTTATAAAAATGATTCAAGGTAATAAGTGTAAGATGGCTGGCATGATGTTGTAGATATGATATGCACTCTACAAATGTTAACCACTGATATTAATAATTAACGACGGTCCTTCAAGGAGGTTTCAGTATATGAGAGGGGAGATTGGACTTGATGATGAGTAATATCTTTTCTGTTTCTGAGATTCTTATGACTTTGGTGGTCCTTCCTAGATTTAGGCCACTGGCAAGTTGACTAAGCCTGTATCTCCATCTCCAGCAAAACACTACTTTTAAATACTTTCTTCCAAATCTAATTAATCAATGGACCGCAGTCTGATTGCATTTCTTGCCTTGGTTTTAAGGTGCTCAGTCATTATTGAAAAGGAAGGAAACTAAACCAGAGGGAGCATCTACCATATGCCATGATCATTACTCAGGTTACATGATCTATCCAGCATCGTATGACAGGGATAGTGTCATTGCATTTTGTAGATGAGGAATAAACCCTCAGACGTGTTGACTCATCAAAAGTCCAAATCAGAGTGACCATACAATTTATTGTATAAACCAGGACACTTTCAAGAGTAAAAAAGGGACATTATTAATCATTATTCTGGGTCAATGGTTATAAATTATGACTGACCCAGGTAAAGTGGGGCATATGGCCATTCTCCCTGTGAATAAAAAGAAGTTATAGAGCCAGAACCCAAACACAAGACAACCTCTAAATCCTGTGTTTACCTACAATCATGTTGAAAAGATCTTCCCTGTTATGATTTGATTATACTGGGCTGGCAGCCAGAGCCCAAATACAAGTGAAAACTGAGATACTAATATGAGAACCTAGTAACCTGAGGTGGATACAGGGGTCAGGGCATCAATAGCCTCTGGAGCTGGTACAGAGTCAAGAAAGCTGTTACACGCTGAATGTTGCTGCTTGTGTCCCCAAAATGCATATACTGAAGCCCTAGCACCCACTGTAATGGTATTTGGAGGCGGCGTTTTGGGGAGGTAATTGGGTTTAAATTAGACTGTGAAGGTAGGACCCTCACAGTGGGATTAATGTCTTTGTAGAAAGAGGAGGAGACACGGACCTCTCCCTCTCTCTTCCTGCAAGCACCAAAAGCAGGCCACGTGAGCCACAGCAAGAAGGTGACTATCTACAGGAAGCAGGCTCTCACCAGGCACCCAATCTTTCTGCACCTTGATCGTGGACTTCCCAACCTCCAGAACTGTCAGAAATAAATTTCTGTTGATTAATCCACCCAGTCTATGATATTTTGTTATAGCAGCACAAACTAAGGCAGGAACAATTATGAAGGCATGATCTTGAAGCACTAGGCAGATCTTTAGAACTGAGAACAAGGCAACTGATAGGCAAGTCAAAGAGAGAAAGAGAGAGAGCAGATGTAGATAACTGGCACCTAAAGGTAAACCAGAGAATAAACGTGACTGGGGGCTGTCTCTCCTTCCAGCGGATAAGCTAGCCAGACGGTCAAATTGAAGAATGTTATACAAAGAAAGACACACACTCATACCTGATTTTGGTCAACTAAGTAATTTTGGGTAATGTATCAACAATAGATTGTATTTACAAATTGAAGAATAAGAAAGGGATCATTAATATCTATTGCATTTTCTTGGTCATTTATACTTTATGAACAGTTAATGTTTGTTGAAACCATAGGACATGCCAAGCACTGCTCCGCATGTTTTGTATGTATCTGCAGATTTAAACTATACTGTGAGGCAGGTACTGCTTTGTTTTCCATTTTACAGACAAGGAAAGTGAGGTATAGAGATGATGATTAACTCACCTGTGTGTGTACATATATATATATATATGTCTGGGCTTCTTCCGTCATCATGTCACCTCCTGCCTCCATTGCTTCCATTGGGCCCACTGAATAATCCAGGATAATTATCCCATCTCAAGATACCTAATTTAGTCATACCTGTACCTTTCCTTTTACTTTCCATTTCCATTTTCCTTTTACATGTCCTTTACTATGTAAAGTGACAAACAGTATTCTGCCTTCCATGGCAGGGTTCAAGCCCAAGTCTGGCTGCAAAACATGCTGCTGTAAACTACTGCACCATAGTGCCTGAAAACATCTCAACAAATATTTATCTTCATTGTGTGCTGTATGCCAAGCCCTTGTCTCACGTTGGGCATGTGATACTGAAGACACAACTATGATCCTGACCTCATGTGCAATACTGGTATTAAAATATACACAATCACAAAGCAATGAACAGTGCACTATGGAAAAGAATAGAGGAGACAGGGAAGAGAAAAAATTACAAATTAGAGGTCAAGGAAGACTTCTCTAAGGAAGTAGCATTTAAGCAAAAATCCAAAAGATGAAAAAATTTACATAGTGTGTTCATATAATACTTGAAATAATTTTCAAAGGGGATTGATGCTGGTTATGTTAAGAGACTAAATCATGGGTAATTCCATCCTTCTTTCTGTTTTTTTCTCTTAGTTTTCCAAATATTTTTAAATGATGAAATATTACCTTTTTTAGAAAAATGAAAGAAACATTTTATGAAAGGGGTGGGGTGTGTGTTGCCCTTTAAGATTGAATCTGTAGAAAATTTTCTCAGTCAGCTGTGAAAATGAATGCCAGACCTGTTTCCAAAGTTTGTCCGTAGAAGACAGTGTCTCTCATTCAAATGCATTAAAGTTTTCTTTACGACCAATGCTTCCTTAGATTGCAAATTTCTCTTTATACTCAGCGTCATGCTGCTGTGAGAGAAAGTGGAAAGTCAACCCTCTAAAATACAACAGAAGTTGGAAAATACTTGGATGTTTTAAACATTTACCTTTTTCAGATTATACTATTTTTAATTTCACGCTTGCTTATGTTTTGTGTATGGGAAGGACACTGCCTTACTGGAATTCCGTTCTAGTCATTTCTATTGCTCTGGGAAACCCGTCCAGTCTATATTTAGGACAATTGACTTAGTAGAGAAAGGAAACAGGCTCTTTCATCAATGTTTGATCTGATTGATGCCTCCAAATGCTGGTCAGCTTTCCACTGAACGTTACCATGGACAACAGTTTTAAGAACTTTATATGAATAAAAGAGAACAGGATAAAAAAAAATACTGTATGAACATTTGTCTATGTGGCTATGCCCATTTTATTCATGTGGCTGTCTAGATTTAGATCTTAACATTTTGCTGAGTTATTTCTCTGAGCCCTTATGCATTCTCCCCTGGAATACTGAAATGCATACCTAATTGGTCTCCCTCTCCATTCCTCCTTATCCCATCCCAGTCTTTCAACCCACTTGCTGCCAAAGTAATCTGCCAAATGGTGCTCTCACCACATCCCTCCCTGCTCAAGAAGTCAATGTAATGCTAGACCTATTTACTATGTGACAAGTACTAAGCAAGGTCTGGGGAGTTAGCCTTTACCATCTAGTAGAAAAAAGAAACATTTGAACAATGAGCTCTAATACAGGGCTGGATGACATCAGTGTCAACTGGAGTGTAAGAATCAGGTTTCCAGAGCACAGAGGAATGAACAATGAATTATCTAAAAACCCAAGCTCTAGCTAAATAGAGTACCTCTGAAGGGCCTTTGTGTCTGGTTTCAATCCTTCTAGATTTAGCCCGTTCTTTGCATTCATGAACTTTCATCTCTACATTTTTTATAAGCTACTAAAGAAGTTTCTCCATTAGGACTTTTTTAAAAGGCAGGTTTATAAAATTCAAATCATACCAGTTAAAATAGTAATGGGAATATATTAATTCATGTACCTGAAAAGTTTAGAAATAATTCTAAACTTTGAGAAACTATCTGAAAGTGAAGCTTCAGATGAGGCTTAATCCAGCAATTAAAATATCACACCTGAGTCCTGGTTTCCTTCTTTTCTATACCTTGCAGGCTGAGGACCCCTGGTTATTCTAGGCTCATTGTCAAGTAGCAGCAGAAGGGCTTAGTTCAGGACCCCAAATCCTCCTACCAACTGCAAAAAAGAAAACAATTCCTTAGGAGTCTAACACAGTTCCTAAACCTTATTTTCATTGACCTGAATTGAGCCACAACCCCATTTATGAATCAGTTATTGTCACTGGAACATTATATCAATTGTCTTAACCTAATTTGGGCCCATCCCTAGAGTTGATAGTGGTGTTAACTGATAGTGAAAATGGGGGAAGAGTGCTTACCTAAAGGGAGAACTTGGTACTGTTTTACCAAAAGAAGGGTGAATAAACTGGATGGTAAAATAAATAAGAAAGGAATGAATGAATTGAAAACCAGGTAAATAATTAATAACGTTTTTTAGCCTCATCATTCTTGGACAGTATTTCCATAATATCTTCTTAGGCTGTTGAAGGAATCTCCAACTCAAACATTGTTTAAATTCAGAAAGTCTATATTATACACTGTGTTTTCCCAACAAAACCTAGCATAGCATTTTGCATAAAACAAGCATTCAATAATTTTTTCATTATTCCTTATTCCAAAAATTTCCACTCCACCTTTCTACTAATATTTTTTCCTTGAAAGTGACCAATGTTTTAATTTTAAAACCAAAGTGTCTTCCATGTCTTTTCATGGCTTTATTTCTTTTTAGCTCATTTATTTTCAGCACTGAATAACATTCCACTGTGTGGATGTACCACAGTATGTTTATCCATTCACCTACTGAAGGACATCTTAGTTTCTTCCAAGTTTTGGCAATTATGAATAAAGCTGCTACAAACATCTGTGTGCAGGTTTTTGTGTGCACATAAATTTTCAGTTCCTTTGGATAAATACCAAGGGACATGATTGCTGGATCATATGGAAGAAGTATGTTTAATTCTGTAAGAAGCTGCCAGACTTTCTTCCAAAGCGGCTGTACCATTTTGCATTCCCACCAGCAATGAATGAAAATTCCCTGTTGCTCCACATTCTCACCAGCATTTGATGGTGTCAATCCAACTACATTTTTTGAAACCAATTTATCGTATCAGTGAAAACAATATTTCTAGGACTCCTAAAAACATTGTCAAGATTTGCAGTAGCCATCTCTGGAATTTGGACTCCTGATTTGTGTGCTTCAAACACTAACCTCTCCAGGGTGTAAATTAGAGTTAACTATATCACACATATATATGAGATATTTTACTGAGATATTTTAAAATCAACTGTATAAAATATAGCAGAAACCCTCAATTTAGGTCCTTCTCAAGGTTTGCAGTGAGATAAACACTGACTGAACCCTAGATTTTTATCCCAATTTCCATGGAGACTAGTCCATGGGCCTCAGGGTATCTGTGAATTCTTCCTAATTGTGTGAGAAATTGCAGTGTGTGTGCCTTTTTCTAAGCAGATAGTTTATAGGTCTCCTCATCTTCCTTGAAGTGTCAATGCCCTATTAGCAACAAAGAACAAGTTCTTCATCATGGATATAAAAACTGAGACCCCCCCCTTTCTTCATCATTCATTCATTCACTCATTCATTCATATGAGCAGTATGCATTGAGTGCCTTCTATATGCCAAGCATTACTCTGAAACCTAGGAATACAGTAGTGAACCAGTTGAACAAATTCCCCACAATCATGGAGTGAAGAATACAGGTAATAAAAATAAAGATATCTGTACATGGCATACATAATTTCAGGCACTGAAAATTCTGCCATCAATTAATCAATGTATACAAAGTGTTAGTAACCAGAAGCTGCTTTAGATACACTGAGTAAACATTAACCCATCTAATATTACACAGTTCTGGATCATTCCAAAATCTGCATTATTTATTAATCCTGTCTTTTCCTCTGAGGAGCTAGGCTCAGGCACACAAATTTCAAAGAGCCTGCTGGACACCGTCAGGTGTATGTCACACTGGTTCCTATAAATCAGTTTCCCAAAACCTGGTTGATATTTTCCTCTCCTCACACGCTTCCATGATTTTTGACTCAGCTCCAGCCCCAACCTGTTTTTATTCCTTTTTACCCTATTTTTATTTATGTTACCACCAAATCCTACTCACCCACTTAAGCTCAGTTCCTCAAAACTTACTTTTTACTCTTTCTTTACCCCTCGCAGCTCATATCCAATCACTTTCCAAGTCTAGCTCAATGATCTGTCACTTCGAAATGTGAAATTTAAATGTGCATTTTAAAAGCTGGGTTGTTATTGGTCTGCTACAGAAGCTTTATTGTTTCATGATCACTTCTTAAATCCAGGTCAGACTCCTTCTGACCTTGATATGTGTGCACTTTGTGCTCCCAACTTGCCTTTTCACACATACCTCCAACCACTTGGAACACTAAGCCTTCAGCAAGGGCACCGCGAAGACTTCTCTGAAGTCATTCTTGGTAACCGCACTTTTGTGCCCTTGGAAATAATCTGACTGATAAGTGATAGCAGCCTTCATAATTATTACTGAGCACTTATTGTGGGTCTGACAGCTGGCTAAGCACTTTCCAATTATGAATGGTAGGTCACATAACACAAAGACTGTGGGCTTTGAATGTCAGCTCTGCAGCCTATTTAACTGTGAGACTTGGGCAAGTTACTTAAATTCTATACCTTAGTTTTCTGGGATATTGAATGAGACACAATAACATCCACTTCATAAGTTGTAGTGAGGAGTGGATAAGATAATGTAACTTCTCGCCCTGCCTGATGTATAGTAATCACTCAGTGAAATGTTGATTGTTAGTATTATCATTAAAATTCATAACTGGTATTCAGAATAGTTATTATTATCTGTATTTCTGTATGAGACTCACTAGAAGGATAGATGCTGTATATTCTTCTGTTAGATAGTCTCATTCTCACTTCAGCGTGTCAGAAATATTTGCAGATTCCTTGCAACTTTCTCCGCGAAGACTTACATTGATTTTCCTCCTTTAATATCATTATTCTTTGTTTATACTTGATCTAGGATAATCTTCACATAATAGGGATATATATATGTACGTCTTCCTGAATTGGATAGTTTTGGAGACAATGTAGATAGAAAAAAAGCAAGGCATGGGGCAAAAGGACCTGGTTTTGAACTCTGACTCTGCTGCTTCTCAGCTGTGTGACATTGAGAAAGTTACTCAGCCTCTCTGGTCCTCAGTTTTCTAATCTCTAAAATGGGAACAATAATACCTTCCTTCTGGGCTGTTTATGAAAATTAAATAATCTGGCATAAGAAGAGCACCTAGTACGGTGCCTGGCATGTAGGCAGGGTCCAGTTCAGAATAAATTCTCCTTTTACAGTCTCTTCAGGAGGACACATTTACTCAGCCTCTTATTCTTCACAGAAGTTAGCACACTGTCTTACATATATTCGGTGCTTAGAAAATATTGAATCAAATTAAATTATTGTTACATTCAGTGACAGCAAATGATCATATAAACAGCAAGGACACATTGCAATATAAAGATATTAGCTGCATTTGTAGTTGCTATAATATTTTCTATGATTTAATAACTGCATATCAGAATGATCCCTGGGGTTATCTCTTACAATATCTCTTACAAATGGCTAGTCTGGAGACTTGATCTTTGTGAATTCTTCACCACCGTGAAGTGATTTCTCGCTAGTCTGTATTCATCACACTTTGGAGATACTCTGGTCATGGACTTTAACACTTGAGTTATAATTTTTAGTTTACATTTCTGCATTTCCCACTAAACTGAATCCCTCAAGGAGAAACTCCCCTCTTCTTCATCTTCCATTCCTAATCCCTGACACAGTGCCTTACCTGCAGAAATATGCCAGGCAATAGCCTTGGTCCTCAAAACACTGAGGAGATGGAAGATCATTATGACATATAATTATGACCCTGGTTTGTGTGGAGTTCCAGGTGAGCACAGAGGAGGAGCCCCCCACAGATGTAAGGAGCCCAGGAAGGAATTGATGTGTGTTCGGAGTCTCAAAAGATAAAGGAGAGGAGAGTGTTACTAAGTAAAGATCACTCATTTGGTTGCATCAATGAATGTATCTTTTAGTTAAATCTCAAAAGAAATGTAGATTATAGCATTGACTGTTGAGTTCAACCATATAAAGGCTCACATTTTTCATTACAACAAAGCTGCACCACTTGCTATTTGAAGTATGTACACTGATTGAAAAACAATATACCAAGGGAATGAAGATGCTTTATGAGCCATGCTTTATTAATCAGATCCTTTTAAACTGCTCCAAGATGCTCTGTTGTTTCAAGCTCATCCTTGAAGTGATCAAATAGGTCTCCCTGAAGACCTCCAAAAACATGTGAGAGTGAAGATAATATATTCTGTTATCACTTAGGTAATTTTCGAACGAGTGATTAGATAAATTGGCTGTCGATATGTACCTATAGGATTAAGCGCTCTTACAATTCTACAGATAAGGGCTGCCAGCACACACTGCACGGATATCAGTGCATATCTTTCTCACTGATAGTTGGATGCTGGTGCTCTTGGGACTCATAATACAAGGTCACAAGATAAATACTATGAATCTTTTCAAAAAGTCCATCCAGGGCATTTGCTAAAAATTAGCCCTGGAGCACTGAGAAGACTATGTAAATGAATCCCCTCCTGCTTGTCTGCCCCCAGAGCTCAGTCTCAGTGTGTGAAAAGGACTGATAATAACTGAGAAAACAGCATGAAAAAAAGCAACAAGTGTGGACTGTGGAAAACAGGGGCTGGGGTAAGTTTTTAATTTTTAAGGTAGATTTCATATCAAAACGTTTACAGTGTATTCAAATTTTAAATTAATAAAAGATAAATTTGTATACAATGATAAGGATTTATGCCTTAGCTTCAAGATATGTGGATAAAAGATATGTGCTGTATCTCTTTTTCATATATAGGTGGGAAGGCTATATTCATACAAGTAATCAAACTTGTAGAAATTATCTATATACATCATTTAACAAAAATTACCAAAAATCTTTGTATAAACAGTACAAACAGTATAAACAGCACAACAAAAGAAGCATGAACCAGGGACAGAGTTAGAGGAGAAGAGGCAGGGATGCAGGTGGAACTTTTTGCAGGAGATGATATCTGAGCTGTGATTCATGATTTTTAATGGGCACACACTATGTATTGTTACAAATCTAAGGAGAGATTAAGTTAGTTGTTGAAATTATTATCTATTCTCATCAAGTAAACACCTCTACCAACCAGGCACAGTGCTAAATGTTTTACATATTTTCTCCTCCTGGCTGTAAGGTGAGTACACATCAGTATTCCCATTTTACAGATGGAAAAACTGCAGTACAAGAAGAGGCTAAGTCAATTGCACCCAGTCATAGGTTTCAGGGTCAGGGTTCAAATCCAGATCTTTGTAAATGCAACATCTGGGTTGTAAGGCACCCTGTACAGGGACATTAGACCATCCATCCCTAAGGAGAAAGAAGATGTAACCTGGATAAGGCAAAGATTTCTTGGAAGAGTGGAGCTAGAACTGATTCCTGGGAGATGGATGGAGGGAAGAATGGCAGAGCATGATGGTAGGGCATTTTTTGTGGAGAGGAGACATGGCTTACTCTTGTTTGATTATTTAGAATCATGATGGTTTGATCTGGCTGATTCTTCTGGACTTCCATTGTACTGGATGTAATTTCAGCACTCCAGCACAGGGATTGAAAAGTCCCACTAATCTATCCCATGCATTCTAGGATAATATATGATGATACCTTTCATGGCTGAAGCAGCTGAGAAACGATTTTGACTTGGTTCTGACCGTGACAAGAACTAAAGTCAATATAAATTTAGTTCACTACAGTTGTATTATTCTCTTCTTTGCTGCTGCTTCTCAATCTTTTTTCATTATTATCCTCCTAATTAGCCTTTTTAGAATTTATTTTCTAATCACCACTGATGACATTTTAATACCCCGGATATGTTGTGTATTTGTTTATTTACTATATGCATATCTTTGCTTTATACATAAAAAGAATAAGACTCTTCACCATGAACCAATTTTCTCTTCCTTGGGACTATATACAGCCCCAGTGACAATGAAGGCCTTAAGCTATGCTGTGTTCCCTATTTTGCTTTCTGTTGTAATAGGACAAGCGCGACTGTGGAAACAGACACTTTGGAATCAAGCTAGCCTCCAAGACAAGTTACCTAACCTGACTGCATGCAAATTTATTCTGTTAAAAAAATGGTGATAATAATACATACCTAGGGAATTCTTATTAACAGATTAGATAACCCAGAAGCAAAGACATAATAGGAACTTAGAAAATATGACTTTTTTCTGTTTCTGTGGTGTAGTTCCTTTCTAACTCAGCCTTTATACTTTGTTTTTCATCTTCTCATTTGCTCCCTTGTCTGAGAAGGTAGAAGCAAGGAGGCAGAGTAACCACAGAAAAGATTGAATACATGGAAAAAGTAGGAAGACGTCACACTGGGAATACTTGCGAAACAGGTGTACTGTCAGGGTTGTCTAAAGAGGGAGCATCTTCTGTCCTTTGTCTACATTGATAGGCAGGAGCCATCGAAGCCTTTATCATGGGGGTAGATTCCTCCCAGAAGTGGACTCTCATTTTTATCAGTCCTGTAGCAGAAGAGATTTTCAATGTCCTATGGTGGAGAAGAGGACAGTATTTGGAGAGAATCTAGAATTGAGCTAACTCTGGTATTTATGCTCTGACCTAGGCAAGTATTTAACCTATTTGAGCTTATGTTTCCTCAATCTGTAAACTGGATTTGAAACAAACACCTAAGTTAGAGGCTTATTTTGTGAATTAAATCAAATAATGTCTGTATAAATGTCTAGCACATAGTATCCAATGTAAGTTACTATAGTTTCTCTCTAAGCAGCTTTTTTCTCTGAAATGTCATAGGGTACAATTATTCCATATACACAAGGGATTAAAACATGCATACTTTGTATAACAGTAAATATGAGGATATAATAACTTACATTTCTGGAGTATTTCATAGATGTAAAATATTTTCACATTCCTATTCTGCGAGACCACTTGGTGAAATAAGTAGGAATGACATTATTATCCCTACTTTAAAAGTCAGAAAACTCAGATATCATGAGACCAACACAAGATCACAGAGCAATAGATTGTATAGCTGGAATTCAAATCCAGTTTCTCTGATTCTAAATCTAGAGCTAAACTCCACTACTGCTTAATATTGCTTACAAATCCTCACTTTTCAAGCATAACAGCTAGTGAATTTTTTAAGGTTCTTAAAAATATATAAATGGGCTTCATTTTGTTTCAATTTTATTAATTTTCCATTGATAAAGGTTAAATTTTTGTGCATTATTTTGGTGATTCCTGTTCCTAACTTTCATTGAGATCGCCTTAAAAGAGTCTTTAAATAAAGCTGGAAATTTAGTTGAATTCTCCATTAAAGAAAGGATTTGAGAAAATAGTATTTCTTTTCATGGGCTTAAGGTGGAAGGATTGAAAATTGTAGCCTTTTTGGCAGGTACTTGGAAGGAATACTAAAAGAAACTTTTTATAATAATACAAAGTTTTGCACATAAGATGCAATATTGGGCAATAATGATAAAACTGATTTTTTTTGTTTTTAAAACCTAAGTTATTAGATAAAGTCTACCCTTAGCGATTTTCCTGCAAATGTCTTTTAAAAAATAATTTTGCTTTAAAGGACAATGCTAATAGGAATGTAACTGGTAATTATTTTATATAGAGTGTCTTCCTTTCTATGCCTGGATTTCTGCAATAGTAGACTTTTAGCTTTCAATGGCACTCAGAGCTTATTTTTAAGCTGCATATTAATTTTCTAGGCTGTTTTGATGGTAGAAAACCTCACGATGGGAGGATGCAGATCAGAATACTAAATTACAAAAGCACAACCCCTCCTTTCATATTGGATTTGGCAGTTTAATAAGAATAGCAGCTAAGTACAAAACTGCCCAGAAATATTTAGAGCAGTAAAAGAAATGAGGAAACAATTCTTCATGAGCCCACAATCTTTAGCAGGCAGTTAGTCTACTTAAGATAAGTCTCCTATTATTCACGAGTCTTTGGGGGCACCACAATATAGTTTCCTTTATTAATAGCTCCCCTGTCATCCATTATTTAGGCATGACTTCATATTAAATCACCAATTTGTCAGTTTCCTAAAGCAACACACCTCAGAGTTTTAAATAACCACTTGACAGGAAGTTGTCAGAGGAAGAGCTTATTTTAACTAGTTAAGCATTTGAGCATGAGCAATGCTCCATTCAGAGATAAAAATATAAAATAGATGAAACATTAATTATTCAAGTTTGTTTAATTAGAAAAATCTTGTACTTAAAATTTGATTTACAAATGATGGAATTGCGTTTATTTGGTGGAGGATTCAATTCAATTAGTTATCATGAACTTGAATATGATTTAGAGAAATTTTGTCAAGCATCTGCTATGTTCTCAACACCGTACAAGACACTAATAGGGATATAAAGGAAATACACAGATTTCTTCCCTTTCAAAAGTTTACAGTCCTGTTGGAGAGCCAAAGTTCTATATATATATATATATATATATATATATATATATATATATATATATATATATAAAACTCTCTCTCTCTCTCTATATATATATATACACACACACATATATATATACACACATATATATATATATATCCTAGAGAATAATTTAAGAAGTCTCATTAAATGATAAAATAGATGCTAAGGATTTGCATTACTAAAGGATAATTAAAAATAGTGAGTGAGTTCAACATGCAAGGTACTTGGAGAAGGCTTTAAGAAGAGATCCCACTAGAAAGAAGATAAGCAGAAGAGAAGATGAAGACTGTCATGGGCCAGAAAAAAACAAGAATCAAAGCACAAGACCAGAGACTCAGCGAGGCATGAATATGGGACAGAAAGTCTGGGAAGGTAAGAGTCTAGGGTAATGTGCTTTGATGTAAAAGTAAGAGAACCAGATAATGAAGAGATTATTTTGTAACTATCTTGGAAAGACCCTATAGGTAATGTGGAAATTACTGTATGTACTCAAAACTGCATCTTTCCCACATGATGTGTCTTAGAGAGACTAGTCTGGTGGCATTGTGTCTATGGTTAAGAGTCATGATTGGGATTGACATATATACACTAATATGTGTAAAATAGATAACTAATAAGAATCTGCTGTATAAAAAATAAATAAAATAAAATTCAAAAATTCAAAAAATAAAAAACAGAATCATGAGAAGAAGGAAGGGCAATTGAGAAACTGCAGTAAATCAGGAAAAGTCTAGGCATACTGAATGGAGGACAAAATAAGAATAAATAAAGAAGGATGCATTTCATAAATTGCAAGTTTTTTAATTGATCCATTTTAATTGATAGAAAATAAATACAATTTTTAAGATGGGAATAATTAACTGATTGAAATAGGCTCTTCCCCTAAAGACTTCCTGTTGTATAGCTATTTAGGAGTTACATTACTTTAGGAAGACGTCACACTGATGATTTAATATGGAATGAGGCTGAAATAATGAATGACATCAGAGATATTAACAAAGGGACATATATTTTTTGATGCCACCATTGCCTAGGAAGTTAATCTAGTCTAGAAATTTGCCACAAAGTAAATTGCTGTCTTTGCTTGATGATTTGTGATTTACTTGCCATAGGTATGTATATGTGTATGCATTTTTTTAAAATTGTTTGTTTGTTTATTTATTTATTTATTTATTTATTTATTTATTTATTTATTTATTTATGGCTGCGTTGGGTCTTTGTTGCTGCGAGCTGGCTATCTCTAGTTGTGGCGAGCAGGGGCTACTCTTTGTTGTGGTGCATGGGCTTCTCATTGCGGTGGCTTCTCTCGTTTCGGGGCACCGGCTCTAGGCATGGGGGCTTCAGTAGTTGTGGCTTGCGGGCTCTAGAGCGCAGGCTCAGTAGTTGTGGCTCACGGGCCCAGTTGCTCCGTGGCATGTGGGATCCTCCCGGACCAGAGATTGAACCCGTGTGCCCTGCATTGGCAGGCGAATTATTAACCACTGCGCCACCAGGGAAGTCCCTGCATTAATTTTTTTTAGTACGCAAATAATGAATATTTACTTGGAAAAAGTTAACAAAGTTTCAAAAGAGAAAAGAAATGAGAAATTCTGCAATCCCACCATTCATGAATAAATAGTGTTAATGTTTTGGGGTATTTTGTTCTTGTATATCCTCTAGGTATATGTTTACTTGTTGTAAGAAGCATTTCTAAGAGTAATCTTTCTTCAACCATCTCTCCCTCCCCTGGCTTATTTTTAACTCTTGTTTTCTCTTTTTGTCTCTTATTTTTAAATACACTTATTCTAATACGTCATAATTTCTAAAAGTAAAATCATAACATTTCTCTTAGTCCTGCAGTATGGAAACACAGAGAATCCCCTACCTTCTGTAAAAATTCAAGGGACCTTTATACACACAGCCAGACAACCTGACTAACCAAGAATATGTCTAATTTCCAGAGTCTGGGAAAGCAAATGTTGTCAAAGAAACAGTCACTCAGGTTGCAACGGGCTGCCAAAAACCGTGAACATTTGACATTTTTAGGAGATAAATGGGAAGAAGGGGCAACAACAAAATGCACCAGGTCAAAAGGGACAGTGAGTACAGTTATTATATTGCAGAGCTGAATGGCACTGGAAGGGGCACCGAAATGGTGAAGGGCACAGCTTTTCCACTTGGACAGCCCCGAATGTGACTTACCATTTGAGCATATTACTTAACCTCTCTAAGGATCAGCTTTCCCTTCTGTAAAATGTAAATAAAAACATGCACTTCGTAGGTTTGTTTTGAAGAGTAAATCAGATTATACACGTTAAGCGCCGGCCGCAACGTCATCCTTCAGTTGTGTCAGAACAATGATGCAATGTTGATGCACTATGACCCTTAAAGCAATAAAGCAACTGAGCTTCTGAGAACATAAGAGACTTGCTCAAGATCACGTAGTATGTCAGTGGCAAAATGAGACTTGAATCGAGGCCCGGTTCTCAGTCCAGTACTCTTCCCACTTTAGCAAGAAGCCATTCCATTCCATTCCCAATAGATGGAGTGTGCAAGAAACATTCAGGAAACCTCCTTATGCCATTCCCCCAAATCACTGAACTGTGGACCTCTAAATCCTCTCCATAATGTACTTACAACTATGTAAAGCAAAGACCAACCAACCAACCACCTCTCAACAGAGTCTGTTTGACCCTTAGGAAGGGTCACAGCCACTTAGTATGACTAATTTGGACTCGAACCTTTTCACTATCTCAGTATTCAGAAATAATTTATTATCCTGACATTATGTAAAAGAAGTAAGTGTAAAACAAATATTCAAACTGCCACTTTAAAATATGTCAGTGGAGCGGATCAGAGTTCCCATTCTTTACTTTATATCACAATGAACCTGTTTGGTACCTGTTACTGAGTGAAGCTTATCTAGATGAGACAGGATGCAAAGATTATCTTTAACACAATGGAAAAGGGCAAATGAATGTTAATATTTAATTAAAGACACAAGAAAAGAATGGCAAAGTGTAGGTCAACAGTGGAAAGACTGGTGTGTTGGTGCTTTAAGGAGGCTGGGTGAGCACAGAGGTGCAAAATCTGTGTACAGACTGTTGACTTAGCTCTCTTCGTGTCACTGAAGTTGTATTACAGTTGTTTGTCTTCAGAAGAGAGCACACCGAGGAAGAGGCCATTCGGTGCAGTGGTACCTATAAGGGCTCTGACGTCAGATCTAGCTGGATTTGAGAAGCAGCTTACGGACTGGTTACCAGCAAAGTTTGGGAACCAGACTGCCTGGCTTCAGACACCAGCTATGTATTGTTTACTAACTGTGTGCCTTCAGGCAAGTCACTGAGTCTCTGTCTCTTTCCTTCATAAAGGGGAACGATACTAGTATCTACTCATACAGTAGTTAGGAAGATTAAACAAAGGAGTTACTATTTGTGAAACACATGGGAAGTGTTATATAAGTATTTGTTAAATATAGTCCTGAGTCCCAGTGGTACCGCTTACTTGCTACACACCTAATAGAAGTTACTTAGCTTTTTAAGCCTCGGGTTCCTTATCTGGGAAATGGGTCTAAACACGGGGCCTGGCTTACATAGTTGTGAAAGTTAAATGGGACCATGCATGCAAAGCATTTGGCAGGCACTAGTCAAAGAATTAATATCTTGGTATTTACTTCACCAACTAGACCAGAAGCTCCCTGAAGCAGATGCTCTATCATGTTCTTTGGATCCATCTTGGGACTTTCTGTATTAATGTTTGTAAAAAGAGCCAAAAGATATAAAGACACCTATAAAATACTCTATATGCATGTAGCACAGAGCCATTCATGTCCAAACTTAGAACATGCCCTCGGAAAAGAATCACATGGACACCCACTAAGACATACGAGATATACATGGAACTAGACTCAGAAAACTGTGAAACAAGGAAGTTCGATCGAGTAGTCACCCAACACAGTAATATTCTATCTTGCATTCTTGACAGATGGTCACCAGCTTCTTATTGAAACTTCAAACAATCCACAAGTAAGTCTTTCTTAGATTAAATATATTCCTTTTTCTCTTACATTCAAGTGGAACTTTTAAGAATAGATCTGACATTAAATAGCTCACTCTTAAAATAGATAACACTACTAAAAACTCCCACTTGTAGTTGTTCTTGAGCCTGTGTCCATTACTGAATGGTAAGTCCTCTGAGACAAAGGATAAAGGACCACCAATTTACTCCTCTCTGTAGCTCCCAATTCCATATGGAGTATCCCTATGCCCCTAGTAGATGCTCAGTAAATATTTATTGAGCAAATGAATTAAATGCTTAGGGGTCCCATATTATGTTTCCCTTCCTGAGAATGTGGCTTATTTTAAGTAAAACATCTCCTACTTTCAATCTTTCCTCTGTTTATATATAACTTATTATATTTAAAATCTTAAAATCTAAAGAGATCAGTTTTCATTTCCTGACTCAGGGTTGAATTTAGATTGTTTTTAAATATTTGACATTTTAATTTAATGGATTACTAGACCTCTAAAGAAAGTCAAAATTGTCTAGTCATTTTACGTACTGGGAATCCAAAACCAATCAGCAGCAGAGCCTGGTTTTAAGGCTGGGTTACCTGACTTAATCCCACATTATTTCCACAGCACTTTACAATTTACAAAGCTCCTTTTTTTTTTTGGCTGTGCCACAGGGCCTGTGGGATCTTAGTTCCCTGACCAGGGGTTGAATCTGGGTCACGGCAGTGAAAGCTCCAAGTCCTGACCACTGGACTGCCAGGGAATTCCCAACAATGCTCCTTTAACCTACAAAAAGATATAGCTTTTTGATCCTTAAATCTATATTGTAAGAAGAATAAGCATTATGTTGTCATGTTTCAGAGAGAGAAACAAAGTCTCAAAGAGGTCCAAGGACATCCTGCATTAGGGGAATAGTAAAGCTGAGCGAGAACCCAGGTCTTCAGATTCAGTTCAGTTTTTTTTCCTTGCAATGGACCAAACTAGGAAAATGTACATAAAAATGGAGATCTCTTGAAAAAAATGGGAAGAATGGAAGAAAGGTAAGGTAAAGGTATATCCCAAGTGAACGGTGATAGTCAAATCAAAAGGATTTCCTACGAACTCCCTTCATCAAATACCAACTGGACAGTTCTGAGAATTAGAATAACTGAGCTCTGCAAAGGAAACTAACCCAAGGACGAGCATGAAGCAAGTTACTCCCTCACTTAATTCATGAGAAAAATAATATTTCCCTCGACCTAGAGGGCATTTGGGGTGAAAAACAGGAAAAAGAGAACCAGCCCTTGCAGGGAATTGAACTTTGAATAATTTTTCTTACCAAAAAGAGAAAATTGAGATCTATCTAACTAGAAAATTCAAATCAGTACACCACTCCTCATCTCCTGCTATCTTCATCTCACTTGTATTATTAAAATACATAAAAATTCTTTAAGATCAGAAGAAATATATGAGATTGACTCATAGATATAATATCTGACCTAAGGTTCTTAGAAGGATGCATGATTACTTACCGTGCTTCCCTGCAGAAGTAGTGCCTTCTCCCCACAGAGTGAGAGTCAGCAGGGGTGAGAACAGGGCAGTTGTCTGCCTTTTGGAGGCAGGAGCTCTAGGGCTAGCACACAGGCCCAGCAAGCTGGAGAAGTGTGTCTACCCAGGCAGAAAGAAATCGCAACACCCTTAATGAGGCATTGCAATTTGGCTGTTGTCAGTTGGAATCAAAGTAGAGTAAGCTGAAGTTGTCTTGTAGATGGTGAATAATTAGCAACTCCAAGGAGAAAAATAAAAATAATGATTATAGCTCTTTTCCTTGATTCCTGGGATGATCCCATTTATTGCAATGCTCCTCTTTCCTGCCAATCATCCAGTTAAAAAACACTTTCTGAAGACTCATGGGTACTATTATTTTGAGGGGTTTATTATGGGTCTCTTCCAGCCATGCCCTCCCCACGGGGCTAAGGAGACCTGATCACTCGTAGCCCACTCTCTGCCTTTTATTCCACATTCTGAGTACCCAAGTGGCCCGAGTCAACTTTCAGGGCCTGCATGAGCCACTTTCCTGAGTCCAATTTCTGAATGGTGGACTGCACAAAAGTGTGTGTAATTCTAGCCTGGAAGAACAGCCAAGTGTTATTTGTGAAGGGTATGGAGTGAGCTTGGACATACAGCCTGGAATGTCCATACCTAGGCACGCGAGGCTCCATATTGTGCAGAACTGAACTAGGAGTGAGAATAGAGAACAGGCCATCGCCAAGAGCTTCCATGTACATTCTTCTCGTGATCCACAAATGTGAGGAGTGGGCCCAGAAGCTTTTTAAAATTTTGCCCCTTTGTTTTCTATTTAGTGAAGTAGCAAATAGGGCGCCTACCTGGCCCACTATAGGATTTATAAGTAAATGCCTAGGAATCTACTAAAGTCCTGGGAGCATGAAGGAATATGATAGAAGAAGCAATGTAAACAAGTGGGAAGAGCAGGGTTTGAATGGGACAGATCTGAGCACTGGGCCCTGACCTGACACTTCTTAGATCTGAGAACTTGTACAAATTATTGAACTTCTCTAAATCATGTCTCTAAAATGAAGCTTAAATTTTAACCTACCTTCTAGAATTATAGTGGAGGGTAAAAATGTGAGTAGCATGCCCTAAGATACTTCACCCACACAGTAGGCATTTTATAAAGGTAGTTATTTTATAGGTATGAAGGGTAATGAGGAAGTAGATCTTACAACATAGAAAAGACCTAGGATGAAGTGGGGACTATTGACCTCAGAAAGGTCAAGATTAATTGGAAGGTGATGTCTGCTGAATGTCAAACAGAGTAGATATTTCTGTTTTGAGAAAACTAATTTGCCTAATTTCTTAATGCAAGTAAAAAACATTTTCCTCTTTTTAAAGAGACTATAGTAAATGGGCAGGAGATGCTCACAATTCATAGTAATGGGCAACTGTATAACTAATGAAAACTTGTGAGCACTTAGGAGTCCTGTAGATACCACTTCTGAATTCTTCCCTGACATTTAATCATGTTTCCAGTCCTTATTTTCGTATCTTTCTCATTCATTATCCTTCACTTGTCTTTCTAACTTGAATGTTTTCAAAGCATGTCAACCTCTGTACTGCAATAATTAAAAGATTTGAGTTAGCTTTACACTACATTAGTGCCTCAGTGTAAAAGCATTTGGGCAATAACAGATATTGCTAGAACCTCTAGAGGTCTGCACAAAGCTCACATTGGAGACTGTTACATCGACTTCTGCAATCTCAAGTAAATCTTCAAAATACATTTTATAGTAAAATGATGTTACATATAATAAAAGTTTATAGGGAGAAGAGTATGGGGAAAAGCCCATAATTGGAATGAGAAAGATCTGACCTATTGTATATCAGCCCCTCTCTCACTGGTGACCTTGGACAAGTCACTTAACCACTCTTTGACTCAGTTTCCTCTTTTGTAAAGTGGGCACAATATGCTACCTATCTCTTAGATGAGTTATGAAGATTATTTTTAAAAAGTGTTTATAAAGTGCTTAACATCATGTCTGGCACAGTGAGAAAGCCCTCAATACGGTCACCCTGAATAAATAGACATTCATATAGCCCCAAATATTATATATTATTCTGCAATTCTACTTGCCTATATTCTTCTTTTTTTTTTTTTTTAATTGAAGTAGAGTTGATTTAAAATATCCTGTTAGTTTCAGGTGTACAACACAGTGATTCAGTTTATATATATATATCTATTTCTTTTTTTTTTTCAGATTCTTTTCCCTTATAGGTTATTACAAAACACTGAGTATAATTCCCCGTGCTATACAGTTGGTCCTTTTTGGCTACCTATTTTATGTATAGTAGTGTGTATATGTTAATCCTATCCTCCTAATTTATCCCTCCTTGCCCCTTCCCCTTTGGTAACCATAAGTTTGTTTTCTTTGTCTGTGGGTCTATTTCTGTTTTGTAAATAAATTCACTTGTATCTTTTTTCTTTCAGATTGCACATATAAGTGATATCATATGATATTTGTCTTTCTTTGTTTAACTTACCTCACTCAGTGTGACAATCTCTAGGTCTCCCCATGTTGCTGCAAATGGCATTATTTTATTATTTTATGGCTGAGTAATATTCCATTGTATACATGTACCACATCTTCTTTATCCATTCATCTGTTAATGGGCATTTAAGTTGCTTCCATGTCTTGGCTATTGTAAATAGTGCTGCAATGAACATTGGAGTGCATGTATATTTTTGAATTAGAGTTTTCTCTGGATATATGCCTAGGAATTGGATTGCAGGATCATATGGTAACTCTATTTTTATTTTTTTAAGGAACCTCCATACTGTTCTCCATAGTGGCTGCACCAATTTACATTCCCACCAATGGTGTAGAAGGGTTCCTTTTTCTCCAGACCCTCTCCAGAATTCATTATTTGTAGACTTTTGGTTGATGGCCATTCTGACTAGAGTGAGGTGATACATCATTGTAGTTTTGATTTGCATTTCTCTAATAATTAGCAATGTTGAACATTTTTTCTGATTAAGCTGTATCTCTGTGTTCTCATCAGTTGTGGACAGAAGGGAGCATTGATGATAGCAGTGGTTCTTCAGGTTAAAACTCTCAGTGGTGAATTCCTCCTGACAATGTTAACCACATGAAGGAGGACTTTGGGGGAGAGTTGAGGAAACATGCCAAGCTGGCATTATTTTAAGAAGTAAGAACAACATGATTGGAAAATTTTACTCTTGGAATGCCAAATGTCTGCTTTATGCAGTAACTTGGGCTTAATATCCTTACCTGGATTTTCTGAAAAATATATATATATAGCACTGTATATAGGAGAGAAAGTTCTCTGTAGAGTTCTACATATTTTTAATACTTCTTGTAAAGTATTAAATACATTTAAAGTACTTTTAGTACTTCTTGTAAAGTATTAAATACGTTTAAAGTACTTTTAGTACTTCTTGTAAAGTATTAAATACTTTTAAAGTACTTTTAGTACTTCTTTTAAAGTATTAAATACTTTTAAAGTACTTTTAGTACTTCTTTTAAAGTATTAAATACTTCTTTTGCAAGAGTATCTTGACTTTTTAAATGAAATTGTTGAAGTTGTGATTCCTCACTCTAATATTTGAGGCATATTTATGGTTAGGTTTTCTTTACTTACTAGTGAGACTCAAGTATATTTGTGCTCCTGGGATGATGGTTCTGATTGAATCCAAAGTTATTCTTAGAACTATAAATAATAAGTAACTTTAATAAAAATGTTCATAAAAATATAGATTACTTATACAGGTTTTTGTTTCTAACTGGCAGATACCCACAGTTCAATGTATATTTATGGAATAGTTATTAAGCATTTACTATGCACCAGGCATTTGGATTGGTGGTCTACTGGACCTTTCTATGACTTTTGTTCTATGACTACACCTTAATATATAAGTTCAATAAATGCAGATAGGTTACATGTCAATAGAAACTAAACTAGTATCATAACTAGATTTGATGCCATTTACTAACCTTGAGACTTTGGTCTGGTTGTAAATTCTCTAAATTGCAATATAGAAAAATATCTGTAAGTGTGGAGAGATTTTTCAGTCTCAAACGGTTGTAAGATAGAAAAAAACAAAGCACAAACAAGAACAAAAAAAAAAACCAAGAACAATAAACTACATTATGTAAGATTCCATTAACATGAAGTTCAAAAACAAGCAAAACTAATCTTTGGTGATATGTCAGAATAGTGGTTACCCTTGATATGGGGAGATATTGTAGGAAGAAGTATGATGTAGTCATATGATGGGTTGAAAATGTTCATTATCTTGAAATGGGTGCTAGTTACAAGTGTGTGTGTGTATGTGCATATAAAAATTCATCAATATATACATGTAAGATTTGTGTCCTTTATCTATTTTCTACCTCAATGTTAAATTGAATAGAAATAAGACTATACCTGTTTTCTCTGAATAATGAGCATTGTGTGAAATTTGGGCCTGTATCTTTGCTTTGTATTAAGTATTTGCATAGAGATAGGGCCCAGTGTAAAATGAAAATACAATCCCCTTGTTCAAATATTATTAAGAATTTCATGATGGCAAGAGCAGAACATTAAACCAAGTGTAGGACTCTTCTAAGCCCGGGCCCTAATGCATGCCCATGAGGTCAGTCCTGCACAGAGATAACACAGAAAATATCTTCAAAATTGAGAAAGACTTTCTAAGATCAGGCATCTGCACAGTGTAAAATGAATGTTGGAAATTCCTGGTTTTTCTAGGAAAGCATAGCTTTGAGTTAAAAGGGTTATGTCCTATTGGGCTGGATGACTAAGGCATGGTTCTACTCTACTGAAAAGGCAACAGGATAAATACTTATTATGGAAAATACACTAAAACTGAGATTACATAGAATGCTTTAATTAAGAGGGGAAAAATTTATGAATAGAAAACATGTGTTGTATTAAAATGAAATATTCGGGACTTCCCTGGTGGTCCAGTGGTTAAGACTCTGCGCTTCCAGTGCAAGGGGTGCAGGTTCAAGCCCTGGTCCGGGGACTAAGATCCCACATGTTACACGGTACAGCCAAAAAAAAAAAAGGAAAACACAGTCAGAAGGCACAAGATATGGAGTCCCAGAATATTAATACAAGAACATAGAGAAACCCTCAAAAGAGTGAGAATGAATAAAATATAATCTTTTAAAATAAAATAAAATGAAATATTCAATGCTCTCCATGCCAGGGAAGAAACATTGAAATGGTACAGTGAGACTAAGCTAGAATAGCATGTGCATTAGTGATAACTATTGTTTCCCTGATTGAGAATTTTTAATACTATATTCTATTTATATTACTTTAATCATTAAATATATTGTAATTCTTTGGGAAATCCATGCCTCCAAGATGAAGTATTTGACATAAGACAGCAAGATTAAGAGATCATGGAAACGAAGTATAGGAAGCATAAAGGGAAGCTGGGAGGCTTGGGAATGCCCAGGTAGCTGGTCTCTGACTTTGTTTCCTTACAAGAGTGATGCTTACTCCCCACTAAGTGAGAGCCAACCAGCAGGTGTCATGATGCAGTTCCCTGCCTTTCAGAAACAGCATCTCCAGAGTCCAGAGGGTTCAGCATGCTGGAGGATGAGAGTCTACCTGAGCAGGAAAAAGTCACGTTCTTCTTCTTTTTTTTTTTTTTAAACAATCACAAATGTGGCTCTTTTGAAACAAATATATTTTAAGTATTTGTGTTTTTTTTTTTTTTTTTTATGGCTGTGTTGGGTCTTCGTTTCTGTGCGAGGGCTTTCTCTAGTTGTGGCAAGCGGGGGCCACTCTTCATCGCGGTGCGTGGGCCTCTCACTATCGCGGCCTCTCTTGTTGCGGAGCACAGGCTCCAGACGCGCAGGCTCAGTAATTGTGGCTCACGGGCCTAGTTGCTCCGTGGCATGTGGGATCTTCCCAGACCAGGGCTCGAACCCGTGTGCCCTGCATTGGCAGGCAGATTCTCAACCACTGCGCCACCAGGGAAGCCCCCACGTTATTCTTAATGAGGCATTGCAACCCGGCTGTTCTCCGTTGGAATCCAAGTGAGGGAAGTTGTCTTATAGATGGCAAATAACTGTTAACTTTGAGAAATAAAGCATAACAAAACTAAACTAATCGAATCTAAATTAAACTAAACTAAAATAACTGTTATTAGTTGCTTTGGATTCTTGAATGGCAGTTAATATTCCCATTTATATCAACGCCTCTTTTTCCTGCACAGTTGATCAATAAGAACTTTTTGAAGATCCAGTAGCATAAAGCAAGCACACTATTAAAATTAAAGTGTGATGACTCTGAGCTGCTTGGATACACAAGTGAATGTGGACCTTAAGACATTCAGTAAAACTTTTCTCTGTTCCTTAATGGCTGGCTATACTGACAGTAAGTCTTTCATTCAGCAAAAATTTGCAACATGAACTTTCCAAGGGGTGAGAAAGCTGCTGACATAAATGAAGCTTTATTTGTATGAACATTTGAATTTATCCCCACCTGCATTGTACTGGCAATCACCTCCCTCAGTTATCTCTGGGTGTCCTAAGATGTATGTCATATGTACTCACCTGCACTTCTGCCCTGGCCTCCTGCTGGATGCCCACAGCTCCTGAGGCCACTTTGAAGTCTGTGCCTTATCGATGACCTTGGGGAAGGAGACACTGTGACACTGAAGATTCCCTGGACAAGTGCCAAAAGGGAGAGTCATATGATACTAAGGAGAATGCAGAAGAGATGTGATCCAGGCAAGGGAGGAAGAAAAGTTTCCCCTAAGAAGTGACATTTGCACTGAGATCTAAAGGATATGTGGGAATTAACACATATCAGAACAGGAGGAGCAAAACCCTTTGGTGGGAGGGAGCTTGCTGTGGACAGGGGGGAATATGTTAAAGAAAAAATGGGTGCTATAACAATAATGACAAAAAACAAAACAAAACAAAACCCCCTGAAATATCAGTGCCTTAACATAAGGCCTGTTTATTTTTTACTTACATAGCCCAAAATTGCAGCAGGGGGCACTGCATCACACAGTCATTCAGGAACCATGGCTGACTGAGGTTCCACCATCTTCAGTGCTTGACCTTCAATGTCCATTTGTGCATTGACAGTCCAGCTGCAGGAGGGAAGAGAAAGAGCATGGAGGATAGTGTGGGGAGTTCCTGGGAGCCAGGTCTGGAAAGGGAGTATAACCCTTCCACTCATATCTCAAGAATGTTGCCACAAAGGATGGTCAAACCCATGGAGGAACTGCAATTTTAAGAAAATAATTCAACGTTCAGAAACTTTTCATAGATTATAACTGAGACTATTAGAATCCGAGATTGTTTATCACTTGTGGCTGAGTTGAAATATACACTCATTCCTTTACTCATTTATTCACTTTTATCCATTCATTCTTTGAACACTTCTCAGGTACCTATACTGTGCCATGCCAGTAGTCAATAAAGTGTATTTTCATGCAGAAATTAATAGGGTGAACAAGGTTCCAAAAAGAAATATCAAAAGGAAACACGGGGGCTTCCCTGGAGGCACAGTGGTTAAGAATCCGCCTGCCAATGCAGGGGACACGGGTTTGAGCCCTGGCCCGGGAAGGTCCCACATGCTGCAGAGCAGCTAAGCCCGTGCACCACAACTACTGAGGCTGCGCTCTAGAGCCAGCGAGCCACAACTATTGAGCCCGCGTTCTGCAACTACTGAAGCCCGCGCGCCTAGAGCCTGTGCTCTGCGACAAGAGAAGCCACTGTAATGAGAAGCCCGTGCACCACAGCGAAGAGTAGCCCCTGCTCACATCAACTAGAGAAAGCCCGCACGCAACAACAAAGACCCAATGCAGCCAAAAATAAATAAAATTTTTAAAAAAAGGAAACATGGGAAAACTTTTTTAATTTCACATTTTTGGTAATCATTTAAGGAGAAAAATGTAACTACTCATTAGTGCTTAAATTCTTTTCAATATAGAACAGGTAGAATTAGGGAGAATGTTTTTTTTTTTTTAATTTAAAAAATTTTTAATAGATCTTTATTGGAGTATCAGTGCTTCACAGTACCTTGTTAGTTTCTGTTGCACAACAAAGCGAATCAGCCATATGCATACACTTGTCCCCGTATGCCCTCCCTCTTGAGCCTCCCTCCCATCCTCCCTATCCCATGCCTGTAGGTCATCACAAAGCACTGAGCTGATCTCCCTGTGCTATGCTGCTGCTTCCCACTAGCCAACTATTTTACATTCGGTAGTGTATATATATCGATGCTACTCTCACTTCACCCCAGCTTCGCCCTCCCACCCCATGTCATCAAGTCCATTCTCTATGTCTACCTCTTTATTCCTTCCCTGCAACTAGGTTCATCAGTACCTTTTTTTTTTTTTTTTTAGATTCCATATATATGCGTTAACATACGGTATTTGTTTTTCTCTTTCTGACTTACTTCACTCTGTATGACAGACTCTAGGTCCATCCACCTCACTACAAATAACTCAGTTTTGTTTCTTTTTATGGCTGAGTAATATTCCATTGTATATATGTGCCACATCTTCTTTATCCATTGATCTGTCAATGGACATTTAGGTTGGTTCCATGTCCTGGCTGTTGTAAATAGTGCTGCAGTTTTAAAGTAGGGAGTCCATTATTTTTCTTGAAAGAAACAACTGATAAGCTAAAATTTGTAAAATTGTCTTTAGTGCAATTCCGTTGTTCCATTCTTTCAAGTTTCTCTGTGCTACTAGATGTCCCAGGCATAGTCATTCAAATTACTGTACATAAACCACCCCTTTTATGCCTTGAAAAGCTCAGGAGTTTGAGTTGCTTTACTAATTGCCAAGGAAGATGTTAAGAAATATGTAATAACTTTGCCATTCCCCTCTTGTAGTTTTAAAATAAAATTTTAAATTGCAATATGTGATCAATACTGAATGACTACCAGAGAGGGATTTGCAGATTCACAAATTACCCAAACAGAGCGAAATGTGAGATTTTTTTTCCATATTCTTAACTGTTTGGAGTCAGTTGGCTGATAAAACATTTTTCTAAGCATGAGCAGGACCCTATTTAAACACCATGCCAACCATCTAATAAATCCATTAGCTTAGTTTACATCCACGTTTGAAGAATTTGTGAGTTTTACTTTCTTCTTGGCTCAGCTGTGACACATAAAGATAGCTTTAAAAGAGTGTGAGTAATTAAAGCAACAAGCAATTAACTATTTGATTCTTAAAAAATAGCTTACCCAACACCAATAGCATAATTGCAGCCATTTTGTGGAGCAGCCTAGGCTATGATCATTTATGGGTCTTCATTGTTACTCTTTTGTAACAAATAACTAGACAAAAAAAATTTGCAAACAAATTTTCACTGGTACTTTGAAATTTTTTTACCTTAAGTTGTTATATCTTACCTGTGTCCCTTTTCATGTTGCACCTACCTGGATCTGCTCCTCTCTGCAATCCTCCCATGTCAACTAACAGATTATCTATTACTTGTTGTGAGAAATCTTCCCTTACCACCTTTTCTGCCTTTCAAGAGTCCATTTGGACACTTGTTTTGGGCTTCTATACCTCCCATTCTGCCACTTATCATAGCCAGGGCCAGTTAAATAATTTGCATGCCTACTGAAAAATGAAAATGCAGAACCCATGTTAAAAAAGTATTAAGACTCTAAAAATGGCAACATTGGAGCATTAAATTAAGCCTGGAGGCCTAATGAGCATGGGGCCCTGTACAAATGCAAAGATTGCTTGCCCATGAAGCTGGCCTAGGTCACAGTCCTATCACATGATTTCTGTGATATTTCCCTACAAAGTTACAGTTGTACAAATCAAGAACCATGTGTAACTTGTTCTCCATATTGCCCCCAGCAACGAGTGCTATCTGACCATGGTAGCATTAACTGTCATGATCTATAAGGCATTATGTAACCTGGACTCTTCGGCTTCTGTGATTACATCACCTCCCTCTCTCTAGCCCACTATCCTGGAGCCACACTTGCCTTCCTGAATATTCACTGTTTACCTCTGTCTCAGGGCCTTTGCATGTGCTTTGCTCGTCCCCAACAGAACCATAGGTTTCTGCAAATCTTGTAGGTCTTTATTTGAATGTTTCTTCCTTAGAGAGATCTTCTCTGGCCACTACTAGCCCAAGTAGCCTTAGTTTATATTCTAGCACTGACTAATATTTGAATTTATGTATGTTGGATTTCTACTTTCTGTCTCCTATCTCTAAAATGTAAGATATATCAGGGCAAGGACTTAGTCTCTCTTGATTTACACTATATCCCCAGAAGGAAAATAAGATATAATGCCTGATACCTACTAAGCATTTGTTGAATAAATGAACAAATGAATGAACAGTTCTAAAACTTCTTCTTGCCTAATCTTATTTATCTGACAAAAAATTAAGAATAAAAACTGTTTTTCTGTCCCCAAATGTAAGGGGTCCACAAACTACAACCCAACATCCAAATCCAACCCACCTGGTTTGGGTAAACAAAAATTCACTGGAACATAACTGTGCCCATTCATTTCTGTAATATCAATGTCTATTTTTGTGAAACAATGGCAGATCTGAATAGTTGCAACAGAGACCTTATGGTCTACGAAGACTGTTTACTCTCTGGGTTTTAGGGAAAATGTTTGCCAACCTCTGGCACAGAGCACATACCACTTGAGAATGTAAGAACAAATCATCTGTCAAACAAAATCAGTTCAGAGTCATCTGCATTAACAAAACAAACAAGCAAAACATAAACCAACTGTGAAAAGCAATTTAATTTTCTTCTTAAAGAATTCTCACATGTATCTGCCTTTAAATGAACACCAGCTCAATCTGAGTCTGTTCAATGAATATGATGAATCAACTGGATGCTGTAGCTAATGGTTATTTAAGAATGGAAAGGGCAGGAGAGGGGAAAGAAAACAGTAAAAAAGAAAAGGCAAGACAGAAAAAAGATAAGGCTGTGCAAAGAGCAAGAAAGATGGAGACTGAAAGGACATTAAAAGAAGAGCAGAGGGGAAGACAGTTTGGTGGTTCCTCAAAAAGTTGAATATAGAATTACCATATGATCCAGTAATTCCACTCCTAGGTATATACCCAAAAGAACTGACACCAAGAACTCAGATACTTGTACACCAAAGTTCATAGCAACAGTCTTCACAATAGCCCCAAAGGGGGGGAAAAAATCAAATGTCTTTCAACAGATGAGTGGATAAACAAAATATGGTATATACACACAATGGAATAAAATTCTGATACATACTACATGGAGGAACCTTGAGTTGTATTTTGGGATGATGAAAAATTTCTGGAAATAGGTTATGGTGATGGTTACACAACATTGTGAATGTACTTAATGCCATTGAATTATACACATAAAAATGGTTACAATGGTAAATTTTATGCCATATATATTTTACCACAATAAAAAATTCTTAAAAAAGAAGAAGGACAGAGATTGGCCACAGAGATCCCAGGCTCCTCTATGTCATGAAAGCCATGGACAATTCTAGAAGAAAGGTACGAAGCCTGAGACAACGGCTTATGGTCACATTTTTGTGGAAGGTAGGACTGGTGAGTGATGAAATTGGATATTTAGCTGGAAAGATTTCTAAGTGAAGTGCTGAAGGAGTGGCTTTGTTCCTCTAGACTGCTTATAATAAAATGCAAGATGAGAGAAATAAATTGAAGACAGAATTGTCAAGTAAAAAGGAACTAGAACTTAAAGATTTGGAAAACTCACAGCCTGTCCATATTACAAAAAAATGAGAAAGCGTGTTCAGAAGACAAGACCCAAGGTGTGGAAGACTGACCATTCGACTAGGAGATTCATGTGGGTGTGAACTGAAGGGGAGGGAGATGGAACCTGATGAAGGAAAGCTGTGAGTGTGTGCTATCCTTCAAGGAAAGGGAAGAAGGACCCTTAAGGCAATGCAGAGATCATCAGGGTCATAGCCTAGGTTTCAACAGGTCAGACAGGCTGCACCAGAAGTGCTGGGGGAAGGGCCACTCGGAGCCGTGGGGCACCATCCCCACCAGGCAGAGAGCTGCGGCATGGCAGCATCCTTCCAAGTTGTGAGGGTGGTATTGCCACCCCAGTGAGTCTAGAAGGTAGAGCATTGAGCCAAAGAGGATTATTTTCCAACCTTAAGATCTCTGGAGTTTTAGACTTTCTTGGGACCTGTCTTCCTATTTCCTTTTTTCTTTCCTATTTCTCTCTTTTGGAATGGGATCTCTATTCTACGCCCATCATGGTATTTTGTGAGCATATAACTTGTTTGATTTCACAGGCTCACAGCTGGAGAGGAATTTTACCTGAGACGAATTGTACCTGGAGTCTCACCATATCTGATTTAGATGATACTTGGATAAAACTTTGGACTTTACACTTAGGGTTGATGCTGGAACAAGTTAAGATTTGGGGACTATTAGGATGGAATGAATGTATCTTACATGGGATAAGGACATGGGTTTTGGGGGTACGGGTTACAAACATTAGATCCACAACATTTCACCAGAATGCTAGGATTAAATGTTTGTATCTCCCCACAAATTCATATGTTGAAGCACTAATGTGATGGTATTTGAGGTGGAACTTTTGGGAGGTAATTAGGTCAAGAGGGTGGAGGCCCCATGGTGGAATTAGTGTCCTTATAAGAGAGGAAGAGAACTAGCCCTTTCTCTCTCTTTGCAATATGAGAAAATGAGAAGACCACCATTGAAAACCAGAAAGAGGGCCTTCACCAAGAACCTGACAATACTGGCACCCTGATTTTGGACTTCCAGTCTCCTGAACTGTGAGAAAGAAATTTTTGTTGTTTATGACACCCAGGGTATGTTATTTTGTTACAGCAGCCTGAACAGACTAAGACAAGAGTCAATTGGAGACTGAATAAGATGAGAGCTGTCACTAATAAAATGGATGTAATTAGGCTCAGTGTTAATTTTTTTTTGATATTATAATTTTAAGTTACATTACAGAACATAAAGGTATGTAAGATTCTATACATTTAATTTATGCTCACAAGTTACTATCATTTTCCTCAACAGGGAAGAAAAACACAGTTTATCTTAGAATGTGTCTAAAATCAGGATATGATTTATAATTAATCTGTACATTCAATAGAGTGTTTTTCTCAGAAGAGAAAAAAGTTGAGACTAAACCAATGATGTGAACAAAATTGATGTCATCATAGAATTAAAGCAATATAACATTTTGATGAAACTATTTACGTGTAAGAGAATGCTGACATTACCCTACACTCCCGAACTATAATAAATTTTCCCTCTGAGTATAATTGGATGGCTGCTTGTAAGTTATAAGTCTAGAGGAAAGGATTCAAAATCAATTCATGTCCTTAAGGATAATATAAAACAGTGTGAAATGGATGAATAGGAGGAAGAGTTATAATTAAGATCTCTATACAGAAGATAAAAATTAATCATGTGTTGAGGTTATATCATTCTAGCAAGAAAAATAATCATAATAGTAACACAAATAAGATTTCTACCATTCATTGTATTCCTACTATGTGCCAGGCTGTGTATGCTCTGCTTTACAAATGTCCAAATAGTCAAGGAGGAGGGTATAAAGGAACAGACAAATCAGGAATAAAAACATTGCTTCCTTTTAAATATTTTAAGCCATATTATTTGAGACTAACCCTGCCACCCTTAAATTGGTTTCATCCCTCATTTAAGAGCCTAAACTGATCCCTGGAAAAATCTGTCTCATCCATGAGGGATTGTTCATCTTCCAAGAGTGATACAGCTGTGTTTCATTACTGGGTGCACTGGCCGTGGTAAATGTGGATCCCTGGTCTTCATTTCCTAGTTAATTAGCATTCTGTTGTCACACATGTGACCACCATCTTTCAGCACTAGGGAACATCTCCCTGACATGCTCAGAATGGGATTATTTGGTACCAGTAAAACAAATTGGCCTATGGCAGCACCCAGTATGTGGTTTCCTTGTAGCTTAAAAAGCTTCAGAAGACCTATGTCCACCTTCTTTCATTAAGCTGTATGCGGTTGATCATTTATGAATTCTTTCCAGGCTTCCTATATAGCAGCATAAGATCCCAGTCTCATATTCCTTTAAAATATCATGTGCACCTTATCAGACATTTTAACATTCAATAAACATGATTTTTTCTTGCTCTGCTGTCAAATACACAAAGCTCTCAGATGAGGTGACTAAGAATGCCAGAAAAGTAATGTGTTATTTTTACCCCCATGTTTGTGCATGCTATCAAATTCTATCTTTGTTCAGAATATCTCTGTGCTTACTGCAAACAATTTTCTTTTGAACCATTTTGCTTCTTACTGTAATAAATGACAGAGAAATTGAATTGCATAGAGGGATTGATCGGAAAAATGATACTAGCAGATTGAATTTCAGGGTAATGCTATTATTTTTGAAAGCCACAATTCTCTGATTTACTAGGGTTTGCCTTTCTTTCCCTATCCAGGGAAGGATTACTGCTGACAAATTTAACTCCTTTTCAAAATATTTACTTTCTTCTTTCAAGGTTTCCCTATGAAACCTTTGAAACACACAAATAAATGCTGTGAGGAAAGAGTACCAGAGCAGCTGTGCCATCTAAATGTAATTACATATTTAATTTGCATGGGACTTGGTAGGTGGAAGACTATGTAAATAGATTCTCATCTCCGTCGGCCATTAGGATTTCTTTTTTCTGGTCTTTTTTTTTAAGGAGAGCAAATAAGGTACGAATGTCCCTAGGTTTACTTTTCAAGCCTGTGTAGTTTAGGATGTTGGTTGTAACTATTTGCTAACCTTTCTCTTTTGGTTACTGTTCATCTTTCCTTGAATCTCCAGCACCTGCTCCCATGCCTGGAACATAGGAATTCCTACCCACCCCCAAGTCCCCTAAAAAAGAAACAAGGAGAAATTGCACTTAGTTTAAAATGGTAAGATGGAGGTTGCACAGGCCACATTCTGTTAGGCAGTGCCTTCCTATAGACCTGAGGTCATGTTTCCAGTATGGCTAAAGGGCTAAAGAGAGATTAGCTCCATGTTTTCCATAGTTAGTTAAAGGACAGGGCATGCGGTCTGTGGTTGACAGGCCCCAAGATTGTTTAGTAGATAGTACTTAGTAAAAGAAACAACAGCAATATAACTGATTAAAAGTACTAAGAAAAAGCCAAAAGCCCTTTCTCTGTTGTGTCCTCTTTCTGGGAGAACTGCAGTTTTAGGAGGAGCAAGGTTAGTATCGAGAAGTGTGAAATGGTCAAAGCCGGAAACACTGACAAGGAAATTTTGAAATCTTTGACACTCTCTTCTCATATTTCTTAAGAATCATGTTTCCTCACAAAGATCACATTAGATTTTTTTCTTCTTCTTCAATGTTTACCAGTAGGAATGGACTTGAACTACAAGGTTGTAGATACTCAGGCACATCAGTGGTTTGGTGACGAACATGTTTGAATCGTCATTGGTGTTGCTCAGGGCATAAAATGCAAAAAGAAATGTAAATTTTGGAAATAAAATGAAGGGGAAAGTGAAATCCCTAAATTTTGTGTTTCACTAGACCTCTGGCATTTGAATAAACCTTTTATAAACCTAAATAAGGACTAAAAAGCATAACTTCTGTAAACATAATCTTTCTCTCTCAAGTGGTAAAAAATAATTAACCAAAGAGAATAGGAGAGCTGAACTGATTCACTTTCAGAAGGAGCATTTTCATTTTACATGGCAAGTATTTGTATGTTTTGCTTTCCTATATACCTATCAGATGACAACCTCATGTTGAAGAAAGTGCCGTCCTTAGTGAATTATCACTGGGCTTTTAAAACATAAGTAGGTTTTGTGCACACTATGAAAAGCATTTTTATATTACTAATGGACATGAACTGCTGCTAGCAATAATATATTTTGTTCTTCAAAATATTAATTGATAATAGGTGGAATCTTAAGCAAACAAATATTATATTTCATTGACATTACATTTGGTGCTGTAAGCTGCCTTCTGTTGAAGTGTAAAAGGGACCAGGAAGCTGGATGTACATTTCAAAAAGGCATATGGATGGAGTTGTGAAGTGGGATGGTGGGGAGGGAGTGATACCTTTGAAAGCCTGGTCCTCATCATTACATTAAATAATTCATTTTACATGTATTCACTATCTAATAATCATGATACTGACAGCAATTATTTATGAAACACTTGACGTGTATCAGGTACAATCCTATGTGTTTGATGTATGTTTTCCTTTACTCTTTACAATAGTGCTACAACATAAATAGTTTTCTCCTCATTTTATTGAAGAGGAAATTGATTAGGGAACTTAACAATTTTCCCCAAATATGCAGAGCGTAGGGTTTTATCCAGATTCAAATCTAGGTCTTTCTAAGTCTAAAGCTGGCTCCTCAGCATGGCCCGTTCTGCCTCTCCAAACTTTTCTTGAGGGTCTACTATGCGCTCAGTTTCTTTCCAGATTCTAGGGACGAAGTAGTGAAGAGGTGTGACTCCTACTTTTGGAGATATTCCTCTTTAGTTAGTGCGTTAGATCTTAAATAAATTAGTAATTAATCCATTACCACAATGATTAATGCTGTGAAGGAAAAGTCCAGGCTGATATTGTGGGCAGGGGGATGGCACTCAAAAGAGACAGAAGGAAGTCCTAACATACATATGAAGGAGTGATCATTACAGATGTCAGGAACCTTTTTTTAACTTAATTTCAAAAATCATCAATTCAAAATATTCTCTCAATAATGTGTGTTTAATTTGCTGAAGACTGAATTGAATTTCTTAGCAGTTCTCTATAGATTATATAGTCATTTTTTTAGAAACCATAACATAAGAAATGTTAAATATATTATTATTATTTTCACCTTCAACATATTTTCATGACAGTTGAGAAGAAAAAAGAAGCCATACTTTGATTCAGTGTCTTATTTGAGTCTAATGTTTGTTTGGGACCTCTGGCTTGCTGCTGTGGATTTAGCAGTTTAAGTGAGTAAAAGCAGGATAAGTTAGTCAAGAGGTTTTTGTTTGAAGATTTGCTTTTCCCCTGCTGATTTTTTTCTCCAACAAAAAACTGTCCCCTTTTATAAACCTGCATCTATAAGGCAATTGCAGCAGGAATTCTTTTTTTTTTTTTTTTAAACATTTTTATTGAAGTATAATTGCTTCACAGTGGTGAGCAGGAATTCTTTGGAACAGTGTTGTCACCACTCAAAAGTCATCATGAAGATAAGCAGCTGACAAAACTGTTAAATATGACAAGTCTTTCCTCCGTCTATAGAGAGGTAATATTTCCTGGCTGCTAACCAAGTGCCCAGTGCTACATGATTTGTAAAGGTTTTCTCATTTTACTGTCACACCAACCTGATGAGCCAGAATTGGTGCCAATGACTATTGTTGATACTGTTAGACCCACTTGACAAATGAGAACACTGAGGCTCAGAAGAATTGAGTGAAATTCTCAAAGTCAAAGGCTAGTATGGTGCATAGTCAGGTCTCACTTCTGGGGCCGTTGGCTACAGAGCCTATCTCGTTCCACACTAGCCGGGAGGTTATTCTGTGCGTGCTGTCATTTTGTCCCAGGCCAATTAGAGTAGGAGCAATATGTTGTCAGGATTATCAAGCACAGAGTGAATGATCTGCAGGCAGAGCTATAAACTCGTTGAAGAAGGAAATGCTAGAGAAAGAGTAAGGAAGATCTACCTGCCCAAATGCCAGAGTCATCAGGTTGCTGTTGAAGACTGACCTGCAGGCAATGTGCTCCTGAAAAATGGTGCTCCTTTGTTCTTTTGAGTAATCAAAGTCCTGTTACATTTCTCACTCAGTTTCCTCTGTCCCTAGCAGAGGACAAGTGCACATACTTAAAGAAAATAAAAATGCATTTCAATAAAATAGGTAGACATCTTCTCAGTGAGGATGAATGAGCGGGTCTTACTCTTAGAGGTTATACCCTTTGCAACTTGCAGCAGTCTCTTGGATGTTCCTTTGCCCTTAATAAATAGCAGTGATCTTATTATATATTTATTACTTCTGCCATTAGAAGGTCCATTTGAATTCTACTGTCTGTAGTCACACATGGTTAGCTTCCTTGGAATTTCAAATTTGCTTAGTTTGGAATGAGAAACTGAAATGTTCATATAAATAAACATATAAAATCACTCTTTGAAAAATAAATAAATATCATGCTATGGTTGAGGATTGTCAGAAATGGACCATGTAAATGATAACTTTGACATTTATTGGCTTCAGCTAAGCTATCCCTTAGAGGTGTAACAAAAGAAATGAATTACTTATTGCCATATTTCCCTGAAGAAAATGAAATGAGAAAATACCCATGTTGCCTTAAGCCAAACATATGGAGTCAAGAAAAAAGAAATTAAAAGCCCATGCTTTTATAATAAAATACGATGCTTGGTGGCTGTTTTTTCCAAAACCTGAGTTGGGCTATTTAAAAAAATGGGTTGAGAAAGGCAGGAAGGAAAATTGCATGTTTCATCTAAGTGCATAACGTGGTGCTGGTTTGAATATTATCTAAATCCTGCTTGAATAAGTGAATTTTTAAACAAGATTAGGAATTTTGAACTAATTCCATTTCGAGATGCTTGATAAAGTGATATGTGTTCTTCAGGAGAATTTATTTCATCTGCCTTCTCTCTTCCTTACCTCTACCTTGGGCCCGCTACCCACTTCCCCAGAGTACATGGA
Source organism: Balaenoptera physalus (assembly GCF_965194825.1). Classification (NCBI taxonomy): domain Eukaryota; kingdom Metazoa; phylum Chordata; class Mammalia; order Artiodactyla; family Balaenopteridae; genus Balaenoptera; species Balaenoptera physalus. Next base: position 102,549,811 of record NC_138884.1, read on the forward strand.
CATTAAAAATCCGCCGATATACGGCAGTGGTTCTGTGACCACAGCAGGAGCCTTTGCCGGAAATATTTGTAGATGTTGCTAGGTCTGTTTCAGTGTGGGTTGGACTGGGTATATACTTCCCTCATAAAATCACTGACTCCTTATCACAGTGTGGCTGTCATCTTTAGGATAATAAAAGTTTGGAGCAGAAAATTCTTAAAAGAGTAAGAGAATAGCAGAGAGAAAGGAAAGAGGGGGTAAATATTTTTCAAAAGGTATTAAGGTTATACTTGATAAAGTGGACATGTGAGCAGGAAAGCAAATAGAGGTAGATAGTTATTCATTTGGAAATAAGAATTAGGCTATTTTTGTTTGAAATCAAGAAGAGAAGGCATCTCTTAGTATTCTAGACAACAGAGAAAAACTGTGTTTTGAGCCTGCATTGAAAGATGTCCTGAGCTTTGAACAGTTAGCAGTGTAGTTAAAGGATCAGAACTAAAGAAGACATGAAGAAAAGTGACAAAGAGTTTGTGTTCAGCCAGTAGAAATTATTCTTTATGATGATGCTTCCCATTGCTGTCTGCTGGTGTTGCAGATGGCTAGTGTGGCCCCATTTGCCATTTGTGGAAATGAATGAAAAAAGCAACTCCCCTCAGAAAAAGAAAATGAACTGGAAGTATTTTGCTCTTCAGGATTAGTTGGGAAGGTCCATGAGGGTGTTCGTGATAACGATTACCTACCTTTTACTCAAGATTTGACAAGCTTTCACATTTGCAGAAACTGGTAAGTTGTGTGTTTCTATCCCCTTTTCACTGATAAGTAAACTGAGGCAGGCAAAAGCATGAAGCTATGAATCAGGGAGGAAAAGTAAAAGAAGAAAAGCCAGGTAAATGTCCAAGGGAAAATGTAAAGACTTTTCCTGGAGCCCAGAAATCTGTGTGACTTACTGAGAAAAACAAACGTTTCCTTAAAATGAAAGTCTGAGTCACAGGAAGTTGAAGTTCTCTCTGAAATCTGAGTACAATTTGAATTTTAGAGAAAACCAAACATTGTTTTAGAAGTCCAAATCAAGAGTGATGTGTACTCTGAGTTACACAAGATTTATGTTTCTAGACATTATCCGAAAGGAAAACAATTTTTTGCAACTCTTGGCAATTTTGTGTATAATAAAATTGCATTTTCCTATTTGGATGTGCTCACCTAGTACCACCTGGTGGCAGCTAAAAACATTTCAGCAAATGAGAAGACAACATTTTCAATTTCTCAAATTCCAACTTCAGTCTCAGGAAGGAGATGTCAAGCCCTGGAAATATTATTGGTGGGGTCATGTGTGCTAGGCGGTTTTAACTCAGTGGAGAGCTTAGCGCTGAAATCTCTTGTCATGTTGCCAGCGCCAAGAATCACCCCACCATTTATAAGGAGCGTATTTTCTGGTGAATTTTCCTCAGCTATAATTGATAGATGTTTATTTCTTCATTCCCTTTCTCCCTGATTCCAAGCATTGATGCAAAAGACAGCTGACTAGCAGTAGGAAATGCCAAGTGAATGATCACTGCAAAGAACCAGCCAAAGTAGAATATACAAAGGTGTCAAACTTATCACCTTGGCCTCATTAATATCAGGTTACAGCTAACTGTGCTAGCAACACTTTGCAGTTTCTCCCCCATCATTATGTAACAATGACTTTCTCTTCATTACTGATTTAAATTGGTTTTTTAGATCCAGTCCCCTGAAAATTTCTTATCTTCCTCAAGGCACTCTCCTATAAAACATTTATTCAACTAATATTGATTGAGTATCCACTATTGCCAAATGCTATGCTAGATTCTAGGGATTTAACGTTGAACTAGAGAGAGCTAAATTTTGACTCTTATTGTTCTAATGGAAGGAGACAACTACTACTACTACTACTATACTCCTATTAATTTATTTAGTGCTGCTCTATGCCAGGCTCTGTTCCAAGTGGTTTATTTTGATTGATTCATTTAATTATCACAACAGCCCTATGAGGTAGGTACTATTTTTATCCCAACTTTATTAATGAAGGAATTGAAGCACAGGGAAATTAAGTAACTTGCCCATGGTCATCCAAACAATAAGTGGTAGGGATGACATTCAAAACCCAAGCCAACTCCAGAGTCTGTTCTTAACCACTGCTCTCTACCGCCTCTCAGTAAACAAGAAAACAAACAATAGACAAGCCTACTAATAAACAGATTTACAATAATTTACAAAAACAAATAATTACAATTTACTATTATTATAAAATAATTTACAATAGCAAAATGAGCCATAAGGAAAATCAAATATAACAGTAGGGATAGATTGGGTGTAGTGGTCTGGGAGGAGAGAAGGGAGGATGATAGAGGAGCTCCTGTAGACTGGATGGCCAGAGATATTTCTGAGGAGATGATGTTAGAGCTAAGATCTGAATAATAAGAGAGAATCCATTCTGCAAAGATCAAGGGGGAAGAGGCTCCCAGGCAGAAGGAACAGCAAGTTCAAAGGCAAGAAGAATGTTTGAGAAGGTTCAGGGAGGAGAAGGATGGCTCTTGCAGTCGGAGTGTAGAGAACAAGATGTGGAGGGGATGACGCTGAAGAGATAGCGGGGTCCTGATCCTGCAAAGCCTTAAATATGAAGGCAAAAAGTAAGAAAATGTGTTCTCTGTTACTGCAAAGACTCTGCCAGGCCCTCTGAAGAGACTCATTCTAATGGCAATGAGAAGCCACTGGCTGGCTTTGAGCAAGGAAATGATACAAACCCTTTTGTTATCCAGATTGTTTCTGCTGAAAATGTTTTCCCTATTCATAGCTTCTACCACATTGCTCAAGATATTTCACCACATGCATAGGTGACCTGCCTCTAATATCCCAAATGTCCTCGACTTATTTTCTCATTGAAAGACCAACAGCTTCCTTTCTCTTGAGTATTCTTTTCCAGACATTCTTCTTTCTAATTGGTCTAAATGTCCACTTACAGCATCCAATATCAGTGAAGGTATAGCCATAATTTTATCTCCTCTGACTAAGAGCTACAGAAGAGGCATTCTAAAGTGCTGAAAGCAAATGAAATCATGTTTTATTGCTAGAAAGTGGAGACTGTTTGGCATTTGGTAAAGCAAATGTTTGACCCAAGGACACTATTGTACCAATGTTAGTCATTAATCTCTTCTATGTTTGTTTTAAGTTTCAGGGGTTTACTATCTAATGAATAATGTTCCCACAATGAATGCTAAAGGCCCAAAGAAAAGAATTATGGTGTCTATAGTAATGTATGTAATGAGTGCTGCGAGGGCAGAAGAAAAGCTGCCTAGCTGTCAAAAAGGAGGCACAGCACATGCTTCTTCAAATACATGGAGTCTGAACGTCCTCAGTATTCTGCCTGTACCTATGTCTTAGGCTTATGAATTAGATCAAAAACTCCCTAAACAGAAAAGCTTTACAGCTTTTTATTACCACAGCATCAAGCATGACACCTTGCAATTTACAAGGTACATATGATTAGTTTGGATGGGTGGGTGGGTGAATGGATGAATGGATAGATGGATGGGTAGGTGGATGAACAGATAAATGAGAATTCAAAGATCTTGAGAGGCAGAGTGCAGTCTAAGTAATGCTCTCTCCCACTAGGGAACTTTGGTGATAATCAAACCAGATGAGGTAACATGTGACTTGAAATATTATTGATAATCAGTTTTAATATCTAGGGAATGGCTGATTTTTACCTCTCCTATTTCCAAGTGTGGAGCAAGACAAATCAAGGACATTTAATCAAATGATATTAATTGACAAAACTTGTCAGTCTCTCCTGATCCCCTCTTAGACTGGCTAACTCTGTAGGTCTCAGCTTAGATGTCTTTAGGTCAGTTTTTTCAGAAATATATTCCTAACCCCCAAGGCATGTTGAGTGACCATCCCAGGTGCCTCCATTGTACAAGAATATACTATAATTGCTATGTAAATGTTACATCACATTGTTTCAAGTTATAACCTCAGTGTTTGAAACCTAGTATATACTAAAATTAGCAAAGGGATTGCCTCTAAGTGGAAGAAGTCACTCTACCTGGAGTTCAAACTTAAAACAGATCCTTTTCTTCCAGTATAAGCCTTTAAATATATCCCTGTAAGCAGGAGATTAGGATGTTACTATCATCACTTTGTGGTCAGCGTTGTATTCACTACATAAAGATACTATAGATGGATAGATAGATATTTGCATTTTTAATTGATAGGGGATATTTGTGAAGACATAATATAGTCATTCTTTTATGTATTTGCCTGGAAGTATTCAGAGTGGGAAGGTGTGGGGGGAGCACTTGGAGGAGAGAAACCATTGCAACTTGCCAACATTAGAAAAATTATATTTTACTATTTCTAACGTAGAACTCTAAGCATACAGTTGCAATATCAATCGTACGTTCTTATTTTTAAGCACTATAAATAAAAAAAAGTTAGTGGAATTCTAGTCATAAACTCTGGAACTGGAAGTCTTATTCACATAATTAATCTGGAATTACCTTAAGAGCATGTTAGGTATTTGTTTATGGATTCTGGAAGGATACGGAAGTCAGGATTATGAGAGTTTGGGCAATTGTGTTTTTAGGCACTTATTAAAAATATTGTCATCATAAACATGTTAGTGTATTTGTGTTCTTTGTGGACTTCCTGCTTGAGTAATTAGATGCAGTGGAAAGAGTACTTGGTTTCTTAGCAGACTGTTACAAGTCCTTGATGGAAAAAAACTATTTATTGTCTGAATAGTATCCCAGCCGCCACCGTCATCATCACCTCAGTGACCTGCTCTGTACTTTGCACAGTGCGTGACCCATAGTGGAGGCTCCATGAATTGGCATTGGGGTGAATACTAAATGAGCTGAAAGAAGTGGAGGTAGATGATGTAGACTGTATTTTAAGGAGATGGGTAGTTAAAAGAAAAAAATGAGATGTCCTTTAGAAGAGGACATGGTACAATAAAAGCATTTATAAATGCCATTGTTTCCTCACCCATTATACAAGCAGCAGAAATTTGTTATAAGAAATTTAGAAAATTAAGAGAAACTCACAGAAAATTAAAACCCCCCTGGTCTCTCAAGCCAGAAATGACATTCTACTCTTTTCCCATGGTATGCACCCACATGCCCACACACCCACATACTAATTTATATGATTCTTAAAACAAATTTGAGATATTTACTCATGGCTAAGCAGGTTCCCATGTCATTTGTTATCTATCTAAAACATTCCATCATTCTCGTCCCCCTCCTCTATTTCTCCATCTCCTAATTTATTTAACCAACCTATATTCTTGGCCATTTGGGCATTTTCCAATATTTGCTACTATATTTCCACAATGGCTATCCTCAAGCAAAAATATTTAGACACATCTCTATTATTTCCTTAGGGTAGATTTAATGGAAGTATGATTTGTGGATTGAATATAGCTAAAACTACTTTCAGGGTTGAGGCAAATAAACTGGAGTGAGCAGAAAGTTAGAAGTTTCACTAAAAGAACAGAGAGTAAATAATGGAGCAAGGTCTGGTGGAAGATCAAATGAAACGGCTAAACCATGACCTGAGAAATGTGTCTTTAAAAGGATCCAGGATCTACTTCCTCTAAGACAGAAAGGAAGAAGGAAAGATGGTGGAAAATATAGATGTTGGGTGTTGGAAGAGGGAAAAGCAGAGGGAGTCCTGATAATCCCTCTTTTCAGTGACACAGGAAATATGCTCATCTTATGAGAATGAGAAGTCAGGAATGCAGTTGAAGACTTGAGGAGACAAAATTTTAGAATAATCCACGTTTGGAAGGGGAAGTAAGCAAAATAGTACAAATACTGACACTTTCTGAATACCAATCATGTTCCAGGAATGGGTCTTGGACTTTAATTGTATTGTTACTTAATTTCCTCACCAACCCCTCAAAATAGGACTACAGATGAAGAAATTAACCTCATGGAACTTGAGTAACTATTATAGACATATGGTTACTACATCTGGAAATAAACCTAGATCAAGAATCCACTGCCCTCATATGAACTCCTCATATAACAATAATGGAACTGATACCAGATGACACTAGGTGACACCTGGGAGGTACCATCATCAAATTTGAAAAACACTGCTCTGGACAAGAAGTGAAACTGAAACAATAAAATCTTCATTCTATCATATTTATGTTTTTCAACTAGAGAAAAAGGTGAAAACTTACACTTGCTTTCAAGCATATTTTCTAACTTATAATTGCATATATAATCAAAAGTAAGTCTTGAAACTGCCTTATCCCCTTTGGAGCCCCCAGACTAACCACTTTCATTAAGAGGTAGGACCTTATTTCTAAGGCAGATAATTGAAATATGTTGTAATGAAGACGGAAATGATAATGTCTTATGCTAAGTCAGTCCACAGGGATTTGTAGCTGAACTAGGTTGAGGCTTTAATAGTGAAAAAATGTTTTTGATAAACCTGCCTGGGTCATGCTAATAGACAGGTCCTATTCAAGCTAAGGTTAACAGTCGAATGCTGAATTTAATTTGGAAAAGTGTAATAGCTTATGAAATGTGGCAAAATTATTGGAAACTTTGTTTAAAGTTTGCATTTTGGATGTACTATAATGTTAATGCAGGAAGTAGTTTTAAAATATTCACTCATACATTTGATAGCCATGTTTTAACCCCTAATATGTACAAGTTGCATGCAAGGTGGAGGGTCAGAGAGAAGAGATATAAAGATGAGCATAAGCTTCCCTAACCTTGGGAATCTCATAATCACCTGCTACCCATAATGTATGATCTGATAAGACATCATGCACATACTTTATGCTTAAAGCATTCTTATTGAACTAGAACTCCAAAGAACCCAACGAGCCATTCCACTTTTTTAAACTTAGAATTCTAAGAATGCTGAGGCATGGCAAATATCTTCTACTCGATTGCATTCTCATGAGGTCAAGGGCCACTTTATTTTTACTCTACCCTCAAACACTTATACAATGTCTGCATACAGTAGGCACTCAATAACTTGAATAAATAAGTTAATTGCACTAGTCATCCTAGTCCAGGGATCTGGAATTACCACCACCGAAGTGATTTTCTTTTATGGATTGGAAATTATCTCCAAAGTAGAGCCTGTTAAAATGTAAATATGTATTATCTTAGGGGTATCTACCCATTGGATGCCTGTTTATCAGATTAATAAATGAGAGAGCTGAAGTTTTGAAAGCAGCCCCCCGAGAGAAGGAGAGAAGTGCTGGATTTGTTTTAATATCCTAGGAGGGGGTTTGAGGTTTGGAAAGAGCCTCAAAATATTAGAACTAAAGAGGCCTTAAAAATGTCAGAATGCAGTAATTTCACTTTTTTTAGCTGTAGCAGTACCTATCTCCTTCTAATGAGGTCAGAACAGAAGCCCACTTTACTTTATTTATTTGTTAAATGTAGATGATCTTGGAACTCCTGCGTAGGCTCCTCATGGGCCCCTTTTCTCTTGTCCGTGGAGGCTTGTGAGAGATCTGTCAGATTCAGCTATGAAACCAGGAATGTCGTCCAACTTTCTCATTTTTCAGAAGAGCAAAATTCAAAGCCATCTGAGTTACGTTATGTTTGCAGGATAATGCCCTTCTTAGGATAAGAATTCAGGCTACCATCTCGGATTTAAATCCTCTCTCAAGTCCGTATGAAAGGAGCACAAACGATCTGACACAAATCCTAACTTTGCCTTGTCTAATTGGGTAACTTGGGGCCAGTGTCAAAGAAAAATTTCACTGGACAAATTAAACAGTCAAGGAAAGTTATATTCAAGAGTATTGCAACAAGGGTCAAGACTACTGCAATAGAGGAGAGAGATTAAACTCAGGTCCTCTGAGATAAAACGTGGAAGGATTTTTAAATATTGGGATAAGCTAATGGAAAAGTCCTGAAGAATATTAGGGGGAGTGATTGGTCGATGTTATTAGGCCATCTGTGTTTGGTAATTGTTGCTTATGGAAGTCGGGCTCCTATTCTCCCACAGAGATTGGAAATAGAAGCCCTACCTTTGCTGGTGATTACATTTCAAAGAAAATGTAATCAGGTCCTTGAGAAAGACATTTCTGGGTTGTAGAAGATTTACATCTCAAAGAGTCAGAGAAAAAATCTACAATCTTAAGTTTCATAAAGTACATGCTCCAAGAAAAGGGAGGTCAGGAGCCTGTAGTCAGGAAGAAACTTAAGTTTAAAGTTAGTGTAAACTTAAGTCTAAAGTTTAGTATAGCTGAGGCGATGTTCATTGCCCTTCTCTGTAAAGAGGAGGTAACAAAATTATATCTTAAGAAAGTTTTTGAAAATTACATGGGTTAATATTACTAATGCATTTTATACATATAACTTAGTGTCATACAAATATCAAATACTAGAGAGCCAATGAGAGCTTCTTAGAGGAGACCGGCTTTGGTTAAAGGAGTAAATGAAATAAAAGGTAAAACTGATCATTTCTTTTGCATAACAAGTCCCTAATAAATGTCAAGTACCTACCTTATTTCTAATCCCCTACAAATTTATCATTATTCTAACTTGGCAGAGAAACAAATTAAGTCTCAGAGACTTTGAGTCTTTTGTTCAAGGACACATACCAGCAGGGGTGGAGCTCTGATCCAACCACAGTACTGCCTAACCTCCAAGCCCTTGTTTTTTCTAAAAGAACAAACTTCTCGAAACTTCATCATGCCTAAGCCCAGAGAAGACACACCTGTATAGTCACCCTGTCTAGAAAACAGAGTGGTCAACCTTTCCATTATTTTGTTCCCAATTTTGTTGACTGTGTGTGGGTGTTAAAATGAGAGGCAAAAATTGAGTGGGCCATTGACTGGACAACAGAGCCATTCAGCTAAAACGCCAACTAAGAATTATAAGGGTACAATTTGACATTTTCTGGGAGAGGCCATGTGAGCACTTAAAGACATCAGTGGCCCGTGAAGTAGAAGGCAGGTGACCTTTTCTTTCCCTGCCTTCTATACTTGGCATTAGCAGGAAAGAAGTGGAGTGTGCAGACACAAGGACAGCTCTCTGTCATAAGCAAGAACCTTCTACCTCCTTGTGCACAGTTGGGCAAGAAGTATTCTATGAGGAGCCACATACAAAACAGAAGCTTTTCTTTTTGCTCAGATTACAGCGTGTGACTTTCTCTTCTCTCCTGCTCGTCTTATCAGTTCAAAGAAAGTTTATTCAACAATTCTGCTGGAGATGTGATTTAGGAGGTGAACTCACCCAGCTGAGGTCAGCAGCTCTCTGCAGACAGAACTGGACCTACTGCCACAGGCTTGGGTTTTAAGTTACTTTCAGTAAGAAGTTATGACTGTGGACAAAATTTTTTTCTCTGAGTCTCGGTTTCCTCCTCCATGGAAAAATGTAACTAAATCATTCCTAAAATTGCTTTCTTACTGTCTTGTAATTAGAAGTCTAGAAAGCTGTCCAAATGATGTTACTTCCCAGGAATCTTTTGGGATCACCCCAGCCAGGAGAGAGCCTTCTTTCTCTGACCTCCCATCCTGCTGACCGTTTGGACCTCTCAGAGGTACTGTCCTATTCTTTTTTTGTGTGGGAGACGGTCTGGCTCAGCGGAACAACACCTGGAGCCAGGCAGATCTATGCCTGTATGTTCAGTGTGCTGCCTGCTACATGTGTGACGTGGAATACATGATCTGACCTCAGCCTCAGTCTCCTCATCATCTGTAAAATGCAGGTGTAGTGGATATTTTCCAAGTGTTTTTTTTTTTTTTTTCCCCTTACCTAGCACTTTTAAAAATACCTTTCCTGGGGCTTCCCTGGTGGTGCAGTGGTTGAGAATCTGCCTGCCAATGCAGGGGACACGGGTTCAAGCCCTGGTCTGGGAAGATCCCACATGCCGCGGAGCAACTAGGCCCGTGAGCCACAACTACTGAGCCTGCGCGTCTGGAGCCTGTGCTCCACAACAAGAGAGGCCAGCGCACTGCGAAGAAGAGTGGCCCCCGCTTGCCGCAACTAGAGAAAGCCCTCGCACAGAAACGAAGACCCAACACAGCCAAAAATAAATATAAATAAATAAAAATTTAAAAAAAAAACCTTTCCTGTAATTGGAGAACCCCCATCTTATGAGTATCCCTCTCCAAATTTACACCACAAACTTACTTTGCAGCTTCCCTTGCAACCACGATTCAGACGTCTGACCTAATCCTCTAGCCATCAGTCATGTACCGTCGCAAGACTTTGACTTGAATGTGAGGAAACAGGTGCTGCTAAGAATGCAGTTCTGTAAAGGGTGGTGGTAGAGTCACTTAGGTTCCAAGAGGAGAAGAGGTGGGTATTTAGATGCCCAGCGTTAGCTGTACAAGCTGCCATGCTGCTCCCAGCAGCAGTCCCAGGGGTGTGGTTGAGCATTGAATCTGACCAAGAATCACTTCAGAGTGATGTTTCCACTGTCTCAGAAATTCTTACAGCTAATGACTATGTTTTAATGGATTCTGTTTTTGCTCTAACTCGCTACAGGGGGGTCTGTGTCTTCAACCGGAAACACTGAGTTTTATATGTGGGTAGGCACAGCTATGGTGTAAAGTCAGTTTGAGGATTAAACAAGGTCAGTAATGCGCTGAACCTAATATCTGGAACAACGTGGGAACTTTATAAATGGTGTTATGTTTTATTATCTTTGCATATTCAATCTCCTCTAATAAATGGAGAGCTTCTTGAAGACCAGTGTGTGTGCTATGCCAGGGCACCATGCTGAGTGCTTAGAGAGCTTCAAAGAAACATTCATAATTATCTTTCCCTTAAGGACATTACATCTCAGTAGGAGAGGCTGTAGAACATGTGCTCCTGTGTTAGATTATCTACATTCCAATCCCATCTTTTGTAGCTTTTAGATCTCCCACTAATTTTGCAATACAAGGCAATTCTATGCCTGTGTTATTTTTCTCTGTAAAATAACATATTAGTTCCTTCCTTATATGGTTAATGTGAATATTAAATGAGTTAATGCAATTAAAACATTCGCAGTAGAGCCTGGCACATAGTAAGTACTCACTAGATAGTCGCTCTTAGGAAAGTTAGACAGTTACTCTAAGTGAAGTTTTATTTATTAAATGGTCAGAGTTTGCAGAGCAGAAGTTCCCAGTTGCCCAGAGAACTGAGACAAGCCCTTGCAGAAATGTCAGCTAGCTCCCAGTGTCTCAGAAATTTGTGAGAGCTAAGCGCTCTAAGCCCCTTGCACATGCATTATCACATTTATTCTTCCAAGGAATCTTGGAGCTAACGACGACTATTCCGATGCTACAAGTAAGCAATTGCCAAGGGCCCCGAGTTAGAAAGATGAAGGATCAGGACTTGAGTCCAGGCTTTCTGACCCTAAATCCACATTCTTAATCCCTACACTGCAATTTTGTGAGGGTCCTGGATTCTCCTGACCGACTGATTCTGAGTGAATTTTGATCTTCTCAACCCTTCTAAAAATGCATTTAGTATTTATGTAGTATATGGACACTTGTTCATGCCAATTCATTTAGAAATTTTAATGGTTTGGAAACTGCCCACTAAGATGATTCATGTTTGGCTATAGCTATCCAGGAGCAGCCCAGCTTTAGGACTTTAAGTGTCTCTAACAAAGAGAAGGAATCCTTTGGCAGCACAAGGCACTGTTTCATTTTACAAAATTGCTTTCATTGGGTTTACATAGGTCACCATTTGTCTAGGAGCTTGTTAACAGTTATTTTAGGAAAACGTTGACTATTTTCTCCTAGATAGGACTTCTTTACTCCAGTGGTTTAGATAAAACTGACTTTGCAATGGATGCAGTTGGATTTGACCGTTTAGTACCTGAAAGCATAATTAGAAGTTTGTGAAAAGAATCAATAAAGAATATGGAAGCATTTATGTAGATTTATTTGTAATTCAAACTTGGACCAGTTGATACCTCAGTTGTTGAGGGCAATTGAATTGAAAAATATTATTATCTCTCAGAATTACAAGTTAAAGCTAAGGAAAGCAAAATAGTTGGCATATTAGATCAAAGCTTGTTTCTATATCATAGCCCATTTTTTCCACTTAAATATTAAATCTACTCTCGATTAAATACAGCAGTTGGAGATAAAGGAAATATCTGACACAGGGAATTGAAGAATTAGAACGATGAATCAAATTTTCATATCTGTAAAAGGGGAAATTTACCTTTTATATATTTATTTATGATGTATTTCAGCTGATATATAAGCCATAGAAGTATTATCATAAATATTATAAATGTATTTTAAAATTAATTTTTGGTGTTTTATTTTCCACATGTCAAATAAAATCTCGGCAATTTTAAAACACACATAGCTACAATGTATACCATGTAATCACAATGAAGTTAAACTCAGGTTTCACTAGATGTCCAAACTACATTTATTACAATATTGTTTTTTGCAGCCTCTTTATTCTTTGAAACCAGTGGTCTTCCCTTCCCCTGCTCCTACTCTGCCTCAAATCCCAAGGATTACTTTTTAAAAATTAAAATATAGAAAATTCATATTTGGGTAAAATGATTTCATGTTTATTCAGGGTCCCAAATATGACTTTTTCATGCTTATCTAAATTTTCCAGAGAGGTCTGGGGGCTTACACTAGTGGCTGACCACCCACGCAAAGTTTCTTCAGAGACTTCTGTTAGAAACCCAAGCAAGCAAATTATGCATTTTATTCCATAGTATACTCATGGTTATATTTATTAAAAACAAAACAAAATGAAACGAAAACCTTCCCTTCATCCTGCCAAAAATCGCATGGTAAAATGGATGCTAAAGAAAGATCTACCACGTTTAACCTATGATTTTAAGTATCTCCGCACAGAATTCCATGAATGGGGAATCAGGGCAGTTTACAAAAATAAATCTCACTGGTAAAGCTCTGGTAAATATAATTTAATATTTCCTTGAAGGTATTTTACTCTCAAGAGTCCTTCTTTTTTCTACAAACATTCTGTCTGCTTGAACTCCTAGTCAGTTATACTCTGGATAAATAGAAGTTTTATTTTTCTCTCTATAGAAATAGGATAACAAGGTAGGGATCTTCCTCTTTGGTATGTGGGGGGAATATGTACAGGCATTATAGAATAGGCCTAACAGGGGTCTAATTGCTTAAGAGAACAAGGATTCTCCTAGAAAATAAGGTGAGAAAGCATAGAGATATACAAAAGACTTTAAATCCAAAAAATCAGGGCCAGAGGCTGAGAGAGTGTTTGAGTACCACATGGGGCCAGTCATTCTGCTCTTTCAATTTAGGACTAAGTTCTTATATTGGAAGCCTATGGAGAGAGGACTGCACTAAAAAAGCAAATCTAAAACATAACACCACAAAAAATAAATAGAACCAAACAAAAACCTTCCAAGTCTGTGACCAAATTTAGCAGCATTGGGCTAGCATTTATGCAAAGAAATTTTTTTCCTAATATCTATTTTGCCAATAAACCATCTGGTACAGAGTTTGATAACACTATTTGCAGTGCTTAAGTCATTGCCTCTGGAGTTTTAATTCCTGATCGCCATAGGCGTTCAAAGCTATAGATATAGGCTGACTTACACATTCATGCATCAACTTCACGTAAAGAAGAATTTTTACATAAATATACTTGCTGTGCCCAACATTCCCAATGCTATTGGCAGAACAGAAGTTGTTTAGGTGTGTTTTGTGACTGTTGCCAGCTCTAATAACAGTCACGGTTGAAAGGGAGACTGAGCAAAGAGTAAGAAACTGTCAGGTGAGAGGATTGCATTTGTGAGTATATGTGAGATATACCAGAAAACTCCCAGAATACTTGCCAAGTCATGTTTAAAAGAGGTGGTATTGCCATCCTACAAGAGGCAATGAGGGCTGAGGCAGATGTGCTATTTGACCATTTTTGTCTTGATCCCACTTTCTTTTTCTCAGGTTAATGGGATCCTGAGATATAATGTTTACAAATACAAACTTCCTAATTGTATTGGAATTAGGGGAAGTAGATAATGGGAACTCAGTAAATACTGTTATCTTCCTAATCTAGCAGAAGTTGTTCAGTTCTTTTCTGAGAATGTTGGAAATTAAGCCTCCATTTACTTTAGGATAATAGGCCTCCGGAGGTAGGGGAAAAATCAAGATGGTTTCTGTAAAGCTGTCTTTCCTTTATTTGCATATCCATTTCTGTAGCCTGCCCAGCCTAGGAGTAGAGACCCTGCCTACCTTTGCATAGTCTTTTCTAGGTATGGGCACCTCTCTCTGGTGCACCTGAGGCTGAGAGTCTACCACAGACATCCACTTTCAGGAGGTATTGGATAGAGTTCAACACTCTTCATGGAGAGCTACTAAGGTCAGAAACTCTTGATTCCCTGACACCACCTCTAAGGCTCTCTTTATAGTCATTATCTGTGTAGATAAAGATTTCCCAGTCAGTACCATCCCATCACCAAACATGGCTGGGATAAAGGCAATGATTAAAGCAAATTGCTCTAGTATGTAAAAACTAGTCTTCCTTCCTTCCTTCTTTCTTCCTTCTTTCTTCCCTCTTTCTTCCTTTCTTTCTTTCCTTCTTTCTTTCTTTCTTTCTTTCTTTCTTTCTTTCTTTCTTTCTTTCTTTCTTTCTTTCTTTCTTTCTTTCTTTCTTTCTTTCTTTCTTTCTTTCTTTCTTTCTTCTTTCTCTTTCTCTCTTTCATTATTCTTTCTCTTTTTCTTCTTTTTCCTGGAAAAAAAAGTTATGTTCTTCTGATCAAGGAAATGGCCAAAGAATCCCTTTAGAAGAACACCCTTTATTTTAAAAAAACACAAGCATTTACTTCCTGAAAGGCAAGGTGGTTTAAAGTAGCCCAGCTTTGTAATGATAATAGCTACAGCCTGACAGGACACTGATTTCCTGAGGATGTTGAGGGGGCCTCATCAAATACCAGCAGTCTCCCCCAGGACCATGAATCACTGCATAATTTCCATCTAAGTACTTTCCTGTTCACAAAAGAACATAAGTGAATGCAATTGTCAGTAAGAACTGGAAATGGCAGTTCATCATCTTTGTCACCCTCAGCCTCGTTGTTAGGAGGTGAGCAAGAGGGCGTTCATTTTGCATTCTGCACTCTTGGGTATAATTTGAATTTTTCTTAGTCATAAGCATGTGATCAACTTATAATTTTGTAAATATTCATTAAATAAAAGTGATTACTGAAGGCAATGACTCACTAATCTTTGAGGGAAAATAACACTTTGAATGTCAATGCTGAAGAAAATATCAGCAAATATGCATTTAACATATAATCTGTTTATGTTCACACTGTTTTTTAAAAAGTGAATTTTTAGCATGGACACTAGTTGTTGCTGCAGACCAAAGCGATCTTTAGCCCTCATGCAAACGCTTGAGTGAACAAAGGGAAGCAGGGAATTTGATGAATCTGTAATATAGTTTGAATAAGGAAAAAATCCTAAATGATAATTCTTTTTGTTTTATATTTTTACATTAAAGCATATTGACATACAATAAACTGAACAGTTTAAAAGTGTTTAATATAAGTTTTGATATATGTAAATACCCATGAAATAATTTCAATCAAAATAGTGAACCTATACACCTAGCACCCTCAAAAGATATTTCGTATCTCTTTTCACTCCTGGCCTCCCCACCACCTTCCCCAGGCAACCACGGGTCTGTTTTCTATATAAACTATATTAGTTCATTTCTTTTATAATGTTAAATAAATGGGATTATGAAGTCTGTACTCTTTTATCTGGCTTCTTATATTCTGCATGATTATTTTGAGATTCCTTATTGTGTGTATCTGTAGCTCATTCCTTTTTAATGCTGAGTAGTATTCCATTGTATAGATATACAACATTTTATCGATTCATTTCTTGTTAAATATTTGGGTTGTTCCAATTTGGGGCTATTAGGAATAATGCTGATATGAATATTTGTGTACCAGCCTTTGTATGCCCATATGTTTTCTTTCTCTTGGGTAAATCTCTAGGAGTGGGATGGATGGATCGTGTGGTAGGTATATGTTCAACCTTTTAAAAAAAAACAGCTAAACTGTTTTCCAAGTTTTTCTAGCAGCATATGAGAATTCTAGCTGTTCTACCTCCTCACCAACACTTGGTATGATCAGAATTTTAATTTTAGTCACCTGCTAGGAGTGTAAAGGTATCTCATTATCATGTGAATTTGCATTTTCCTGTGACTGATGATACTGAGCATCTTACCTGTGCTCATATGTCATCTGTATATCTCTTTGGTGAAGTACCTGCTCAAAGCTTTTGCCCGTTCTTTAAATGGGTTGTTTGTTTTATTATTAAGTTTTGAGAGTTCTTAACATATTCTGCATACAAGTTCTTTTTTTCCCCTATGTATACTTCATAAATATTTTCTTCTGTTGGTGTCTTTCAAAGAGCACAAGTTTTAGATTTGATGAAGTCCAAATTAACGTTTTTTTTCTATAATGGATTATGCTTTGTTTTTATATCTAGGAAATCTTTGCTGACTCTATGACCACTAAGATGTTTTTCCTCTAGAAATTTTATAGTTTTAGATTTTACATTGAAATCTATGACCCATTTTGAGGTATTTTTCGTGTATCATGTGAGGTAAAGACTGAAGATATTGTTTTTCTTATGGATATCTAAGTGTGTTCATGTCATTTGTCAAAAAGACTCTATTTTCTTAATTGATTTACCTGCACTGTTCTTAAAAATCAATTTTTCATTTATTTGGTGATCTATTGCTGTTCCATTGATCTGTCTACTGTTACTCCCATGCCACACTGTATTGATAAATTTAGCTGTACAGTAAGTTTTGAAATTAAGTAGTGTTATTCCTCCAACTTTGTTCTTTTTAAATTTCCCTGGCTATTATAGATTCTTTGAATTTCCATATGAATTTGGAATCAGCTTGTTCCTTTTTACCAAAAACAAACAAACAGACAAAAAAAAAAACAAAGCTCTCTGGGAATCTGATTTTGATTGTGTTGAATTTATAAGTCTTCTTGGGGAAAACTCACAACATTATTTAGCCTTCAATTTGTAATGCTATTATAAATAATATTATTTTATTTCAATTTTTATTGTTCAACATCAGTATAAAGAAATGCAAGTGTTTTTTATATTGATGTAATAACAACACTAAGTTGTTATTATTTCTGTTGGCTTTTTATGCAGATTTAATTGGGATTCATAGACAGTTATGTCATCTTCAAGTAAAGACAGGTTCACTTCTTTATTTTCAACAATAATACCTTCCTTCCTTCTTTCCCTTCCTTCCTTCTTTCTTCCTTCCTTTCTTTTTTTCTTTCTTTCTTGCTTGCTTGCTTTTTTCCTTTATTCCTTCCTTCCTTCTTTCTTTTTTTTTTCTGATTGCATTGGCTAGAAGCTTCACTATAATGTTGAATAGAAGAGGTAAGGGCAGATATCCTTCTCTTATTCCTCATATTAAAAGGAAAGCATTCAGTCTTTCACCATTAAGTTAGCTGTAGGTTTTTCAAAGATGCTTTTGATTGGGCTGAGGAAATTTCCTTTCGTTCCTGTTTGCTGAGAGTTTTCATTAGGAAGTGATGTTGGAGATTTATCAAATGGTCTTTCAGCATCCATTGAGATGATCACTTTCAGTATAGTGTTTTTGCCTGGCTATGGTATTAGGATAGTGCTGACCTCATGGAATGTATTGGGAAGTCTTCTGTATTCTTCAATTCTCTGGAAGAGCTTGCTTAGAATTTTTATGATTTCTTCCTTATATGTTTGGTAAAATCACCAGTGAAACTATCTGGGGCTAGAATATTCTATGTTAGAAGGTCTTTAATTACAAATTCAATTATTTTAACAGATACAGAGTTATTCAGATTATTATTTTATAAATTTCATATTTATTCAGATATAATTGACAAATAAAATTGTAAGATATTTAAAGTGTACATTGTGGTGATTTGATATACGTATACGTTGTGAAAGGATTCTCCCTATCTAGTCAATTAACACACACATTCATCACGTCACACATTTCACACATCTTTTATTTCTTTTTTGTGAGAACATTTAAGTTCTATTCTCTTAGCAAATTTCAATGATGCAATAAAGTGTCATCAACTGTAGTACCATGTGTTACTTTAGATATGCAGGCTTTATTCATCTTATAGTTGAAAGCCTGTACCATTTTACCTGTTATGTCTTCAAGTTCACTTATCTTTTCTTCTACAATGTCTGATATGCTATGCAAAAACTGTATTTTGCATCTCAGACACTAGTTTTTAATTCTAGGAGTTTTATCTGGGGTTTTTTTTTTACATCTTTCATGTTTCTACTTAATGATTTGAAAGTATGAAATACATTTATAACAACTATTTTAATCTTATTAACTGCTTTTGCTAACCCTTTTGGCAGCTCTGGTTTAATTTTAATTGAATGATTTTTATTCTCATTATTGGTTGTATTTTTCTGGTTCCTTGTATAGAACTGGTACTCTTTGACTAAACACCAAGTATTGTAAATTTTATATTGTTGTGTGCTGGGATTCTTTTCCTTCTTGTAAATATTCTTATGCCTTGTTCTAGAATTCAGTTAAGTTGCTTAGGATCATATTTTTTCCCTTTTGGGTCTTGCTTTTAATATTTGTTAACTAGGATGAGAACAGATTTTTGTCTATGGTAATTATTTCCTACTCTTGAGGCAAGACTTTTCTGAGTAGTCTACCCAGTGCTCTAATTGATGCTCCATTAATCAATTATGTGTTGTCCCAATTACATAATTTAGAGAACAATTACTGTAAGTTACTATGTCTGGTCCTGTGTGAGATCTGAGTATTGTCCCCTCTAATCTTTTGAAGTGGTTCTTTCCCCACCATTGGTTCATTTCTCATACACATGATGATCAGAACTCTAATCAGTAATCAAGAGAAATGCTCTGCAGATCTCTGAGTGTTCTCTCTGTACAGTTCCCTTTTCTCTAGTACCCTGTCCAGCAAACTCTGGCTGCCTAGGTCTCCCCAGACTCTCATATCTGTCTCCTTAATTCAGCAAGTCCACCTGAGTTCCTACTCCCTGCACTCTCACCTGGAAATTCTTTCAAGTAGCAAGCTGGGGCAATTGTAGGGCTCATCTCATTCGTCCATCCCCAGTGTCTCAGAGATTGTTATGTATCATTGTCTTATGCCCAGTGTCTTCTAAAATGTTATGAAGTAAATTTTGCCTGTTTCTTGTTTTTGTTTTTGTTTTAGATTGGAGTGTAAATCTTATCCTTATTACTCCATCTGGGTCAGAATTAAATAGCTAAATGGTGATTTCTTTTATTATGGACTACTAGAAAAAATATGATGAAATGCAATATATTGAGTGCAGAGAGGCAGATATTTCAGTCGGTTTTTTAGTTATTGTATTTTTAGTGCCTGAAATGATGTCTTGCATATAGTCGGCATTAAATAAATAGTTCTTGATTGAATTACATAACCATCTACTGTATACTGAGTAATTCATTAGGATTTCCATCCTTATTTCTAATATTTAGAATCATCCTAAAAAGCTGGTGATCTTATCTGTCTTTTGTAGAGGAAAAACTAAGGCTCAGAGAGGTTATATGTCTTGCTCAAGGTCATATAAGTCATGGTCTGGTCCAGGTAGTTCTGACTACTCAGCTCTTATACTTTCCTCTAAGTCAAACAACACCATCAATGAGAAAAACTGAGAGGGCAATTAACTATAAATTAAACTTGGAGCAAAATATTAAATCCAAGATCATTCAGTTCCTCAAAGCAAATGTTACTTTTTAAGTGAAATGCATATTACTGTTAGGAATGCATATTACCGTATTATCTGGCTGTGGGGCTTTGTGAACATGGACTACACGCCTTAAAATGCAGGGTTTTAGAATTTCTCTCTAACTTATAAAAAAACAGTAGCAACAAATGTTCATAAATTTATACAAAATGGTGGTGAAATTGAATAATCATTAAGAGCATGGAAACTGAAATGATATAACCCATGATCTAATCCCAGTTCTGCCACTTAATATCCTAGGCAAGTTACTGAATCTTCTCAAATCTTATTTCCATGTGCATAAATGGTAATGTTAATAACACCCTCTATATCAGTTAGAAAAGGCCACATTTGGTTCAAAAGTATCCACAGCTTAAGAAAATTAATGTATATTTCTCATTTATGTCAAAGTTTGGATGTGTCAGGTGACTCTCCTGAGTAGCTCTTTTCCATGCAATCTCTCAGGGATGCAGTGTGTCTCCAACTCATTGCTTCATCAGCCCCTAGAATCTCTTTGGAGTTTACCTCCAGAGCCCCTACATTCAGCTGACTGATAAAGAAAATTCAGAGGGTATCTTCTGCACTTTCTTGACCACTTTGACCAAGAAGTGATAAACAACACTCTTGCTCACATTAATTGGTAAAATCCAGTCACAAAGATTCACTAAAATTCTGTAGCTACAAGGAAATACAGTTCCTACTAGCTTTTCCCCAGTAGCCATTCTATACCATTGAAGGTGAACTTGAGTCTTTTGTGGGAAGTTGACCTTCTCTGCCACACATTTTTCATGGAACTGTTATCAGGACTAAAGGGAGAATATATGTAGAGCCCTTAGCACTTGGCATATACTATCCTCTTAAAAATTGGGGAGATAGTATTATGAATCAGTCTATTGATCTGGAAACAATAAAGAATATTTAGCTAGAAATTGAGTTTTCTTACCTATTTTTTGAAAGATATAAGGAAATGCAACTAAATGACATAAACTTAGGTCAGATCACAGATGATTTTCTGGGTTTTGGAACAGTCTATTCTGTTGAAATAAGTACAATATAGGAAATAACATATAGGTGAACGAGGCAGCTAAAAATAATTATGGAAGTTATAAGAGCAGAGGTTTATTACCTGTAGGTATATTGGGCTTCTTGCTCCTCGCCTAATGCTGACATACATTTATTTAACGAATACTGGTCTATGTCTTCTGCTCCTACCTGTGTTACATCTCTCAAAACCAACTTTTTGTTCCCATTGTCATTTCAAACTTTCAAGCTTTAGCCTTCCAGGATTATCAGCATGGAGCGTCCATATTCCAGTCCAGAATACATTGCTAACAAATGATTCTGAAACATGGCTTTCTGATGTCCTGCAATTGCTCTTTATTACCTGTTGAATCAAGTTCAACTGTTCAGCCTGACTTCCAGGCCTGCAATCAACAGTATCTGCCTGATATTACCAACGAAATAATATCTATCAAAATGTATTTCTGTAACCTCCACGGCATATTTTTCACTTCAACCTTCTCTCCTAAATGTGTCCTTGCAGTTTGCTCCCAACTACGTGCTTTTTTGTATAGAATTTATCCTCAAAAGAATGTCTTCCAAGGTTCTTAGGCAGAGGTAGGATGAACATTTTCTTCAAGGAAGATTTATTAGTTAGAATTTGTTTGGCTGCATATAACTGACAACTCAAAGTAATAGTAACTCAAACAGTTGGATATTAATTTGTCTCTCATGTAAAGGAAATTTTGAAGCAGGTAAGAAAGGGCTGGCATGACAGCTCCATCATCGAGAGGAGCCCTCTACTCTTTCTCTTCCACCAGCCTAGAGCAGGGCTCAGCAAATTACAACCCACAGGCAGATATAGCCCACAGACTGTTTTTGTATGGCCTACCAACTAAAAATGGTTGTTATATTTTTAAAGGATTATAAAACAAAAATCAAACAAACAATGAAGAAAAATATGCATTGAAGACCAGATGTAACCCGTAAAGCCTAAAATATTTCTCTTGCCCATTTACAGAGTTTGGTAACCCCTGCCATAGAGCATAGTTTTCACTCATAAGCTCACCTCATGGTCAAACATAGCTGTTGGAGTTCCAGCCATCATTCTCTCATTCCAAGAAACAGAAAGGATAAAAGAGGAAATGGCAAGAAGGGCATGCCTTCCAGGTGAAGCAGAGGGAGAGGAGCATTCCTGAAGTCTTACACATCACATTTTACTACACATGGGATTGAATTTTACCATGTGGTCAGATCAAGCTGCATCAAATCTGGATACATGGATTCTTTCAGCTGAGAACGTTATCACTCCTAATAATATCAACATTCTCTTATTAAAATGACTGTCGTTGGATAAGCAAATATCCATCTGTGTTGCAGGTCTGATAATAACTCATTTAAGCTCTCTAGGTTGCTGTTTCAACATTAATAAAATAAGACGTAGCAGTAATGAATCGTACAATGCTTGTGCCATTAATGTGAACTGTAACATAATGGGTTGATCACAATTCTGAAATGAGTTGAAAGCACAACAATTAGTGACTGTTCAGCATATACTTTGAGATCCAACTTACTTTGAATTTCTTGGTGCTCATGTATAAATATGCATTCACTCTTGCTCAACAGTCCCACTGTACTCTGAGCTCCTTTAAGGGCAAGGCCATATCTTATCCATCTTGGTATCTCTAGTGCCCTACAACTGTTGTAGAGACAAAATTGAGATTTGGATTTTTGTTTTAAAGTAAATCCATTGAGTCACCTTACTTTAAAATCTATACCATAAGGAGGAACGTGCCTCTTCACTAACAAATAATTAGTGAGCACATACTGTTAGCCAGGTAATGTACCAAGGGATATGGCAGAAAACAAAACAGACAAAAATCCCCACTATTATGGAACTTACATCCTACTACACAGGGAGAAAAAATAAATGTATTGATAATAAAAATACATATTGTGTTATATGGCAATTGTTATCACAAAACTAAAGCAGAATAAACAAAACAGGATAGGGAATATTGGGGGGGGCAGGGGCTTAACAATTTTTAATAGGTGTTCAGGGAAGGACTTAAGGACAATATGTGATATGAGCAAAGAGGTGAAGGAGGAAGGGAGAAAGCCACATGGCTAGCTGGAGGAGAAGTACTCAAGACAGCAAAGACTTCCCATGGAAGGCTCTGAACAGTCACATGATGGACATGTTCAAGAAACAGCAAGGAAACTGCTAGCATGTTTAGAGCAAAAGAAGTAAGAAAGAATAAAGTGAAAAATTAGCAGTTGATGTGAAACCTTGTAAGCTATTATTAGGACTTTGAATTCTGCTCTGAGTGTCAAGGGAAACCATGGGAAGGTTTTGCACAGAAGAATGATATAATCTGGCTGATGTTTCAGACGAATCACTCTGGTTGTTATGGTGAGGATATAGAGGAGGTATGCCAGATTGAACCAGGGAGATCAATAATCTGAAGAGAGTCCCTAGCGTCCAGGGCAAGGTGGTGGAGACGCTAGTGGTGAGAAATGTCAGATTGTAGATACATAGCTTTCTATATTGTTTGAATTTTGAAGCGTGGAGTTATTTCTTTTTTAAAATGAGATAATAGAAGGGAAGGAACTAGAGCTAATGAATGTAAACGTATTACTTAGGGTAATTTGCTGAACTGGGGAGTAAGGAAATGAAGCAATAAACTGGAGGAGGATGTAGAGTCAAAAGGTCTTGAATTTTTATTTTATTTTCATATTTATTTTTAAAAAAGGAACACTCATAGTATTATGTAGACTGATTCAGCCTACATAAGGGGGAAATTAAGGGTGTAGAAGAGAAAGGGGTAAATCCTTGGAGTGATGTCCATGTGCAGGAAGAAATCCTGAGAGCCAGTGCATGAGGGGTTGTGGGTGGCCTTAGATAGGAGCCCTTACCATTCATAGGCAGGAAAGGAAGGGAAGAAAAGTGAAGGGAAGGCTGTCATACAAGCACAGAGGGACTGCTGTGGGCTGAATTGTGTTCCCCCCAAATTCCTAGGTCATACTATCCCTAACTCCCAATGTGATAGTATTTGGAGGTGGGGCCTTCTGGAGGTAATTAGGTTTAGATGAGGTCATGAGGATGGTGCCTTCATGATGGAATTAGTGCCCTTATAAAAAGAGACAAGAGAGAACTTTCTATCTCTCCATCATGTGAGGACAACTAGAAGGCAGCCATCTGCAAGCAGGAAAGACAGCCCTCAGCAGAACCTGACCATGCTGACACCCTGATCTCAGACTTCCCAGCCTCCAGAACTGTGAAAACAAATTTCAGTAGTTTAAGCCACCCAGACTATGTTATTTTTCTGTGACAGCCTGAGTAGACTAAGACAGAAAGCTAAAGGCCAGATGTGATTGTGGAAGCCTGTGGAAGTCATTAGTTACAGTTCTAACTTTACTAAAATCTTCATAGTTCTTTCATACAAATTGAATTACTTAGAGTCTGATCAATGATGTCAGTGCCATTAAGATTCATAGTTAAAATCAATCTCCTGTGACAAACTATAGGTAAGCCTTTAAGGAACAAATGTTTCTATTGCAATTGGTCTTACAAAGGCACTTTAACACACATTACTAGTCTTAAGTTTGTCTATAGTGCTTACAACTATTAAAAAGAAACTTTTCAATATTACAGGAAGGCTCTCTGTCCTTTCAGTAGGTACATTTTTAGATAGAAACATAAGTCTATGATGACAAGATACAGAATGAGTGTAGAGATGTAACTTAAATGTTATGGTAACAGGGCTATAAATTTTGTATTCATTAGCTTATGTGTCGATTAACAAGAGTAATGGCTAGCTCAGGGCTTGTCTTTTCAAAGCACTAATTCAACAGATTGCCTTTATTTCAAGCTCCTTCATTAACTGTTTATTAAGACTGATAGTCTCTAGATTCAGGTCTAATTTTCTACCTGGGCAGAATTACAAAATATGGGACTTATAAATTTCTGATATGATTCAACTGAACTCTTGACAATTCTCTTATTAAATGGGTAAACACACACACAATTTTAAGCTCACAAATTGTCTTTGCATAGTAACCAGTTTAATCATGTTATTTTTTGCTCTCTTTATAATTATTCCCTCCCCAATGCACACACGCGCACACACACACACACACACACACACACACACACAATCTTCCAACTATATTGCACACTCCTCCAAGACAAGCAGTGATGTCTTCTACCAAGTTCTCAGTACCTGGTCTGAGTCCCCAGGTTGGGACCAGGCTAACTGAGATCATAGTTCAGTGGGCCCTCCCAGAATATGAGTCAAGAGTGGCTTTGCAAGTGATCCAGCATAGATGCTTCCCTAACTGGACTCCCTTCTTGCAGTCCTGCCTCTCTCCAAACCCATTTCCACAGTGTATGCAGAGCACAGATAGACTCAAGCACTACCCCACCTAACACTCCCATTATTCTTACATCAATCCCAAACTTCCCTGAGTTCTGTATGTCCTAAGCATTGGCTGGAGCTCGGCGCTTCTTGAAACGTGGAGGATTGGCTCCAACTCTGCCATGCGAAAAGTCTCCTGCCTTCTTCAAGGTTTCTGCAGGTCCCAGAGTCACCTCTCAGTCCTGCATTCTCCCTCCACCAAATACTATTTACTCTACATATTGATTCTAGCAGGCAGTTCTGTTAGTTCATCTCTTCCCTGATATCACAACAGATGTGGAACTTGGATTCTTTCTTTGATTTTCCTAACTACAGAACAAACACTACAAACCCATATATGTCTTTTGTCTTTGTGGAAGACAATAGTGAATATTTGGGGGGAGGGTGATAAAAGGTCATTTTCAGCACAGTGAAATAATCGAATTAAAATCCCCATTCTTATACCTTCTTGTCCTCCCTTCATATTTCTATTCCTACTCTTGTTTTTCTCCTTGCTTCTTCTCAGTTTTCTCATGTCCTTAAACTGTAAAATCTGGTTCATTTCCAACACAGATCAATTAGCTCTCTGTTTTCTTGCTTTCATTGTTTGCTAACAGCTCTCCTCAGAGTCTTATCTCCCAGTCCAAAATTTGGATATATTCATAAACAAAGCTTGTTTTCTTCCGAACAGGGATTCTGGGGCCAAATACTAATATAATGTATATTTTTTTCACCTCGCTATTCTAAAACTTCTTTCCTCATCTTACGTTATGTAAACAATGTCTTCTTTCAAAACTTCTCTCACGTCTTTGTTCCTGCCAAACTCAACTTCTCGAAATTTCTGGAATGGTCCAGGACCCTCCCATCTCTAGACCTTTGAAGATGTTGCTACCTCTCCTTGGAAACTCTTTCACTTGTGACCCTTCTCTGTTCACCTAGACCATTCCACCTCATCTTTCAGGTCTCAACTTAGAATTCATCTCTCAGTTTCCTCAAGAATGAGGCAGAGATATGTGTTTCTGAAACAGTCACTTAGAACACTTTCAAATACATGGTAATTCCAATTACTAGATGGAATATTCTGAATACTTTTCTCTTCTTTGAAGACAAGGAGGTTTCAATACCTAATTCCCACTTCCTTGAACAAACATCGCACATAAGAGTATTTCAATAAATAGTAAAATGCATAAATGCATGAAGAGAGACTGAAATTCAAAGTTTTGCTAAATTGTTTAGTCTGAAACTATAAAACCTTTTCTAATTCACTGCCAATGTCTTTGATCAAACTGGGTCTTTCTCTTTGTATAATCTTCTTAGCCATTTACTGAGTTTAGAATTTCAAGAACATTTCAAATGTAGGGACCAAGACATAATCAATTACTATTTTAGTTTGCACACTTATGTAATTCCTCTTAAGCAAAGTGTTTTGGTTCAAGTAAAACTACTGGAAAGGTATTTCTAAGCTAACAATTCTTCTTTTAATGCAGCATACTCAAAGCCCATTTAATTCACATCTTCTTTTATTGTATCCAAATCTGACACGTTAGAAGCGGTGCAGTTTTCCATTCAGCAAAGTTTGAGTGTTCACCAAAACAGATGGATCATTCGTATTGCTGCTCAGAGATAAATAAAATAATTTAGCAAATTGAATTGTGCTTTCTCAGTAGGGGAAAACTGTCTGTTATTTGCTGTGATTTGTCACTTTACTTGGCCTTTTTTAATGTCGTTTACTTCTGCTACTTTTTTTTTCCTGAGTTTTCTCTTTTAGGAACAACACTCTTTACTGAAAAAAGAAAAATCAATGAACAGTGTATCTTGACAGCAGAAGTTTAGTGTTTATATTTAAATATGTTAAAAATTAGTAAAATAATTATCATTTGGTAAAAGTATTATATGGAGGAATGGTGTAAGCATGCCTTGATGTTAAATAAAACACAACTGTCATCATCAAATGCAAACACATTATACATGTAGGAGATAAGTGTGACATTAATTTAATCATCCAAATGTGGTTTTAGTAATGTCAGTATTCCATATTTCCATATTATTAACTCCACTACTCACCTTCTTGTCCAGAATCTCAAATTGTTGATACAAGCATATTCTATTTTTACTCTCTGAAGGTTATTTTGGGATAGATTTTTCTTTTATAATAAACGATGTTTAAGAGCATGTGGTTTCTTAGTCTAAGGGCAAACAATACAATACAACAAATATAAACACTGTCATGGATTTAAGATACTGAGCAAAATGTATTACATCAAAAGTTAAGGCATTTGGCAACAGTTTCCCAATTTTTATACTCTTAAGAGATTAATGGAGGAGTATTTAGTCTATGATTTGGAAGAAAAAGTTGCTAATAATTTGTATGGGCATAAATCTACTTAAATGCCAGAATTCATAGAAATATTACTTGATTTTTCTTTCCTCTTTTTTAATGGTTTAATCTATAACCTCAAAAAAAACATCCTCCCATAAATCTATTTTGGAAACAAATTGGGAATAAGTACATCTTTAAAAAATCTTTGATAATAGAAGAAGTTAAATTTTATGTTAGAAGCTAAACAACTTTCAGGCTGTTCATAAGCAAAAAGCTTACGAGTGGTAGTAACATTCAGTAAAGATATCAGTCAGGGAGTAAATATATCCGTTAACAAATCATGAAGGGATGGAACGCGGTCGTTGGGTAAGTTGAGGAGAGTTTAATAAAGGAACTACTTACAAAGGGTATAGAGAAGCTGTAAGAAATAGTTTAGTCTCTCAGGCTTGTAATAGCAGGACCAAGTGGATAATCCTGAGACCTGGAGAAATGAAGGAGGAGCAGCTGCTGGAAGTCGGTGAGGGTTGAGATGGGGGTTGTCTACACAGGGCTGACAGATGGAACAGTGACCTTTAGTAAGAAGCACACCCCCCTGCAGCCAGGACTCAGGGAAGGAGCCTACACACGCCATCTCCCTCTCCTCCTCCTTATCAACTCAAGCCAGGGCACCCCAGGGGCTGAACCCAACCACAAACTAGAGGGTATGGGAGCCTTTAGCACTTCTGTCTACCTCCTGAGCCAGACAGCAGGGAGGGGCAAACAGAGACGCACCTCCCAGTGAACACGAGAAACAACGGAATGTGTTTTGCTGGAGTAATGAACAAAAAATATTTATTTACAACTTCCATTTTGCTTAATATTAAACCACTGCCTAGATTGTTTTGCATATATTCAATAAATTCAATATATGTTTTTATTCTGCTATGTTTTAAAATCTTATATTAGTTTCTGGAAGGAAAAACATTCTTTCACTGACAATATTTTCCTTTTTCTTTAACTTCTCAGAGACTTGCCATGTGTAAATTCTTACCTCTGATAAGAAATTTGCTTGGGGTTCTATCTATCAGTGGTTATTCGGGGACTGTGAGACTGTGACATAAAGTGACAGGAAGATTTATCCTCATCATTGTAGAAATACAGAGGACTCTCTAACCTGCGTTTCATTTGGGGTGGGCATATGTGGTGGGAATATAAATATAATGCTGGTAACAGATAGTCCCTCTCTGGACAACACTATCTTGATTCTTCATTTCAGTGTCCTATTTTTAAGGAATTTTCTCTTTCACAGTATCTGAAAGAATTCTTTTAATAACGGATTTTAGAAAGGCAATGTATAACTGAGAATGAATTCACACTTTAAAATGCATTGTAGGTACTAAATTACACAGTATAATTTAAGCATAATGATATTAGCAGTACATTGCAAATAATATACAGACATATATGCAGTGTGGTCCTGATGCTTATGCCCAATCTCTTCTAGTTAAGGGCCCAGTGAAATCTTCAGCTGGGTGTGGCTATTGGAAACATCTTTTCCGGGTCCTGTCTGACTTCTCTTATACTTGAGATTCATTGCTCGTCTCCTCTGAGTACCAGGCCATTTTTTTGTGCTGTGATGAGCCTCATAAGGCTCATTGCTTTACTTGAATCAAGGCCAATGTAGTTATGAGAGAAAAGCAGTTGCTTCAATTTCAGATTTTAATCAGAGCCCTTTTCACCTGCATTTTTTATAGCTTCTGCATTTCCTACTGTGCCCAGGAAATGTTGGAGGACTCCATTGCCCTTTGAGAGCTTAGCCCTTAGGGACATAGGGTCACTTTTCAGGTAATTGAGCTAGAGCAGTGGTTTTCAAACTATAATTCATAGGCCAGCTGCATCCATTTCACCCACAGAGCTTTTTTTTTTTTAAACATCTTTATTGGAGTATAATTGCTTTACAATGGTGTGTTAGTTTCTGCTTTATAACAAAGTGAATCAGGTATGCATATACATATATCCCCATATCTCCTCCCTCTTGTGTCTCCCTCCCACCCTCCCTATCCCACCCCTCTAGGTAGTCACAAAGCACCGAGCTGATCTCCCTGTGCTATGCGGGCACTTCCCACTAGCTATCTATTTTATATTTGGTAGGGTATATATGTCCATGCCACTCTCTCACTTCATCCCAACTTACCCTTCCCCCTCTCTGTGTCCTCAAGTCCATTCTCTACATCTACGTCTTTATTCCTGTCCTGCCCCTAGGTTCATCAGAACCATTTTTTTTTTTTTTTTTAGATTCCATATATATGTGTTAGCATATGGTATTTGTTTTTCTCTTTCTGAATTACTTCACTCTGCATGACAGACTCTAGGTCCATCCACCTCACTACAAATAACTCAATTTCGTTTCTTTTTATGGCTAAGTCATATTCCATTGTATATATGTGCCACATCTTCTTTATCCATTCATCTGTTGATGGACACTTAGGTTGCTTCCATGTCCTGGCTTTTGTAAATAGTGCTGCAATGAACACTGGGGTGAATGTGTCTTTTTGAATTATGGTTTTCTCAGGGTATCCTGAGAAAACCACAGAGCTTGTTAAAAGAACAAATGCCCTGAAGTCTTATTCAGGAGGTTGGGCCACAGTTCAGGAATCTGAGTGTTTAAAATCTCCTGGGTTTGTAACCTCTCCCCACCTCCATGAAGCTCTGAATAATTCTCTGGACCTCTCATTGCATAACTTATTTCCTTTACTAAGAGTGGGGAAAGATTTGACAGTGGACTGGAATGAAGTGTAAGTTTTAGGGACCTTCATTTGCATGGCTCCTGTGAATTCTCTGTACAGGAAGTTTAGAGTGGGGAGGGGACCAGGTTACAATCAGAAATCATTACTATGTAAACATTACTGGTAAATTGCCATAAGAGATTGCAAAACAAAAGGACATGACACTTTAAGACTCTGTTAGTTCATTATGATTTCTTTGCTCATTCTGAAGAAATATCTAAATTTATATTCATAACATGTTACTATTTTCTCCCTAAAGATGGCCCTCCAAATATTAGAAGTGTCAGGCACCCATCATTTGGGTCTGGCCCTGTTTGGGCTGCTATTAGTGTGAGAAAGAATGAGGATGATTGGAAGCAGAAACAGAAAGTGGAGGTGGCTACAGAAGAGACGGTAGTTGCTGAATTCACAGCATTTGATAACCAGTTGGATACAGGGAGAAAGGGAAATGAAAGGACAAAATGGATTTATGTTGTAAAGCTTGAGTGATTAGGAAAATGTTGGCATCGAGAATGGACTAAGGAGAAATGTCTATTTAGGTCTTCCACCCAGTTTTTAATTGTGGTGTTTTTTTTTTTTTGATATTGAGCTACATGAGCTGTTTGTATATTTTGGAGATTTATCACTTGTCAGTTGCTTCATTTGCAAATACTTTCTCCCATTCTGAAGGTTGTCTTTTCATCTCATTTGTGGCTTTCTTTGCTGTGCAATAGCTTTTAAGTTTAATTAGATCCCATTTGTTTATTTTTGTTTTTATTTTCATTACTCTAAGAGGTGGGTCAAAAGAGATCCTGCTGTGATTTATATCAAAGAGTGTTCTGCCTATGTTCTCCTCTAAGAGTTTTATAAAAATCTACAAACAATAAATGCTGGAGAGGGTGTGGAGAAAAGGGAACCCTCTTGCACTGTTGGTGGGAATGTAAATTGATACAGCCACTATGGAGAACAGTATGGAGGTTCCTTAAAAAACTAAAAATAGAACTATCATATGACCCAGCAATCCCACTACTGGGCATATACCCTGAGAAAACCATAATTCAAAAAGACACATGCACCCCAGTGTTCATTGCAGCACTATTTACAATAGCCAGGATATGGAAACAACCTAAATATCCATTGACAGATGAATGGATAAAGAAGTTGTGGTACATACATACAATGGAATATTACTCAGTCATAAAAAGGAACAAAATTGGGTCATTTGTAGAGATGTTGATGGACCTAGAATCTGTCATACAGAGTGAAGTAAGTCAGAAAGAGAAAAACAAATATCATATATTAACGCATATATGTGGAATCTAGAAAAATGGTACAGATGAACCTATTTGCAGGGCAGGAATAGAGACGCAGATATGGAGAATGGATGTGTAGACATGAGGGAGGGGCAGGGGAGGTGGGATGAATTGGGAGATTGGGATTGACATATATACACTACCATGTGTAAAACAGATAGCCAGTGGGAACCTGCTATATAGTGCAGGGGGCTCAGCTTGGTGCTCTGTGGTGACCTAGATAGGTGGGATGGGGTTGGTAAGGAGGTCCAAGAGGGAGAGGCTATATGTATACATATAGCTGATTCACTTTGCTGTACAACAGAAACTAACACAACATTGTAAAGCAAATATACCCCAATTAAAAAAAAAAAGAATGGACTAAGGAAATTGGGAAGGGTGTTGGATTACGTAAAAGGAGATGAGTACCATTTGACATTGGAAAACTATATGGCAGGTTGGAAGAAGGGGTAGCCTGAAATTATATTGTGTTAAAATCTCAGCTTCAAGATTCCAAAACTTTGTGCCTTTCAATAAATGATGTGATACGTCTGAGTCTTCATTTCCTTATTTTAAATGGGAATGCCTTTTACCAAGATCAGGGATTTGGTGTGAAGAATAGATGAGAATTTAAGTGTGGCATTTAGCTCTCTTCTTGACCTAAATTATGAAGTAAATAGATATTTGTCCCTTCCCTGTAACTTTTGGATATCCCTGAATGGATCTCTGTTAAGTGATACCTTTTAAAAGAGGGTAAAAACATGACTTTTATACAGATACAAAATGAACACATGTCAAATATTTAAGTCATCAATGAATAAGATAACCAGTAGGATGTTACTACTGGATCAGAAGAGAATTTCAAGTACCACCCATATATAGGCAGATTTGGAATGCTGTAAGGAATTTACAAACAGAGGCAATACTGGCTATTCCATGGGGTAGAGGGAGATTGTATTTCTGATGAATAAAATTCATTTGCATGTCTCTGGACAAAAGTAATCTGTATTATTATGTTATCTATGACTTACAGAGCTGCTCAAGAAAAATGAAAGTCACAAATACTCTAGAAAAAAAAAAAAAAAAACCCAGAAGATAGACATGCATTGTGTTAGTTTTCTATTACTGTGTGACAAATTACCACAAACTTTGTGGCTTAAAACATAGCCATTTATAGCTCATAGTTTTATCAGTCAGAAGTCCAGCATGGCTCAACCAGCTTCTCTGCTTAGGATTTTACAAAGAAAAATCAAGGTGTCACCTAAGCTGGGCTCTTACCTGGAAGCTCTAGGGAGTAATTTCCTTCCAAGCTCACTCAAATCACTGGCAGAATTCAGTTCCATTTGATTGTAGGACTGAGATCCTGTTTCCCTGCTGACTGTTAGACAAGGGTCACTCTCTGCTCCTGGGTCCCACCTGTATTTCTCCTCATGTGATCCTCCTCATCTTCAAACCAGCAATGGACCTTTGAGTTCCTCTCTCCTTTGAATCTTTCTGCTTCCTCGTCTGCCACCAACCTGAGAAAGATTCCTGCTTTTAAGGACATGTGTGATTAGATTAGGCCCATGTGGATAATCCCCATATTTTAAGGTCAATGGATTTTGGACTTCAATTGCATCTACTAAATCCCTCCATAGCAATTCCTAAATTAGTGTTTGATTGAATAACCAGGAAACCAGAATCTTGGGGGGATGATATTTAGGATTCTGCCCATCACCCAGTAATCCTTTCAGTCCATTTCAGTGTCTTTCATAATTTTTTCTTATATACCAGCATAAAGAAATTGCTTTCTGTTGTTTAATTTTCAGAATCCACTCTTGTGTGTTTTAGGTAGATATGAACTAAACATAGTAAGAATGGTAATTACAAATACTTCCTTCTCGCTTATAGTTTTAGTCTCCACGTATAGCACTAGTTTTCAATATCCCAACATTAGTTGTCATCCATAATTTTCACAGTTTAATCCCTTAATCCTCAAATCATTCCATGGCATTGGGGTTATTGTCACTTTCTAAATAGCTGTGACATATTTTGCAGGTGTCCACACATCTCATTTCTGTCAGTAGCTGCTCAGAAAGCCTGACAAAGGGATGGGATGCTGGTGAGACAGCAAGGCTAGGAGATGGGCTGGAAGGAATCTAGCACGTCTGACCTCACATCTTTACTGCTTACCTACAGCTCACACATCCAGGAGCCAGCAGTGCCCTAGGAACACTGGTGGGAAATAGAATTTCTGCAGCAGCAAATTAGAGATGGTTGGATGATCTTCCCTACCGAATCTCCAAAATGGGGTGGCAAAGTATACAGAAGCTCATTTAGCCTCCAGCAGACTCTTTTCTCCTTATCAAGACATGTTCTAATATCCCTCAGCCCATGGCTGCCTTCTTTTTTTTGTTTTGTTTTTTCTTTTTTTGTCTTCTGTTATTCTCTTGTCCTGAAACACTCTACACAGACCTAAATACCAGCACATTTTATCCCATTTATATTTTTTAATGCCCTAAAATAAAATTTTCTTGTCAAATCAATTCAAATTCATTTGAACCGCTTACTTTCCATTGAAATACATTTATGGACTAAAGTGTGCCTGCCAATAATAGATGGGGCATGCTTCTCCTATTTTTTCACTACCTGACTCTTTTGTGTTACGTATATATTCAAACATGTAACCAACACAGTAGACAACACAAATACTGTATAGAAACAGGGAGTTCATAGCCTACAATGAAGAGGCAAAAATCTTCCTTATTCATATTTTTCTTCAAATCATAGCTGATAATTTTTCTCAACCAAAACAAACAATACTAAAAGTCATCATGTAAATAGTCATTCAATGAAAATTAATATCTAGTTATTGAATGTGTATGATAAGAATAATCACCATACTCCTCACTATGGAAAAGGGGCAACAACCAGACCCCTTGAACCTAAGACACTCAGAATCTAGTTTACATACATGCTACACTTGACCAAGAAGATCAGTAGCCATATGCAGTTATTAGGAGCAAGAAACAGGTGATTGTTCCAAATAATACATGCTGGTGGGGGCAGAGAGGGAGGTAGGCTCTGGAGGGCAGGAAAGCCTTCATGGAGAAAACTGGGACTCTGAGGGCCTTAAAAGTGATAGAGGGTGGAGAGGAATTTTCCAACCATAGCAACTAACTCGAGTTAATGCACTCTTGCAGAAAGGACTATGTTAATTTGGCTAGATCAGCGATCATTGCTGGGGGGAAAAACTCAGAAAGAAGACTAAAAAAGTGGATATGAGTCAGACCCTAGTGGCTGTATTATTTCCTAGAACTGCCCTAACAAAGTACCACAAACCGGGTAGCTTAAACAAAAGAAATTTATTGTCTTACAGCCTGGAGGATGCAAGACCAAGATCAAGGTGTTGGCAGGGTTGGTTCCTTCTGAGGGCAGCATAGGAGAATCTATTCCTTGCCTCTTTTCTAGGTTCTGGTGGTTTGCTGGCAATCTTTTTTGTTCCTTGGCTTGTAAACACATCATCACCCTGATCTCTGCCTTCAGGTTCATATAGCATTCTCTCTGGGTGTGCATGTCTTTGTCCAAACATCTACTTTTCATAAAAACACCAGTCATATAGGATTAGAGACCCACTCTACTCCAGTAAACTTATCTTAACTAATTATACCTGCAATGACTCTGACACTCACTCTCCTGCCTTCTTCTTTCACGTGACCCTTATGAATTCAATGAGCCCACACAGACAATCCAGGATAATCTCCCCAACTCAAGATTCTTAACTTAATCACGTGTGCAAAGTCCCTTTTGCGGTGTTAGGTAACATATACATAAGTCCTGGGGATTGGATGTCTTTAGGAGGCAGTTATTCTACTTACCAGAAGGATGTAAACCAATTGTGAGAGAACAAAAGAGAAGTGATTTACCTCTGCCCAGGGAGGTATTGGAAAAGACTTCAGAATTTGAGCTTTTAGGATTAGTAAGTGATTCCTAGGGGGAATAAAAATGAGTACAGACTTTCTCGGCAGAAAGACCACAGCATGAAAAAGTATATGTATGTCTGGAGAAATACAGAAATATATTAATTTTGTCATTCAAAGCAAGATGTAAGTACAATAAGAAAAAATCAGTTGGGAAAATCAGCTGGAAAAGAGAGCATTTGAACTGGGTTTTGAGGAAATAATAATATTTAAACAATTTGAATGGATCCAAAGGAAGCAGGGGTTAGAGGAAATTGGAAAGAAGATTCCGGAAGGTGGCAGAAACAGTACCAACAAAGGCATAGAGATAGAGATGGCTGGGCATATTCATCTTGACTCCATCCTAGAGAATGCAAAGAAGGTACTGGGAAATATGGTCATCAAAAATTTCTGTTAGAGTCAAAGTTGATGCTTCAGGATTCAAAAGCAAAACAAGACAAGTAAGGTAAAGGGGAAAACACTCATTTAGGGAAAATACATTTTTCTTTAAGTGTTATTTCTAAACATGGTCATACCAACATTCAAAGTTTTCCATTATTATAGAAAATTTTCCTGTTACTAAGTTTCCCACTACTTTTTCCATTACTATGTCAATCATATAATTATAATTATCCTTTATCAAGTTCTTATGTACCAACATAGCAGTTAGTGCTAAGTTAGGAAACGTTATACCCGTTGAACAGATGAAGAACAGAGGGAGGGCCTGACAAGATAAAACATTACTTTAAATTACACAGAGGCAGATCCAAGATATTTCTTTAAAAACAACTTTATGATAAGACTATAAGAAGCTAAAATATTTTGCCAATTTGATAAAATGCAGAATCAAAAGAAGCCGCTTTTTCCCCCTCAAGACATATATCTTCAAATTTGTAAAGTCTTACATAAAAAAGAAATGAAAGAAGGAAAAAAATGGAAGGGGGGGGGAGAGAAAGAATCCCTTCTGACTCCCCTGATTAGAAAGCTTGAAGAATCAACTGTTGAGAGTTGAGAGATGCCTCTTTACAGGCATTAGGTGGTTAGGCTATTTGCCATCTCAGGAAATGCCACTCACTGCTGCTCTCTTTTGGCTGAAAGGGTTACTTTTTCTCCATGAAGATACAGTGATTTGCATTGTGATGGGCAGCTCTTCTAGTGTACCAGTGAGTAGTCAGGTACCAGAATTCTAAGGGGACTCTGAGATCTTTCTGCCCTTGAAAATTCACCGTGAGTGTTGATCCTTTACCATGCTCCACCTTGATCATTATTGCTAGAATATTTCACCAAGACAACGGGACAGAAAAAGGAGACATTAACCTGATGTATTTGTTAGCTTAATAGGATGATCAATGGGATGGAACACAGAGGTCAGTTTTGAGAAGGGGCTAGAAGTTCACAGGGTGTTGGCTAAGAAAGAGCATGGGCATAGCTGAGGTTGTATAGGTTAATAGTATGAAGTTAGGAGCAGTCTCAGAGAAGGTGCTCAAGGAGAAGGGATAGTGGCCACTGAAGACACGTTTTGCCAAATTACGAGTTTTGGGCTGAACCAATTGTTCTCCCTGAGTGGTATCAGGACTCAGGGATCTGACTGAAACCTGCTTTCTCTACCAAATCTACTGTAGATTCCATACTGCTGGAACCCTCCAGCAATGGTACTGAACCTCATGAATTGGCTTGGATTGGAAGATGACTCCCTAGCATGTCTCTTTGATATATGGTTTGCTGAACTGCATCCCAGGAGAATTGTAATCAACCTAGGTTTCCAAGGTGGAGGAGAGGAGAGAAACCATGTGGAACATTCTGGTTAGAGCCCATCTCTAACGGTTGGACAGTCTCCTCAAGATTCAGCACACTGAACTTCCAGCTGACAAGCCCCACAACTGCCCAATCCCTATTTACTGAACTAATAGCACATTTCAGTGTGGTGATGCTTGAAAAGAAGGATGCATGCTTGAGTCTGTGCACTTTGCTACTTCCATTGTTCCTTCTAAAAATTATTCTTTGCTAATTTCCCCAAAAGATTACTAGCTTCCTCCAGTGGTTATTTGTTCTTCAGGCAAGTCATTAGGTGGGGAACAGAAGGTCAGAAAACAAAACACTTTGTACCATAGACCATTAAACAGTTGTAAATAAAATTAAAACCCAGAGATATGTTGGGACCTTGGGGCAAGGCAAGCATCTGGAAACATTTTCAAGGCTCAGAAAATTTAAGACATTTCTTTAAATTACACAGTTAGTGTCAGAGCTAAGGCTATACTCTAAAAACAACTTTTGCCAGTCACCTACAGAGTATATTTTAAACCTGTGGTAAAATAACTTTGTTTTGGAATATATAATAAATTCTGCTACTTAGGTTGAATTATAAAATTAATGGTAACAGTTAAAATTTACTGACCATTTACTTTGTGCCAAGGACTGTTAAGCACTTAATATGGGATATTTTAATTATTATTTATAATAACAATATGAGGCAGGTATTATTACTTTCCCCATTTGACAAGAGAGAAAAGTGGAGCTCAGTGATATTCAGTAATTGACCCAAAGCTAATAAGTGACATAAGCCCGGGCAAAACCTGTTGTGTTAGGGCTTTTGAGCCGAAGTTTGTCCTCACCATGCAGTACTCTTAGTATGCAAATATTCTGAGTAGTCAAAAGCAATTACTGGTACACTTGCAAAAGTAAGTTTTCAATTAAAAAATTGTGGGGACTTCCCTGGTGGCGCAGTGGTTAAGAATCCGCCTGCCAGTGCAGGGGACACGGGTTCGAGCCCTGGTCCGGGAAGATCCCACATGCTGCGGAGCAACTAAGCCCGTGCGCCACAACTACTGAGCCTGCGCTCTAGAGCCCATGAGCCACAACTACTGAAGCCCGCGTGCCTAGAGCCCGTGCTCTGCAACAAAGAGAAGCCACCGCAATGAGAAGCCCACGCACTGCAATGAAGAGTAGCCCCCGCTTGCTGCAACTAGAGAAAGCCCGCGCGCAGCAAGGAAGACCCAACACAGACAAAAATAAATAAATAAATAAATAAAATGTATAATTATATATAACTAAATTTAACCTTCTTTTAGGATTCATAAAACTGTTTAGGATTTTGCACTGTATTGAGGTAATAATCTTTGATAAGACTTGTCAATTATCCTGCAAAAATGCAAATATGATGGCTAATAGAAAGTTTGGCACTAAAAAATTGTGACTAATGCTTGCTGAAATATGTGATATAGACCATATGCTTTATTAAGGATCTATAAAAATAAAAATAAATTAGTGAAATTAGCTAGGCACGGGACAAATACTGCATGATTCAGCTTATATGAGGAATCTAAAATAGTCAAACACATAGAAACAGAGAGTAGAATGGTGGTTGCCAGGGGCTTTGGGGAGAAGTGGAGAGTTGCTTTTCAATGAGTATGCAGTTTCTTTGACATCAAATGAGTACGTTCTAGGACTCTGCTGTGCAATATTGTGCCTGTGGTCAACAATGCTGTATTGTGCACTTAAATGTTTGTCAAGAGTGTAAATCTCATGTTAAGTGTTCTTACTACAATAAGAAAACTGGTGATTAATTGCACAGCTTTTCCATAGTGGTCCAATAGATCCTCATTCAAATTAGTTTTTCTACATAAGAATATGTATCATCGCCTATGAAGTCATTTTAATGACAGTAGTTATCTAGCACCAGTCCATATCATCTTAAAAGCACTGTTTCTTCCCTCTTTGACCCTTAACCACATCTCTGCTAATTTTAATTGAGGGGAATAATGCTTTTGACCAGCAGAGAGCAGCAATGATATACTTTTTATAAGAGCAAGTCTGGTGAACCTGATCATCTTTTCTAAAATGTCCACTTTGTGAGATCCACAAAGATTCTGTCTTTAGTGATCCCAGTCTTTGAGTGGCTTATTGTTAAAAGATCCTGGAGATTCCCTGAACTCAGCATATGAGGTTGTTGCCCATGGCCTAGATCTCCATCTCATGGTATAGTCCTGCTGGTACCAAGGGAGGCATCAGCTCCTGCTTACAGCTTTGCCTCCTGGTGCTGCCAGCAGGGACCAGATGCCTGGGTCAAGAAGTCTCACTGCATGATGTGGTTTCTGTCTTTATTGCCCATCTCTGTTCAAGGCCAGACATTGTGGTGTGTCATGGAGCTTGTATGGTACTCTATGTTGATCCATAATGTGACCTTCCTTTGTAAAAGGCTGCTATGGATCTTCAAGGATAATGGAAGGGATCACATTGATAAAGGAGTAGACAGAAGACATAAGCTTGGGGGTGTATATTTTCAGAAAACAAGAGTAGAGGAGATATCCATTGACAGAGGAATGGATAAAGAAGATGTGGTACCTATATATAATGGAATATTACTCCGCCATAAAAAGGAATGAAATTGGGTCATTTGTAGAGGCATGGATGGACCTAGAGACTGTCATACAGAGTTAAGTAAGTCAGAAAGAGAAAAACAAATACTGTATATTAACACATACATGTGGAATCTAAAAAAATGGTATAGATGATCTTATTTGCAAAGCAGAAATAGAAACACAGACGCAGAGAACAAACATATGGATATGAATGGGGAAAGGGAGGGGTGGGATGAATTGCACGATTGGGATTGACATATATACACTATTGATACTATACATAAAATAGGTAACTAATGAGAACCTACCATATAGCACAGGGAACTACTCAGCGCTCTGTGGTGACCTAAATGGGAAGGAAATCCAAAAAAGAGGGGATATATGTATACATATAGCTGATTCGCTTTGCTGTACAGTAGAAACTAACACAACATTGTAAAGCAACTATACTCCAATAAAAATTAAAAAAAAAAAGAATAGAGGAGATAGAATAGGAACCTACGATAAAGGAAGAATCTGTGAGTAGAAGCCAAGAGAAGAGATCATTTCAAGAACAGGAGGTCCAATTTTTAAATCCCCTTGGTGATGGTGAAGGTGAACTTAGAAAAGTTGTTGACTTTGGAAACAAATGGTTTGGGGGGACCTCAACAACAAATAAGTCCTCTCATTTTGAGGACTCCAGCTAGATTACATGGGGTTGAAGGGAAGTGGTTTATGGAAGAATTGCACAGAAGCAAGTTGGTGTTAAAGCAACTTGGGAAAGAGGAGGGAAATAGAAAGGTATGAATAATAACACAGAGACTTTAAATTAAAAGTAAATGAATGGTCTCAATCTGCTCATTAAAGCAAAAGACCTTAGCTTTCTGGTATATGTGTGCTTGTTTCTTTGAAGGTTGGGGGCTTGAGAGTAGAAAATAGAAATTGTATGAAATACAATTTAATAAAAAGAATGATGAGTAGTCCCAAGAGTTTGGCTGAGATCATATAAAAAGAGATTGTGTTAGAATCAGAAAAAAATTGTAATAATCTTGTCTTAATTTCTGAGACTTCCAGTATTCAGAAGAGAGTGGGTGGTAAGGTTTGCTGAGTCAGTGGCATTGATTAGGATGGTGGAAGATCAAGGAGGCTGATGAATCCAGGGAAAGGATGGTTGGATTGCCTAACCTTGGAGTTTAGACAGAATACAAGACAAGAATAAGTGAGGCACCACGATGGACTAGGGAATATGAGTGTGAGAAAATGAGAGTCCCATTGGGCTCCATGAGATTATGGGATGCAGAAGCATCGAAGATACTGTCCTCATTTTCCAATTGCCTCACTAATCTGCCTTGATCCTTTTAGTATTTGGCACATAGAAGATAGTCCATATTGCTAAATCAGTTGATAATTATTGTTAAACCCAAACCATTTAAAAAATAAAGTATTAAAGTTGTATATGCCAGGAAATAAGCACCTTTTGCTGTAAATGGGAAAAATCTAGAGACCTTTAAAATTGTAATATCTTAACTACATGTTCCTTCTGCCCCACTCCCAGCCATCACCCAAAGAGAGGTCTTAGCATCGTGTAATAATTACCAGTGAGGCAATTAATGAATTCCCATCCCGAAATAAGATATTATTTTGACATTTTCCAAAACTTCTTATTCTAACATCCTATCGATCGCATCTGCTGCATAGCTGGAAACCCATAAAAAGGCTTTTGCACTTCACCTACTCTGCCTGTGGAGTCCAGGCTCACATCTTCAGAGCTACTGAGGTCTAGAAAGCTAAACCTGGAAGATTCCTTGGGAGCAGTGAGCAGTGAGGCCACATAATTTACTTTCCAAACCAAGACACCTTCGAAGGAGGACACTTTCAATAATTAGCCAGATTGTAATTAAAAACTGAGAATGTCATCTAGTGCAACCCCTTGTTCTACAGATGAGAAATGAAGGCTCCAAGAGGGTAAGTGAGTTATCCTAATCTAGTGTCTCCATTCAACAAGTATGAGGATTTGGGTAAACGTTGGAAGCCTCAGATGATTTGCTGCGTGCTATGTTACAAAAGCAAGCGGCAAATCCATTTCTGCCAAATGTACAAGCATCTAATAGCAAGTGGTACAAGAACAAGGTAGATGGATACAAGCTGTCCTTACACCCTTGGTGAAGTTCTGGCTCTTGGCCTCTTATGCACCTTGATAAACACTTTGTGTGAAAAGTCCTGAAAGCATGTGCAACAAAGTCCTCTTATTTTACATTTTAAATGATTTATTTTGAAATATTTTCAAACTCAGAGAAAGCCTACCAGATCAGCATAAAGTCCTATCCTTCATTTTACCCAGTTTCCCCATTACCTCTCCCACCTCTCCTTCCTTCTCTCTCTCCCTCCTTCCCACTTTCTGAATCAGAAATCAACACTGCCATGTAATCCACTGACTCCATCTGAGAAACCTTATCTGGAAGGCAGATTCTTCAACATGTGAACTAAGTGTTCCTGAGCTTTAGATTGAAGTTACTTCATATACAAGTATACGTCATATCATTTATGCCAAAGTACTTTTTAACTTTTTTTTACTGAAGCGTAATCTATGTTCATAAAAGTACACGTGTCCTAAATTTACATCTGGATGGATTTTTACAAACTGGACACACTTGTGTAACCATTGACTAGATCGAGAACATAACCGGCATCCCAGAACCCACCCTCATGCTCCCTTCCAGTCATTATGCCCTCCCGCTACTGTCCTGATTTCTAACAACAGAGATGACTTTTTGCTTTTGGTTCTCTATGTAAGTGTGAAACATACAGTATGTGCTCTTTTGTTGTTGGCTTCATCTGCTCAAAACTATCTTTGCTGCATTCATGCACATTGTTGCTGCGTGGTAGTCTATGTGTGAATTCTAGGTCATAATCATTTTATCTATTCTGTTATCTATTCTATTTAATTTTTCTACTATTGATGATCATTTTGGTCATTGTGGCTATTTAAAAATGTGCTGCTGTGAACATGTATATGCATTTCTCTTAGGTATATAAATAGGGGTGACATTAGTGGGTCATAAAACATATGCATATGTTCAACTTTATATACTGTAGTATTTTAAAGCTACTTAGAGTTGATATAACATCAGTTATACTACAAATCTACAAATAGACAAGTACCCAGAGCTATTAACCCCACTCTAATAATCTTTTCATCATTCACTAATTCATTTTTTAACATATTTATATATAGCTCCTATATGGACAGTTATAGGCACTGTAGATACAAAAAGCAAACAACTTCCATCCCATGTCTTCACTTTCAAGGAATTAACAGTAGGGTGGAATCTATTAAGGATTAGGGTGAGCCATAGAGAATTTTTTTTATTGAAGTACAGTTAATTTACAGTGTTGTGTTGATTTCTGCAGTACAGCAAAGTGATTCAGTTATACATACATATACATTCATTTTCATATCATTTTCCATTATGGTTTATCACAGGTTATTGAATACAGTTCCCTGTCCTATACGGTAGAACCTTGTTGTTTACCCATCCTATATACACTAGTTTGCATCTGCTAACCCT
The DNA here is from genome assembly GCF_965194825.1 of Balaenoptera physalus. NCBI lineage: Eukaryota > Metazoa > Chordata > Mammalia > Artiodactyla > Balaenopteridae > Balaenoptera > Balaenoptera physalus. Next base: position 102,593,108 of record NC_138884.1, read on the forward strand.
GAACTCTCGCTCCATCCCTTCGCCACTCCCCATCCCCCTTGGCAACCACAAGTCTGTTCTCTATGTCTGTGAGTCTGTTTGTATTTCATAGACAAGTTCATTTGTGCATAGAGCAATTTTTTAATAAAAGGAGGAAGACCTACATTACTCAATGGAGAAGCTTCTTGGAACTGATGCTTCTGAATTGCATTTTGAAGAATGGCCAGGAATTACACAGATGATAAAGGGAAAAAAAGGAATTTTAGTTGTGCAGTGGTTCAGAGGCAGTAAAACAGTACAGTAACTCACAAACCTAGTTACACATTAGAATGATCTAGAAAATTTTTAGAAATATGATGCTTGGTATCCATCTCAGACCAATTAATTAGGAATCTCTGCAGGTAAGGCCTGGATATCTGAAATTTTTACAATCTTACCAGGTGATTCTAATGTAAGGTCATGATTGAGAACCACTGGTTTAGTGGATTTACAAAACTTCAAGTCGTTCAGTATGGTTTATGCATAGTATAGGAGGGAGGAAATAGGAATAAAAAATCTTAGAACTGAAGATCAATGAGCAGGCTATTATCCAAGGCTTCCTCCTTGGTCAAAAGTTTAGACAAGACAAAAAAAAAGACAACATTGACCCTTTATGTAATTCAGCTAATATAGCATGAAAAATAGGTAGAGGAGTGGTGTTTACAAAGTCTCCAAGTCAGGAATGTATAAAACCTAATTTACATTCACACTGGTTTAATTAGCATTTCTGCTTCAACACCAGTTACATTATCTCACATTTTTTGACACATTTGTCCCAAAAACATCAACTTATACCAAACAAACATGTTTTAAAATAGCAAACTTAGAGAATCTGCCCCTAAATATTTTACATTTATAATGACCCCAGGTCTGTGTCTCTCTATACTGTGAAGTGAGAAAAATTCCCCAGTGTTGAGAACTTCTGTAAATTCACTGCTATTTCCAAGGTCACCAACAGCCTGTTCGCTGCTTGAGAAGTGGGGATTTTGGATGCCAGCAGCCGCTGTGTGTGAGTGAGGGAAGCCAAAGTGATGACACGTGGAGTTTATATCTGAATTATACTCCCCGCACAAGAAGCAGTGGAGTGTGGAGAAAAACCATGGTTTCTGTGGTTCGAGAGACCTGAGTTCCTGTTTCCTGAAATCCCAGTTTCATCAGTTCCCAAAGGGGTGAGCCTGGAGACAGTCATTCAATCCTTCCGAACGATTTTCTTATTTGTAAAATGGAAGGGTAACCAATATTTTATTGAGTGTGAACTCTTTCCCAAGCATTGCATGTATGCTTTTAACAAGTACAACCTTATTTAATCCCCCCAATGAATGAATTACTATGAAGTAATTAGCATTAACAGCCCATTTTACATATCAGGAAAAGGAAGCTTAAAACTTAAGTGACCAACTCCAAATCCTGATCTTTTACTTACCGCATAGCATTCACATTCCCTTCTTAACACAAAACGTATCAAGAAATTGCATATTCTCTGTTTCTGTGGAGGCAGTAAGATATGTAAAGAATGGCCTCCAGTCATAGTGCCCCTTACTGATGATATATAAGCAAAAGATGGGCTACGTTGGTTTGAGTATGTTGCTAGTGAGAATCATTTCTCCCGGAAAAATGCCAATAATTATGCCTTCTATCTTTAAACGAAGTATTTATTGAGCACCTACTATATGCCAGTTCCTTTTCTAGGCATCGTGTATGAGAAGGGGTTGGAAAATATCCATATTCAGTACACTTTTGTCTCTTAGGAAGGCAGCACATTTCAGGAAATAGCATCTTCGTCCTCAGTCCAGATAGCTTCCTTTATGACTTGGTAGAGGGGAAATAACCGCTATAGATGCTCTTTTTTTTTCTTGGGTGGTATTTGTTTACTTTATTTCATTTTTTTATAAATTTATTTATTTTATGTATTTATTTTTGGCTGAGTTGGGTCTTTTTTGTGGTGCGCGGGCTTCTCATTGTGGTGGCTTCTCTTGTTGCAGAGCATGGGCTCTAGGCACACAGGCTCAGTAATTGTGGCTTGTGGGCTCTAGAGCGCAGGCTGAGTAGTTGCGGCACCCAGGCTTAGTTGCTCTGCGGCATGCGGGATCTTCCTGGACCAGGGATCGAACCCGTGTGCCCTGCATTGGCAGGCGGATTCTCAACCACTGCGCCACCAAGGAAGCCCCAGTATTTGTTTATTTAAAAACCTGTTAACAGAAATATAACTATGTCATGTTTTGAAATGTTACCTGCTCCCAGAGCAAGTACTAAGTTGATTTTTGCTTTGAAAGTTTTTTTAACCAGGGGGAAAAGATCCTGAAAGTCATGGGCTTCTGTTATCCTCATTCCATGTGAGCATCTCTGTCTGGGCTCTTTTCCCTCGACTTCCCCTCTTCATCTCTATGAAAGATGTTTGTAGCTTCCTGAGTTTTTATGTTGTTCTAGCTTCTCCTTGAAGCTCTTTGTAATACAGATGATTGAACAAGCCAGTATGATTTATTCTAATTCCCCAGCTTATTAAATCAAGCACTTGAAGGTCAGTGTTAAACAGAAACAGACCAGGAGTTCTTTTAATAAACATAGATGGTTATGCAAGGCAAATGTGATAGGAGCCAAAGGAACAGAGACTTCTGTTTTAGGTTGTCTTTAATATACTCTTATAAATATAGATTGAGGTGGATAATGAATTTCTTTGCCCCAAAAGCCTGGAACGATTTGTATATACCTTTATAAACTTTTGATTATGCAGGACATCACATTTAACAAAAAGTGACTGATCAAGGAGAGGCTACAAAAATGGAACACTGATGGCCTCTAAATGGGAAAAAAGCAAACGGAGAATGCCAATGATTTAGTAATTGAAGAATATAATCTGCTAGCCAAGATTTCTCTACATTGACATGTTGGAGAGTTCCTGATATTCAGCATCTTAATGTATTCATTTCATTTATTCAACAAACGTATGTTGAGCACCTATTTTCTGCTGGGGGATATTCTAAGTTCTGGGGATATCACAGGGAACAGAACAGGCAAAGTCATGCCATCATAGGGTTTATATTCTACTGGGCCTCTGGTGGGGTGGAGGATGTTGGGGAGGCATTGGAGGGCCAGATAAGATGGCAGTGCAGATGATAAATAAGTAAACAAATTATGAATAAGGTAATTGTAGATAGAAGTCAATGAAAAAATAAACAGTCATGAGGAACAAGGTCAAGTATGACTTTATGTTTGGCTTGATGCAAAGCAGACCTTGAGACAAAGAACTGGAGGCAAGTGACTTATTTTGGAGTTGATCCCAAGAAGTATAGTGAGAAAGTAGGGAATTGAGACAGTAACATGAAGAAAGCCAGTTGAGACCAGAAAACAGCCTTCCTCTGGTGGTGGGATGCAGAGAACCATTGCTCTGTCTGGGGACTGTCAGCCTGGGTTCTCAGGAGAGGTTGACTAAACAGCTTTTGCAGATATCAGAGTGAGGAAAGACCTTTTGGATGGTATCCTCTGGAGTTGAGACCTGAATGGTGAGGAAGACTTGGGCTTGTGAAGATCTGAATGCAGAATATTCCAGGTAGAGGGAATAGCAGATGCAAAGGCCCAGAGGTAGAAACAAGCTTGCCTCTTGCAGGAACAGAAAGACCAGTGCCTTTGAGGTAAGGGTGAGGATTCTGGATTTGATATTTATACCTGACCTTGGTAGAAAGCCCGTGTGAAAGCCTAGATGCCAGTCTTCTTTCCATACTGATGGTTTGCCTTGGCAAGAAATAAACCTACTTTAAAAAATTTCTCTTTTGACTTAAAGGTGTCAGAGCACCATTGTTATTTGCTTTGTGTCTATAAATAAACCATTTGTCTTCTCTGGACCATGATTTTCTCATGTGTAAAATGGGACTATGGACTTGGTCCCTTCCAGAAACATGCTTATTCCTCTTCACTATATTGGAAGCATCAGGAGAGCAGGAACTTTTTTTGCTAGCTTCTCTTCCTCTTACACAATGTTGGTACTCAATACATATCCATTGACCCAAGGTTGCATTTTTGCTTCCCAAGGGCCATGGGCTTCAGAGTCAGATATACAATAGCTCAAATCTGCATTCTGCCTGCCTGAGCTGTGCTCCCTAGGACAAATTCTGTCATTTCTCAGAAACTCCGTTTCCCTGTGTGTTCCATAGGGATTTTCTTTGTAGTGCTTCTCTTAACAAAAATCACCAGAATTACATGAGATACTGTATGTGAAACCACCTAGCCCAACACCAAGTGCTTACCTGATTTATTAGTGTCCCATCTTTTGGCCCTATAAGGCCAGTAAGGGCTTACCCTGTAGCCATGATGGTCTCCAGCAAGTGCTCTGATTACAGTCCTGGGCTTCCAAGGAAGATCACCATTTGGATAACATAATAGATCACATTTATTTTAATCATTAGAGTCTTTGATGTTGTGTTTATACTTGGTAAAAGGTCATGGAAAACTGAAGCTAAACTTAGACTGGAAAGGTTACAGGCTTGTCTGCTCAAGACAATTGCAGGGAATTTATAAACTCGAGTCTGAATCATTAACTGAAGCCCCCTGTTCACTCCAAATGCTTTACATCTGAACCCTAATAACTGAAAAGGAATTGTTCAAATTAAGGAATCAGCCATACAGTAACCCCTGCTATCCATCTGGGAACCCCCCCTTTCCTCAACCCGAGAGAAAGTAAAATAGCAAATAAACATTTTTAAAAAACGTTATGATTAGTGTGCTCCTTATGGAATCTCCCCTCAGAATAGCTGTGCTAAAGTATATAAGGAGTGCTATGACCCTTTTACTTCACTTTTAATAATAAGAGGTTAGAATGAAACAGACCATTATGTTGGGGAATGGGGGTGCGAAGTGTAGTTGTTTTGTAACCTGACTGCAGAGGCATTCAGGGTTCAAAAACCTCATTATTTCCTTTCAGCTCAAATCACTTGTAATGTTTGGTATTCCAGTGGTTTTCAAAGTGTGGTCTGAGGTCCAGCAAACTGGACCATAGGATCACCTAGGAACTTGTTGAAAATACAAATTCTCGAACTTCACCGCAGACCTATTGAATTAGAAACTCTGGGAGTGGTTCTAGAAATCTGTTTTAACAAGTCCTCCTGGAGGTTCTGATGCACACTGAAGTCTGAGAACCAGTGCTTTATTCATTTATCAAAGAGTGGGGAAGGAGAGCTTCTTTAGAGCAAAGGGCAGGGGCAGGGGCATCATTTGGGACTTGGGGTCCCACCATCTTTAGGTGGGGCAGATTTGCATGGGGACTTCTGTTTGCCTCCATCCTTTAGGTACCTTGGATAACTCTAAACTATCAATACTTCACTTCTGACTTCACTATCCCAAAGTCTCACCACTTCCTTTAAGACTTTGGCTTAAATGACTAATGTCAGTCGTCAAGGTTTTCCAGGATAAGAGTGCTAAGGTATTGAGATCATGTGCATGAGATCATGCTGATAAGGGAAGGGACAAATAAATATGTATATAAAAGCTGCCCTTACCAGTCCATTCTGGGGCCAAACATCCGTTGACAATACTAAGTCAGCCTCACAGTCAAGGTGACATCATTGAATGACCTTGGGCTTTATTTTGCCAAGAGTCTGTAGCTTTTTCATCTCTGAATGTCACAAAGACTCCCTTCCTTTTTTTCTAGCTCAGTTAGTGCCAGGCCCAGAAAGATGGAGATAAGGGAAAATCAAAAGAAGAAGAAAAAAATCCATTCCATTAAAATATTAAATGACCAACTTAGAGAAGGCAGACAGCAAGGAATGTCACAGCTAGAAAAGATTCCGGCCATAATTAAATTTGAGCCACTTGTTTTTAGATGGAGGAAGCAGAGGCTAAGAGGGGTGAAATAACGTCTGAAGATCACAGATTAGAGCTCAGTTTTTCCAAATGTGTGCTTTTGCCACTACCAGTAGTTTTCGAAATGGAGACCCTGAATTTCACTCCAGGGGTCCCTGAGATCATCTTAGAGGTCCATAAAGTAAAAAATATTTTCATAGTAATAATAAAACCATATTTACCTTTTCTCTCTCATACTCTCAAATACAGAGGAGTTTTCCAAAGACTACGTGCTATTAACACCACAAATTAAATGAAGAAGCAGACATGAAAATCCAGCTATTCTATTAAACCAGACAGAAAAGAGATTTGCAAAAATGCAAACCAATGTCACTCTTCTCACTATTTATTTGTTTTAGAAAATATAGTTCTTTTCCATAAAATATGTTATTTGGGACATGTAATGGGTTTAGTTTTGTTTTAATAAATAAATAATATTTTTAAATCATTAGTTTTCACTTTTAGTATAGTAAATACTGAGAGATAAAACCTACATAAACAAAAGTTCTTTGTGGTCCTTAATTTTTAAGAGTGTAAAGAGGTCCTGAGAACATAAAGATTGAGAACAGCTACACTCTACCATAACATTAAAAACAAATGGTTGAATCTCAATACAGTTAGAAAAAGACAATTTTGAAATTATAAACTTCGTGAGCATAGAGATACTTGTCTTTATCTGCTCAGAATTGTTTTCCAAGTTCTTAGATCAGTGCCTGGCATGTAGTAGGCATTCAATAAATATGAATTGAACAAATAAAAGAAAATATATTTTACACAAAAGTCAACAGTAAGTATTCAACATAGTTTTAAAATAATCCAGAGACAAAATTCTTTCACAGGAACTGCCCCATCTCTAGAATCTTGGAAGTAGAAACTAGAATCAGTGGCAGATAACCCCAACCTCAATTGACATCCTGATGTTCCAAAATCAGCATAAAGCAAGAAGTACCAAATGATGTGCTATAGCCCCTCTTCACCTGTGTTCCCTTCTCAATTCCCCTTCTGCCTCCCCATCTTCTACATAATTCTGTTTTGAGTACCAGGTTTATCTTAAGATGCAGAGAGGTGACCTGGAAAATTATAACTTAGGAAATATGAAGTTCTGGCCCCATTTCCATTTTTATTGTGCTCAAAATCATCAGATGACCCTGAATAACTGGGGAAAAATATAGGTTTATAAAAATTACACACTGAGATATTTTCCTTAGGCTACAAGTTTTGTTTTGTTTTGTTGAGAAATAATTCCTACAAGAGAAATGTTCAGTAAATTAAACCTACAATTCCAGCCCTCTGTAAAGTGTCAGGATTAATGCTTCTTCTCCAAAGTGGAACTCTTCCTGACAGAGAAAATGTTCCTGTTTCATCATTAGAGTCTGCTGTGTACAAGACAGAGTGACTCTTTTTGTTTTAGTATTTTGCATGCATTGTCCTTTGATTGATTGTGTCAAGTCCAAAAGTTGGCCATTGTCTTAATCCATTCAGGCTGCTATAACAAAATACCATAGACTGGGTGATTTATAAAGAAAAAAATTATTTCTCACAGTTCCAGAGGCTGGAAATCCAAGATCATGGTGCCTGCAGGTTTGGTGTCTGGTGAGTATCCACTTCCTGGTTCATAGATGGCCAGCTTCTCACTGTGTCCTCACATGGCAGAAGGGGCAAAGGAGAGCTCTGTGTTGTCTTTTCTTATAAGTGCACTAATTCCACTCATGAGAGTTCTACACTCAGGACCTAAGCACCTCCCAAAGGCCCCACCTCCAAACACCATTACACTGGACATTATGATTTTAACATATGAGTTTGGAGGGTGGGACACAAACATTCAGACCATAGCAACCATTATCTCCATTTCAATATCGAAAAGCCTGAGGCTCAAAGAGGCAAATTAACTCTGAATAAGACCTCAAATTAGGGTTACAATCCAGGCTTTTGGAGTCCTTTTGCAAGACCTTTTATTTTCATGACAATATATTAGAAAGGTCTGACTAAATCATATTTCCACTTGCATAATTAACCTAGAGAAGAGAAAGGCTATATGTTGGGCAGTGTACTTTTTGTTTTACATGCCATACCTCGCTTACTTCTTCCCTTACATTATGACATTTTAAATAATCAGGACTATTCAGTTCAGAGAAGTTAAGTAACTTGCCAAAGGTCACACAGCTGGAATTAGAGGTAGTATTTTAGTAAAACATGTTTTCTTTCTTTGTGGATTCCATTACAAAATAGTACCTTCAAAATGAGAAGTACCTTCAGAAGGAATATTACCTTTTCAGGTATAAGATTCTTTTTTAATATAATAAGACAGTGCTTTAAGCTTGGGTGCATGATTACCCAGCATCAAACAACGAAATAAAAAACAGCTAAGATGATTTCAAACATTTAAGCAATTTAAATTGCCCAGCAATCAAGAAAATTAATGTTTAATACACATTAAGAATCACTAGAATGCAATCTCTAAGTATAGGCACCACACAAATGCTTTTCCACCTCTGACTTTCAATTCCATCTCCTGGGGAACAGGGCAAGATAGGAGTGGAACAGAGGGAAAATTGTGGGCAGGAGACATCTGGGGTTGAATATGGACTGTAATAGCTTCTGAGATTGTAATTTCTCTTGCCTTCACTGACCAGTTTTGCTAAAGAATGGGGGTTATGAAAGCATTTGTACCATTCCAGAATAAGATGGCTTGTGTATTCATGAGAAGCTAGTGTGTTATTTTAAAATAAATGGTTTCCTTCTCTACAAAATTCTCCAGCAGGCTGAATGGGCTGAATTCTATGGCCCCAAATTTCATATGTTGAAGGCCTAACCCCCAATAACTCAGAATGTGACTGTATTTAAAGATCAAGTCTTAAGGAGGTAATCAAGGTTAATGATGTCATTGGGGTAGTCCTTCATCCAATATGACTAGTGTCCTTATATGTGAGGAGATTAGGACACACACAGAGGGAAGACCATGTGAAGGACACAGGAGAAGATGGCCATCTACAAACCAGGGAGAGAAGCCTCAGAAGAAACCACCCTGTCCGGCACCTAGATCTCAGATTTCCAGCCACTAGTGCTTAATCCATCCAGAGAGTGGTACTTGTTATGGCAGCCATAGCACACTAACAAATAGGCCCAGCTTTTTTATGAGCACTTTGGCCTCTGTTACGGTCTGAATGTTTGTGTAGCCTCAAAATTCATATGTTGAAAACCTAATGCCCAAGGTGATGATGTTAGGAGGTAGGGTCTTTGAGAGGTGATTAGGTGATGAGGGCAGAGCTCTCGTGAATGGGATTAGTGTTCTTACAAAAGAAGCCATAGAGAGCTAGCTCACCCCTTCCACCACGTGGGGACATGGAGAAGCCAGCAGTCTGCAACATGGAAGAGAGCCTGCACTGAAACCCAACAATCCTGGGACCCTGATCTCATATCTCCAGCCTCCAGAACTGTGAGAAATAAATGTCTCTTGTTTATAGGCCACACAGTCTGTGGTATTTTGTTCTAGAGTCCAAACAGACTAAGATAACCTCTTATAACTAGATACTGGCATCCAAGGCTCCCAAGCACAGATTTGCCAAAGTCTAGAAACAGGACAGACTCCCACTCCCACGGCCACATTGGTGCTTTCACTGAAAGGAAAGGCGGCATCAGGATCCGGAAGGCTGGAACGATCCCGGAGGTGACTGCTTCTTCATCCTCTCCCAGGAAGTTCACACCCCACTCAGCACCTTTCCGTTCTGCTCCCTTGGGTGTCAGCCTTTTCTCCTCTGTTTTTTTAAACCACACGTTGGGTTGTCAGGGCTGACACATTGAATAACAGCACTTAATTAACAAGCACACACTACTCTAGCACCTTTTACTAATTAATTTACCCCAGCTTTAATTTCCTTTGCCTCTCAGTTTCTAAATTCTACCTCAACCTGCTAATTACTTGTGCTAATTCTGCTGCATTCTTCTAGAAGAAAGAAAAAAAATCTTTAAAATATCCGTTTTGGAGATAAAGAGGGACAGTGAATTCAATAAAGGACCCAGTTTCTGATTAAGAAATGTAGGTTAGGTAGTAGGAAAAGACATTTTTTAAATTAAATATTCAGGCTTAATAAGAAATAGTTTCTCTTGGTGTTTGGTTATGCCTTTTTTAAACCACTCAGACACATATCTAATAATCGTGGAAATCCAAAAGGACCTCATCTTCACATCCATGAAGTTATGAGTGAACTGATGTCAGCGGGTGGGTGTGAAATGACCGGGCGTACATTGCAGCATCTTCCCACCCACTGAGCTGGTTCAGCCAGGGAAGGAATGGGGAATGGTCATAGTGCTGACTTCTGTATTATCTTTATCTTATCTTACCTGGTTAATTTCAACGAGGCATTTGTGCTAATGGCTCTGGGTTAGAGGGAGAGTAAAAGTGCGCACTATCAAAACCTTTCTCCTCTTTCTTGCTCGAGATACCGTCTCCTCTAAGAATCAGGCGTGGAGATCCTACCTCTATCAGAGGAAATATGGAAAAAGGAAATATGTCCTTTCCTCCAAATTTCTGAGTAACCAACTCAAGTTAGCACCACTTAAGTAGTGAACTGGACCAAAATATAACTTTATTTTCCCCTAACTGAACTTGACTTCTATCTTGAACCGTCATTCTGTCCGATGTTAAAAAGAAAAAAGCTCACAATTTCCAGGTAAATTCCATAGATAGTGTGATTTTTCTTATCTCAGATATAAAGGTGATTAAATTCATGAGTTCATCTCTCTTTTGAGATTGATGCTAAGGTCTGAGGTTCTTACTTAAACACCACTGTGACATTGGCTACAGGTCAAGTCTTTGCTTCTTCAAGTTGATCTTTCCGGATTGGATGCAGGTTCCAATCACCCTTTCTGTCGTTACGACTGCCACCTCCCTGAAGACATCATAAGGGGGAGGCAAGGGGATTTCAAGGAAACACATATAAGAAGGCTCACCTGCCTGGCTCTTAGGGTGGGCTCAAACTTACAACACAGCCCCCTTCCCCTTGCTGTATGGAAATAAATGAAGACTATTCAGTAAGAACAAATAGAGGTTATTTATTCAGAGCTTGCTATATCAAAAGAGTCAACCACCACCACTTGTGTTTGGCAGTGACTCAAAGGCAGGCAGAGGAATGGGAAAGCTTTATAGGGAAAAAGGGGAAACTTCAGACGTGCTCTGGTTGGAGGTTGTTGGCATGGGAAAGCTGGAGGTGGGCTAACTAAAAGCAAGGCATCTTCTGCGACTGGTTCGAGAAGCATATTTAGCTTTTTTTCCGCTTGGTTCTCAGTTGCAAACAGGGACAAAAGTTAGGGAAGCTGACAATCATTGTCCAAGTCCTGCCTGTTCTAGGTAGGTTGCTGCAGAGGTGGTTTTTTGGCTGCCTGCATTGGTTGCTACATTATTTGTGGATCAGAGTTTCACTGTCATCCATGGTGTTGCCATTGTCTGTTTATATATTCAGCTTCTCAGCCCTATGAGGAACGGGTAAGACTAGTTGAAGAAGGCAGTGGTTCTCAAACTTTAGCATGATCAGATTGAATCACACACATTGAGAGACAGACACACACACACATATTAACAAACAAGTTAAAACTTCACAACTCAACCTGCCCCATTTGTCTACATGTCTTCTCTCCAAGGTTACTAGCTCTTGGGAAATTTCTCTTAGTCATTTTCTACTATCAGTTTAGTGACTAACACATAGCACATTGGTGCTTGATTAGTATTTATAGTTTTGTCTAGGTTCTTTTATCTATAGCTTCGGGTTGACTGTGACTAATAGAAAAGATTTGACCCCAGAGTAGGAAATAAAGCTCCTGTTGCCTACTCTGCTAATTGCTTAAACCTCTGTGGTTCCCACTCTGCAGCCAAGGCAAAGCAAGCAGGGACGACACATTAAGGATAATAGGGTGAGGGAACTGGAGAACATAAAACAAAGAAATGGACCAAGGAGCCCATTTAAACAGCCTGAGTCGGTTTGATGTGCTCTGTCACCTCCCCAGTGTGGACCCTGTCCACATGAAAAAGTGAGTTAGACTGAGCTGGCCATTTACAGAATCTGTTCACTGCCTCTCTCTGGGAAATAGCATTAACTCTTTGGCAAGTGGTCTAGTCAGGGTAAATCAATTTTGACAAAATTGGTTTCATGATTTTCTCTGAGTGGCCAATAAAATGTTACAGTTATTTTTATTTAAATGCATCTGCAGTCCATACTTATTTTAAAAAATAGGTAATGAGGAGATAATGCATTAGCTTGTCCATTAACTCAGTTATAACCTAATGGTTAATAACTTACTCTGTAGAGCAGCAGTTACATGCTTGAATGCATATTAGAATCACCTAGGGAGATGATAAAAAAAATCCTCGTCAGAATAATAAATCAGAAACTCTGGGGGAGGGACCCAGGGTAATTAAAGCTCCTCAGGTGATCCCAGTGTCCAGCCAAATTTGAAAGTGCTGCTATAGATTAAGACTTTCTGATTTAAATCCCAGCAACTCTGCCTATTAACTGAGAAAGCTGCTTAATATCACTGAGCCTCCGTTTCCTCATCTGTAAAATGGGGAAGGGAGTAGAATCTACCTCAAAGGTTTTAGGGAGGATTAAGGGAGATAATACATGAAAATGCTAGTACAGTTCCTGACACATAGTATGTTGTATATTAGCTTTACTATTATTTTAATCAATCATAATGATATTATTTCTATTGTCATTAAGCCCTATGGAAACACAGAACTAATAAAATATAAGGAAATATTTAATTATAATACTGAGCAGAATTATATTTTATGTAGCTATGAAGATAAAATCATGTGCTATGAGAAAAAGAAAGAAAAATGTAAAAGAATCTATGGAAGGTATCGTTGAAGTAGGAGCAATTTAGTTGGATCTCAAGTCTTTTCTTCTAATGATTTGACTAGGAAGAAGAAAATTTTATTTGTTAATAATTGAGTTGAAAACTTTATTTTAAACAGACCAAAAAGAACTGATTAGTTTTGTTTTGTTCGTGAATTAATTTTTGTCCTTGGTGGGTTGGGCATAAATGGGGCAGATGAGGCTAGATTTAAATGTTGGGTCATATTACACTTTTGGAAAATTCCAGAAGAGAAAAGCAAAACTGGTTAAGTTCCTAATGTGCCTAGCTTCCTGGGTGAGTAGGGATGAGAGACCATATTGAATAGCTCAAAGATTGCCATATCTAGTTTTTTTCTGAGGGAAACCCTTCTACCCACAGTCCCTGCCAATGATATTTTCTGCACAGGTGGTCTGGTTCTGTCCATATATCTTCACGTCCAGATATCCATTTAGCCAGAGCAGGGCATGTCATCAGTCGACAGCCAATCTATGGCTGGAAAATGATCTTCCAGTTGATTAATTCTGAAATCTTTGACCAACCAGGAATAACGTCAGTTATAACAGAACCAATCACTTGCTTATCTTGGGAATGGTAAACCCAAGATAGGATGAACTACTCAGAGCAAAAATTGTAAGATGAATGGAGCCAACCACAAAGTTGCAGAAGATAGCTAAAGAAAAGGGAAGTGTGATATCTTCAGTTATTAGTGGCAGAAGCCATAGAACAAGAGATAGGATGTTACAGTCATTATAGAGGTATAAGACCAATGATTTCTACCTGCCAAGGAAGAAATTAAATATCTTGATGCCTAAAGCTTCCCTTTTCAATCTTTTCAATTCAGAACTAGGTCGCTAGCACTGCAAAGTCTAGAGATGTTCTGATGCAACCTGAAGCCTGACTGCCTGAGACTATCTTGCTTATTTCCATGTTTCTTCACAAGTCCTTCCTCCTCCCCACATGACAGGAGACAAGGAGAATGTGTCTCTGTTCCTTGGAGAATGAATGAATGAATGAATGAGTGAATGAATGAGCCTCAGATAACCAGAATAAAGAAAATCTTTGCCAAAAGGAATCTTAAAAGTCTCTTGGATTCCAAGGGAGCGCATGCTTATGGTCAAGGGGCTAACCAAGGTTTGTGGGACCTGAAGTTTAAACAGTTTGGAGGGCCCTCCTTAAGAAAAAGGGTTTAAATAATCTTACCTGCTATATATAAATGTAGAGAACTAGATGGGGCCTCAGTAAACAGGAAGACCTAAAGTTCTGGCTTCACTAGCTTCATGATGAGTCTGGTATAAAGTAGAGGGAACAAGAGTGAAAAGGAAAGTGAAGTATTCCAAATGTCATCTCTTTCATCATTCACCTAGGCCTGACCCTGGCCGAAACTTTGGAAATTCTTGTTATTTTTTGTCAGTGGTTCTAAATGACTAAGACTTTAGCAGTTGAATTGACCCTCCTTCAAAGACTTTTGGTCACATGTGTGTCCTTAAAAAGCTTCTATCTGTTAGAGTTATTATTAGACATCAAGCATTCATTTATCTTGTTGAGGTTCTAATACATCTTATTTCATTCCAATGAAATATAGCATTGATTGTAAAATAATTTTGTCCACTCACTAGAGGTAGCTCAGAAAAACTTTACCTAAGTTTGCTTTTCTTCTTGGTACTCATGTATTCCCAAAGACTAAAAATCCAATTTATTATTATTGATCTGTCTTTCAGCATAGTGCAGAAATCTTTTGGATTAGATTGTTTTTCATCTTTTCTTACTTTCGCTTTATAATTAAACTCCTGCTGAAGCTGAATTGTCAAACATCTTAATAAGTATTGAAAAAATATGTGCTTAATCTCTTTCCTACTATTTTGAAGTGACTTAAACCAATGTAAAATTTCTGGAAAATTCATGTGGTAATATTTTATTATGTTTAAAATTAGTTCTCATTTATTCACTTAAACAGTAAGAATTTATTCAGAGCTTTCTATGAGGTTAATATTCTGTTTTCAGGTAAAAAGACAAATTGTGAATCCATAGACCCTGATTTCAATGCATGAGAGTTTATTTTGGATAAAATATGAATGTAAGCTACATGAAACTATTACCTATAGGAGCTAAAGTATGGATGTTAACTCTGATTGAAACTATACTAAACCGTGTGTGGTTAGAGACATGACCTGGAAGGTAGCATGCAGATGTAGTGACAGTGAGATTATGGGAAGAGAGGGAGGAAATGCATTTCAGAAGACCACTTTAGGGAAAACACATGAAGGAAGGAGACAGAGGAACACTGAGCCACAGCAGGAACTTCAAGGATAATGGCCTGGTAGTGTGGCGGACCCCTGTGGAAGACTGGTGAAAATAAGGATTAAATTAACAAAAAGCAGCCAGATCACTGTAAATCTTAAGGTTTTTTGTTCCCCCGGTATAGGACATGAAGTCATTGATGATTTTTTAAAATTATTTCATGAAATTTTGATTTCAGTTGCATATATGAACTTAATTATTATAGAATGTATAAAAGAGGATGTAAGATGTATTTCTCTCTTATACATCTTTTCATTATTAAATATATCATATACTCGTAAAAGTACACAACCATAAATGTGTGACTTTTTTTTTATTCTAACATTCTGTTTTAGTTTAATTTCAGAAGTTTCAAAACCACATTTATTTCAGATTATTTTTCATATTTTTGGCTCAGAGATTAATATTACATTTTTATCCCCATTGATGATTCTTGATTGGAGGACTGACTTTGTTGTGTTGCCAAAGGATTAATAGCTCTGGATTTAAAGTCAAAGAGACATATGTTCGATTTATGTCTCCAGGACTTACTAGTTGTATAACTTTGGGCAGGTTCTTTAGCCTTCCTAACCTGAGTGTCTTCATCTGTAAATGGTAGTATTAATGGTTCTGTATTTCATAGAATTGTTACCAGTTTTTAATAAAGTAACAATTAGTAAATATTTAGTATTGGTATCTGGGGCCATAGTAAACACTCAGTATATGATAACTTTTGTCATGATTTCAAAGTTAGGATCTACCGCAGTTAGTATTTCAGTGCTGATAGTTACCTAATTGGGAAGACAGTGAAGATTTTTGGTTTTGTTTTTAAAATATATTGAGTTTAAGACAAAAAGGGAGCATGGAACTAGATATTATCAATAAAAGAATATATGCATTTTTAGGTCACATTATTTTATTTAGGTCCCTGGATAATCCAGAATATTGTACCAGTCTGTGGTACAATAGATTTGCGTGCTATGTATACACATGAAGGGGAAATGAAGAATTTAAGAATTGGCAGATTAATCTTGGTCCCAATTTGACTTTTGCTTGCAACTTAGAAAGCATGGATGAATTGTGCTTGTTTATTTAAAATGAGTCCTTTTGCTGATTGTATTGGCTCAGAGAATAGCAGAATCCATGCTGGGAAAGGCAAAGAAGGAATTTATATGTTGAACACAGCACTTCTGCCCAGTTACTTTATCATATTTTGAAGCTGGGAGGGTAGTTGTACAGATTATGAAAGGAGATCTGATAAGGTTGAAGTGGGAATAGGGAACAGGCTACAGATAGCTCTGGACCATTTCAAATTCTCAGGCTTCCCCATTTTATCCTGATCAATGTGACCAGCCAAAAGAAAGGCAGAAAGAAATCTCAATTCTAGACTTCGATCAGAATTAACTAACTTTGATTTTTTGATGGAGGAATGAACAACTTATGAAATATTAAACTTAAGTCAAATGTCCCCTATTTTTTTAGTATAATTCAGATACTGTGTATGTGTGTGTGTGTGGAGGGGGTCTTTTCTTTTTTTAATTAAAATATAGTTAATTTACAATGTTGTGTTAGTTTCAAGTATACAGCAGAGTGATTTATACATATATTATATATATTTACATATGTATACTTTTTAAAATTCTTTTTCATTATAGGTTATTACAAGTTATTGATTATAGTTCCCTGTGCTATATGGTAGGTCCTTGTTGTTTACCTATTTTATATATATTAATGCGTGTATTTGGTGTGTGTTTCTTTTTAATGACTTAGTGTGTGATTTTATTTCATTTTACATAAGTATCAATCAAACATTCAGTAGTCAGGCACACACCAGCAGTATAAGACAAATTCTCTAAAGAGGTTACAAGCAGAGTTTCTCAGATTTTTAGTGTATCTAAAACTTCGGAGTTTATTAAAATGCAGATTTTTAGGACAAACCTCAGATTTTAATTTAGTAGGACTGGGATAAAGCCTAGGAACCTACAAATTATTGACCAACTCAGTAACTCTGATAAGAGACAAAATATTACTGTGGAGTTAAGTTTGCCCTTATTTCTTATTTGAACTGGATAAATGGATGATGGGTAAGATAAGAGGAACATTACTAGGATAACCAAAGTAGAGTCAAAAACAAGCCAAGGTATTTTAGCCTAGCTTAAGAGGTTCTGATTAGAAAACTCTACCAGGATCAAACTAAACAAACAAACAAATAAACAAACAAACAAAACCTGAGGATTCGAATCTTGAAATCATCTAAGGTTTCAGAATAGGGGAATAATCATATAAGAATGGTTTTTAAAGGAATGTTGATTTGATTGGATGAGTTGTAAAGCTGAAAAGTCAGTTGAGGTTTAGGATGTCACCTTGTGTAGTAGTTTTTGTCCCTTTTTTACTTAAAAAAAAAAATTCAACCACTAATTCGGATGTTACCTGTGCAAATATTGAGCATCGGTGAAAATTCTCATGTCTTACACATGCTTGAATTCAACCCCAGGACAGTTCCATATGCTGACACATGGGCTGGAGCTGTGCAATTGTTTTCAGTGCTTAAAGAAGACATGCTGAGCAATCTCTCTCCCAATAGTAGAGCAAATTGTGATCTTAGATCTCTTAGTCTAGATTAGGCCCCAGAGAAGCTAACTGAAGTGTTTCTTCCAGCCTCTTCCACCGAGTACGTCTTTCCCTTTCTTCACAGATAGATTCAGTCTCTACTTTATATTTCATTCAGTCTTCAAAAGCAAAAGAGAAAAGGCAAACCATAAGCAGGAAAAGAGGAATCATTTTCTCAATTGAAGTAGGCAAGGAAATGACTTTCCCTGCAGTTTGCCTCAGCTGAATTACAGCCCCATGTCTGTGTGAAATCCAACTTGATGAGATTTTCTTTGTCACTGGGGTGGAAAGAACCTGTTTCTTGAGAGTCCTACTTAGAACTAGATTGTGCTGTTGCCACCTGCAAAGTTTCTCATCTCTGTGTGTGGTCAGCAAGTCTCATTTTCCGCCATCCTTCTGCAGCTCCTTTGTACGTTATCAGATATTTATTTCCCTTGAATTTGGACTCAGTGGAAGAGATATTGTCAAGCATGTCAAAAATCTTATTTTTATGTTTTAAGTATTGATAACGTTATAAAATAGCATAAAGTATAGAAGGGTTTACAGTTAGGGAAACATTAGAAAGCAAACACAGTCAGATCTTAAAAATGGTAACAGATTGGCTATTTTAATATCAGTGGGATGAGATTCTGTTTTTCTTCCATGGCTGTTAGAGAAGAAGGAAAGAAGAGGAAGAACATTTATACCAATCCCTAGGGGCCAGATGAGTAGGAAATAAGCTTCCCTTTTCTGTTTTCCTATTCAACTTGAGGCAAATAGACTACAGGTTGTATTTAGGGCTCTGGCAGGCAGTCTCAGTGTTCTAGATGACTGAGAAGTAGATAGACCTGGTGAAGTTCAGATGGCTCTGATTCTAACCTCAGCGATCCAGGAACCACTCACCAGCAGACAGTCGGTATAAAGAAGCCCAACACTGATTCCTTAATTGGAGATCTCTTGATTATAAACAGAACCTTCTCCCCTTTCTTCTTTTTGTGGCAAGCAGTCCATCTCCATCTTCTAAAGTGACACAAATGCTTCTCCTTACTTGGAGGATATTGGAAGTCTGGACCTCCTATTCCTGGCTCACTGTTTATCTCCTCGATCTTTATCCACAAGCAAAGTGGGGAGCAGTGGACCATTGTACCCAGCTGTGCTTCTGCATTAGAACTCTAACATGATGACTATTCAGTATTATCAGGATTAAAACCCCAAAGTCCAACACTGTAGAAAATTCAGAGGTATTCAGGGCAAGGCAGATTTGAAAGGATATTGATCTTAGGATCCCTCTAACAGCTGCTTTTCTCCTCGTTCATTTTATCCTTTCAATCCCATCCTGAAAGACTTCTTGTATCTTAAATTCTATTACAGGCTTAATTTCCTCATGAATCTCAGTCTATCACAACTTCAGATGGATGGAGAGGTAGATGGACAGATTTGTGGTTGTTTGTTTTTACTTTGTTTTATATAAGAAACTTTATTTCTATTTTAACCTCTCATTCCTTTAGTTATTAGAAATGTGATTCCATTGAATTAGCATGCTCCCTCCTCCCTTTCCTTTTGGCGCTTATGTAGTGCAAGGACCTGGTGGGGGCTCATGGGTATGGGGTTGGGCTGTGGATCATGTCTGGGCCTTCCTCACCTGCCTGCACTGTCCCAGGTCCTGCCTCATTCCTGCCTATAAGAGCTCTTCAGGTCTGCACTTCTCTGAGTCACCCCACCCCAATGCCCCACTGCAGGGTACACAGAAAGCATTCTACTTCTCCTGACTCCATTGTGGGCTAGAATAAACCCATTCTCAGAGCCCCTTTGGGGCATCAGGGAACTCCTTTGGTGCCACAGAATCTGAGAAGCTGAGAGACTGATTCAGGCCAGTCCACGGGCGACCCCAGGCAGGAGGTTTTTTCCGTTCCGACCTGCGCTAGATGAAGAGAACGCCAGGGGATTGCTGGTTCCCTGGGTTTTACTTGAAGATAAAGGTCAATTTCCTCCTAAACCTGTCTGGGACTTATACTGTCTCCCTTACTTCCCCACCTTTGAATTCAGTCCTGTGAAATCTTGGCGTTGGCTGAGGATGGGAGTAGAGTGCAGGGAAACATTTCTCTAATCATGCTATACATTCTGTTAAATCTTTTGTCTATGTTGGAGCTCAGCTATTTGAAACTCGAAGCCAAGGATCAATTCTTTTGTTCTTTCTGTCTCCTATGTTCTCTCTTCTCTGGCTGCTGCCGACAGTCGGGAAACAAAACAGAATTGATTAATAAATCAACTTATTATCCCTCTGTGGTAGTTACTAAGATATCAGCAAATAAGAGCAGTTTGAAAATTCTGATGATTGGGTCATTTTAACACAAAAAGTCCATTAGACTCAAAGGGGCAAAAGAACTAACATTTCATTGTGATTACTTTGTCTTATGATGTGCATTGTGTAAAAAAAAATGAAAATATTAATGATTCCCCTTAACTTTCAAATCAAACTTGCAAGGTATGTAATTATTGTCCCCAATTTAGAGATGACGTACTTGAGACTCAAAACAGGAAGTAGTTCGCTTCAGGTCACACAACTAAAACGTGTTAGATACAGAATTAAATTTCAGATCTATCAATCTGGCCTCACAGTCTGAGCTCATTCCCTGGTGCCACATGACTAAGAAATGACTAAGTAAGATCCAATTCAATTGGGGAAGTTACATTTGAAGCAGTTGCAAATAACTTTTAAAGATGGGGTTGTATTTCATTTTGTGAACTAATGGTTTTTGGACATTATTATGTGCATAACATTATGTCAGATAATGAAAAGGAAGAAAGTTATAAGATACCCTCCTTGCCATGAGAAATCTCGTACAAGAGTGACAGAGATGACATGGAAAGGATACATGTAAGGAGTTGTGATAGGTGCTACTATAGTGGTGCAAGTTTGTGAGCAAAGAGAAATTGATCCTAAGCTTTATGTGGATGGGTTGGGTGAGGCACAGAAAAGTCTTTGGAGAGGAAGTTACTACTGAACTCTCTTGGACAATAGAGCCAACTAAGCAGAAAGAAGGAAGGGTGTGTGTGGAGCCTAAGAGCTGTGATGCCACGGAATCTATGTGTTGTCAGAAGTTTCTAGAATACATTTAATAATATTAGCTATATTAATAAATGTACTTAATTATATTCTGAGCATTTTGTAACATTTTTCTGTAGTTTTCTAACATTTGCACTTTATTTTTGCATCAATGTTGGTATCTACAATCTCACCAGCAAGATATGAGGCAGGAGTCTCAAGAAAGCAAGCTTATGTGGTTCCCAAGAGTCTTTTGTGAATTATTTAGAAGAAGGCAAGAAAATCATTCCCCCTAAAGGGAGCTGCTACTTAGAGGTGAAAGGGATCTTGAAAAAATTTTAGTTCAATGTTTCTCAAACTTCAGAAAAGTACCAACCTCCTTTTAAAGGACAAAGTTCTCTAGAATGGCAAATATAAAATTATATTTAATAAAATATTTAAATTTGTACAGAGTGAAAACAAAACTCTTTATGTTTACAGATCTTAACCCAAGAGTCTAAAATGCATTTATAAATGAAATGGTATAAGCAAAATGACAAGGCCAGAGAATAATGAAATAACTGGCATTAACATGACAGAAGGTTATGGTACTGACTGCCAAGAGCAGGTTCCAGTTCGACATGTTTGACGCCATAGGTCATATATTAACTCAATTATTCTGTTGTTTTTCTCCTCCCAAACTCTAGCCAAACTTTCATTGGTACAGTGAGCTGTGATGATGTCTAATCTTCCTTGTTGTGGATGCATCATTTATATGCATCTGGTTCTTTCCCTTCTTCCTAGCCCTCACCAAGTGAAGTAGCATTACCAAGGTGACCATAAAGATTGAAATCAGATGACCATATTCAAATGGTCATCCTGATGATGCAGATTATGGTTATATTCATTTTTTGGTACAATCATCAAAATGAAAGCTCCAAATCTAAAATTCTCATTTAAAATAGCAATAACCAATACATTCCTGGAGACCTAAATTCTAATCTGATTACTTATTTTTGGAGATGGAGCTAAAATGATAGGTTCCAAAGGATTAGATACTTTGAATTTATTTTTTATTGAGGTTACATTGTTGTATAACATTATACAAATTTCGTGTGTATGACTTTATATTTCTACTTTTGTGCACCATGCAGTGGGCTCCCCCTAGCCCCTTCCCCTCTGGTAACCACTACTCTCTTCTCTATATCTCTGTCTGTGCTTTTCTTTGGTTTGATTTGTTCATTTATTTTGTTTTGCTTGTTTGTTTGCTTTTTATATTCCACAAATCAGTGAAATCACGTAGTAATTGTCTCTCTCCCTCTGACATTTCACTTACCATAATACCCTCAAGGTCCATCCACGTTGCTGCAAATGGCAAGATTTCATCTTTTTTTATGGGCAAGTGTGTATCAAAAGAGTACGAAATCACTAATTCGAAAATATATATGTGGGGCTTCCTTGGTGCTCAGTGGTTAAGAATCCGCCTGCCAGTGCAGGGGACACGCATTCGAGCCCTGGTCCGGGAAGATCCCACATGCCGCGGAGCAACTAAGCCCATGAGCCACGACTACTCAGCCTGCGCTCTAGAGCCCATGAGCCACAATTACTGAGCCCGCATGCCACAACTACTGAAGCCCGTGTGCCTAGAGCCCGTGCTCCACAACAAGAGAAGCCACTGCAATGAGTAGCCTGTGCACCACAACGAGTAGCCCCCTCTCAGCACAACTAGAGAAAGCCCGCACAGCAACGAAGACCCAACGCAGCCATAAATAAATAAATAAGTAAATAAATAAAATAACTTCTTTAAAAAAAAAAAAGAAAGAAAATATACATGCACCTCTATGTTCAGCACAGCATTCTTTACTGTAGCCAAGATATGGAAACAACCTAAATGCCCATTAATGGATGAATGGATAAAGAAGATGTGATATATATATGTGTGTGTGTGATTCAATATTTGACCCCAATGTTAATTATTAGAAAAATGCAAATCAAAACTACAATGAGGTATCACCTCACACCAGTCAGAATAGCCATCATACAAATAATAAATAATAAATGCAGAGGGTGTGGAGAAAAGGAGACCCTCTTACACTGTTGGTGGGAATGTAAATTGGTGCAGCCACTATAGAAAACAGTATGGAGGTTCCTTAAAAAACTAAAAATAAAGTTAACATATGATCCAGCAATCTCACTCCCAGGCATATATCAGGAAAAGACGAAAACTCTAATTTGAAAAGATACAGGCACCCCAATGTGCATAGCAGCACTATTTACAATAGCCAAGACATGGAAGCAACCTAAGTATCCATCGAGAGATGAGTAGATAAAGAAGATGTGAGATTATATATATATTTATATATATATATAAATGAATATTACTCAGCCATAAAAAGGAATGAAATAATACCATTTGCAGCAACATGAATGAACCTAGAGATTATCATACTAAGTGAAGTAAGTCAGACAAATAGCATATGATATCACTTATATGTGGAATCTTAAAAAAAAGCTATAAATGAACTTATTTACAAAATAGAATTAGACCCACAGACATAGAAAACAAACTTATGGTTAACAAAGGGGAAGGGGGGGAGGGGTAAATTAAGAATTTGGGATTAACAGATACATACTACTATATCTAAAATAGATAAACAACAAGGACCTACTGTATAGCACAGGGAACTATATTCAATGTCTTTTAATAACCTATAATGGAAAAATATCTGAAAAAGAATATATATATATATATTTAAAACTTAATCACTTTGCTGTACATCTGAAACGTTGTAAATCAACTATACTTCAATTTTAAAAAGCCAGTAAAAAAGTCATGAAACTCAAAAAAAAAAAAAAAAATTGACCCCAAACTACATAGTTATCAGTAGAGCTGGAACTACAGCTGGAAGACCTCATTATGTTCAAGAATGGTGTTTTCTATAAGTGATTAATTTGTGTATTTTAAATAGCTATATATATATTAATAATATCATCTGTTTTCCTTATATATTTTCTTAAAATTTAAATCCTTGCTTACTTCAAAAAAGAGTAGTTTCAAGTAAGTAAGCAGTGAGTTTCTAAAAGCAGCTAAGATCAAAAGAAGGGAAGACTAGAGCAAAATAACACAAAGAGGACAGTAGGAAAAAAAACACATTTCAAGCCGCTCCAAAAAATCTTGGCTACATTGAAATTTTGTGGCAGATACATCTGAATAATGTCTTATCTGATTTAAGATCTCATTAGATGTGGAAAACAATGGTATAATTAAAAGACATCTCCATAATTATCCTGTCTACCATCTACTAAGGATAAAGTCAGCAGTCAATTTACTTGGGTTTATATATATTATCTTATGCAGCTCTCACCAAAACCCTACTGGGGACATAAATAAATTTAAATTTTATGGATGAAGAAACTGAATCTCAGAGAAATTTTGTAATTTACTCAAAATCATAAAGCTAGTTAATGGAAAAGCTATTATTATTATTATTTTTTTTAATTTTATTTAATTAATTAATTTATTTTTGGCTGTGTTGGGTCTTCGTTTCTGTGCGAGGGCTTTCTCTAGTTGCAGCGAGCAGGGGCCACTCTTCATCGTGGTGCGCGGGCCTCTCACTATCACGGCCTCTCTTGTTGCGGAGCACAGGCTCCAGACGCGCAGGCTCAGCAATTGTGGCTCACGGGCCTAGTTGTTCCGCGGCATGTGGGATCTTCCCAGACCAGGGCTCGAACCCGTGTCCCCTGCATTGGCAGGCAGATTCTCCACCACTGCGCCGCCAGGGAAGTCCGAAAAGCTATTATTTAAGTCAAGCTTCACTTGACTCCAAATCACGGTTTTGTCCCCTCATAATCTGTCTACCCCTGTTTGATAATATTTTAACAGCCCTACAAATGAAATGAATATTCAAATGCTACACAGCAAGAATGAGTGAATTTACATTGAATAAAAATAAATATTTACTAAAGGAAAAGAGTTATACTATTTTTCTTTTTTCCTACTAGCTCATCTGTGGATTGACTCATATTTTCAGATTGTGGGTGCCTTAAAAGGAATATATTGTAGAAAAGTAACCAAGTGAAATTAGAAGGAGAAATGAATAACTGCAGGGTGAGTCTGTCTCAGAGACTTTTGCATGGTTGAAAGTAATTGGAGAGAACAGCAAATATTCTCTGAGCCAACAAAGGCAGCTTTGTTTACAGCTACTGTTGTTCTCAAAGAAAATGCATTATGTTTGACGATTTTGGTAGGCTTTTAGTCAGATTTAAAATCAGAGCCAAAAATTGAACTCCTTGGGAATATTTTGTATATTATTTGAAAGAAATTGATTTGTTATTGATTTTTAAGTCACAGACACCCATGAGTTAAACTACACTGAAAACTTCCAAATTTGTGTTTGTAGTCCAGAGTCCTACACTGAGACGCATGCTGGACAGCTCCAGTTCCTCGGGGTGAGGTCCTCTTAAATTCATCGTGTCCGAGACCAGCCTCATTATTTCCCACTCCATACTCCAAACCTGCTTTTCCTCCAAATTCTCTCTCATGGCCCATGCCCCATTGCCCTTGAATGATAATATATCGTGGATATTTAATGTTTCAATGTATAGATAGTACAATAGTTCTTTTATTCCTCTGTGTAGCAAGTATTTGTTGAATGTCTACTATGTGTCAATCAGCAGAGCTGATTCAAATTTCTGCCTCAGCAAATGTAGCCTATAAAGCTATGAGATACAGGTAAAATTTTCTTTCTAATATCTTACAAATGCTACACACATTCATTTAAAAAACCGAACAAATACCAAAACCCTATATGGTATTACATTATGCCAACCTCCCTCCTAAAGAGATTTTCTAGTTGCTCTCCATGAAGGTATATAAAAGTGATGGGTCTGCATAAGGAGTCACAACGCTCGTTCTTGTGATTTAGGTGCACTTGGGCTTCCTGAAACTGGCCTTCTTTTGTGCCCCTATGTTTCTACTTCCCTTAGCTTTCTATACATCTTCTTTTTCCAAACATCTTTAAAGAGGAACTAACTTCAGTCACTTAAAGATAAGCATAAATTTAAACCACAGCTTCTATGTTTAAGCCACCTCTCTCTGTGATCTGAACCATATGTAGATTACAGAATTTCAGTAACCATAGTAGTGTTAGTTTTATGTTTATACTATATGTTTTAATAGCTTTACTGAAAAATAATTTGTATACCCTAAAATTCACACGTTTAAGTGTATAATTCAATGGATTTTAGTGTATTTATGTAGTTGTCACTGCAAACTAATAATAGAACATTTTCATCACCTACAAAAGAAACCTCATGTGTATTTAGTTACTGCCTATTCCTCCACCTTCCCCAGCTCTAAGCAACCATGAATCTACTTTCTGTCTCTATATATTTGCTCTTTTTTTTTTGGATGGAATCATATAAATATGTGGTCTTTTGTGTCTGGCTTCTTTTCAATGTTTTTGAGGTTCATGCGTGTTATAGCATGTATCAAGATTTTGCTCTTTTTTATTGTTGAATAATGTTTCCTTGTGTAGGTATAAGACATTTTGTTTATTCACCTGTTGATGGGTATTTGGGTTGTTTCAACTTTTTGGCCACTTAGAACAAAGCTGCTATGAACATTTGCATACAAGTATTGGTGCGGGCATGTGTTTTCATTTCTTTTGAGAAGATACCTAGGAGTGAAGTTGTTGAGTCATATGGTCATATGTTAAGTCCATATTTAACTTTTTAATACATGCTATTTGTTTTTTTGGTAGAACTGTGTGTTGTTTTGTTTTAGTTTTGAGGTATTTGGAGGTTTATGCCTGAATGGAATTTGACAAAAGCTTTGTAGAAAGCGTGTCACTTTGTGGCATTGTTTGTTCAGCTTTGAATTGGCTGTATGCTCTGGGGACTGGCCAGGTGTGCAGACAGAGCACCCTTTCAGTACCCTCATTCATTCCTGCTCATGAGATTTTCCAGTCGGGTTTCATAGCTATTTAGTTATTGCACAATGTAAAAACTGTAAGAAGCTTTATGAAACAATTAAAAATTGTGTCTTCTTTTTAAATTAAAATTATTCTGAGACAAGCGTTATCAAGAGAAAATCAAATACATATTTATAAATTTATATATTTAATGTATAAAATATAAAATGCAAGGAAATCCATTTTCTATATTCAAAAGAACTATTTTCAAATTAACTCCTGAAGTACTAGCTTCAGTGCTTTGGATCATGATGCTTGTTGGTTTCTATAATGAAAATTATATGTTTGGTGTCCAGATGAGGAGATACCTGATTAAGACAACACATAGTGACAAAGAATATAAAAGTTGAAGAAGCCTAAAATGAGTATAGCCTATTAAGGAGCCTGTTACCTGCATAGTGAGCATTAGGGTCCATTTAGAAATAAAATGTGACTATTAATAAAATACGGAAACAGTAAACAGCTGCGACTGAAGATAAATTCAGGATTCAGCAACATATTGATTTTTAGAATCTGATTTTTTCTTCTATACAAGTGACATAGGAACAAAAATGACGTGTCACTAAGAATTGACAGTTAGTCATGAGATTGGCAGTAAATCAAGACAGGATGGTAGAACAAGAGTATCCATTCATTACCAATAGTTTGGTTAATTACATTGTGCTGGCCATTGTTTGGTAAATTTTGTTTGTCTATCATAAAAGGAATTCGACCTTCCCTTGAGCATTTTTGTATATGGTAAATGTAAATCTCCCCAGGGAGTCTGTGAGTTTTTAATTTTGTTCTAGTGAAACACAAAGACAAGCCAAGTGACATATTCAGATTTGCAAGCACACGCAATACGATATTGTAGTGTATACATTATGTATTAGGATTTGTCCAATTTCACTTTTGCTGGTTTCTTGGGAATTTTTGTTGTAGCATTATGCTGAATTTTCTTGGCTATTACCTGCAGCAGTGCATTACAACTAAACAGCTATGAATACATACAGGACTCTTAAAAAATAACACCTGTGACATCTACCTTTTCATAGCTACCCATAGAGAGAATCTTAGTTATTAACGTGACTAACATATTAAAATGAAATAAAGTCACATACATTTGTGGAACAAAAAACCAAAAAATAAAAAACTAACATTTCTCTTAGTGGTTACTAGCCATGAGAGAAAAATGGAGAAAACATTAATTCTCAAACTAGAATATTTTTTCTCACACGCTAATGAAGCACAGGGTGTACATTCAGAGTAGTCGTTTGTATTCCAGTTATTGCAAAGCAGCTGGTCTAATGATTTTTTACTTCACTGACCTAATTTGACTGGATTTTACTTAATTGATATTTCTTTTTAAAGAGTCAGTTTTTTTTTTTTAATTTTAGATTTTGTCCATACCTAGACTGATTGATAAAGATAAGGTATGGTCAAAAAGAAGTGGAGAGAGGAAATTTCTAATCTCCAGGAAGAGGGTAGTATAAATATTTTCATTTGAGAGAAGCAATCTTTTAATCATATGTTAGTGGAATGAAACCTCTTTGGAATTCTCCTGGCCTGGGAAAACTCGAATCAGGCATTTCCCAAACTAGTCTACTCATTACATTCCCTATATATCTACTTTACTCTCTAAACTTTACTCTGTGAGTGATCACACACATACTTACATTTGTGAACACACCTGGCTTCCTAAGCTGCTAGTGTCTGATACCCACCTTAATTAACAACCCTAATATCCTCCCTGTTATGCATATTTGAAAAATTAGATCCATTTTTAACCCTCTCCTTGCCCTCCCTAATGCCCCCATATCAAATTGGTTTCTGAATTTCAGCATTCTTTTTTTGTTGTTATTTTTATATTTCATGCAATTGCTAGTACTTTTCCATCCTGTTTCTTCTATCAAGAGACAGTATCATGTAGTGGATAAGGACACAGACTCTGGGTTTCTAATTCTACATCTGGCACTTCCTGTTGTGTAAACGTGGGCAAGTCTCTTATCCTCTGTGTCCCAGTTTTGTACAATGAGTGAACTGAGGCTGGCTGTTGGCAGGGAGCTTCAGTTCTTCTCCACATGGACCTTTCCACGGGACTGCTTGAGTTTTCTCACAACATGGCAGATGGTTTCCCCCAGAGTAAGTGATCAAAAAAGTACAAGGCAGAGGCCACAATATCTTTTATAACCTAGCCTCAGAAGTCAGACAGTGTCATTAATGTAATAACCTATTGGTTATATAGATCAGTATGGGACTCCTCGCACAAAGTTGTGAATACCAGAAGGTGAGGCTCATTGGAGCCGATGTGAAGCCCAGTTAGATATTCTTATTAACAATGCTTTTACTCTAAATCTGGCTTCCCTTTCCTCTTCTCTTGCAGTGTACTTCCAGTTGAGATTTCCTTCACACCTCTCAAATCTCCAACAGTCTTATAGCCATTACCAAAACTTTTCCTTATCAATTTCAATGTACTTCTTATACAATTCAGATATTAACTCCTGTCATATTAGAAGTTAATATCTTCTTTGATCATACCCTTTTGTTTAGTTAACAATTTTCTTTGTGTATGAGGCAGTTTTAATCTTTCTGTTGTCAAATCTGTTAGTACTTTTGTTGTGATTTCTTCTCTCATGCAAAAATGTATATTCCTCTAAAAAGCTCACAAATATTTATTTCTAGTTTGGACTAGAATATCACTTAAATAAAGTTTATTTTTAAATAAAGTTTTGACTTGTTTGGAATTTGTTTTGCCATCTAAGGTATAGGTCTAAATTAATTTATTTAAAAAGCTTTTTCTTTTCATTTTTGTCATATCTACTCTACCTTATTTTCATTTCATATGTTCCACTGGTTTGTGTTTTTTAATTTTGGTAAATATAACATTTGTTATTAAAAAAACTTTGTCATATTCTTTTATTATTTTAATAGTTTTGAAACTATTCATATATATTGGATAAATACTTGTATATATTGGATAAATGTATGTATTTCTTTTCTGGTATAAGTTGGAGGTTTTTTAAATTATTGAGCTATAATTGACTTACAATACTATTTTAGTTTCAGGTGTGCCACATAGTGATTCAATATTTTTACACATTACGAAACGATCACCACAATCTAGTTACCATCCGTTGTCATACAAAGTTATTACAAGACTATTGACTATATTCCCTATGCTGTACATTACATCCTCCTGACTTATAACTGGAAGTTGGTACCTCTTAATCCCGTTCACATCTTTTGCCCATCTCCCCACACCCCACCCCCCTTGGCAACCACCAGCTTGTTGTCTGTGTTTATGAGTCTGTTTCTGTTTTGCTATATTTGTTCATTTGTTTAGTCTTTTAGATTCCACATATAAGTGAAATCATGCTGTATTTGTTTTTCTCTGTCCGACTTACTTTACTAAGCCATAATACCCTCTGGGTTTATGTTGTCACAAATAGCAAGACTTCATTCTTTTTTAATGGCTGAGAAATATTCCATTATATATTTAAATATGTTTATATATATATATCATATCTTCTTTTTTCATTCATCTGTCAATGGACACTTAGGTTGCCTTCATATCTTAACTATTGTAAATAATGCTGCACTGACCATTGGGGTGCATATATCTTTTCAAATTAATGTTTTTACTTTCTTTGGATAAATACTCAGAGGTGGAATTCCTGGGTCGTATGGTAGTTCTATTTTTTATTTTTCGAGGAACCTCCATACTGTTTTCTGTAGTGGAATAAACTGTACCAATTACATTCCCACCAACAGTGCAGGAGAGTTCCCTTTTCTCCACACCGTCTCCAGCACGTCTTATTTCTTGTCTTTTTGATAATAGCCATTCTGATGTGAGTGAGGTGATATCTCACTGTGGTTTTGATTTGCATTTCCCTGATGGTTAGTGATGTGAGCATCTTTTAATGTGCCTGTTGACCATCTGTATGTCTTTTTTGGAAAAATGTCTATTCAGGTTCTCTGCCCATTTTTAATCAGGTTAGGGCTTTTTTGATATTGAGTTGTGTAAGTTCTTTATACATTTGGGATATTAACCCTTTATCAGAGATATATTCTACAAATATCTTCTCCCATTGAGTAAGTGGACTTTTTACTTTTGTTGATTGTTTCTTTCACTATTCAAAAGCTTTTTAGTTTGATATAATCCCATTTGTTTACTTTTGCTTTTGTTGTCCTTGCCTGAGGAGACAGATCCAGGAAAATATTACTAAGTCCAATGTCAGGGAGTGTCCTGCCTATGTTTTCTTCTAGGAGTTTTATGCTTCCAGTTCTTACATTTAAGTATTTAATCCATTTTGAGTATATTTTTGTATACTGTGTAAGAAAATATTCTAATTTTCATTCCTTCACATGTAGTGTTCCAGTTTTCCCAACACCATTTATTGAAAAGACATAATGAGTTTTTTCCTGGTGCTTTCAGATGATTTCAGCCCATATGTCTGCAATAGTACTTGTCATATTATATTATATTTAGTCATTTGTACCACTGTTTCCAGACTAGGTTGCAAGCTGCTGCTTACCTGAGAAGTTTGCAGGGACCCGGCTACTCATTGCTTGAGCAACCTCGCTATTTAATTCTATCATGAAGCCGTGCTCTCTGCCATTACTTACAATGCCCTTCATGGGGAACCTTGAGGCCTGATGCTGAGAGAAAGGAACCACATTGATTCCTCCCTCATTGGCTCTTTCTCCTTCTGCTAGAAATCTCTACATGTGGTTGAGAGTGGCAGTGGGAGGGGACAAGTCACAACAGAAATGTAAATAGATGGCTCTGATTCCAGATATTCACTCAGGTTCATTCTTTGCCATAATAAATATTTGCAAAACAGAGTGGGTAGGAAAGAAAAAAAAAATGTTGACTGTTCTGGGTTTGGAACATGCAATGAATTGTATATGTAATTTGAAAATGGCATATTTTCTGGCTGATGAATAATTAAGCATATATGACTGTGCTTTTTAGACTGACCTCTGCTGAGAAATATAGAGACCTTAGTCCTTTAATTCTCCATCTTTGGGACAGCAGATAGTGCTCAGGATACTACTGGGATAGCAGGACCTACCTATTATTTTTGTGAGGATTACATAAGTTGACTTATGGGAAGTACCTTTAAGTTAATTCATAGGAAATATCTCTAAGGAGTGCCAGGTACATTTCAAATGCTCAATAACTGGTAGTTATTTATGATAATTAAATTATTCCACAGATACATGGGACTGAGTGAACTGGAATAGATAGGAAGCTAGCGAGTAGAGATACTGCATAGGTTTCAGGATTGGACAAACCAGAGTTTGAATACTGGCTCTGCTGTTTACACGAGCTACAGCTAGGCCTTAGAAAATTGGAAGTTGGTTGAGCAAAATGTCCCCAAGGATATTAAAGATGAATAGCATTTTCCTCTATATGCAATTATTCCTAACACAATTACATGTGTCAAAATCAAGTTTACTTTCACTGCCATTGAAGCACAAGATGTAATTGGCATTGATTCTATTAAAATCAGTCTGGTTTTGCTCTGTAATTTTTATAAATTTAGTATAGTAATATTTTCTCATTAGTCATTCACCCAATATTTTCACAAACATAGTTGAGAAAAAAATGTGTTTGTAATGTTTTAATCTTGTAGTTCACATTTTATTTCAAATCTGATTACTTTTCAAAATAAAACATAACATATGTTACTGAGGTCCATAAATGCATTTGTGAGAGTTTTAAAAAAATATTTTTTTTTGGAAAAAATGAAATTTTACACTTAAACTATAATTAAAATAATTTGAAAATATCTGGGAGAAAAATAAAACAATAAAAAATACTTTTTTTAAAAAAATAGAAGGTCCTAAGTCACCGGAAATAGTACAATGTGCATTGTCCTTAAACAAATCCTTTGGAAGGCAAGTTTATCTCTATCGCCTACCTAACTTTTGGGGATATATATTGCTCCTTTTCAGAAGCACGCAGTGCCTCAGAACTATCCACTGGGCTTCTTATTGTCCTTGTTTTGGCAAAATGTGTCTGTTCCATTGCCTCATTCATTCAATAAATAATCATTTAGCACCTCAATTTTAGTCATGTTCTGGTATGTGATGCCAAATGACATCTTGATACCTATCCTTATGGTACTCAAATTTCAGTAAAAGAGACAGGCATTATACACTTAAAAACAGAAGTAAATATAGATTAAAGCTTGAGATGAGGGCCACAAAGGAAGACAACAGGGTGTATGTTTGAAAAAGAATAACGGCAGAGGTGGAGGTTGGGGGACTGCTGATTTACAATGGTAGGATCACAGAACATCTTTCTGGGGAAAGTATGTTTATACTGAAACCCGTAAGATGAGGAGCTGGAGAAGCAGTGAGAACAGTGAGTTGAAGAATAGTCTGGGTGAATGAAAGAGGTGGCATATTTTAGAAACCTTATCAGAAGAATATAAAGTAAGAGGAAATGCGTGTGATGTGACACAGAAGAAATAGCGGGGATGAGGTCATGCAGGGGTTTGTGTAGTGTAATCAAGTCTGCATTTTGAAATGGTCACTCTGGACAAGTGGAGAATGAACTGGAGGTTGAAAAATGCAAGGGAAGATACCAGTTAGGAAACTACAGCTTCAATATCTCAGGAATGAAGTGATGGTTCCATGGACCAAGGAGGGAGTGGGGAGTATGGAGAGAAGTGTGTGGATCTGAGATATGTTTTGGTACTTGTTGCCTTGTGATCTTATCCATTTTTTCACTTTTTAACATCCGAAAGCTGGATGTGTCTTTTAGTTAACAGCATTTCATGGTTTATTTTCCAGCATTATTTTTCTTTCTTAATTGTACTTAAAATAATGACAACTGTTATAATCGTTGAAATCTTATTCAATGGAATATGATAAAACTTGCTAAAATTTTATGAGGGATAATGACCTTAATTTCCTTTCTTAATATAATTTCATTTTTAACTAAGATATCTATTACAATTGAATGTCACAACATACGAAGAAACATTCTATTTTCAAATATGTATTCATTCATTTCACAAATATTTGTTGCATTCTCAGCACTGAGAGGGGCCCTGGGGATACAATGGTGAGTAAGAGGATAAAACAAGAACACAGGCCTCTTGGAGCTTCTAGTTTGGCTGGAAAGATAGACACTGAACAAATAATCAATGCTGCTGAGTTCTGTGAAGAAGTGTAGCTTCCAACAGCAGGGAGAAAAACACGTGCCTGATCATATCTGGGCAAAAAGGAAACGTGTCTTGAGGAAATGACATTGAATCTGAGACCTGTTGAGATGAGGAGTTAATATGGGAGAATGAGGAAGGAGAAATCATTCCAGGCCTGTTTCCTGACACATTTGAGTAACGGGAAGGTTAGTAGTGCTGGAACACAGAGAGGGAGAGAGAGTGATGAAAGATGAGGCTGGTAGATGTGTGGAGCCAAATATTAGTGGGTCTTATCTCATGGATAATAAGAAAGGATGGAAGAGCTTTATATAATAATCATGTTTTTCATTAGGGTCTTGTGGTCACAGTGTGCAGAAAGTATTTGGAAGGTAGGGGATGGAGGGCCAGAATGGATTCATGTACCCTTGTAGCGAGACAATAGTGGTAATCCTGGGCATGGAAATAATTGGACAGCTACAAGACATTTTTAGGTGGTAGAGTCCACAGGATTTGGTGCCATGTATGAGGGTCACCAACCATCCTGATTTGACAAGGATCATCACAATGTTTGTACTGAAAGTTTCACATCCCAGGAAACCCTTCAGTTGCAGGCAAATCAGGATGTTTCGTCATTCTAAGTGGAAGAATGAGAAATCATGTAAGACTCTTACTTTTCTGGCTTGAAGAATGAGGTAAATTATGATACCATTTCCTGTGTCAGATCCCTGAAGGAGGCCAATTTTCAAGTAGCAATAGCTTGTGGATTTGAGTTGCTAGTGAGACAACTAGTACACATTTGATTGAAAATTTCTGGAACTTAGACGTAAGATCTGTGCAGTGATAGACATTTAAGATTTTGGATTTAAGTAACCAGGAAAGCCATGGTATACAAAAAGTGAGCTACTGAGATTTTGTTGAGTGAGAAGAAAAATATGAGTCCTGAGGATTTTCAACTTTAAATGTCTAATAAGGAAAAGCTAGAATAATACATTGAGGAAGAGTGGCTACAAAGAGAGGAAGAATAAAAGGAGGCCAAGACACTATGACTGTTTCAAGGGAGAAGTGAATTGTGTTGAGTGTCGCTGACACATATATATGATGATAACTGAAATTTGTTGTATTTTGAGAGATTTTCTTAAGAGTCGTGTTTGTAGATTACTAGAAATAAAGCCTGCTTTATTTCTAAATAAAGCCTGCTTTATTTCTAAATAAAGTGGGCACTGCGTTGTGAACTCAGGGAGGAGTAAGGAAACGGAGACAGCAAGTGAAGTGGAGACATTTAAGATTTTAGATTTAAGTAACCAGGAAAGCCATGGTATTCAAAAAGTGAACTAGCTGTTTTGAAACTATAACAAATACAAAGAGGTTGTTACCTGAATGGGGTAAAGAGCATTTCCTTTCATTGTTTGAGAGAGACTTGAGCTGGCTGTTTCAAGGAACTTGAAGGACTTAAAAAGAGAAAGCATAGGGTCTTAAGAAGAAAGAATAAAAGAGAGAGGATCTAGAGAATGGTAGAGGAATTTCTCTTAGCTAAGAGAAGGACCACTTTCCTAATTGTAACAGGTGGAAAGGAGGAAAGGGAAGGTGCAGGGATGCATCTCAGAGTTGTGTTATATGTAAAAGTATGCTTCATAGGAAGCATTTCATTGAGCATTAATGTGTAAAATTATGCTTCATGAGAAAAAGTATAGCAAGCAGCCCAGTGAATGATTATGTATCATATATTCATAATTGCATCTATTATAGCTTTACTATCTGAATAATTCTTTAAAATTTTTAAATTACATTTCTTATAAGCAAATGTATTGTAAATCTAATCATTGCCAGGCACTCATGGTGCAGAGATGACACTGCCACTGCCATCAAGGACTTGCAGTGTAGTGATGGAAACAGGCATTTAAACAGATAACTGCAATACAACATGGCAGAAGGTGGAACTAGAATGTGGTGGAAGTGGAGAGCAGGAAACAATGTCATACAAGAATCACATGAATTAGGACATGGGTTTAGCCATGTCCTTATTTTAGTCTGAATAAGACTAAAATAAGTTTGACTTTACAATATAGAATCATTATGCATCTCAAGGGTGGGTAGGTGGGAAGAATAAGACTGCTCTGCTCCACCAAGTCATGCAAGGATCTAGATTTTTATAACTTTGTTACTCCATTAAATCTATATGTTGGAACCTGGCTTCCCACCACAATACCCATGCTTCAGTGCACCGGAAGGGAGCAGAGGTGATGGAGGGCATGATCTGGATGTTGAGCACATAATTTATGCTCAAATCCCATAGGCCCAGCTACACCTGGAGAATCCCTATGAAGGGCAAACTGGTCATATGTCTCTGGTGGGGACATTGATATATATCTTCAAGGATATGAGGAGTTTTCAAGGGAAGTAAGAGATTCCTGAGATAAAGGACGAACATATGTAAAGGCAAAGGTAATATTTTAAAGTTTTAACAATCTTTATGACACAAGTTTAAAGACTCCTCCAGTGCCTCTCTCAGACCATCTCTAACATTAGCAACAATTCCACAGGAGCTCAGACTCACCTTGCAATCTCAGGGTTTTACTTCATTGCTCACTGCATATCTTTATGAGTCAGCCTCCTGGCCTAGGGTGGTGTCACTGGAGCTCCCTTAGCCTGTCTACAAATACAGCCTGAAAGTGGAAAGAGATCAACAAACTCAGTCATTGATGGAAGAATCGAAGCTTTATTTTTCTGGATACATCTGGGAGCATTCCATAGGCATCTCAGAAGTGATGTGAACATGTGCATATGTGAACTTCTGATTTCTCAGCAGCAACCTTGGCAAGGCACATTTATGTTGGTTTTTCTCCATCCTTGTATCACTCTCACTGCTTCCTCACTCCTGCTTCCTGAAATCACCTCTCCAATATTTGCTGATTGATTGATTGCTATGTTGGGTCTTCGTTTCTGTGCTAGGGCCTTCTCTAGTTGCGGCAAGCAGGGGCCACTCTTCATTGCGGTGCGCGGTCCTCTCACTATTGTGGCTCCAGACGCGCAGGCTCAGTAGTTGTGGCTCACGGGCCTAGTTGCTCTGCGGCATGTGGGATCTTCCCAGACCAGGGCTCGAACCCGTGTCCCCTGCATTAGCAGGCAGATTCTCAACCACTGTGCCACCAGGGAAGCCCTCCAATAAACTACTTGTATCCAATTCATTACCTCAGACTCTGCATTTTGAGGAGCCCAAACCAACCAATCAAATAAAGCAGATGCCCAGATCAATCAGAATAGATGTCTTCCGGTTTGGCCTCACCAGTGCATCCCTACATTCCAAGCCTGTTTCTTGACACATTTGAGTAATGGAAAGGTTAGTGGTGCTGGAACACAGAGAGGGAGAGAGAGTGATGAAAGATAAGGCTGTGAGATAAGTGGGGCCAGATATTACTGGGCTTATGGACAATGAGAAGGGACGGAAGAGGTTTATACAGTAATCTTGCTATAGAGCCAGGAAATTGTCTGGTGATTTCAAAAAGCCATGAGAAGTATGCATGGCTACAAAGTAGACTCCAAAGAAAAGGCAGAGGTAGCCGCAGAGGTAGATGGGGTTCAAATTAATATATAGAATATATAGTTTTAATATTGACATTATTATTATATAATATAGATATTATCAAATATAGATGTAATATATTTAAGTGTGTATATGTGTATGTGCATATATAATTATATATCTATAATTATGCATATTATTTACATATATATATATATATATATAACAAGATCTGTATTTAATCCTGTGGGTGATAGGAAACCACAAGTGGTGACTTTTTCTGTATGTGGTCTTTATGTATTTATACATTTTAATAGAGGAATTATATGTTTGTGCTGAGTTTCCAGAAATTTTGTGTTAAGAATTTCGGTAGAAAGTGGGGTCTCCGAAGAAGCAGTTTTGGACATCCAAGTGGGAAACAAGGATCCAAACAGAATCAGGGACTGGAGCCACATCACTGGCGATGGAAAGAAGGGAATGTCTATTCTAGAGAAAATGGATGAATTGAAATGATGTTAAAAATATTTGACAGCTGGTCCTACCAGGTACCCACTAGTAAAAATGGACTTTGACTGTAAAGCCCCAGGATGGTGGACCTGGTGCATTCTGGGCAATTAGCTGCCTGGGTGTGGAGGAGCCACACTGAAAACCGCCCAATCTATTCCCAGATCTGATTTTACGTCTCATAACTTTCCAAATAACATGGGAGAATATTCCCATGTAATGCCATTTAGATTTATATATGCCCTGCCATTCCCATTTCTCTCACGTTTTAAAGATGTCTGAAAAAATCTAGTTTAATATATTAAAATATGTATGAGTTTACCTTTGATGACTAAGTCACGATTGACACCGCACTCTGAGACTCTCCACATTCAGCATTGCATCTCTTACCTACCTCTTCCTTTCTTCACGTTACAAAGGCTGGCTAGTTCTGACATGCCCATGCGTGTCAGAGCAGTTGTTAGCGTGTCCAAGAGAATTCAGGCAAGAATTAACTCTCCTCTCAGAATTAATTAAAATAAATAAAATAAAATTTTATTCCTTCTTGAAATGTTCCAGTTCTGCTGGAGACATTGCAGTCAGGTTGATTTGCTCAACAAATATCTATTGATCACGGGCTATGTTCCAGCAATCAGGAGATTACCTTGTGGGACAAGAAGGTGGAAGAAGCCAGGCTGTGTAACCGTCAGGAGTTTTATAGGTTTATGCAGAGGTAAAATGCGCCTATATTTCCTAAAGTATATCTGTATTTGCTATTACTTCACAGGCTAGAAGTCAGCACTGTGCTATATTTACACTGCAATTTCCCCTGCCACCGATTTCAGAATTTTAAAAGAGGAGAGTTATATTAGTTTCTGTGGCTGTCACAACAAAGTACTACAAACTTTCTGGCTTACAACAACAGAAACGTATTTGTTCACAGATGTGGAAGCCAGAAGTCTGAAATCAAGGTGTCAACAGGGCCACACTCCCTCCAAGGGCTCTATAGGACAATCCATTCTTTGCCCTTCCAGCTTCTGGTGGCTCCAGGTGCTTCTTGGCTTGTGACTGCCTTACTCCAAGCTCTGTCTCTGTGGTTGCATTACCTCCCCTTCTTCTGGTATCTTGTCCCTCTGGATCAAGAAACTCAGAGGGAGACAGCTATCTCTCTCTTATAGGAAGATGTGTGATTACATTTAGGGATTATCTAGATACTTCACAATAAGCTCCTTCTCTTAAAATCTTCAACTTAATCACATATGCAAAGACCCATTTTCTGAATAAGGTAACAGTCAACAACTTCTGGGGTTAAGACCCGGGCATATCTTTTGGGAGAGTCATGATTCAATCAAAGGCTAGCTGTTTAGGGGGAGAAGGAAGGAGAGAGAGAGAATGAATCGGAATTCTTCATGGGGATAAAAATATTTGATGAGGCTAAGAAGAGTCTTCACGTGTAGTCAGTTCTTACCTTTGCCTGAGTGAGAAACAGAGAGAGAAGTAAAGAGGAGAACAAAAGAATGACCAATGTGATGTAGAATAAAGACCACAGACTTTGAAACCAATGAGACCTGCATTCAAATCCCACCTAAATGACTTACTAGCTATGCTACTCTGGGAGTGTCTTTAAAGTGGCAGTGGCAATGGCTAAAACATCGTTACTTTAGCGCTTACATGAAATTATTTATATCTATAATTTTTATATTTGTTTATCTATCATGGCATAGAATGTGGCACACAGGAACTCCACAGTCATTTCTCTCGAAAGTATTCAATGCACATTAGTTATAAGCACATTTTCCCCCAGAGGAGACCAGATTTACAGCCATTTTCTTCAGCTCTAATTGAAATGGTAATCTTGGCTTCACTCATTTCACATCATTTCTTCATTTCTGATAATGACTTTATGTAGCAGTTTTTTTCCTATAAGACTTTATTACTTCTGCCTCAGATGCCCCAGATGCTGTAAATCTCAGTGGTATCCAAGAGAAGAGGAAGTAAGATCTTTAAGGCAGATGTCTGTGATATTGATGTGATAAAGCAAGTTGTTGGGTTAGAATATTAGAGGCCTGAGTTCATCATAACTCATCATAATCCAAATAATCTGTTAGTGGGGTTGCTCTCTGAGTGATATATCATTTTAACACATGGGGCAAAGCCTTTACAGAAACTCTCTGGGGTGTTTTTGCTTTTAGTAGCTTTCTTTGCTTAAGTGCCCCTAATAACACCCTCCAGTGGAAATGGAAGTGTTTGGCTAATGCATTATCAAAATGGGAGTTGTCAGCTCTTAGGGGAGTCTCATGTGTCTTGATGAGCTATCAACCCTTGTTTTCCTTTAAACACTTAAAAATCAGTTTGAGAAAAAATCATTACAGTTATTTCTAAAACAGCAAAGAGAAATTGAAAAAAAGTCACTTACACCAAAGGCTAAACATATCTGAGAAAGTCAGTTTCTGCATTAGCAGATCAATTCAACCCACTAAAAAGAGTAGACTTAAATAACAAGTCACGGGGTTGGATGTAATGTACAGCATAGGGAATATAGTCAATAATATTGTGACATGGAAATATATGTAAATAGACTCATAGTGGTGATCATTTTGTAATATATAAGAATATCAAATCACTATGTCGTATATCTGAAACTAATATAATATTGTAAGTCAATTGTATTTCAATAACAACAACATAAAAGAGTAGATTGCATATCAATGACAGTATCAGTGATCTGCCTTCTGAAAGGAAAATTAATTTCTGAGTGTGAAATTAGTGGCATCAGAAAGGAAGATGTATCTCTTCATTTGACCTAGAGCTTTGAAAAGTTTGCAAACTGAAGACACAGTTCCTTCATTTATAAAGAATGCTCACTTCAAATATTGTCTTCAATATCTTAATGTATGAGCCATTATGGTTTTTGTTTTCTATAAAAAGTTCCCTAATTACCTTCTCAAAAGTCAGTGAGCTCTTCAATGAATGTTCTTTCCTCAGTATAGCATTCATATGATGTAAGTAAAGACATTTTGTCTTTTATATGTCTATAATATTTTGTCAAGTATTATACTGGAATTTCAAAATAATGACACAAAAGCAGAACCATGTGAATTGGCAATCTTATTAGAGCTTCTAAATAAGAGTTTGTATTGTTTAGAAGATTTAATTTTCCCTCCACTCAAGAAATAACTTTTCCTTCCATAGTTTTAACAAAATTTAGAACTGTTTGGAGAGTAATTGTTTGGTATTACAAAAAATACCATCAAGGTTAATGGCAGTTGACCTCAGTTGGATTTCATTTCTTGTGCCATGACAGGATATAATAACCCTACAATAATTAATAATGTTTTGAGATTAACTGTAGATATATACAAGAAAATGAATATAGCCACTAATGGGAATTTTAATTTTAGAACTTAAAATATTGATACCTGTGGCAATTACATTTGTACTTTTAAAAAATTCTGCTTCTGAAACACTATCAGCTTACTATTGCCACCAGAAAATCCTCTGCAGTCAACTTTATAACATACTCCAGTGTTCATTGAGAGATCCTAGAAGTTCAGAAATGCTAACTCCAGGCAAGTCTTTGCACAGAACTAAATTCAGGCCCCACAGTGCATCATGCTTCCTTATCAAAGAGATAACCTTCAGAGTGGACTATAGAAAACAGACTTTATGGGCAAATAATTTAAAAAAAACATACTTGATCCAACATGTGATTTAAATTAAAGTTGAACATCTAGAGTGAATTCCTAAAAAGTCTGAGCCCCCCTCCTAAATAACTGCAGAGAATATTTTGTGTTAATTTAGTGACACTCTTTTAAGCTTTGATTAATACTTTGTATGGGTGTTGCTTGGCTGAATGGCGGGTGATTTAGTTTGTTTCTTGAGATTGGTACAAGTGGAAAACACCATTGGTAGCTCAAAATATGTTTATTGAACACTTATGATATGCGGAACACTGGCTCAGAAACTATGGGAATAACAAGATTAACATAAATAAAGTAAAATAAACAAACAAAACACATATCAATGACTTTTTGTAGGATCTTGTATCTTAGGATAGACAATTCAACAAAAAGTGATTTATCACTTTAATTACAAAAGTGATTAAATAAAATTTAGAAAGCCAAGTTCAATTAAAAAGTTGTAAATACAAAGCCTTCTGTGGATTTAAGGAAGAGAGATCTGATTGTCCAGAAAAGGAAGAGAAGGGATAGACATTTTTTATGGAAGAGGTGAGATTTGAACTGGTTATGAAATAATTTGTAGAGTTAAGACATAATACTGCATAATAGCATACACTTTTATAGGGTTTACTATGTGCCTACTGTTCTAAATTCTTTCACATGTATTAACTAATTTAATCTACTCAACAGCCCTACAAGGAAGGTATTATTATAATCCTCATTTTACAGACAAGGAAATAGTGGTTCAAAAGTTAACTAACTTGCCTGTGGTCACCGAATGAGCAAGTGGAAAAGTGGAGGAGCCAAGGTTCATCTCAGGCTGTCTGGGTGGGAGTCGATCCATCTATAGACTGCCACTCAGAGAAGAGAGGGAGAACTTGCAGGGTGAGTTGCAGAGCACATCAGTTTTCTATTGCTGCTATAACAAATCACCACAAATTTAGCAGCTTAAAACAACACAAATTCATTATCTTACAGTTCTGCAGTTCAGAAATCTGAAATGGGTCTCATGGGCTAAAATTAAATGTTATCAGGGTGCATTCCTTTCCAAAGGCTCTATGGATGAATATGTTTTTGCTTCTTTTCCAAGCTTCCAGAGTCTGTGCCCATCCCTTGACTTATGCCTCCCTTCTATGTTCAAAGCCAATTGCATCGTTTTACCTTCTGCTTCTGCTAGCACATCTTCTTCTCTGACTCGAACTCTCCTGCCTTCCTTTTTCACTTATAAGGACTCTTGTGATTACAGTGAAGCCACCCAGATAGTCCAGAATAATCTCCTTAATTTATAGTCAGCTGATTAGCAACTGTAATTGCATCTGCAACCTTAATTCCCCCTCGCCATGTAACAGCATATTCACAGGGTCTGGGAATTAAGGTGTGGTAATCTTTAGAGGTTTATTATCCCACCTACCACATAGAGCATGAACTTAGGTTCATTGACAAGAAAGAGAAAGGTCTATCATGGGAAAGGCAATCCACTTCAGCAAAATTTGAAAGGGGGCAGTTCACAAACTACTAATTCAATGAATTAATATCTCTAAATTTCTCTAAAACAATCTTTTCAGTCAGGATAATTATTTTTCCCTCCTAATTTGAAATATGTAAACTCCACAGATACCTATTAAGCATTTATTATGTACTTTGGAGGAATATAAAAGCATATGACATGCTTATATTATAGATGGCTCAACGTTTAAAAATGTAAATGAGTCAGTTGTGCGAGATGCCAAAGGGAGTCTCAGATGTGTTGGTAAAATCATGGAAAGTTCAGAAAGATGGCCTTGTTGTGTGGTCTCTGAAGAGTCTTCAATAAGGTACACTCTTCTTTCCGGCCTCAGCACTAAGAAATCTCAGAAATAAGGAGTAAAGATGAAAGTCAAACCATGATTAGGTTAGGGCACATGACTTACAAATATGGGTATGTGGAACTGCTAATATGAACCACAAATTAATCTGGACTGGGGCAGTTTGTTCTCCAAAGGGCAGGCTCCTACACAACCTACAGATCTACAGTATGGAGTAAAAGAGGAGAGACCATGCTCTCCATAGGCAGGTTGCTTCCTAATGAAGGAGTAACTCTGCCCATGTAACTTTTCCCAGTTTCACCAAAGAAATCATTCATCTCCCCAAGGGCAGAGTGTATAAAGGGAGAGAGAGAAGCTGGAAGTGTCATACTAGGGGAATTTTCTCTTCCTGGCAGGACATACGAGAAGTAGGAAGAAGCATTTCCCGGTAACACACCTCAAGTTCCTACTGGCCCAACGTAAACTCATCATTTCACTATATACTTAGTTTCCCAAACTAGACACTTGAGAATCATCTTCAACTCTTTTTCCTCAGTAATTGACTCATTCCAGTCAATCACAAAGTGTGACCTTTTCTCAAAAGAATTCCATCTGCCCTATCTCTCCTAACATGTGTCCTTCTTTTACTGAAATAACTTTCACTAATGTCCTAATGTCATACTCTCCAGTCTACCATATTCCCTCCTGATAAATGTATCTAGAATCTA
This sequence comes from Balaenoptera physalus, assembly GCF_965194825.1. Taxonomy (NCBI): domain Eukaryota; kingdom Metazoa; phylum Chordata; class Mammalia; order Artiodactyla; family Balaenopteridae; genus Balaenoptera; species Balaenoptera physalus. Next base: position 102,637,004 of record NC_138884.1, read on the forward strand.
AATATACCCAACCACCTTATTTCCAGAGTCCCCATGAATGACTTCTTTTAATCTCTAAGACTCATAATAAGAATCCTCTACTCTAAGTATACTTTCTGATATTTAGGTTTTGTGAGGTTCCCCCTTCTATGCTACTATGGCATCTTAGTCTAGTTCTAAAATTTCACTAGTTTTATTACATTTTAATCAATAATATATGCCCTACAGTAAATTTGAGGTTAACAATTATGATGATTATAATATTATTTTATTATGATAAAAAAAGAATGGCTCCCATATAGAGAGTAACTTATTCTTTATAATCTTGTGTTTTTCTGAATAGTGTTAAGCACATTTCTTATAAGAGACAATGAATTCTTAACAAGAATCCTGAGAAATAAATATTGCTTAGTCCATTTCACCCATGAGGAAACTGAAGGCATTATATTTACTTAGAGTCACGTAACTACGAAGTAACAAAACTGGAGTTTAAGCTCCCAAAACTCTGATTACAAAACATGTGAATTTTGGCTTTGTGGTGCTTATCTAAATACTAGCAGATAAATGAGTCAAGTAGTAAAAACAATGTTTTTGAACTTTCGATTAACTGGCAAAGGGACCTTTGTGACATTAGCTGTGTTATGTAACTGCCAGGGCCTCTGGTCTATAAATGAGAAGGCTAGACTAGATGATTTCCAAGATCCCAGTGATAACTTCCTCAAAGAAGTGCACTTTTTCTTAAAATGAGATAAAAGAACTTTACAGAATTTTCCAAGAATAAAAACTTCCTAATCAAAGCCTCTTGTCTTAGTCCCGTGGGGATCCAATCCATGTGTGAAACAGGTTAACACTCCATCACAAATTAACCCTTCTGACCCGCTTGATTTACTTTGAGGCAATGGATACCAAAAGGTTGATGCCAACACAACTTAAGTAAATGGTGGAATAAAACTCAAATACATTAAAAACAAAACAAAACAAAACTATTCTACTCAGTAGATAGTGAAAACTCACTCTCAGATTCAAAATGTATGGGAACTGCTTTGGATGGTCCTTTAATTCACCACTACTGTTTACTGTATCAACAAGGTATCTCAGTAGCTGTCAGAGTCCAGATATATTGAATGGCTTTATCATTTGGGGTCATAATATGGGCATCTTTGGTCTTGTTCTCTGTGCCTTTTTAATTTTGTAGAGCTAAAGAGTTATAATAAGCCTAGAAAAGTCCTTTAGTCAATTAACAATTATTCTTTGAGCACCTGTTATATGCCTGTATTTTCTAAATGCTAAAGGTGGAACAGAAACACATGAGACTTGGTCCTTTGCTGAGAAGTTATAAGCTAGCATGGGTAAGAAGATACCCATGACACAGTCAGAAAACAATACAAGGTAATATATAATTAAATGCCTAATTTTGTGGTACAGGTTATAAGAGCAATAAGATTTCATAAAAGGGTGAGAGTAGAGTGGGCTGGAATTGTCAGGGAAAGTTCATGAGGGAGGTGAGGATATTGGTAGGATCTTGAAGAATGGTTAGGAGGAAATGAAGGGGAACAATGGCATGGGAAGCACAGGGTATATTTAAGAGACTGGCCTCATAGGAATAGATGTCTCATGTTGGAATGAAATGGGATTAAAGTGGACTCTTTCCCTTCTCCTTCTTCATGTTGTGTCTTTAAACTCCATTGGATAACAAATCTAATTTTAAATCTCCAGAAAAATAAATCTCATAATTAATTTCCTTGTTTTATATAATTACATGCAATTCTTTATCACATCTTTGCGTATGTTACATCACAGTCTTACAAAATAAACTCAAATTTATTGAATCTATTATATTTGCTTTGCCTGCACTTGTAATTGCTGATATGTCCTTCCTTAAGCATATTTTTTTGTTTCTTTCCATTCTGCTGAATAAGGAGAATATTTGCAACTATTTGAGTAATAATGATGGAGGTGAAAATAACGTTTTACACTTGTAAATAGCTTAACAACTTATGAAATATTTGCACATATGCTATCGCATTTGATCCTTAAAAATAACCTTGAGAAATAAGCAAAGCAGGTATTATCACCACTCTTTTACAGATTTGGAAGTTAAGTGCCTGGTTCTAAGAAAAACAGCAAGACATTAGAAGAACCAGGACTCTTAAATCTTCTGCCAGAACTCAGGAACATGTCTCCAGCTGGAATAGTTTCATGCAATATTGCAATATGGACAGTAAAAACAAATTTAGCATATTCTCTAACTTCTACCTAGTTTCAGTATAACCTAGGCATTTATATGATTTTTGATAACTTAATGACCATTGTATTCATATGAAGAGAGATTAATCTTTAAAAATATGCGTATTTGGTACAAAGATTAGTACCATACACAAACTGACCAGATACAATTGGATAGTGCACTTCTCTGTCCTACTTTCTTGTAAGTGCAATGGGGTTAATACCAGCCTTTTGTAATGATCTAATAGAGCAAAGAATAGAAACACACATTGAAAAGAGGTAACATTTGCTCTATTACTTCTAACTTCTTCTTCCAGAAAGAAAGGATTACATGTACATTCCTCCATTCCTCCTGCTAGGTACAGTTGAAAACTCTGGAATACACACACACACACACACACACACACATAAAACAAATGTAAGGCAATTCTAATAGATGTAGAGTAGAAAGCACACCAGCTAGTAGGACCACAGGACGGTGAGGAACCCAGCAACTTGGAACCACCAATAGGTGCAGACAAAAGAAGCCCAAAGCAAAGCCTGCTCTCTTTAGCCAAGGAACCAGGACGGGGCACCCAAGCAGAACAGAATTTCAGGCAATAGTTCTACTTCAGCCAAACACCACCAAAAACACTGTGACCCTGCTCCCAACCCTGTCATCAAAGGACTAGTGGAGAGTCTAGACTTCTACTCTCACCAGGCTGTAACAAGTCACCCCAGCACACCAGGGTGATGTTACAGGAGGCCCAGCAGGGGACCCCAGCCTGCACAGCGACAGTGGAGACAACATGGGGAACCTGGACATCCAGTACCATCTGGCCAAAAAATGCTGATGGAAGAAACTAAAGAAGATCTAAATAAATGGAGAGGCATGCAGACTGGGAGGAACTCAGCACAGCACGAATGTCAATTCTGCCCATGTTGACATATAGGCTTAACACAATTTCTCTTAAGAATCCCAGCAAGGTATTTGTACACATAGGCAAGATCTTTCTAAAATTTATATAGGAAGCCAAAGAAACTACAGTGGTTAAGATCATTTTGCAAAAGGAAGAATAAAGTAGATGGAATCATTCTACCTGACTTCAAGACTTATTTTATAGCAATGGTAATCAAGACTCTGTGGTATTGGCAGAAAGATAGACACACAAATCAATGGAACAGAATAGAGAACCCAAAAATAGACCCATACAAGTATGCTCAATTGATCTTTCACAAAAGTGCAAAAGCAATTTTTATAGAGGAAGAATCATCTTTTCAAAATATATTGGAGAAATCAGACAACAGTAAGCAAAAAAAAAAAAAAGAAAAGAGGGAAGAAAAAACCTCAACCTAAACTTTATAAAATTAATTTAAAATAGACCATAGATTTAAACGTAAAACAAAAACTATAAAACTCTTAGGAGTCAGCATAAGAGAAAATCTTCAGAACCTATGAGTTCTTAGATGTGATCCATAAAAGAAAAAACAATCAGTAAATCAACTTCATCAAAATTAAACAAATTTGCTCTGTGAAAATCCCTACTAAGAGGAGCAAAAGGCAAGCAGAAGCCTGGAAGGAAATATTTGGCAACCACATATCTGATGAAGGACATTTCTAGAATACATAAAGAAATCTCAGAATTCAGCAGTAAAAACAAAAGAAAGAAACAAACAATGCAATTAGAAAATGGGCCAAAGACGTAAAGAGGTATTTCACCAAAAAGAATATATGGGTGGCAAATAAGCACAAGAAAAGATGATCAATATCACCAACCATTAGGAAAATATAAGCTAAGATGACAATGAGATACCACTACACACCTATTAGAGCAGCTAAAGTAAAACATAGGGCCTATAGGAATGAAAACTAGTACAACCACCCTAAAAACTAGTTGGGCAGTTTCTTGAAAAACTGAACATACAGTTACCATTCAACCCAGCAATTGCACTCCTGAGCATTTATCCCAGAGGGAAAAAACACTTGTGTCCACACGAGTTTGTGCATGATTGTTCATAACAGCTTTATTTTTAACAGCCCCAAACTGGAAGTGATCAAACGTTCCTCTTTAGGTGAGTGGCTAAACAAACTGTGTTATATCCATTCCATGGAATTCTGCTCAGCAATAAGAGGAACACACTACCAATATACACCACAACTAGGAAGAATCTCAAGGGCATTATGTTGAATGAGAAAACGATCTCAAAAGGTATCACAGTATGATTCCATTTATATAACATTCTCTAAATGACAAATTACACAGATGGACAACTGGTTGTTGATTGTCCAGAGTTAGGGATGGTGGAAGGGAAGGGGGTGGTGACTATAAAAGGGTAAGGGCAGGGAAAGCTTTGTGGTCATAAAATATTTCTGTATCTTACTTGTGGGGTTTACATGAATATCCACATGTGCTAAAATGAAACACAACTACACACATGTTATACCAATGTCAAATCTCTGTCTTGATATTAAGTGTTCTGTGAGATGTAACCATTGGGGGAAATGGGGGAGGGTACTTGGGATTTCTTTGCACTATCTTTGTAACTTCCTATGGGTTTACAATTATTTCAAAATGGAAAGTTAAAAAGTTGCTCTATAACTACGTTCCTGTTTTCAGCATCTCTTTCCCATAAGCCTGATCCTGGCCAGCCGAGGTGCCCATATTGCTTCATTTGTCTTCTTCTGTCCCCCTTCTCTGTAGCCCTTGTACTTCCTCCAATGTGGTATATGCTTTGCAGAGCCAGGTCGGGGATTCACAGGCCTCTGCTGGGGACAAGAGAAAGGAAGCTGTAAGAGGATGTTGAGTATCTCAGATTTCAGATTAAGGCCCTGGTTCCAAATATCCAAAATGACATTTAATGAATAACAAAATTGAGATCTTCAGTATTTTCAACAGGTTCAAATATAATATGACAAAATAAAGCCAATCCATATGAAATGCTATAGTTGGCTCCCAAAAGGCAACAGCATGAGCCCCAAAATGTAGAGATGACACTACACAGCAGGACACAAAAAAAGACTCAGATAATTTTATATTGTACTTCAAGGGTAATGTGAGTCAACAGTCAAACACGAAAAATTAGGCTGCATTACTATTAATTGTTAAGTTTATATAGCAGTTATCTATGTGTTTCACACAAAGTTACTTATTTAATCCTTAAACTTGAGGCAAGTAACATTTTTATCCCCATTTCTTTGTATATATAACTTCAGACACAGAAATATTAAGTTTACTTGTTCCAAGTCTCACCTCTACTAAGTGCAGATCAGCAATTCAAACCCAGGCTCAGACTCTTAGATCTTAATCACTTGATTTATTCACAGCCATGAATCTGCTATCCTGTAGTCATACATGCATCCCTTCAACAATACTTATGTGCCAAGAATTGCTCTGAATAAAATGATTAAGATTACTGCTATCCTGGGTCTTATCTCATTAAAGAAATAGACAGTAAACAAACAAATGATAATATATTTATGGTGGCAAGTATTATAGTATTAAAATAGGGTGACATGATAGAAAGTAATGAGAGAAGCTACTTCGTATTCAGTGGCCAAGGAAGGCCTCATGAAGAGGGGACATATAAACTAAGACCTGAATGACAAGCAGGCAGCCATGCAAATATGTGGTGAAAGGGATTCCACACAAGAACAGGCAGTGAAAATGCCCTGAGATAGAATCAGCTTGGCCTGGTTGAGAAATGAGAAAAGGATAACTGAGGCCAGAGCACTGTGAGTGGTATGAGGGAGACTGAGGTAGGTGAGATTATGTAGCAACAGAGAGCAAGGAGTTAGGATTTCATTCTATTATAATGGGAAGTCTCTGGACTGTTTCAAGCAGATGATGACTTGATCTACTTGATGCTTTCAAAAGAGCCTTTTGGCTACTAAGTGGAGAATAAATTGTAAGGATGTACGAGGGGAAGAGATGGCCAGTTAAAAGCCTGTTCAGGTCGTCCAGGTGACAGATGGTTGTGATGTGGACATGAGTGGTGCCAGAGGAAATGGAGAGAAATTGGGTAAAGAAGGAAGTACCTGTCAGTTCTGCTCAGTTCTCGGCTGGTCCAACCATTACATTCAGAGTAATGTATTCAACTCTTGGCATCATTTACTGGAAGGATAGTGACAGGATAGGGCAGGGATGAGAGCCTATTAGAACAGCCAAAGAGCTTTCTGTATGTATACTATCACATTTTAAATAGTTTAACAAATAATTTATATTTTAATATAAAATTTTAACATTTTAATAAATTTAACATTAAATTTTTTTCTTTACATGACCAACAAGCAAAACCTCCTTTTTCGTAATGAAAACTATAGGAAACCAAACTTGATAAATTACGCTGATGAGACATATTATGAAAAAAGTTTGAGAAACTTCATACTAGGCCACGTTCAGAGGAGATTCACCTAGATGATGAATTGAAACCATGTTCTGTGAAGAAAAGTTGATGAAATTGAGTGTTTAGGCTGATAAGGAGAAAACTGGGACTAAATATCTGCCTTCCAGTGTAGAAGGAAAACAGGATTCTTTCATTTAGCCCCAAAAGGAAGACTAAAATTTAATGAATGGAAGCTACAGATAAGTAAGTGTCTGCTCAGCACAAGGACAAACCTTGGGACCATTAGAATTGTCCACAATAAGGTGGATTCTTGGATATTCCCCATCAGTAGAGTTTACCCTATAAGCAATCCACAAAAGCAAGAAACAAAGCCAAGGATGGCATTCTTCTAACCCTCTGATACTAAAAAAAAGAAGAGGTTATTAATTATTAACTTTTAATGTATTTTTCCTAAACTATACTGTTTTTCTTCAATATTCTTAAGAAGAATTTTACAAGTAAGCATCTTGGCAAGTGGGGACTTTATACATGATAAAAATCACAAATATTAAAATATACTACTATTATTATTATTCCAGGGTCATGCTGAAAAGATCTAATCTATATTTATGTTTTAATATGATTTAAAAACAGTAAATTATAAGATCTATTTTAACTCATTTGATATTTACATTTACTCTTTTTAAGAATAAAATTCTTGTTATATAGATTGTGACAAATAATACAAACATAATTTCTCATTACAGTAGTAACAGTTAGTAAACCAACTTCATTATACTGTAGTTTTAACTCTCACGATATTGTGCAGTCAATAAGTTGGAAAGATAATATTAGCTGTGTTACTCATGCTTGTGGAACTTGGAAAGAATTGTTCTTTAGTGGCGTATTAAGAAAATTGGTTAATAGTGAATTAAAGCAATTAAAGTATTTTAGCATTTGGGACACTAGAAGCTCTGTTATCTTGAGCTGTAAATCAAACCAATTTCAGCTGAAGATAGGTCTTGTCATGTGGATAAAATATTTGAAGGCAATTCCGATAGATCTTGATGCTGTTGTCTGCCAAAATCTAGGCTCTCAAATTGTTGTTTTCCCAAGCCCCTCCAAAGCCACGTCCGGTATTCATTTTCATGGCAGCCTCTTCAACTAGATTTGGTGCTTTGATGACTTAGGGAAGCTTAATCTTTTTAAGATGTTTGTAAGTTACCCACACACCATTCTGCTCAGAGTGCCTCATAGACATGAAATAAGGAGTAACTGACATTAAAGGGAAGAAATGTGTGACTATGTGCTCCAGAAACAAAACATGGCCTATAAAGGCCAGGAAGTGAGTGCCCGAAACAGAGTGGACACTCGTAAATGTTTGCTGAGTGCATGAATTGAATGCATAATTGAGTTAATTAATGAGCAGGTGCTTAATGTATTTAAGATTAAACTATTGGCAGTATGGTTTTTAAATAAAAGCCATAACTTTTTTTTTTTTAATAAATTTATTTATTTAATTTTATTTTTGGCTGCTTTGGGTCTTCGTTGCTGTGCACAGGCTTCCTCTAGTTGTGGTGAGCGGGGGCTACTCTTCATTGTGGTGCATGGGCTTCTCATTGCGGTGGCTTCTCTTGTTGCAGAGCACGTGCTCTAGCTGCACAGGCTTCAGTAGTTGTGGCTCGTGGGCTCTAGAGTGCAGCCTCAGTAGTTGTGGCGCACGGGCTTAGTTGCTCCACGGCATGTGGGATCTTCCCGGACCAGGGCTCGAACCCGTGTCCTCTGCATTGGCAGGTGGATTCTTAACCACTGCGCCACCAGGGAAGCCCAAAAGCCATAACATTTTGAAGTGAGATGATGACCCACACTTCGGCATTAAATTATTTCTGAAGGCATTGGTGACCACTAGTATTGACAAATCATTCTTTTATTTATGTCGAGTTTCCTATTTTTCAATGTGCTTTCACATATGCCACCCCCTTTGTGCTTCACAACGCAATTTGTGAGGGTCTAAGAGAAGTGTGACTTTTTCACCTTTATGTCCTCACACTCTAGCCCAATACCTAGCACCTGAGTAATACCCAATAAGTAGTGATCATAGAAACCTCAAATAACAGTTATTCAATCCTATCTGATGTTCCCTTCATCTTAGTTTCCCATGGATTGTATTAGTCATTCCTTCTAAACTCTTCAAGGATCCCATGTTATAGCTGAGACAGCTGTATAATAAGAAGGTAAACCATATACCTAAACCACAGAGCTAGGTAGGTAACAGAAAATCCAAGATGTACACCCTGGCCTACCAGTTTCCAACTTACATACTGTTAATTGCTATGACCTAATATTGTATTCTTTCTTTATTGTGGTGAGAGAGATATAAAAATGTCAAAGCACTATTTTTATTGATCAGACATCGTAAACGAGTCCGTTTGAATGCTTCAACAAAAAGTTTGGAAGCCACCTGCCAGTATGATATATTTAAGAGAACAGTTCTTTTTCCAAAGCAGAAACATAAATCATTAACTAAAAGCCATATTTCTTGTCAGTGTATCTAATTTCGGCTTGGAAATGTTTGTATTAAAGTGTGTAAAGCTGTAATGTGATAGTAAATTCCTCTGACAGGCTGTCAGTATGAAATTGTTGGATTAGCAAGAGGAGAAAAAAACTACTATTTTAGTGACAATCCTTGAAATGGAAAGTAAAAAATTATACAGCTTAAGAATTAATTATGTCCAAAATACAAGATTTCAATTTTCTAACTCTGAGATGTTAGTATAAATCTTTAAACTTGTAGAAATTTAAACACAAAGTAGTTTCCTTGACACTGACACTTGAATACAGGTGTTCAGTTTGTATGAAGATTAAAAATATTTCATATTACTGTAGACTCAGGAGTCATTGGACTAAGAGCGTCATACCTGAATAATGCAAATCCATACTTCCTTTTCCCAAAACTATTTTAGAAGTTCTTTCAAAATACTTGAAATATTTATTGTTTTCCCTCTTTTAGGTAGCCCTAGATCTTATTCCCAGAATCAGGACTTCTTTCCTAAAATCCTGGGATTTGGGATAAGACTGGATCTGAACAATATCACATCCTCTGAAATTTTTATCAATACTCAATCAAGAGTTGAATTTTCCTTATAGTTCTCTTCTGATAATCATAACACATTACAACATTAAGACATGATGATGATGATGATAAATGTATACTTTTTAGCCGTTAAATGTCCTGGGATAAAGTAAAAAAAAAAAATAGAATATGCACTGGCTATCAGAATCTTAGATTTTATTGGCACAATCTTTTCTCGGATCCTTGGAATTTAGGCAATATCTAATTTCATGCTTTTCTCATAAAGATTGTAGTATGTTTTATTGTAGTTCAATAAAATAGAATATTTTTTCTCATTAAAGACATCTGCCCCCCTTCCCCCCAACACATTACCATGAAAAACAAAGAGATTTTTATGCTATTTAGTCAAGGGCCCTAATCTTACCTTCTTTTATATTCAAAATGTACCATTCTCTCCATCCTAGCCCCACCACCAATAACCAGGCACTGAGATTTGAAGAAGCAAGTTATCCAAATTTTACTTACTGATGGCGCTGGTTGCAATAGAGGGAATCTATAAACAACCATGTTTTCTAAAGCAATTGTTTGGGATAAACAAAAAGAACAGCAAGAAAGCCATGCAAGTTTTTTCCAACATTGCGGTCAGAGAACTGTGAGAAGGCTAAAGTGTTAAACTGTTGTAAAGTTAAGCGTAGTCTTTCATATGTTCTTTTATGCTACCACATAATCAATGGAGTCAGTTTCTAAATCTAGACAGGTGTCTTTGCAAGTGTGAAGAGGTTAAAAAGAGGAGAGGAAAAAATAATAAGACAAGTAGTTTTTGTTTTTAATGTAAGAGCAATTAAATATTTACCTGGATACAGGAAGGTAAAGGAGTAGGTTATTCTTAATACACAGCAAAATGCCATAAAATTTTGCTATCTCTTTTACTGCCATTGTTTCTTACACATCCAGGAATTGTTCAGAGAAAAACAGGACAAAACAAGACAGTAAGGAAAACCTTTCTTCATTCTCTCTTCTCATTTCCCCAAACTCTCTAAAATAACGAGAAACTGTATCTTGTGTGTTCCTCTCCCACAGATATCTACTTTATTTTGTGATTTAAGTTTACATAGCCTATCTGGCCTCTTTGGTCTTCTTGTCCTTCAGTGTGTAATTAAAGGTGATATTATTACCTTTAGGATTTATTTTCTTTTGACTGGTGGAATATAAGAAATTTCATTTAAGAAAATAAATCAGTTTCAGGTCATTGTTTCATGTCTCCCTGAGAATTACAACATATTAAAATCTGAGGTTGGCGTCTCCTGCTCAGTGGTATTTATCACACTTTCTATGGCACAATATAAAGGATATGGATGAAGATATTACACGATAAGCATTGGTTGAAAGAACAGGGGGTGCATCACTGAATGACCGATGAAAAACAATAGTGTAAGACTGGCATGACTTACTTCCCTGGTTCCAAATGTCAAGTAGCAAGATTTGTTTACTCATTCCAGAATCTAAAATGCTTAACCTTTATTGTGGAACAGATGATGCATTGGTTTGCTAAAGCAGCAGTAATAACATTCCACAGTTCCACAAACAGGGTGGCTTAAACAACAGAGATATATTGTGTCACAGTTCTGGAAGCAGGTTGGTCTATCAGCAGGGTGGTTCTTTCTGAGAGCTGTGAGAGAATCTATTCCATGCCACTCTCCTAGCTTCTGGTAAACTCAGGTCCTCCTTATAGACGGTGTTCTTCCTGTGTCTTTATGCTTGTCTGTCTCTCTGTTCAAACGTCCTCTTTTTATAAGGATGCCAGTCATGTTGAATTAGGGGCCCACCCCTAATCCAGTATAACCTCATCTTAACTAATTAAATTCACAACACCCATATTTCCAAATAAAATCACTTCCTGAGACACTGGGAGCTAACTTGAGGGGGACAAAATATAACCCATAACTAATGGAATATATTTTATTTATATAACATATTCCCTAAGAAGGAATAAATTATAATGGAAGGAAATATTTCCTATCCATTGTGTGTAATTTGCCTGAGGACATAGAATGATTTTCGTTACTTTGTCATCTACATCAGTTAAGACAGGGCATGTCACAAAATAAGTGCCAAGGAAAAGTTGAATGAATGAATGTATGGATGGTGTATTACTCATCGCATTAGTTTTCTAGGGCTGCCGTAACACAATACCACAGATTGGGTGACTTAAAGAACAGAAGTTTATTTTCTCACAGTTCTGGAAGCTGGATGCCAACGTCAAGGTGTCCACAGGTTTGTTTTTTTCCTGAGGCCTCTCTTGTCGGCTTACAGATGGCTGCCTTCTTACTGTGTTCTCACAGTCTTCCTTCTGTCTGTGTTGTCTGTGTCATATCTATCGCCTCTTCTTATAAAGACACCAGTCATACTGGATTAGGTCCCAACCTGAAGATTCCTTTTTAACTTAATCACCTTTTTCAAGCCCTGTCTCCAAATACAGTCACATTCTGAGGTTAGAGTCTCAGAATGAATTTTGGGAGGACGGAATTCAGCCCATAACACTTGTGAATAGGTTAAGCTCCTGTAACAAGAAAATCCTAAAATGTAGTTGAATCAAAGGAAATAAAAGTTTATTTATCTCTCATGTAAAAATAATTCAAAAGTAGGAAGAGGTACAGAGTGATTGATAGCCTCTGCTGTATAAGGTCATCTAAACATCTAAGTTCCATTTACCCTGTTGCTTCTCCATCCCTTAAGGTATGATTCTCATTGGTATGGTTGAGACTGGTTCATCACCTTGCTTTCAATTTGCCAGGATTTAGCACTTTTGCATATATTATATTATTATAATTGTATTTTTAAAATACTGTCATAAAAAGGAAAATTACGAATGCATAGTATAAGTCAGCAAACTATTTGTCTTACTTTTCTTATCCCAATGGGAGAGTCCAGAATTACCTAACACATTGAGTAAATATGATGCTATTTCCTTTCATAATTCTTGACAGAACCCCACAATGTGTGTTTAAGACTCTGAACATATTTTCTGATGGCTATTTGTTAACTATTGATGCACATGTGAAAAGCCAAATGCCAAATTATAAAAGGTTAACCTTCAAGAGAATGGAGATTGAGCAGTTTCCACTCATCCATCCACTTACAATATAAGGTCTAGCCACAAGTGCATCATTCTTTTAGAAGTGTAATTTGTCTTACTGGGAACATGTAATAATGTTAAAATCTATTGAATCATTTGAAAATACTCATATCTTCTAATAGACTTGTGATATTGGATCCAATTTGTCATTAACATATATTTCTCCACCTTTCCATAAGAAATTCTTACATTCAACCCCAAGTGTGCAATATAGTTAAGGGAAATACACAAGTAGAAAGAGATTTCTCACTCTTGTAAGGTCTAAACCGGTATTTCTGATTAATGATCATTCTTTCAAGCCATGCTTCAAGGGCTCAGCCTCTTTCCACCTATTGTTTTGTCGTCTTCCCAGGATTCAGAGTCCTTAGCTTATCCCTGCATCTGAGGGGGAAGAAAGTGGAAATTGTCCCCCTGCTTCTTAACCACTTTTGCCGTGGTAATGTAGTTCTTGACTGGACAGCTACTTCCTAGCATTGCTCTGCACTAGACAGGAGAGCATGAATGTTTGGTAAAAAGGCTAATTGTCTCTGCAACAAACATTTCCTTTAAATGAATAATGCAATGTCCTTATACAACTTATTGGGACTGTTTCTTAGCAGCTAGTGAAATTAACATGATTTCTGTAAAAATAAAACAGTAGATTGTGTCCCTAATTTTGCATAGAGAAACAATTCTGAGTTAAGCCATGCAAAATTATCTAGTGAAATATCTCCCTTAGTCAACCTATTATTCAGTTAATATATATTATGCATCTAATTGTTTTAAGGCTGTTATCAATCAGCTCAAATCTATAGGTAAATCAACTGTCAGAATATTTATCCAAAGCCTCTGGGGATGCATTTAGCCAATTTTATTATTTTGTTATTGTAAAAATTTTAGCAGATACCTATAATACCTGAACAGAACACTAAAAGACTTCCAAGATATAACTCTAAAAAATGGAACAGTATTTTTATAGTTTTCAGTGACATGATCTTACATCATTACAGTTTCAGATTGCCTCTGTAAGACAAAATTGGTTGGGACATAAGAAATGGACCTGGCATGTGTATAATAGGATATATTTATGTTGTATTGCAAGATAATGAGATGCAAATGTGAGGTTTTTTTTAAGGTCAAGGACCAGTTTTTAATCAACTCTATGTCCCAGTATCTAGCACAGTGCCAGGTATTATATAATTGTTTAGTTAGATCATATTGAATGACTAAAAGGATAAATAAATTCAATTGAAAGAGGCTCATATAGATGGATAATTATCATTCATTTTATTAGGTAAACATACTTCAGTAGTTTTTACTTTTTGTTTTTTTCTCCAGTTCTCTAGAATCTATAATTAATGTCAAAATTTATAATTTCCCTTCACCTCTATTTCATAAATGTGCTCTCATTAAAATCACAAGGTTCAGATCAGTAATCCAGCCCTCATCCCCGGTGTTCTTTTGCCCAAGACTTAGGACCCCCACTGCCCTTCTTTTCTTGTGTGGTCCCAGGCCTCTCTTCCCCAAATGGTCCTGGAACAGAATATCAGCGGATTCCTACCGTGGTCCAAGAGGATCCTAGGTACTGAGGGTTTTCAGACAGCAGAAAACTTAAGCCATGTAACTTTGTGAGTATAAAAAAGAAGGAATGAAAGCACTAGATTCCTGAAAGACTTTGAATGGCTGAAGCCAACCAAGGAGACTAGGTTCTTAAGAAGTTTGGTGTACAGGGATTAGAAGACAGGGCAGAAGTATGATTACTTAGAGGAGGAAGTCTAATTATTGCAGAACCACAAAATCTCAACCAACCTCAGAGGGAGTGCTGGGGTGTCTGAGTTATCCTGTGGTCGCCAAAAGAGTTGTGACTTTCTACCCACCACAATTGGTCCTTGGACTAGGTAGCTCTGTGCAGCTGAGCCAAACCCCAAAGCTGCTGGCAGCTTGAGGCTCGGTGCTGGGGCAAAACAGCCTTCCTTGAAGGAGGATCTGGGCAGTGGAACCCCCTGTCTATCACATAGATCAAAAATAGAATAAAAGAAATCAGTCCCTTGATTCATCTATCTCTAATTCAATCATATACATCCTTGAACTATTAATATATTCTGGGACAATAGTCAAAATACCAAACAACTGCTGCCTCCCAACTCCAGCCATTAGATCCAACACCAACCACCAAAAATCCATTTGGCCTTACCAGTGCAAGCTTCCTGAACGCCAACACTCATGCAACACAGTGTTCCTTTTGCAACCGTGAGGGTAAATTTCTCCTAATCCCTAGTGTTAGGAAAAGAGTTTGTTACGGAAAAAAAAAGTTTGGGTAACTGAGTTTATCAAAGGATGGATAAAATCCTTTATATATATTTAGTTATTAATATAACTGGGCATTATGATCGGACGTCATGAGGGCTTAGTAAATGCCAGGCATTGTGCTCAACCCTTCAATATCTTGTTTAATACTCAGAGTGCTATGAGGCATGTACCATTATTATCCCATTTATAGGTGATGAAGTGAGTTGAGAAGGAGTAAGTGATATGCTCATGGATAAAACTAATATACTATAGAGCAGGGTTAGAAACCAATATGTGTCTATTCTGGGGCTTGACCCCAGTGACTCTGCTGTGCTACCCCTTTAATTTCTGAACAATCACAGATTTATCTTCCTTTTGTCCATAACTTGTAAAAGAGATGGGGTTGTGAACAATAAAGATAAATTTCCTTCTTGTCCAATTTGGTCTCTTCTTTCTCTATTGTTCTAAGCCACCAATCTTTAGACTTACCACCTACTGTTCCAAGTTATGTTTCTTGATTGGCCACTGAAAGTTTGCATCCTTCCTCTTTACTACTTTGCTAACCCCTAATTAGTCAGAGAGAAGAAATCCAGATGATCTAGGTAGGTTTTTACTTTTTTAACTCAGGTCATTGCCCTAAGATATATACCTACCTAGCACTGACTGTCTTTATGCATACTTTTATCTCTTTTCTGTTCTTTAGCTTATCTTTTCAATGTCTGTGAATATAAAACATTATCACGATAGGTTTAAATAGCATGCAATGCCTGAAACTCTTTAAATTGTTCTTTCCTGTTTGGATGTCAATGTGACACTTTTAAAATATGCTGTTGAATGAGCTATACCAACATGCTACAATAATGAGAACCTCAGTTTTCAGTGTGTTCATATATTTTAGCTGTTATCATTGCAATTCTTATCCAGTGCTTTCCAAACAATGCATTGAAACACATTAGTAAGTCATGAGAATTTTTCTGTGAAATACACCCTAAGAGAGCTAATAAAACAGATAATTCTCACCTCTAAGAAAACCACTATGCTATGAGTTATTTTTGAACCGTTTAAAAAAAAATTAAAGTTAATTTCAACCTTGTAGCAAAAGTCTCTTTCAAATGGAGATACTATTGTTCAACTCTCACTGACTAAGATTATAAGAAACAATAGTTAATCCTTTTTTATGAAAAGTGGATTTCAATAGTTAATCCTTTTTTATGAAAAGTGGATTTCAGTCCATATTCACTCTTTCAGAAAATTTTTGAGGTAATCAAATAAGGTTTAAAAGTATTGTGTTGAGGTATTTTTTTTCTTTTTTTTTTGAGAAATAATTGTTACAGCTACATTTTAGGCTAACAAAGGCTTCTTTCACAAATGATGAACTGTGAAAAGCATTGCAAGTGATTTCTCAAATAAATGCAAATAAAAAATGATTGAAAATCTACTTCGTAGCAGAACTATGTGCTTCTTTTGAATCACTAAGAATAGTCTATATGGATGATGGCAGTGTAGACAAATATACAAATCATTGCTGGTCCCTAAGTGGTTCCCTACACAGATACCCAGTGGCAACAACATCCATAGGGTGAAATGCAGGAATATATTGTTAATAAGTTATAACTAATTACGTGTGAAAATAAGTAGCCAAACGATAAATATTTTGATAACCACCATGTATAAATTACTCTCTAGATACTGTTTGTCTTAGCCCAGGCTCTTATAGCAAAATATCATAGACCAGGTCATGCCCTCATCTCAACCTAATTACTTCCCAAAGGCCCCACCCCCTAATACCATGATATTGGGATTAGAGCTTCAACACAGGAACTTTGAGGAAACACAAGCATTCAGTTCATAGCAATATGTCAGTACAAAAAGTCTGAGAATTTCAGCTCTCTCTCAACAGTTTATAATAACCCTCTGAGGAATTAGAGGGGTGTTAGATGTGCCCTCATGGTGAGCTCTGAAGGGCAGAAAGCGTATAATTCCCTGGTTTCATCTTCAGTGCCAAGTACAATAATACAGAGTATGGAATAGGTGTTTGCAGGGTGAATAAATGAATAATGAAGAGAGATGAGACAGACACATGAACATTCAAAAATAACAGCAACATCAAAAAGAATGTCTTATGGGCAAATATATGACAATTTGTTATGTATGTGGTAGAGACAGCATATTGATTTGTTCTAGAAGGAAAAGTTTTCCTCATGGACGTAGATAACCTCGGCTTGGCAGAGTAAAGAGGTAGATGAGCGAAGAGAAGGAATTATTAACTGAGGAAGTTTCATGAGAATAAGCCGCAAGACAGGGGATTTCAAGGTGTTTGCTGGAAATACTAACTAGCCCAAATTTACTACAAATATGGTGGAAGAAAATAATTGAGGGGAGTAAATTTTATACCAAATTTTGCAAACTTAGGCCTCTAGAGTCTGCATCAGCTAAGGTATGTTTTATCTTTGTTCTGTACACTTTTAAATGTTTCTAAGTAGCTGTCAATGCATACACCTTAGAAAATTTCACACACAAATTCAGATTCTCAGCTTTTCACAAAAATTATGTGATTTAACAACATTACCCGCTTGTCCAATCAGTGAGATCAGTGTAAATGAAGAAGCAGCTGCCTAGACCTCCCTCCTCTTGTTTACCATTGACCCCACTAGATCTTTTCACTCAGTTATGTTTATCTGTTTGGTCCCTTGCAGTTTGAGAGGTCTGATGAGAATGTCATTGGAGATCAGCTCTCTCTCTCTCTTTCTTTCTCCTCTTCTGGCACATGCACACAGTTAAATCACCATGAGCCTTAACTCTTCCAGCCCTAGAAGTTTGCAACTGTCCTTTCAACTCACACGTGGGAGTGTCAAGTCAGCAATGATCACAGCTCTGAATTGCGACTCTGATTTAAGTCAACAGAAGACCCTATTAAACCTGAGAGCGACAGAGCAGGTACAGGAAGCGTAACAATTTGGGGAAGTTAGACTTTTCGCTCCATGCTGAAATTCTGCCAAGAGATGGGGAGTTATAAAAAGAGTAATTCTATGGTCCCTCTTTTGGTGACCAACTACCTTCAGGAAATCTTTTTGCATACTTTACAAATCTTAAATGCTGCTACTTCACAGCATTTAAAAAAATGTATTCTCAATGGTCTAGAAGCAATAGAATTTCTCAAATGCAGTGGGATAAGGGCTCCGTTTGAGCATTTTACAAAAGTCATGGACCCTAATCCCAAAAAAATTCATACACAATTTTGCATATAATTTCAGAAGGTTCAGGGGATTCTTGGAAAGACCCTTCACTGGCATTTCAGTTGCATGTACAAATTCTAGTTTAAGGCATTTTGTTCAAGGATATTATCAAAAGAGGGTTTAAAGGATAAGCTGAGGACATTTGGAATTCTCAGCAAAGGGCATGAGCAAGGCTCTCAATTCTATACACTTGGAAAATAGTGAGAAGATTTATGTAAAATGTAAGGATTATGGATGGGAGGACATATGATGACAATTTGATACACTAGGAGGGGAACAGAGAAAATAGAAAGGAGAAAATGGGGATAAGACATATGGAGGAAATAGAATCTGACTGATGTTCCCTCTATTTTCAAATCCCAATGTATTGAAGTTGTAGCTCTATCATGGAATACCCAAGATGGTCTGGAATTCCAGCAATTCTACATTGCCAATCCAACATCCAGGGCCAGTCTTTCCTGCAGTATGAACTTATTTTCTGTTTGAAAATTGCCTCTCCTTTGTGACCTATATCTTACTTCATGTTATAAAGCTGTGGTAGCGTACCTTTTTCAAACCTCTTACCATTGATATTAAACTAGAAGATTTTTGGAGCCAAATTAGTCTTAATCTTCCATGCATCTTCTGCAATATGCTGTACACTCTCAAGTTTTAGTAGAAACGCAATACTTTCTTTAATAAGTTAAAGATTGTAATTCAAGTTATGTTTTAGAGTCAAATGGATTTCAAATCTGAATGGAGGAGTTGTAGTTCTTATTGCTACAACGTTTGAGAATGGTCAAACATTTTCCATTATGTGTAATGTAAAAGAGAAGGAACTAAATAATATTTGGACAACATCTACACCTGTATTTTATGATTCAAGGCAATGAGATTTTTCTTTCTACAATCTGAATTTTTAGCTACATCCTCGAATGACAAGTATGTGGTAGTAATATGTCATTAGGGAAAACTTAATTACCATTTTTAATTTTTAGAAAATCTGTCAATCATGAAAGCAAATGGACCTGAAAATTCAAATAACTGAAAGATACAACAGATATCTCAACAGAAAAGAATGTTTCCTGTTTATTCTTGGACTTGTCATTAATCTCACTTATCTATTAGAATTTAGACATATTCTCTTTAACACAACGAAATGCCTTGCAAAGATCTAACCTAGAAAAGGACATGGATGTGAAAAATAAGTGAAAGAAAAATGACAGTTTTTGCTTTCGGTGTTCAAAGGAGCACGGCCCAAGTGCTATGTCCCACAGAGAATCGAATGTGAATAAAACATGTGCTCTGCTCCTTGAGGAGCTTCCAGGCTGACAGAGGAGCTAATGCCTAGAAATAATTGCAATTCAGAGGGGAAAATACAGATTTCCTGATGCATGCTCTGTATGGCAGCTTAAGAGAAGAGGAGAGTAGTTCTAGAAAGGAACCTCAGGAGCCATTTTTTAAATACGTGGCATTTGAACAGGTCTTAGAGAAAGAACTGAGTTTGAGTATGACTCTTTTCAATGAGGTGCTGAACTAAATTACAGAAAACAGAAGAGGCCAGTAAATAAAAAACAGTGACATTCTTAATTGTCTGCATGCTTCTGATCTCCAGCTGCTCAATTTACCAAGTAGCTTTGTCTAATTAGAATGTCTTGAGATAAATTTGATGTTTTTGAACCTGTGTGATCAACCAAAGGAAAATATCTGTTAATGCTGTCATCACCCCTAATTCTTACTCAGTGTTTACTTGGCTGGGCTGACCTACCGTATTTGCCATGATGTCATATTGCCATATTTTTGTAAAAGGATTATAGAAGTATGCAACTACGTATGTTCCATTTAGTTTGTAAGCCAGATTTCTATTTTGAGAATATTCCAGGAAATATATCGTTCTTGTTTGGAATGATCTTTTTTGTTTCATCTCCTTCCTATGGGAACTTTGATATAACTTTTCCAAAATTACTTACTATCTTAGTATCTAACATGCTAGATAAATATTTACCTTCTTTTTACCTTGCAACCAAAAAGCCACAGAGTCCTTGACTTGGGACAGGGAGGAGAAATTTTCTTCCTAATTTTTTCATATTAATTTCAATCAAATTGCAATTATGACCATATATTGCGACACTTTCTTATATTTAAATACGATTTAAAACAGTACCACCATAATTTGAGTCCTTTTGTACTGCCAGGAGAACGATATTATAATTGTACTGTAGCTTCAAATGGCTTGAAAATTAAAAAAATTAGGAACACGTCCAAAATATTACTTTCAGCTTTGTATGGCATTGCCATTTTTATTTTCATTTATTAATTTTATGCATAAATATTAGTATTTGCTGGTTACCTCCACTAAGTAACTGTGACTCAGGGATAAATCATACAGATTAAGTCAAACCCTTAAGGGTTTACAGCTAATAGGAATAGAAATGCTTTTAAACATATGCATATATTAAAGCAGCTACCTTATCACCTCTGGTTGCTGGATAAGTGGGGATGTCAAGATGAGCTGTGAGGTGGATGGTATTCAGTTACAAAGTGTGCCCACAAGTCAACTTTAACTAATAAAAGCTAATGTGAATGACTGGCTTTTAAAATTGTTTCTAATACATGGGAATGCATTAAAAATTATCCTTCAGAGAGTATCACTCACATTCGCTTGTGTTTCAAATTATTTCCTTGGGTGGAAGATAGGGATGAGGAATAACTAGGGGCCCCTGAGAATGCTCACTGGAATGTGTCACACGGTGAGCATACTTGTCATGCAGATCACAGCAAATAAAGAATAAATATGTAGAAGTAATCAGGTGTCCTGCCTGAGTGCTGTGAGAGATGCACACGTACAGAGCTTTCAGAGTATATCAAAGAAGACAGTCCTCAAAATCAGACCAGAGAGAAGGTAAAGATGTCTTGGTAGAGAATCATTTGTACCTTAACATGAAAAAGTTAGCATCTTTTTAAAACGTTGAGCCCTAGGTCCTGAGAGAGAATGCATGCATTAGGGCTAAGACTGTGGGTATTGGGATTGAAAAGGCAAAAATCAGTCATGGTGAAGGATTAGTCCAATTACCTAATGCTGCATAACAAACCAACCCAAAAATTAGTGGCTTAAGTGAACAATTTATCATTATTACATATTATTTTGTAGATCAAATATTTGGACAGGGATGATGTGTCTTCATTTCACACTGCCTGTGACCTTAGGTGGGATAAGCAGAAGGTGCTGAAATAGCCGGCGGGGGGGTGGTGTTTGGACATCTCTCTCTCTCTTCCTCTATTCGTCCTCCACAAATGACTAGCTTGTGCTTCCTTACAGCATGGCTGCCTCAGTATACCCAGACACCTTACATAGTGTTGTAGGGAAGAAAGTAAAACTGCCAGCTCTCTTACAGGCTAGGCCTGCAGCTGGCATAGTACTATTTCTACCATAATGTATTGATCCAAGTTATCAAAGGCCAGCCCAGATTCAAGTGGAGGGAACATAGACCCCACTTCTCAGTGAAAGAAAATCAAGTAATTTGTGGCCATCTTTAATCAATCGTAAGTATTCTTTAATTTAACAACTGTTTATTGAGTACCCACTGTATACCACCCACTGTTCTACTTGATCTTGTTACCGTGGCAAACAAAATAAAATCTATGACCATAAGAAGGAATTTTCTAGTAAAGAAGAGAAAGAGGAGAAAAGCAAATAAATGTAAGTTTGATAGTAAGGTAGTGTGGTAATGACAGTGTTCACAAAATACACATAAGCTCCTCTATATTTCCCAGTTTTGCTTGCAATTAGTTTAGGGCCATCTGACTAGTTTAGGTCCATGGACTGAGAGCAAAAGTGATGTGTGTCACTTTCAGGCCAAGTGATGTGCCTCTTACATCCTTTCTCATCCTTTTGTCTTTAGAATTTGCATGTACTAGATCATGTGGCAGCAAGATAGAGGAGGGACATTTAACCCATTCAGTCTCTGATGGAAGCAAGAAAAAACCTTTGTTGTGTTAACCCACTGAGGTTTGGGGTTTGTATATTACCACAGAATAATGCAGCATTACTTAACCTGACTGATGCATGTAATTGGTGCTATGAAGAAAAAGAATTAAGGTGAAGGAATACAGAATGACTGTGGGTGTAGGAGTACAATTGTAGACAAAGTGATCAGGGCAAGAATTAAGACATCTTGTTATTAAAATGTACTAGAACTTTCAAACCCAGTCCCAGACTTTTCCTACCCCACCACACTGCCTCCTGTATATATTGGAGAGTTGCAGATGTCCTTGATATTCGGATACATATGATATTAGCATTTTAAAAATGGTCTGTTGAGCTTCAAAGGAGAATAAGAAAAGGTAATATTGGAATTATCTAACAGAGGAAGATCTTGAAAGCCAGACTATGTAGGCCAGGATATTTTTAGCAAATAACTTTGGAAACTACCCCACACTTTTGGATGTAGGGGTAGCTTTATAATAATGTTTGGCAATGACTTTGGCATGTGGAATTGGAAAGGATTGACAAAACAGCACACTAAACACAGCAGATAGCACTATAAAATTCTCTTGAATACTATTTTCTTAGATAGATGCTTGTCCAGCACTCACAGTGATGATGGATATGTTTGGAGCCAGAGAAAACCATCTTTTGCTTACTATTTCTGTGACATGAGATGCATCACTAAGTTCTCCAAGACTTAATATCCTCACATGTCAAAAAGGAATAGTGACGCTGCCATAGATGGGTTATTGTAAGAAGTATCAATTGTATGTGCACAAAACTTACCAGAATATTTGTCATATAGGGGATTCTCAATAAAACTGTAGCTATCATTTTATTATAACTAATGATGTAGACTGGCACTCATGAGACTATGCCAATCATTGTATGAAAAGCACTTTGGAGGAGCCCAAGAATCTCATGACATAGCCCTTATCCTTATGCTCAAAGCCTTGTTATAGATGATAAGAGAAAAAACCATGATGCGATAAAGTAATGTACTGGCAAGAAAAGCCTTGGAAAAAGAGATGACACAATGCACTAAATAAACTTTAATATAATGATAGAGATAATATGTATTTTGTCAGTGAGAAAATAATCTATTCTAAAACCATTGGAAATTTATGTTATTAATTTTTTAAATATATTATTACTAATAAGAACCCATGTAGATACTTTCACAGGTAGAGAAAGTGACAGTCCTAAGATTGTGCCTTTTATGTTTTGTTCCTTAGGGCTCATGCTCTTACAGTGGCAGGGTACAATAGATCTCATCAGGCTTTAAGTAAAAATATATAAAATATATATTTTATCTTTAATAAATTAGCCAGTAACTCTCTCCCTCAAAGATCTCTCATTTTTCAAACAGAATGTCCTGATGATTTAAAAGTCTAGATCCTACCTTTTCTACTCTGTTTACCACTCTGAGCTTGAAACTCAAAACAGAAATGTCAACACATAAAGAACTAACACCTTTCCAGCCAGAACAAAAATTGAGTAAGAAGTCAAGATCCATATTTTATAATATGTTTCTGCAAAATAATAAGAACTTTAAGAGATTTCAGTGGTTCGACCCTTCTCTCTACTGGTGTCCAGGGCTTTGTTCCTTTGCTCTACGAGGTCCACTTTGGGTCTTTTCAATATGGCCAGTCATCTTCTATATGTGATTCTCCTCATTCCTCAACACAAATTGGACCACAGCGTTTTCTTACTAGGAATTATGGTAATCCCATGTCATGTTATTCTTTTCCTTTGCTTTGCACTCAAAATAGGTCAGTGTGAATGAAAACATTTCTGACTGCCTTTTGAATTTCAGTCAGCCCAGGTAATTCCAATAAATGCATTGAAAATTTGCTGTCATTGTGACAACCCCATCAAACATCTTGTCAACCATATCAAATTAAAATTCCCCATTCTCCTATTTAAATACCTACCACTTCACAGTCACTGAAAAAAATCCAGCAATGTCATACAGCACAAAACAAAGGCAACAGCTGCCTGAGTTTATCAAATTACTCAGATAATCAATCACTCATTGCTAGAGAATTTCATTACTCATGTAATGATATGCCTGGCACATGGGAAGTGCCCAATAAACGGCAGATATTATTTCTATTTGAAAGGCAAATTGTGTTTTTAACTCATTATTCATGTTTTTTTCCTCTTCAGATTTCTCTGTTCATTTTTCCACAATTCTGTTTTCCTAATGGTTAAAATATGTATTTGAGAGCTATGATATTACATCATCTATATTATCGAAGAATAGGTCTTAAATATGCCCTTCATCTAAACTTACATACAGTCTATGCTCAGTGGATCCAAGAGGAGAGTAGCATAGAGAAACCGAAAGAGTTGTTAGCAATTTTGGACTGTGATTCTCCCTTTAACTGCATGAGGCTTCTTATGCTTAGGTTTCAGAGCTTTGGTCAATAACTAAAAGCTAGTGAAAAATGGAAGAAGGGAAATATTTTGCAACAGAGCAGATCATGGAGATTAGAAACCATCTGAAATTTCCTGGGGATTTGTTACACTAAGTGTGGTCCATAGTCAGCAGCATCAGCAGCATCTGGGTGTTTGCTGGACATGCAGGATCTGAGGCACCACCCAGACCTACTGAATCAGTCTGCGTTTTATCAAGATCCCCAGGGGATTTGTGTGCCCATTAAAACTTGAGAAGCACTATACTAGGACACACAAACACTAACCATGAACTTCAAAAACCCTTTAGTAGAGAGAGGGAGTGCAATGTACTGAGGGAGATTCAAGGAGAAAGGCTTCACACAAAGTTAAGGAAACTAGAACACAGCTAGCTGTGTGGCTTACCAACAGTTAGTTAGATGGTTGTAAGAGGTGGAAGCTGGATGTGACTATAGATCTGAACCCACTTTGACCTTTTCCCTATATCACCTTGAAAAAGAATTTTATTGGTAATCTCTGAGAGCAGGATTTTCTTACTCTTATTTTGAAATTTAGATGATGAAACTAAAGTGGTTGCCAAAACTTTTAAACATGTATCCTTCTGGGTACTAAAGGAATGCCTATTCAATAATAATAATTTAAAAGACACTAAAAGTCACTTTTAAAGACATGACACAGTGCCTTCCATTTTTTCTTTTTTTCTGTGCCATTTTTAGCTGGACATCTACTATATATAGGTACTTTCTATACATTACTTTTTTCACGAACCATTAAGCCTATCAAGAGCATTTTCAGGCATTAATTTTCCCTAGGAAATGACAGTTGAATTTGATGATGTGGTATGTATATGATAATTATATAATACAGGCAATTAAAGTTCAGGACAGAATAATGAATGATCCTATTGAGTTGCCTGATCAATGATGCCTGGAGTCATCATAAAAGCCTCCCTAGTGGGGGGTGGCATTTAAACCAGACACTGATAAGGAAGTACAATTGTCTTAGTTAATGAGGAAGAGGTCACAAAATCTACACATGGGAAACAAAGACAAGGTACCAAGACCAAATCCAGCATGCTCTGGAGTTGTACAGAGGCCATGGAAAGGGATAATAAGAGTAGGATGTCTGTTCATAATAGAAATTAGTGGGAGTGAGAGGCAGACAGACATGGTGGGCACACAATTCTGGAAAGCCTGGAAAACCCCACTGAGACACAAACAGAGATGCTTGTGTAGGAGAGGAAAAAATAAATTTCCCTCTACCCTTCTGAGTTCTTAGCTGAGATCCCTGTAATAAAAGATAGATTAATCAGAAAAAAGCAAGCTGAAGTTTATTAATATATACCTCATGTACACATGGGAGATACCCAGGGAAAAATGAGAAGCTCAAAGAGGTAGCTTAGAACTCCGTCTTGTATAGCATCTTTAACAAAGAACAATAACTTTGTGGAGAGATGACAGGACAGAGGAAAGTAGTTTTAAGCTTACAAGATAAAGGCTAGTTAGTAAAGTTTGTTTTATGCATACCTCTGGTGTCGTCTCCTGGCTGGTAGGGTAAAAAGCTGTCTCCGGTGATTAAGTTTTGTTCTTCCTGGTAGAGAGGGGAGGAGGGACACTTTTGAAAATTTATGTCCTGATTTTAGTTAAATAGGAAAAGGGCAGAGAGCATTACTCATATCTGCTTATTCTCAATTGTCTTCAGTTTAAAATAATCCTTATGCCAAAGCAGCATATTTGGGGGTGGCATATTCTGCTATCCTTCACTTGTTTCTTTGCAGCTAAATCCAGAACTTACTGGTTTGCAAAAATAAAAAAGGGACTTACATGTCCCTCAAGGACATACTATAGATCTCTTATTCATAGAGGAGCATGAAGTAAAATGAAGTACTATTCTCAGAATAAAAAGAAAAGCAAAAATTATGTATCCCCTTTGTTGGGAAATACGTAAGTCCCATAATAAATAATGAGGATGTCTTAGATTTGTATAAACCTTCAAAGTCCCTTCCAGATGCATGATCTCATTTATCCTTACCACAAACCTGCGATGTGCGAATTGTGATGATTATCCCAATGTTTTAAAGGTGAATGTTAATCGGGTGAAAGAGCCGGTGGTCCCATATTTAATCCCTAGCTACGTAAGGATTACTCAACAGTGTTGAGGAGTGGGAGGAAGATACCCAGGGCAAGAGAAATCCACACACTCATCAAAGTGACTTAGATAACAGAGAAAGGGGTGAACAAGAAGGCAGAGGAAAGGTGCCAGAAGGGGGACAGGATATATCCTGGCAAGTGGATTTGGAGGTAAATATTGGCAGTTTAGGGGGTTAGAGTTCTTGCTATGGGGACATTTGAGGGCAAGTCTGCATTTCTTTCAACAGGGGACGGGATGGAACACAGGTGCAGCTTATTTAGGAGGTAATTATTGGTGAGAAAACTGAGGCAATAAGATCATTTATTGGAGAATTCAAATAAGAATGTTACAACAGTGATACGGAGAAAGATTGTTGGGGAGATAGGAGTGAGCTTAACGAGCAGGAAGCTGGCAACTGCCCCTTCCAGGAGATGCTCTGGATTCTGTGACAGACTCTGTTAGGATCATCCAGCTGTGGGCGGGACCAGTCATAAAGTTTTCAGCAGACGTTTGTGGAGGTCATATCTGCCGGGACTCTGGAGGAGAACGTCTACTCCAGAATTATGACATGTGATTGATCTAACCCAGCTATAATCTTAATCCACCCAGTGGAAACCAATGACATTTTGTTGGAAGTTTTGATAAGTGTTCCGGACAGCATAGTACAGCAGTGGGATGTAGTGGATTTTGTGTCCACTGGATTTGAGTTTTGGCCATCTTTAGCAAATTTCCCTTTCTGTGCCTCAGTTTCCTCCTATGCATAGGAGAATGAAGGGACACAATGCATGCAAAACACTTGGCACAATACTTGATACATAAATGGTTATTTTGATATTATTTATCTGAAAAAAATCTAGCATTTTCTGGCACATGTCAGGCTTCCAAAAAAATTGGTTCTATTGTCTTCTTCTACTCTGTATTTAAAAAACAAGTACAAAGTAAAGCATACCTCTAAAAAGCATTGTTTGTCTCTATGTCATGATCCATTTGTATTCTTTTAATTTAATGGAATTAGTTAAATAAGAATGTCTTTCCACTTTAGGTAAATCTGAGGATTACAGAGACTGCTGTGCTGCCACAGACCAAGATAACTTTCTTTCCTGACAGTTTGGCTCTTTCTTGGTGCTCAGAAACACCTCCATTAACTACTGACGAAATAATCTCCACAATGTAAACAGAATACAGAAATATATTGAATGTTCCTCTAGGTAGCCTAATAAAGCCTTTAAACATGGAGCGCGAGCTGAATCAACTTGCCTAGATAGTAAATTCTCCATGATTATAATACATTAGTGTCGTTTAGAACTCTGATTTCTCCTCTTTTTTTAAAAAAAAAAATTATTATTTATTTATTTTGGCTGTGTTGGGTCTTCGTTTCTGTGTGAGGACTTCCTCTAGTTGCGGCAAGCGGGGACCACTCTTCATCACGGTTCGCGGGCCTCTCACTATCGTGGCCTCTCTTGTTGCGGAGCACAGGCTCCAGACGCGCAGGCTCAGTAATTGTGGCTCACGGGCCCAGTTGCTCCGCAGCATGTGGGATCCTCCCAGACCAGGGCTCGAACCCGTGTCCCCTGCATTAGCAGGCAGATTCTCAACCACAGCGCCACCAGGGAAGCCCTTGATTTCTCCTCTTAAGGAAAATTCTTCCCCTCTCCTTTCTAGGGTCATAATACCTATCTCTGTCTTTTTTATTTTCTCCCAAACAAAATTGTAGCATTGTGAGGTCACATTCTGACCCTCCTTTTAGAATCATAGGGAAACAAAGAACACCTTTAAGACTGTTCCCATCTTACAGGTGTGGAAACTGAGACCTGAAACAGTCCAAAGGTATGCCCAGAGGAGGGAGGCAGAGAATGGAGATCGATGTTGACTGAGCATGTGGCCTGTTGCAGCACTGTGTTGGTTGTTCGCTCTTGGGTCATCTAATCTGATCCTTTCACCTGCCCCTCAAGAAGATTAGGTATCTTGTCTGTATTTTATAGGTAAGGGAACAGCAGGAAGTGGCAGGGCTAACATCAAACCCAATTCTCCTGATTCCCACTTCCTCTACTTGATGCTGATTTCATCACAGAAGCTGTTGGCTGCCAAATCCACAATATGTTTCATTTAGATAAAGAATATTTGCTTCCCAGATATGTATGCATGCTGTCTGCTTATGCGCCGTTTTCTCTAAAGTTGTTTTCCTTCTAGTTGCTTTGCAGACCAAAAAGTTTAGTTTCTTGTCATCATCATCATCTTTTCTGGCTTCTTGGATTTCCCTAGGATGAAATCAGATTTTCCTATCTGATTACAACAAATTTGTGGTCCGTAGCAAACAGAGTACAGAGAGTGAAACTGTATTTGTGTGTTTTGCAAATGTGCAGTTTTTGAAATATGAACAGTCGCTTATTTGAGAAGGCCCTTCTTCTGGCTTGCTTGCTCCGTAATCCAAATTCAATTACTTTAATTTGAAATTGCTTTGCATGGTTAGTTTTTGGAAATGTGAAGTTAAATCTTTAAGTTTGAGACTGCCTGAGAAACCTCTGATAGAATACTTCATTGAGCAAGGAAAGTAGAAAGGGTGCACATAATGATTGCTGACTCTTGCTAATGGGCCAGTTTTTCATGAAATTTACAGGCCAAAAGAGAAGTCCAATAAAACTGCTTAATTTTGCTAAGAGTCAACAATCTATCTAGAACATGTCAGATGTTCATATTCAATATCTGAAATCCTCACTATCTCACTATACAATAACAATTCTCACTGTTTTGTATCTGCGGATATTCATATACCTTGTCAGATATCATTGCTACAAAACTTTAGGGTTGAAGCTAAAAGAATATTAGGGGTTAAAGGTTGAAGAAGACAAGCTGAGAAAATATAGGTAGAACATTGACTGGTCAGGCATTATATGGTAATTTTTATGTTCTTCAAAACTGAGTTCCATTTCAAGAAAAAAAATGCATTTATCTTATCACATGAAGAAAGTTAATCAAAATAGTAAGATAGATGAAAAGGGAAATACATACTATTTGAAAAAGAACTCCAGATGTTTTTGGACAAGCCATTTGAAAGCCTCTCTGGTCATTTCCATCTACACACTTTGAGTCCTGTTTTTATATTTTCAGGTGCCTGAGATCACATTCATTAGTCCTTAGTAACTTCAAATTTTGGTTTGGTCAGGATTAAGCAGAAGTGCAGATTATGTCTTTGTTTGTTTCTTTTAAATTTATTTTTCATATATATCCTGCCTAAAGCAGCATTGCAATAAAGAAGAGTATGGTTATACTGTGAAAACGGTGCTTTGATTTAAGGTCTGAGACAATTTTTAAAAGTTCAGTAATAGGTAGAAATCAAGATGCACTTTTAAAATGTGACCATTTTCCCTTCTGTAAAAGGATCAGCTGCAATATTTTGACAGTGAACTTGCCTTCTAAACCCAACAAAGAAACTCAAATCTCCTAGGTCCTGAAGCCCCAAATCAATATTCCTTTTTAATTATTTTTAATCCTTGTTGGAAAATAACCAGTTGTGACCTTGTTCCCCTTAAAGTGTTCATGGGAAGTGGCCACTTGTGGAAAATGCGACAGAGTCAAGTCTGCTTCTTATTATGGGAACACCAAATGTTTTAAAGACAGGAAGTCTGAAAGCATTTGGCTTCAATTTAAATGGAGAAAATAGGCCTTCCTTTGAGCTAGTCATTCTTGCTCCTCTAGCAAGCTTTTGGAGCACTTTTTTTTTTTTTTTTAAACCAAGTTTCTTTCTTTTTTTTTTTTTTTAATTTTTATTTATTTATTTATTTCTGGCTGTGTTGGGTCTTCGTTTCTGTGCGACGGCTTTCTCTAGTTGCAGCAAGTGGGGACCACTCTTCATCGCAGTGCTCGGGCCTCTCACTATCGCGGCCTCTCTTGTTGCGGAGCACAGGCTCCAGACACGCAGGCTCAGTAATTGTGGCTCATGGGCCAATTTACTCAGCGGCATGTGGGATCTTCCCAGACCAGAGCTCGAACCCGTGTCCTCTGCATTGGCAGGCAGATTCTCAACCACTGCGCCACCAGGGAAGCCCAGGAGCACTTTTTGATAGGCTGCTTCCTGTGCTCACTAGTCTATTCATTCATTAAATGACCACTTACTGAGTATCTAAAATCATGCTTGACATTAGGCATGTAAAGATGAATACAAAAAGAAAGTACCACTCCCAGGAATTCACAATCTGTTAATGAAAGCAGACATGTAAATAAATAAGACCCATGAAATGTTACTCTCCATTGTATCACTCTATCTCCTTAAAATAGCAGTTAGAACAACCTGAAATTGTCTACTTTATTTTGTCTCTCCTAGTAGAATGTAGGTGCTCTGAGGGCAGGGATCTGGCATACAGAAGACACCCAAAAGAATGAGTTTAATAAATAGAATAGTATAGAACGGAATACTGGATTCTTACAGGGGATTCCAGGGCTCAGAAGTGATAAGTCTATAGACGGCTACAAAATATTTTCTGCTGCTCTCTCGAAGCTTGTTTCTGCAGATCTATCTACCCCATGTCTGCCACTTTAGGCTTCACTTTAAGGCAGTTGGCAAAACTGCCTCGACTCACCCACGCAAACATGGGGATGGGGACTTGGAGAATTCCCTGTGGCCTCTCACGTTGCAGCCTTTCCCATTTGGGACCATTGAGGCCAAGGGTTCATCATAAAGGAGCTGGGGCACTGAGCTCAAACTGGAGATTTATGGCTTTGAATCTCAGCTCTTCTGCTTATTGGAGTGAGCAAGTTTTCAATCTCAGACTCTCAGACTCTTCACCTGTAAACTGGAGAGGTAATCGCACTTTCCTCACAAAGCTGTTTGTAAAATCCTCAGCCTTTAATGTGCATTAGTTGAATCTGCATTTGTTCCACCAATGTTTAGAGATTATCAAGCCATTTTCTGAGAGTCTCATGCCTTATAAGTCATTCCTCCAGCTGTGTGGTAGGACTCTGACTTTAGAACTTTTACCCCCATGTCACCATTGCCTGATATTGGTGAGGGCGTTTGAAGCCCTTTAGCAGAAGGTGAAGTGGGCAGTGTTTATGTGTCTGACCTGGAAGCTCCAGGAAAGTGGGAAGAGAGGCCCGTCTCAAAGTCATGGCCCTGTGAGACTGTAGGCAGTACTTGTGTGAGTCATCAACAGCCCTGCCGCTGTGGCATCTCTGAATTCCCCAAGCACCAAAGGCGAAAAAGAAACAAAGCAAAAGGTAATGGAATCTTTGGGGTAAATTTAATGACAATCTAAGAGGAATGTTTTATCGTGGAAGTTGTGGAAAGCATTTCTTTTGTTTGCTTTCAGGGCTACTTTATAAAACTAATTGTGGCAGATGCACAGTGGAAGTAATTAATGAGAAAGATCACGCTGAATGGGAGCTATAATTCTATCCATTTGAGGCCATTAATTTGAACTAATTTGATA
Organism: Balaenoptera physalus; assembly: GCF_965194825.1. Classification (NCBI taxonomy): domain Eukaryota; kingdom Metazoa; phylum Chordata; class Mammalia; order Artiodactyla; family Balaenopteridae; genus Balaenoptera; species Balaenoptera physalus. Next base: position 102,669,165 of record NC_138884.1, read on the forward strand.
TAAAAAATTCGAACTGAAGGTTGTCTGGATGTTTATCATTTTCTGCCAAGCTTGTTAACTTCCTCAGTAGGCAGCAAAGGGGCGACTTTATTGATCTAGTGTTTTCAAAGACTTGTTTCAAGCAAACACCACGTTACAGTGAATCTAGCAACTTCTAACTCAAGTACTTTATTTTAAAAAGTAAGCATGAAACAACTCACATAGCAGTTTTCAAGATTCATTTTGCTTCCAGGGCCAAGAGATATGCTTGATGCTTGAAACTTTTTTCAGCAGACATAGAATACAAACCTGTGCTTATCTTTTCCTTCTCAAATGATATCTTCTTGGTAAGAAGTTAGCATTTTCATCAGGCCCAGTGTGTGGAAGCCATCTATCTCCAAGTGCATTTATTCCCAAAGTAATCTTTATGCATTCCATACACTTTGCCATGCTGAGGATAAAATGTAATAAATGAAGGAATAAGACTTAGGTTCAAGAGACACATACTCTAATACCTTATAGCTCTATGATATTGGGCAGGTTAATTAAAATCACTCATCCTCAATTTCCTCCTAGAATTGTGCAGATTACATATACAGTATAATATAAAAAGCGTAGCATATGTAATGTAATACATGCAAAATACATAGCATATATAATAGAGCACAAGTAAGAGGTCCAGCGGAGTGTATCCCAAGCAGACCCTGAGACAAGGATTCAGGGGTTAGTGATTTATTCAGGAAGTGCTCCCGGGAGAAAGGAGGAAGGGAGTGGGGGAAGGAAGGTTGGGAAGGGGAAGAACTCCAGCAAGGATATGATTTCAGGCGAAGTCCCAACCTCAGCATGATTTTGTAGAGAGGAACTCCGTTGTGCAAATTACGGCTCAGAGTTTGCCATAACTTAAGGCAAAAAAGCTGGGTCTGTTTCCTCCCTCAGTAATCATTGTAGCTGCAGGGTACAGTGAGGCCATAAACCTAAGGCACTTCCCACTCTCTGCCCCTGTGGACACAGGGACTCCAGCAACCCAAAGGCCATCCACCGGAGCTGAGTCACAGACGCAGGCCATTAGAGGAAGCAAAAGCTTACTGAAACAGCCAGAGGCTCTAGAAGCCGGTAACAGGGTCCCAAGGGGATCTAGGCAGAGCACCGAGGCTGTCCACTACAATAATACATAGTCTAGTCTCAGTAATTGTTATTTCCTTATTTTTTCCTAAACAGTCTCTACTTCTGCCATATGTATAGCCTCCTAGTTAATGAAGCCTTGAGGTCAGAGATTGTATATTTTTTGGCTTTCCAATGACTACACATCACCACCAATAAGAATTTGCTGAGCCCACAAGAATATGAACATGAGTCATAACTTGTGAAACTAAGATTTTTATTCATTTCTAGTTTGCTGTAAATCTCAGAGCCACATAGGGATGGTAGACAAAGATTGTTATTGCTTGTTGTTTGCTGCTACAGACCACATGGCAATTTCAACCACTCTGCTTTTTATATTTGAATGATCAGTGAAATGTCATATTTTAACCTCAAAATGTTTTTTTTTAAATATCTTTATTGGAGTATAATTTCTTTACAATGGTGTGTTAGTTTCTGCTTTATAACAAAGTGAATCAGCTATACATATACATATATCCCCATATCCCCTCCCTCTTGCGGCTCCCTCCCACCTTCCCAATCCCACCCCTCTTGGTGGTCACAAAGCACTGAGCGTATCTCCCTGTGCTACGCAGCTACTTCCCACTAGCTATCTATTTTACATTTGGTAGTGTATATATAAGTCCATGCCACTTTCTCACTTCGTCCCAGTTTACCCTTCCCCCTCCCCATGTCCTCAAGTCCATTCTCTACGTCTGCATCTTTATTCCTGTCCTGCCCCTAGGTTCTTCAGAACCTTTTTTTTTTTTTTTTTTAGATTCCATATATATGTGTTAGCATATGGTATTTGTTTTTCTCTTTGACTTACTTCACTCTGTATGACGGACTCTAGGTCCATCCACCTCACTACAAATAACTCAATTTCGTTTCTTTTTATGGCTGAGTAATACTCCATTGTGTATATGTGCCACATCTTCTTTATCCATTCATCTGTCGATGGACACTTAGGTTGCTTCCATGTCCTGGCCATCGTAAATAGAGCTGCAATGAACATTGTGGTACATGACTCTTTTTGAATTATGGTTTTCTCGGTGTATATGCCCAGTAGAGGGATTGCTGGGTCGTATGGTAGTTCTATTTTTAGTTTTTTAAGGAACCTCCACACTGTTCTCCATAGTGGATGTATCCATTTACATTCCCATTAACAGTGCAAGAGGGTTCCCTTTTCTCCACACCCTCTCCAGCATTTATTGTTTGTAGATTTTTTGATGATGGCTATTCTGACTGGTGTGAGGTGATACCTCATTGTAGTTTTGATTTGCATTTCTCTAATGATTAGTGATGTTGAACATCCTTTCATGTGTTTGTTGGCAATCTGTATATCTTCTTTGGAGAAATGTCTATTTAGGTCTTCTGCCCATTTTTGGATTGGGTTGTTTTTGATATAAATATTTTTGATACATATTAAAATTAGCTTTGACAGTTGCAGGCAAGGTAAATGATTCGATATTTAAGAAACTAGCAGTTCTGACAAATTCATCAGAGAGGCAACTGTTCTTCAATGTATTAAAGATGAGAACAGGAATCGACTAGCCACTGAGATGGGAAATGAAGCTCGATGGTCTCACACAAAACACTGCATCTGAGAAACTTTCAGCAACTGCCAGCCGGGACTCATGCCCATTAAAAGCAAAGGTAATTGAGAGCCAGGGATAAGAGAAGGGAATTGCTTTGGGCCATTATCAGGTTTCCTATTGATCATGTCGGACTGCAACATGCTGTTCGTGGATCTCATGTAGGCTTACCCTTATAGGCTCTGCAAACTGAAAGTGAGAAAGAACCGTCCAATGATCCTTTCCACAGCGGGCAGGGCAGCTGTGAGGTTCTCCAGCTGTGAACCAGGTCTGAAACTGCCATATTGCCTAACCCCAGTAGCTGTAACTCAGGCGAAAAGAAATATTTCCCCAAGCTGTGTTGACTAGGCTGAGTTTTAGGAAGTGACATTTACTTTTAATTCATTCAGTAAGTCTTTTGTCTGGCATGTAATCTCCACTAACACTTAGGATAACAGATGGAACTTATGCCGTGCCTTGAAAATTAATGTGTCCCTCCTCTGGTGACTGACAGACGGAAGCCGTCGCTGGGACTAAAGATTTCTAAGGCTGTCCCAGACACCCAGAACTCAACTTTCAGAAGCATCATGGGCTACCATGCTCAGGAAGACCAGAGTAAAGACAGGGGTAGCCCTCGATCTTAGGCATTAGAGACTTTGGCCGAAGTTAAAAAGGCCGTTCTAATTTTATTCACTCTGAATTTGAAAGAGGAAACAAAACAGAACAGCATAGAGAGCCCAGAGAGAACATTCTCAACACAGCTTGTGAAAACTGCCTCCATCCTGGACAGCTAAAGCCTCTGGCAGCTTTGTGTGTAATACTGATGGGCAAGCAAATACAAGTGATCCTCCTAATGAAGCTTTAGGGTGATACATAATTAGGTTTGGTTCTGTTCTATGCCAGACCTCTAGGGTTCAGGAAAGGGACTCTTTTATAAG